>NW_027361684.1:33755000-34955000 GCF_039654945.1 Dendrobates tinctorius
ATGGATAAAAAGGATATTTTTTCTTTAGACCATATTGAAAAATGAATGTGTTTCCAGATTGCCCTACTGTTATCTGAAAACGGAGAGATTGCTCAGGCTCAAAGACTAGAGGAGCTTGTTACCCTATGGAAGCCACCATATAGCACCAACATCTAGTGGCAATTGGTTTCTTTTCAACCCTCATCAACAATTTGTATCTTAGAAGAGACATATTCCAAATCAACTCTCTGATCTTGGGGAGCCCTTTTCTCTAAAATAGCATCCCCTTCTCAGGTCCTCACAGACTCCAATTCCTCCATGGTTATATCCCTTTTAAACTTCTGTCACCAGGTCCAATGTGGCCAGGTTTTGCTCTTCCATTATTCTCATTGCTTCCAGAGTATTCCATTTTTTTTTTGTAAATCTGCCACATGGCTCCAGAAGTTAAGGCCTTTTATATGGTGCAAATATTTCTGGTGTCCACCAAGAAGCCGTGACCAACATGATTCTCTGGGTGCGTGCCTTTAGGCTGCTCTGTATGATTAGCCTGTGAGCACCGCCTCCTTTGTAGAAACCAGAACATTTAATATTAAACAAAAAGGCCCATACCGCTGCATCCATAAGATGGATTTAGGTAAAAAAAATACACAGATTACTCAGGGGAGCAATAGGAATAAAATATAAGCAATAGCTGACCTCTTTTGATCTGGTGACAGATAGATCCTCTTTAAATAAAGTTAGGGCTTTGGATTTCCATTACCTGTCCACATTGACTCCTGAAGACTATGTGCGAAAACATTACAATGTACATCTGCTTCATCTGGTCATAAGGACTACAGAATATCAAGACTTTCTACCCGTGGCGCTTCTGATTTTCGGTCACTCTTGGGCACTGAGGGTTCCTTCACTCGCACTGTGTCTGCCCAACCTGGAATGTCTTCGTTTTTGTATCTCTTTCATTACTGTTCTACTTTGTACTGAATAACTATATCTAGATATACTACGTATAGTGGAAAACAGTGGTATACGTAAAGTATAGATTGCATTTCTAATGCTCACATGTCTTCAATGCTGTGGTTTCCCAATCCCATGGAATCTTGTGTAATACAGAATGGCGGCTGTGTCATTACTGGGGAACATAGGAATTACTACTGGCTGGGAACATATTTGGTTCCATAAATAGAAGTGTAAGCAACTGTGGTCCATGTGCAGAGATATGCAAGGAAAGAACGAGGCAGAGAATCCTCAAGGATCTTACATGAATTCTTCAATGTGTATTTTTGCAATGGAAATAGACTAAAAAATAGCAATATTGCCTCATGTAAGCTACTATTTACCCCAACAACATAGCTCCATGCCTAAGATTATATATATATATATATATATATTATATACACACACACTATATACATACATCGTATAACAAAAGTTGGCATGGAGCTATGTTGTTTGGGTATATATATATATATATATATATATAGGTCAAAGCATAGCCCTGTAAATATTGATGTTATTATACATATCTGTATTTCTGACATGTCTGTATGTATGTCTTGTGCAGGCCCGGATTGGCAATATAACCAACCGGGCATTTTCCCGCTGGGCCGCTGTCACGTGGGCCGCTTGCCAGCTGCTGCGGCCACTGTTGCTCCTGCCGCCGGCCCTCTGCGGGCACGGGGGTGATAGTTTCAAGTTCCTCCCGCACTGCAGGGAGATAAGCCGCCACGCCCCCCCTCGCACCCCATCCTCGCCTTAGCATGAGACCCCCTCCCCCCCGCAGCCACTCACAGCGTCGCACTCGCTTGCCTGCTCGCTCTGTTCGCAGGACCTGTGATGAGGTCACAGGAGGGGAGGAGTCAGGGGGGTCACATGATCAGGAGCCTTTGTCCAGACCCCCGATCATGTCACCCCCTGACTCCGCCCCTCCTGTGACCTCATCACAGGTCCTGTGCGCTCAGCCTTTCCTCTACCGTCTGCAAGACTCTGCTTTGCTGTTGTCATGGTGCTGGTTGAGGTAAGTATGTGTGGGGTCAGGATTTACAGTGTGGATGTAGCAGAGCTGTGTGTGTACGAGGTGTACGGAGCGGAGCCGTGTGTACGAGGTGTACGGAGCGGAGCCGTGTGTGTAAGAGGTGTACGGAGAGGAGCCCTGTGTGTACGAGGTGGACGGAGCGGAGCCGCGTGTGTACGAGGTGTACGGAGCGGAGCCGTGTGTACGAGATGTACGGAGCAGAGCCATGTGTGTGCGAGGTGTACGGAGCGGAGCAGTGTGTACGAAGCGGAGCCGTGTGTACGAGGTGTACGGAGAGGAGCCGTGTGTACGAGGTGTACGGAGCGGAGCCGTGTGTGCACGAGGTGTACGGAGCGGAGCCGTGTGTGCACGAGGTGTACGGAGCGGAGCCGTGTGTGCACGAGGTGTACGGAGCGGAGCCGTGTGTGTACGAGGTGTACGGAGCGGAGCCGTGTGTACGAGGTGTACGGAGAGGAGCCGTGTGTACGAGGTGTACGGAGCGGAGCCGTGTGTACGAGGTGTACGGAGCGGAGCCGTGTGTGCACGAGGTGTACGGAGCGGAGCCGTGTGTGCACGAGGTGTACGGAGCGGAGCCGTGTGTGCACGAGGTGTACGGAGCGGAGCCGTGTGTGTACGAGGTGTACGGAGCGGAGCCGTGTGTGTACGAGGTGTACGGAGCGGAGCGTGTACGAGGTGTACGGAGCGGAGCCGTAGGTGTACGAGGTGTACGGAGCGGAGCCGTAGGTGTACGAGGTGTACGGAGCGGAGCCGTAGGTGTACGAGGTGTACGGAGCGGAGCCGTAGGTGTACGAGGTGTACGGAGCGGAGCCGTAGGTGTACGAGGTGTACGGAGCGGAGCCGTGTGTGTACGAGGTGTACGGAGCGGAGCCGTAGGTGTACGAGGTGTACGGAGCGGAGCCGTAGGTGTACGAGGTGTACGGAGCGGAGCCGTAGGTGTACGAGGTGTACGGAGCGGAGCCGTAGGTGTACGAGGTGTACGGAGCGGAGCCGTAGGTGTACGAGGTGTACGGAGCGGAGCCGTGTGTGTACGAGGTGTACGGAGCGGAGCCGTGTGTGTACGAGGTGTACGGAGCGGAGCCGTGTGTGTACGAGGTGTACGGAGCGGAGCCGTGTGTGTACGAGGTGTACGGAGCGGAGCCGTGTGTGTACGAGGTGTACGGAGCGGAGCCGTGTGTGTACGAGGTGTACGGAGCGGAGCCGTGTGTGTACGAGGTGTACGGAGCGGAGCCGCGTGTACGAGGTGTACGGAGAGGAGCTGCGCGTGTACGAGGTGTACGGAGCGGAGCCGCGTGTACGAGGTGGACGGAGTGGAGCCGTGTGTGTATGGAGTGGAGCCATATGTGTATGGGATGTACGGAGAGGAGCCAAGTGTGTACAAAGCATACAAAGCGTGCTTTTCCCACGGACACAGGAGTACACGGCGGAGCCCCGAGGAGCATTTTAAAACACACACATGACGTTCCACCTGAAGTGATGTGCTGGAAGCTGACCGGAAATGAGATAATTTCTTGAGGAGATTGTGACGGAACCAGGAATGCCTCAGATCCATCACCGTGTCCTCCTCCGACAGCGCAGACAGCAGGATCGCCTTGGAATCGGGGATGTCGGCCATGTGAGCGGATCATGATAGGTCCTGCACCGGGAGGCTCAGGTGGGCACTACAATGGGAGCCGGGCTGCTATAGTATCTTTATAGAATCTTTCTTTATTTCTTTCTCTCTTTTTCTTTCTCTCTTTTTCTTTCTCTCTCTGTTCTTTCATTCTTTCCCCTTTCTTTCTCGCTCTCTCTGTTTTCTTTTTTCTCTCTGTTTTCTTTCTTCCTTAGTGCCAGTCAGTATGATCAGCAGTGCTAAATGGGTGCGATTAGGTGTGGACATGGGTGTGACTAGTTGTGAAATGGGTGTGGCTGGGCGTGGCCGAAAATTTGCAGCGCCGCGCTGCGCACGCCGCAGTCTTTGTCCGTCTTTCCCTTCTTCAAAAGTTGGGAGGTATGATAGGGGCAGCTATGACCAGGGGGTCTGGTTGCCCAATAGAGAGCAGTTCTGCCAGGAATTCTGTAATCATGCATACAAAAGGGGACAGAGATTTGGGAGGAGTACTGTACCTAAAAGCAATAAATAGGACTGAGCTGAAATACTGAGCACAGCTATGACTACATGTTATATAGTCGTGTTAATCTCCTCACTTCTTGTAAACTACAAGTGTACAAAGATATTATATAGTCACCATGTGACTAGTGGGCCTGTGTAACTTCAAATGCCAGGGCTGAATTTTAGTCCCAGTCCGGCCCTGGTCGTGTGTGTGTTGGCGGCCACATGACAATAGTTAGATAGAGATTTAGAATTAGTTGTAATATCACATAAGGGACACTAGATGGGGGCACCGAGCATAACTGGAGGAAATCTTCGGAAGGGTTAATTTAGAGGAGTGGCTAGCAAGAGGCAAAGGAAGATAGTTTTCCCTCATGAGCTAGTTGAGCCGGGGGTAGCCATACTGGACAGTGGAGTACAGCAGATGCTTACAGCAGCAGCCAGTGAGGAAGGTCGCTGGAGGTCCTACAGTTAGAGATTGGGAACTGCAGGACTAGGGAGACTTATGGAGAAGTCTCAGTGGTCAAGTCAGCAAACAAGGAAGAGCTGAAGTGACAAACAAGCCAGTCTATGGAAACCAGCCCGTGTCTGGAATTGTCAAGCCAGGGAGGTCAGTGAGTGAGCCCCTGTAGAAGTGGCAGCTGGAGTATGGGAGCTGTGTGAAGAGTCTAGTGAGCTGCAAATCTAGGACACATACAGGAGCAACAGTGGCGTAAAGGGGTGAGCTGTAACGGATAAGACAGGTACCTTCGTGGGCTGAAGTCGGTCTCAGGAAGAAGAGTCGTAGTGCCGTGTTCACAGTGTTCCGTGTGACGTGTCCGCTTGCTTGTGTGGTTCATACTTGTGTAACAGGGGAAGAAGTAACGTACTGCTGTAGATGAAGATGTATTGCTGGTACCGAGTAAAGAGTCCTGTAGCCATTGTGGATATGCTGTGCCCTGAAGAGAATAAAGCTGAGTTGTTTAAGTTGTTTCCAGCCTCTGCAGTCAATTGAGTCCCCAAAGTGAACAGCACACGGGTGATGACATACCCTCCAGCACAGTGAGTACTGGAGCAACCGAAGAAGCTACCCCCCGGCGGCTATGGTATTACATATATTATACACACATATATTTTTTTCCAACAAACACTTTGGACCTAGTCCTATCGATGGTGTCAGTGTCACTCACCTCCCAAAGTGAGCAGCGCTGGACAACCCCTTTAATAGCTCTCTCATAATGTGAGGCTAAAGCTTGCTACAAGCGATGCATGGACAACTTAGAAACTCCAGAGATGTCAGGGTGTGACATGCTGGTCGGCAATATGGAAATTATAGTGTTAAACTCATTTGCTAGGAAAAGTCTTGTGGTTTTAAACTTTTGGGGTGGAGCGCACATTTGACTAATCTTTAAACACTTTCCAGATTCCTATGCTTAGCAATAATGTCAGCCATATAAAGTCTGCAATCACTAAATGACGATCACTATACGGAGCTACGTGAAACAAATTCTTTAATATTTTGCTGCCTCAAATGTGTTTTCTCATAATAATTGCCTAAGGTTGCATTTTTATAGGACTTGAAAAATAAAAAAAAGAGGGGCATGGGATATTAAACTTGGCATTACATCTAAATACATGCCACGATTTTTTCTGACTGCAACTTGCTGAACTTTCCATGCAAATATTATCCTGACTATATGCACAGCAGACACACCTAATGATACAGAAGAGACAACACTGACCTCTACTGGACAGAGTCATGCTAACAATCGCACAAACTTGACCAACTAACCAGAAACTGTGAAAAGTGAAACTTTTGCAATTCATAAACCGTGGCCTAATGATATATTTACAAATTAATTTATATTTATTTTTTTCCTCTTAACGGTCTGCTATTTTCATGTGCGCATGCCTGGAAGCTTTGCTCCGCGATCATTTTTAACCCAGCAATGCCGTTCCGGGATCGGTCTCTCTGTTTTTTCCGGGCACGGGTTCCTTTAAAATTCAACCTTCGCCGGATCTGTCAAAACAACGGTCCGGTGCCACTCATTGCTGTCAATCCGCCGACGGATCCATTTTCCGCCATTTTCACGGATTACAACTGATCTGAAAAACGGAAGTGTGATACAGGCCTTAGCGGCATAACTTCCGTCAGGGAGTGTATTCGGGAAACAGCTTCTTTCCTATACAGGATCCTCATATATTAGTCAATGTGGCTACAAAACAAGACCCAACGAGTTTATCTTAAAAGGAACTGTAATGCAACCCTTCATTTTCGCCATGGTTGTACTCCAGAAAAATTAAACACTTGCAGTTGGATTTCCCCACAAATTGCAGCTGATAACTAGAGATCCTAGAAGTAATACATTGTATAAACAGCTTCTAAAAAAAAAAAAAGTTGTCAAAATAAGCAGCTGCTTGAACCATTTGTGCTATTTGTATACTTCTCCAGGAATGCAATGATATAATGCACTTAGGGGCACATTAGTTTTTCGGCAAGAAATGATGGTTCAGCACAGTTAGGGTTAATTCTTTTTAATGTCTACTTAGTCAAAGGGAGATTTCCAGAATATAAATATAATTTGGGTCTGCAGCCAAGGATTAGTCACAAAACGGAGACAGTTTGTAGAGTGTCTGAGATGAGTAATCAGGATACTTACGTACATAGACGAGCTTCTGCATTGCTCTGCACCGCCACGAGCCGTCCACTAACATAATATGACAGATTT
The DNA here is from genome assembly GCF_039654945.1 of Dendrobates tinctorius. Classification (NCBI taxonomy): domain Eukaryota; kingdom Metazoa; phylum Chordata; class Amphibia; order Anura; family Dendrobatidae; genus Dendrobates; species Dendrobates tinctorius. Next base: position 33,761,809 of record NW_027361684.1, read on the forward strand.
TAATATAATGCTGTTTGGATTTTAAGAAACAAAAGTAAAGAGATTAATTTTTATATATATAAATTTTTGTCCAGCATGTAAAATGATGAAACTTTGCAAATCACTTTACATTGCGTGCAGAAGTATTAAAAGGGGTGGACTGAAGGCAAAGCCATTTTCCTCCTTACTCCCTATTTGATACCATAATCTAAGCTATTTTCCAATATACTTGCTTCAAAAATTCCCTACCGTTTCCCATCTACATTATCTAACTGCTAGTCTATTTTTTTTACTTCCTGTCTGATGAAGCTTCGTTTGAGAATCCCATTGCCTTCTGGGATAACCAAAGCATCATTAGAGCAGGGGGCAGAGGCTGCGATCACTGTCTCAGCCCCTGCCCACTCCCTCAAAGCAATGCTCTTTAAGGCCCTGGTCATTGTACCCTGTCTCCTCTGCACTGTCACCTGCACACTGTGCCCTGTCCACAGCGTCCGCTCTGTTGTTGGCTTAGATGAATAGTAATAAGCCGGCAACAGAGCGGTGTCACTCTACCTGGCAGAGACCAGTGATGTTACCTGCGGGGAGTGGCAGTGGTCTCCTGCACATCGGGTATTCTGACACCACGGGACCAAGCAGGGATAAGGTCCTGAAACGACAGTCATTGATGAGGTTCCATTTCAGGGAAGGAGCGGGGGCTGTGATTGTGACCGCAGCCTCTGATCTGATGACACTTCAGTTGAGTATATCAATATGCACTGGGGGCTCTCAAAGGACGTGTCATCAGACAGCATTAAAGGGAATCTGTCACCTATATTATACTCACCCAGGGGTGGTCCAGTTCGGAGGGCCCGCGGCTCCGACGCAGCCGCACTGCTCTGCCCTGTCGAGGGCAGAGTACTGCAGTGCGTGGCGCCGGAAGAGGTCCAGCACCTGCCCACTGCAGTACTGTGCTCTGTGCCGGAGCAGCGATGGGAAGCAAAGAAGAGGACGTCATCGCTAGAAGATGGGAGGTGCTGGACCGGACCGCGTCACCCATCGGACCGGACTGCCCCAGGGTGAGTATAATAAAACTTGCTTTTCTTCTCTTTCAGGTTACATCGGGGGCTTATCTACAGCATTACAGAATGAGAGAGAAGAGAGTAATGGCCATTAGATGTAGCTGTTGGTAGATCGTTTGAGACTTTAGTAAGAGCTGTTTCAGTACAGTGTAAAGAGCGGATTGTAAAGGGTCAAGAAGAGATTTATCTGAGAGATAGTAGATTAGAAGAGAGTGGACTTAAGGGGGCTTTACACATAGCGATAACACTAGCAATATCGCTAAAGCGTCACCGATTTTGTGACGCAGCAGCGATATTGCTAGCGATATCGCTACATGTGATACTTACCTCCGACCGGCTCCCCCGCTGGTTATCAATGATCGCGCGAGATCGTCCAGGTTCATTTCTCGTCGGCTGCTTCCTGCTGGCGCCGACGAATGACACGTGGACGCGAGCGGAGGACGTCATCATCGCCGCCGCGTCTGAAAGGTAACGACCGCTGCTGCGTTGCTACGTCGTTGGTGAGATCTGCCTGTTTGGCAGCTCACTAGCGACCATTTAGCGATGCACCAGCGATCCTGACCGGGTCATATTGTGGTCGGGATCGCGGGTGCATCGCTAAATGTAAAGGGGGCTTATGTGTTCCGGGAGTTTAGCGTTCCAGGAGAGATTAGAGACAGGTCTAATTAGCAGTGCAGTTCTGGTAGAGGTGTTTTTATTTGGTGACTGGGCATCTACTTTAGGGCAAAGGAGGAAGTGGAGAACTTCTAAGAGTCATTTTGGATTGTCGGATATTGTGATAAGGATGGTGCAGTAGACTTGTTTAGCAAGATGGAAAGCAGAGTTAAGAGTTTTGAGAATGACCTTATAGTGGATCAGGTCTTCTGCTGAAAGTGATTTTCTCAACTAAACACACCTAGAGCACTGCTAGAGAAAATGTGTTTGCAATATGTGCCAGGGTGGCTGTCATCCATTTCAGGTTGCTCTGCGTGTAGCAGGTGCCGCTTCATCCAGGGCACTTCACAACGTCTTATTACAATGTGACAATGCTAGGTCTAGACAGGAGGAGGAGATCGGAGCTTACGATGACTGTATATTGTTTATAAGCTGCTGAGTATTGATAGCATGTAGATTTCTGTATGTGTAGTAAGTGGGGTCTTCTTGAGTGGAGTGACAGTTGTTGATAAAGAAAGTTGTGGTCAGAGAGCAATAGAGGTGAGTTAGTGAAGTCATACAATGAGCAGTCAGGAGAAGACCAGGTCCAGTGTATTCACTTTTTCATGTGAGGAGAGTTAGCAAATTGTGAAAGGCCGAGAGTGGAGGGTAGAGAAAGAAGAGGAGTAACAGAAAATAATAATAATAATCTTTATTTATATAGTGACAACATATTCCGCAGCGCTTTATAGTTTAACCGTTTATACACAAGTCAGATGCAGAGAGAGGATGGGGATGTTAAAGTCCCCCACAATGAGAGTGGGAATATCACAGGATAGAAAGTGTGGAAGCAAGGTCACAAAGTGATCCATTAATTGGTTGGGTATGCCTGGAAGGTGAAGCACAACCACTGCTTGCAAGGGTAAGGGTTTGAAGAGAGTAACAATGTGGACCTCAAAAGAGGCAAATATAAGTGAGGGTACTGCGGGGATAACCCGGAAAGCACATTGTGATGAAAGGAGCAGACCAACATTTCCTATTTGTCTGTTCTCAGGTCTAGGGGGTATGTGAAAAATATAGGCAACCGGACAAAAGAACAGCAGCAGCGTCGGTGTTGTTCAACTGCTGGTTCCATGTTTCAGTTCCAGCCAGAAGGTTAAAAAATTGGAAAGGAATAAGGCATGGATGTAGGGGAGTTTGTTACACACTGGCTGAGATCCAGAGGGTACGATTAAAAAAAGAGACAGGGGATGTTAGAACTCATTCACACATCCATGTTTAACCCCTTAATGACCAGGCCAAATGATTTAAATGTGGTAATAACTCTGGAACGATTCAACAGGTCTCAGTGATTCTTTTGGGCGTATGGCAGGGCTAGGAAAGAAAAGAGCGCTATTTGTCTGGGATAGATTGTGAATGCCATGCCACATTTGGAGAGCCCTTGACATGCAAAAACAGCAGAACCCTCCCCACAAGTGACCTCATTTTAAAGACTAGACCCCTAAAAGAATTCATCCAGGGGTGTACTGAGCATTTTTAATCTACAGGCGATTCACAAAACTTTATAACATTTAGACGTGAGAACAAAAAAATATTTTTTTTCTACAAAAATACTACTGTTTTAGCCTCAAATTTATAATCTACATGAGGGGTAATAGGAGAAATTGGACACCACAATTTGTTATGAAATTTCTCTTGGTGGCAGTACTGTTTGACCACATGGCAGGGATCAGACGGGAAGGAGTGCTACTTGGCTTTTAGAAGGCATATTTCGTTTGACTAGATTGTGGATTCCATTAGCTGAGCCCCTGAGGAGCTAGAACAGAAGAAATCCCCCCAGGTAACCTCATATTGGAAATTTTACTGCCTAAGGAATTCATCTATGGGAGTAGCGAGTATTTTGAACCCACAGGTGCCTCACAGAATTTTATAACATTGAGAAGTTGAAATATGACATTTTAGTGGTAAAAATGTAATTTTTGCATTTGCTGCAAATTTGTCATGTACACTAGGGTTAATAGGTGAAACTAGACCCCACAAATTACTGCACAATTTCTCCCGAACGCGGTCCTGCCCCATGATACCAGTAACTACTGTTAGGCTACACGCCAAGGCTGAGAAGGAAGGAGCACGATTTGGCTTGGAGAACAGGTTTTGCTAGAAGTTTGAGGGTGACATTTGCAGAGCCCCAAAAGGTGCCAGAAAAGCAGAAAAAAACAAAAACAAAATGACACCACTGTAGAAACCGTACCTCTCAATGAATTAATCTAGGGCTGCAGTGACTATTTTGTAACATCCACGCCAGGCTTTTTTTTCTGGAAAATTGCAAATGTGCCAGTTTAGTGCCCATAAATTAACCCCTTCGCACCCGAGCCTGTTTTTGCCTTCGTGACCGGGCCAATTTTTTCAATTCTGACCAGTGTCACTTTATGAGGTCATAACTCTAGAACGCTTCAACGGATCCTGCTGATTCTGACATTGTTTTCTCGTGATATATTGTACTTCATGACAGTGGTAAAATTTCTTTGCTATGACTTGCATTTATTTGTTAAAAATATGCAAATTTGGTGAAAAATTTGAAAATTTTGCAATTTTCAAATTTTTAATTTTTATGCCCTTAGATCAGAGAGTTATATCGCACAAAATAGTTAATAAATAATATTTACCACATGTCTACTTTACATCTGCACAATTTTGGAATCAAAATTTTATTTTGTTAGGAAGTTATAAGAGTTAAAAGTTGACCAGCGATTTCTCATTTTTACAACAAAATTTGCGAAACCATTTTTTTAGGGACCACCTCACACTTAAAGTGAGTTTGGGGCGTCAATATGACAGAAAATACCCAAAAGTGACACCATTCTAAAAACTGCACCCCTCAAGGTACTCAAAACCACATTCAAGAAGTTTATTAACCCTTCAGGTGCTTCACAGGAATGAATGGAATGTGGAGGGAAAAATAAACATTTCCTTTTCTTTCACAAAAATTTTCCTTTAGACTTTTTTTTCTTTACTTTCACAAGGGTGACAGAAGAAAATGGTCAATACATTTTGCTTTTCAATTTCTCCTGAGCATGCCGATACCCCAGATGTGAGAGAATAATACTGTTTGGGAGCACAGCAGAGATTAAAAGGGAAGGAGCACCACTTGACTTTTGGAATGCAAAATTGGCTGGAATCGATAGCGGACACCATGTTGCATTTGGAGAGCCCCTGACATGCCTAAACAGTGGAAACCCCCAACAAGTGACCCCATTTTGGAAACTAGACCCCTTAGGGAACTTATCTAGATGTGTATTGAGCACCTTGAACGCACAGGTGCTTCACAGAAGTTTATAACATAGAGCCGTGGAAATAAAAAAAAGCAACATTTTTCACAAATAAATTGTTTTAGCTTCATATTTTGCATTTTCATAAGGGTAACAGGAGAAATTGCTCCATACAATTTATTGAGTAATTTCTCCTGAGCATGCTGATACCCCATATGTGGGAGAATAATACTGTTTGGGCGCATGGCAGGGCTTGAAAGGGAAGGAGCACCACTTGACTTTTGGAATGCAAAATTACCTGGAATCGATAGCGGACACCATGTTGCGTTTGGAGAGCCCCTGACATGCCTAAATAGTGGAAACCCCCAACAAGTGACCCCATTTTGGAAACTAGACCCCTTAGGGAACTTAACTAGATGTGTATTGAGCACCTTGAACCCACAGGTGCTTCACAGAAGTTTATAACATAGAGCCGTGGAAATAAAAAGAAAGCAACATTTTTCACATATAAATTGTTTTAGCTTCATATTTTGCATTTTCATAAGGGTAACAGGAGAAATTTCTCCATACAATTTGTTGAGCAATTTCTCCTGAGCATGCCGATACCCCATATGTGGGAGAATACTACTGTTTGGGCGCATGGCAGAGCTTGGAAGGGGAGGAGTGCCATATTGGAGAGCAGATTTTGCTGGAATTGTTTGTGGGTGACCTGTCACATTGTCAGAGCCCTTGACGTGCCTAAACAGTGGAAACCCCCAATAAGTGACCCCATTTTGGAAACTAGACCCCTTAGGGAACTTATCTAGATGTGTATTGAGCACCTTGAACCCACAGGTGCTTCACAGAAGTTTATAACATAGAGCCGTGGAAATAAAAAAAAGCAACATTTTTCACAAATAATTTGTTTTAGCTTCATATTTTGCATTTTCATAAGGGTAACAGGAGAAATTGCTCCATACAATTTGTTGAGCAATTTCTCCTGAGCATGCCGATACCCCATATGTGGGAGAATACTACTGTTTGGGCGCACGGCAGAGCTTGGAAGGGGAGGAGTGCCATATTGGAGAGATTTTGCTGGAATTGTTTGTGGGTGACCTGTCACATTGTCAGAGCCCTTGACGTGCCTAAACAGTGGAAACCATTTTGGAACCTAGACCCCCCGATGGAACTTATCTAGATGTGTAGTGGGCACTTTGAACGCCCAAGTGCTACACAGAAGTTAATAACGAAGAGCCGTGAAAATAAAAAAAATCATATTTTTTCTACAAAAAAATTACCTTTTCGCCCTCAATTTTTTTTCCAAAGGGTAACCAGAGAAATTAGACCCCAACAGTTATTGTGCAATTTGAGTATGATGACACCCCATATGTGGGGATAAACCACTGTTTGGGCGCATGTCAGAGCTTGGAAGGGAAGGAGCGCCATATTGGAGTTCAGATTTTGCTGGAATGTTTTGAGGGTGTCATGTCACATTGTCAGAGCCCCTGAGGTGCCAGAACAGCATAAGCCCCCAAAAGTGACTGCATTGAATGTCAAAAAAGTTTAAAAACGTGGTTCTGTATGGAAGATTTTAAAGCAGTCATGGAGGCATAAGGCTGGCAATGATGGGCATTGTGGGCAATAATAGCGGGAATCATGCCTCATTCCTCTCTTGGAACATACACGACATCTTCTCTGGGGGTTCTTTCTTGTTTCAGTTGCTGGAATGAGTGCAATAAAATGTCGCTCAGTGAGTCTTCTAACATCTTCAGATTCTAAAGGATTGGCGGGGACAAAATTTTCAAAAACAAGATGTTCAATGACCTTTTCCTGATAATCAAGGAAAGTATCTGTATTTCCGGCTTTTCTGTACAACACAAAGGAATTATATGTGGCCACCTGAAACAAATAAATGACTAACTTCTTATACCAGGTATATGATTTTCTTGATACCTGGTATGGCTGTAGAACCTGATCTGCAAGGTCCACACCTCCCATATATTTGTTGTAGTCAATGACAGACACAGGTTTTGGAGTAGTGGATCCCTGATGGTCTGCAGTGGCCTTTGTGGCATCTGTGTGGATCGAGCTCAGGATAAAAATATCTTTTTTATCATTATACTTAAGGGCAAGCAGCTCTCCATTGCGTAAAGCCCGACTGCCCCTTTCGGAACTTTTCGTTGACCAACGATTGTGGAAACCCCTGACGGTTTTTGCGAATGGTCCCACAAGCCCCTATGTTATGGTCAACCAGACTTTTAAATAGGGGTATGCTGGTGTAGTAGTTGTCAACATACAGATTATAGCCTTTTTGTAAAAATGGAGTTATCAGCTCCCAAACAATTTTTCCAGATGTCCCCAGATAAGTAGGGCATCCTGGTGGGTTTAGTTGGCTATCTTTCTCCTCATAAATGCGAAAAGCAGATGTGTATCCGGTTGAACTCTCGCACATTTTATAGAGCTTTATTCCGAACCTTGCTCTCTTAGAAGGAATAAATTTCTTGAGGTGCAGTCTTCCTTTGAATTTTACAAGGGACTCATCAATGGAAATGTTTTCTGTTGGGGTGTAGAGCCTCAAGAACTTTTCTGTTAAGTCTTTGATGATGGGTCTGATTTTGAATAGTCTGTCATGTTCTGGGGCATCTCTGGGCAGGGATTGACTATTGTCGTTAAAATGCCAAAACCTCATGAGCATTTCATAACGGGTCCTAGGAAGAACTGCAGAAAACATAGGGGTGGCTTGAACAGGGCGGTTGGACCAATAGGACCGAATGCTCGTTTTTTTTTTACAAGCCCCATAGCGAATGTAAGTCCTAAAAATTTTTTCATTTCTAGGACATTAGTTGGTGTCCATAAATTTGACCTAGCATAATAGGATCGTGGATTCTGGCTGATGAATTGGGACGCATATAAATTTGTTTGTAGGACAATATGCTCTAGCAAGCTGTCATAAACAAATTAAAAAAATTAACTGGTCCAAAATTTTCCACCTCCACATTTATACCAGGAATGGCATTAAAATTAGGGATGAATGGAGTAGCTGAATCCGAAGCCTCCCATCTGGGAAATGCTACATCAAGAGGCAAACCCCCTTGGACATTGGTGTGCGCCAATTCACGAGCACTAGGGACAGCGCTAGTACTGGGCATTGTTCCCTGAGTTGGAGACGTTTCTCCAGAAGCGCTATTTGTCCTTCTTGTTGTACTGGTCCTTGTGTGTGAAGATGGACCAGAATCACTGCTCATTTCTGAGCTATCACTGTCGCTGCTACTAAAGCCCTCGAAATCCACATCGCCATCTGACACTGCACTTTCTTCACTGTCAGAACATAACAGTGCATAAGCTTCCTCTGTACTATAATACGGACGGGCCATTTTATTAGTTTTTATTTTTTTTTCCAGAAATAGAAAACTCTGAGGTGACGTGACTGACTGACTGCTGTGACGTGACTGACTGACGTGTCGTGACTGACGTGACGTGACTGACGTGTCGTGACTGACTAACGTGACTGACTGACGTAACCCTAACTTTAGCCTAACAGTAACCCTAACTGTTACTAGCCCTAACCTGCCTTATCTGTGTTTTTAACTGTTTTTTTTACTTTATAGCACAATTGCTGCCTGGCACAGCTGTTGCCAGCAGCACTTTTAACACTGTTTCTCCTCAAATCTCTCACTGACAGGAGCTCTGAGGAGAAACAGCTTTTTTATAAGGCAGATCGCTGGGAAAGTTTGTTGCTACAACAAACTTTTCCCAGCGAGCTCTCTCATTGGCTGCTGTGATCTGACGTCATCAGGACCTGAACCAATCAGGTCTCGATGAGGTCAGGGGTCGCAGCATGCATTGTGCGCCGGGATCCCTGCATTATAAGGTACGTGGGGGTCCCGGGGGACACAAAACCGCCGACAGTAGATAAACGTCGGCGCTGCACAGAGCCCAGCAATCGCCGACGTTTAGCGTTGGCGGTCGGGAAGCGGTTAAGCCCTTTACAGTGGAGAGCCCCCATATATTGTAGCGCCCTAATATATTATGCTCAACTTGTGCTTCTGGCGATACACACTCCATAAATTGTTAAGAGCTCTCTCCCGCTACAATGCCAAACGTGTGGCCGCTTACTTTGGTTTAGGCACAGTGGTGCTCAGAATCGCGATGGGAATTTACACAGATCCCTGGCGTGAGCGCTCAGCGGAGAGCGCAAAATAAATGTGAACCGAGCCTCATTCCGATTTCTGGGAGGTAGCATAAACAAATAGACAGCAGTACAAGAATAGTTCTTATTTTTATTTGTGCGGTATAAGTGATAAGGCAGATGTATTCTTCGGGTCGGTGTGCTTACAGCGACACCAGATAGATTTTTTTTTTCTTAGGTTTTGCTGTTATCACACAGTAAAATGTTCTTTTCTTAAAAAAAAAAAAAAAATTAATATTTTTTTCGCCACATTCCGAGAGATGTAACTTTATTTTTTGGTGAACAAAGTTGTATGAAGGCTCATTTTTTGCAGAACGAGTTGCAGATTTTTTTGGTACCATTTTGATGTACATAACATTTTTTGAAAGCATATAATGCAGATTTTTCAAACAAAGAATGAACAAAAACCAGCAATTCAGTTATTGTTTTTAATTTTTTGCGCCGTTCACAGCGCAGTAAAAGTGATAAGACCGATTTGCTTGTCAGGTCTGTACAATTACAGCGATACCAGATTTATATAATTTTTTCATGCTTTGCTATTTTTACACACTTAAAACAATATTTTCCAAAAATGAATTTTGTTTTTGCATCGTCATATTCTGAGAGCTATAACTTTTTTCTTTTTTGCCAAACGAGCCATATTAGGGGTTGCTTTTTTGTGAGAGGGTTTGGTGTTTCATTTATCACATTTTTTTTTTTTTTTACACAAGACTTTTCGATGATGAAAAAGTGACATTTTTGCCATTTTTTATTGCATTTGCCAAACGAAATAATATTCCAGTTTTATAGAGTGAGTCGATCCAGATGCAGTGATACCAATTATTTGTAGTTTTTGTTTTATTAGAAAAGCTGTGCATTAAGGTACAAAACTGCTTTTTGTGATTTGTGCACTTTGTTTTTTCTTTTATTTATTTTCTTTTACTGTTTCTCATAGTCCCACTGAGAGACATGTATAATTTTATTTTGATCACTGGTCTCATACACTGCAGTACTCGTGTACTGCAGTGTATAAGAGAAATCAGTGAGCCACTGACTCAGCCTGAGAGACCCAGCGATGATCTCAGGGTATCACGGTAACCATCAGGACCCAAGACTCTCATTGTGGGGGTCCGATGGTTAGTAAAAGAGTCTTGTGATACCTCTGTCGCAATCAGCTTCAAAACCATCCGGAGCTGATACAGTCAGGAGTCACAGAATACCACGAGAATTGCCTTCCCTTAAAAACCTCAGCTGAGTAATAAAACCCCCTAATGACCACCATTAAAAAGGTGTATTGGCAGTCGTTAAGTGGTTAAATACGTATGTGTTAAATGATACAGGTGTCATCAGTGTTTGTTCCATATGTGCTTTTTTTTACCATCATTGTGTCATCGGTTTTCACGGATGGATAAATAAAATGGCAAAGTTTCTGTAATCTGCAATGCTAAATATGGACAACTCATGGATGACATCCGCATGCTGCACGTTATTCATGAAGCTATAGATTTGTATTTTGGAACTGAAGGTGCTCATATCGTACCAGGTCAGCATTTCCCAGGGGAGGTCCTTCAAAGTGGAAAAAAAGTTGCAAGAGAGGTGCAGAGTGTGTTACAAAAGGGGAATACGCAAGGACATCATTTATCAATTCAACACCTGCCCCAATAAACCTGACCTGTGTATAAAAGAATGCTTCAGACTGTACCACACCTCTGGCACTACAAAATTCAGTTCTGACTTACACAACTGATGTATGACATCCTGACGAACACTACACAACTGACATATGCCACTACATTATAAAATTCACATATCAGGAAACAATAGATTAGTTCCAAAAAGGGGGCACATGTTGGGCATTGCCACTGTTTAGGCACATGTAGATAAGTTCATTGGGGGGGGGTCTAGTTTTCAAATTGGTGTCACTTGTGGGGGGGTTTCTACTGTTAAGGCACATCAGGGTCTTTGCAAACATGACATGACACCTGCAGACCATTCCATCAAAGTCTTTATTCCAAAACTTCACCACTTCCCATTCAAGCCCTGACGTGTGCTCAAACAGTAGCTTTCTCCCACATAGGGAAATCAGTGTACTCCGGTCAAAATGAACAACAACGTTTGGGGTCCAATTTCTGCTGTTACCCTTGGGAAAATAAAAAATTGGGGGTAAAAAGTTAATTTTTGTGAAAAAAAATATGATTTTTTACTTTCACAGCTCTACATTATAAACCTTAGTGAAATACTTGGTGGTTCAAAGTTCTCATCACACATCTATATACCGTATATACTCGAGTATAAGTCGACCCAAGTATAAGCCGACCCCCCTAATTTTGCCACAAAAAACTGGGAGAACTTATTGACTCGAGCATAAGAATAGGGTGGGAAATGCTCCATAGATTATTCCCCCATATGCTGCCCCCATAAGAAGCTCCATAGATTGTTCCCCCATATGCTGCCCCCATGCTGCTGCTGCATGTAAAAATAAAAAAAATGACATACTCACCCCTCCGTCGCTGGGTGTCAGATACTCACCTGTCCTGCGTCCATGGCTGCTCACCGCTATCTGCCACGTCATCAGTCAGTGACGTTCAGACTGCAGGGGGAGCGGCGCGCACTAACCACGTCACCGTGCCCTCTGCTGTCTGAAGTCACTGAACGATGACAGACAGCAGCAAGCAGCCATGGACGCAGGACAGGTGAGTATCGCTATACTTACCCGTCCTGACGCTGTGTCTTGAGCCCCCACCTTCTCCGCGCTCTCTCTTCCTGCCTTCAGCGGTCATGTGGTACCGCTCATTAAAACTCATGAATATGCGCATATTCATGAGTTTTAATGAGCGGCACCACGTGACCGCTGAAGGCAGGAAGAGAGAGCATGGGGAGAAGCTGGGGGCTCAAGACACAGCGTCAGGACGGGTAAGTATGACCTGACACCTCCGCCCCCCTTTGTATATGACTCGAATATAAGACGAGAGGGGGACTTTCAGCCCAATTTTTTGGGCTGAAAATCTTGACTTATATTCGAGTATATACGGTAAGTTCCTTGGGGGTCTAGTTTCTAAAATGCTGTCTCTTGTGGGGAGTTTACACTGTTTAGGCACATCAGGGGCTCTCCAAACACGATATGGCATCCAATCTCAATTCCAGCCAATTTTGCGTTGAAAAGGTCAAACAGCGCTCCTTTTCTTCCGACCTCTGCCGTACATCTAAACAGTGTTTTTTCCCATATATTGGATATCGGCATGCTCAGGAGAAATTGCAGTTTTGGGGGTTCATTTTTTTCTGTTACTCTTGTGAAATTAGAAAAAAAAAGTCTAAAGTTACATTTTAGTGAAAAAAAAAGTTAAACTGTTCATTTTTTTGTTTCACATTCCATTAATTCCTGTGAAGCACCTGAAGGGTAAATAAACTTCTTGAATGTGGTTTTGATTATCTAGAGGGGTGCAGTTTTTAGAATGGTGTCACTTTTGGGTATTTTCTGTCATACAGGCCCTTTCAAAGGAACTTCAAATGTGATGTGGTCCCTAAAAAAAATGGTTTTGTAAATTTTGTTGTAAAAATGAGAAATCGCTGGTCAACTTTTAACCCTTATAACAGCCTAACGAAAAAAAAAGTTGTTTCAAAAATTGTGCTGATGTAAAGTAGACATGTGGGAAATGTTACTTATGAACTATTTTGCTTGACCTATTTCTCTGAATTAAGGGCATACAAATTCAAAGTTTGAAAATTGAAACATTTTCCAAATTTTTGCCAAATTTCCATTTTTTACACAAATAAATGCAAGTCATATTAGAGAAATTTTACCACTATTGTGAAGTACAATATGTCACAAAAAAAACAAATCTCAGAATTACCAGGATCTGTTGAGGTGTTCCAGAGTTATTACCTTATAAAGGGACAGTGGTCAGAATTGTAAAAATTGGCCTTGTCATTAAAGTGCAAACCACCGGTGGTGGTTAAGGGGTTAAAGTGAAGGGAAAAGGTACACCTCTCTGAACTGTTTTGGGAGGCTGTGGATGGTGTTACCCAAAATGCTGAGTAAGAAGCTGATAGGCTATATAAATGGAAGGATTTATTGAAAAGAAGGGTGGTCACAGGTATATATATTTTTTTAATTTCAGAAAGGTATTTTTGTGCATTTTGGAGTGGTTTGGTTATTATTCTCACTTTGACAGATAAAGAAAATAAACAATTGAGATGCGGAAAGCATTTAAATAAAATTTATTGTGGAGATAGAGGTTCAGATACATTATGGATGCAGCAAATTAACAGGTATTTATGTCCAATAAATCTATTACCAGGAACGAAGGTAATATTTAATACACTGTAGTAACCGTGTTAAGGGTAATATAGAACAGATACAGAAAACTTGAATAGTTCAAAACATATCTTTGTGGGTTCTGCCCACAAATGTAAAATCATACTAAATAAACTAAGCTAAACTAGTAATTGCTAGGTTTGTATACCACATAAAAGTGCAGCCCAAGAAGTCCTTTTCCTGCTCTCTCCCTTGTCAACCACCACCCCACCTCTGTGCATGCTCCACTATTTGGGCAGTCAAGGGGTAATAAATCTACCCAAAATTTTGAGGAATTTTCCAGGGTACCTCCGCCGTATACAGATTTTTTTTTTTTTTTTCTAAAGCGAGGGAAAAATTTTCCATTGTAAGATGGTAGGTACTCTTGATGACGTCCAATTTCTGGCCACACATTCTGGCTATAAATAGGATCTCAAGTCTTAGGGTCATCTGTAATGGGCATTGCCATGTGGCCATATAGAAAGTAAACTACTTTGGTACAGTATCCCCCCTAATCTCTGGGAAATCCCACAGAAAATTAAAAAACATCCCCGGGCCCCTCTGACATTTGGGACACGCATCCAGAAATTTATGCTGTACCCTTTCCATTCTTTATGTGGTGTAATATGTACGGTGAAGAATATATAATTGTGTGGCTCTTTCAGTATGGGGGAAACATGTTTATGGCTTTCCATGGCGAGCTCCCAGTGCTCATCGCTGATCAGTCCTACTTCAGGCTCCCACTTGCTTCTCATCAGGTCCTGCAGCGGTACCATGCTCTCTGCCAGCAAGAGGGCATGTAAATGGGATATAAGTCAAGATCCAGTAGAGAAAGGTCTAAAGGGCATGTCATAATTTTAGGTAGCAGAAAAAGTATTAAGTTACGTACCGGTAACGGTATTTTTCGGAAGCCCATGACAGTACCACGAGAGAGGGGATCCGCCCCATAGGAACAGGAAACCTACAGATACAAAAAGGGCGGTACCTCTCCCACGCATCAGTTGGATTACAGAGCTTGAGAGGCTACCATGGTTAGTACACAACATATGATATATACAACCTATCTACCCTATTTAACAGAATTATTTCATACCATCTCCCACATAAGGTGATTCTATGAACAAACTTCTAAGGAGTGCACCCCTATATGTGAACAAGGGAGGGAACTAAGGGTGCTGTCATGGGCTTCCGAAAAATACCGTTACCGGTACGTAACTTAATACTTTATTCGGACTCCCATGACAGCACCACGAGAGAATTACAGAGATGTAAACTAATTTAGGGAGGGACTACAGCCTGCAGCACCCTTAGCCCGAAGGTGAGGTCTGAGGAGGCACCCATGTCTAACCGATAGTGGTTAAAAAAGGTGGAAGGAGATGACCAGGTGGCCGCCTTACATATTTGATCAATTGATACTCCAGATCTCTCTGCCCAGGATGATGCCATGGCCCGAGTGGAATGTGCCCTCAGGTTCTGTGGAGCCGGACCGCCACCTGCTGTGTAGGCAAGAGAGATAGCCTCCCTAATCCACCTTGCTAATGTGCGTTTTGATACTCTGTATCCTTTTCTGGAACCTTGGAAGGATAGGAATAATGCGTTCTCTTTCTTCCAAGGATCCGTGGCTGCTAAATATGTCAGTAAGCACCGCCTAATATCTAATGCCTGAAGTTTCTGCTCTTTAGGGTTGGTTGGATTAGGGAGGAAGGAAGGCAGAACTATCTCCTGTGTCCTGTGGAATTGTGTTGCTACCTTGGGAAGGTATGCTGGATCTGGCCTTAGGATCACTCTATCCTGTAAGAACTCTGTGTAAGGAGGCAATCTGGAGAGTGCCTGTATGTCGCTCACCCTATGTGCGGATGTTATTGCTACCAGGAATGCTGTTTTAAGGGATATAATCTTTAGTGAGGCGGAATCTAAAGGTTCAAACGGACTTTCTGTCATGGCTGTAAGGACTAAGTTTAAGTCCCACGGTACGCATCTGTCTTTGTGTATAGGTCTCGATCTGGCCGCTGCTCTGATGAACCTTGCTACCCAATAATCTTTTGCAATATCAGCTGCAAACAGGGCCCCTAAGGCTGAAACCTGTACTTTTAGCGTACTTGTGGAGAGACCCAATTAGAAACCTTTCTGGAGAAATTCCAGAATATGTTTCGTGGGAATTCCATCTCTGATGTCAAAGTGAAAGGTGGATAGAAAGCGTTTCCAGGTCCTAACATAAATATTAGTGGTGGTTAATTTTCTGCTTCTTAGGAGGGTGTCAATTAAGTTCTTGGAGAACCCTCTATTTTTTAATAGTGACCTTTCAAACACCACGCCGTCAAATGAAGTCTCGCTACTTGTGGGTGGCTGACTGGCCCCTGGTAGAGGAGATCCGGAAGGTTCGGTAGTACCCAGGGATCGCCTACCGACATGGTCCTCAACCACGCGAACCAGGTCCTCCTGGGCCAAAAGGGGGCAATCAGTATGACTCTTGCCTGATCCTCTCTGATCTTCCTGACTACCAGGGGAAGAAGATTCAATGGTGGGAAGGCGTATGCCAGAGAAAAGTCCCATCTTATCAGTAGGGCATCCACCGCCAGGGGATTTTCCCTGGGGTTCAGAGAGCAGAACAATCTTTCTTTTCTGTTTTCTCTGGTGGCAAAGAGGTCTACCTGTGGCTGCCCCCATCTGCGGACAATCTGGCGGTAAATGTCTTTGTTCAAAGCCCATTCTCCTTGTCTTAGAGCCTTGCGGCTTAAAAAGTCTGCTCTTACATTGTCCTTTCCGCTGATGTGGAGCGCGGTCAAAGATAGACAATTTCTCTCTGCTATCTGGAGGAGCCGTTCTGTTATCTGCATCAGAGCGCTGGAGCGGGTTCCACCTTGGTGGTTGACATATGCTACCGCTACCTGGTTGTCCGAGTGTATCCTCACATGATGGCCCTGCAGGTAGATAATGAGTTTCTTGACTGCTCGCTTTATCGCCAATAGTTCTCTCTGGTTGGATGAGATTTCAGAATTAGAATCCCACTGGCCCTGTACCACCATGTCCCCCATATGGGCTCCCCAACCAAAGGAACTAGCGTCTGTGGTTATAATACGGGTTATCTGTGCTATCCAGGGCACCCCTGACGCTAGGTTCTCGCTCTGAAGCCACCATCTTAGTGATGTAACAGTTGAGGGGCTTAGACACATCCGACCTTGTAAGGAGCCTCCAAGGGCCCTGCTATTAATCAAGACGTCGTTTTGAAGGGTTCTGGTATGGAACTGTGCCCACCTTACTGCTGGGATGCATGAAGTTAGAGAACCTAACAGGGACATGGCCTGTCTGAGGGTCATAGATGGGTTATCCATTGCCCGAAGAACCTGCTCCTGTATCTTTTGTAATTTATCTAGTGGTAGCAGGCACCGCTGAGTGTCTGAATTTAGTATCAATCCTAAAAATTTCTGTATTTTTAAGGGCTGGAGTCGGGATTTCTCGTAGTTTAAAATCCATCCTAGGTTTTCTAACCTGGATCTAGCCTTTTCTATCTGGGATTTACAATGACCCATCGATTTTCCTACAATCAAGAAATCGTCTAAATATGGAATGATTAAGACGTCAACCTCTCGTAAGTGAGCCATAACTTCGGCCACTAATTTTGTAAAAACCCTGGGTGCTGCTGAGAGACCAAAGGGAAGGGCTCTATACTGAAAATGACGTACTGTGCCCTCTACTGAAACTGCCACCCTCAGGAACTGCTGGAAGTCTGTATGGATAGGTACGTGATAGTACGCGTCTTTCAAATCTATGACTGCCATAAAACAACCTTTAAACAATATTTTTATTGTTGTATTAATGGACTCCATTTTGAATTTATGATTAATCAAAAATTCGTTAAGGGAACGAAGGTTTATAATCGTTCTGAATGTGTTATCAGGTTTCTAGATTAGAAACAGGGGAGAGTAAAACCCTCTTCCTCTTTCAGCCTCTGGGACCTCTACCAGAACATTTTTCTGACATAGGCTCAAGACTTCCGCTTCTAAAGCCGCTTGTTCAAGATGAGAAGATCTTAAGGGGGTCAGTTTAAAGGTGTCCCGCGGGATCTGGGTAAATTCCAACCTAAGCCCGGTGGATATTACCTTGCGCGCCCAGTCACTATTCGTAATCTGCGACCATGCCGGGAAGAAGGATGACAGTCTACCCCCTACGGGAACCGCTAGTCATTGATTTGATTTCTTTTGATCTCTTGATGAGCGTGTAAACATATAGCCCGTACCTCGTCTCCTTCTGTCTTCCCATCTGGGTCGATCTCTAACAGGTGAAGAGTTGCGCCTTCTCCCCTGGCCAAATCTCCTTCTACCAAATGGGCGACGGTAGGACGCTGATGAAAGGTTTGGGAACTTTTTCTTGTCGTCCCCCGCCTTTTCAAGCAGCTCGTCTAGGACAGTTCCAAATAAGTATTCGCCCTCACATGGAATCGCACAGAGCTTTGCTCTGGACTGGATGTCTCCCTGCCAGCACTTTAGCCACAGGGCTCTGCGAGCTGCGTTAGAGAGACCTGCTGCTCTGGCGGCCATTCTCATTGCATCCGCTGAGGCATCTGCTAGGAAAGCTGCTCCCTCTTGGATGGTCGGTAGGGCCCCAAGAATTGTTTGTCTTGATGTACCCTGCTTTAGTTGTGACTCCAACTGGTCCAACAAGACCATCATGGACCTGGCCGTGCACGTTGAAGCCACTGCTGGTCTTAAGGACCCGGCCGCCATCTCCCAGGTGTTTTTCAGGAAGGTATCAGCTTTCCTGTCTAAGGGATCTTTAAGGGATCCCATGTCCTCAAAGGGGAGCGAGCATTTTTTTGATGCCTTCGCAATGGCAGCGTCTAATTTGGGGGCTCTGTCCCAAGAACTTACTGCCGGATCGTCGAAGGGGTATCTCCTTTTGAGGGCTGGTGGTAGCGACCCTCTTTTGTCCGGTCTTTTCCACTCTCTGTGGATCAGATCCTGTATCTTTTGGTTTAACGGAAAGACTCTCCGCTTCCTCTGTTCCAGCCCACCGAACATGACATCCTGCATGGATAAATGGGGCTTAGGCTCCTCTACCTCCATTGTCCCTCTGACTGCTTTGACCAGCTTGTCTACCCGGTCAAGAGGCAGACAAAATCGCCCCGAGTCCTCTTCTCCTGAAGAGGACGAGGGAGATGAAGCCTGGGAGTCTCTGCTTTTTCTCCACTCTGCTGAGGAATCAGACTCCGCCGGGACCTCGCCCCTTAGACTTTGCGGCTGAGACAAGGACTTTAGGGTTTCCCTCATTTCTACCCTGACAATGTCTCTCAAACTCGCCGCTACTGCAGGCGACTCTTCTGCCACCGTCTGCTGAATAAAGGGGGGGCACAATCTTTTGAGGCACGCGTCTGGTAATGGGCATGCACAGAGTGCGCATTCCCTATGTTTATTTTTATTTGTAGCTTTTTTTCCCTAGAAAAAGAAAAACACAGAAGGGGGGTCCCGTCACTGAGTGAACTTTCACGAAGATCACTTACCAGTGCCACAATCAAGTACCGGAGAACGAGGGGGATTTCTTTCAGCCGATGCTCCTGTCTGCCTGGAGGAGCTTTTACGAGTGGACTGGTCACTTTGTCCCGCATTACTGTCACGGGACCCTTTCTTTTTCTGTTTGACCTGCCGAAGGTCATCCAGGGGCGGCAGTGATGTCTGCCGCTGCTGCCCTTGCTTCTGTCGCTGCTGCTCTCGATCGCTTTCCATCACCACTGCTGCTGCTGCTGCACACTGCTGCATGTAGTAATGTGGCCAAGGCAAGGTACCCTGCCCGGGTCCCGCCTAAATACCCCTCCTCCGGTCAGCAGTTTCCATGCCGCGCCCCTCCCCCCCTTAATGGATCTCCCTACCCCAGCTGGCGCCCCATCGCGCGCCACCGGTGTTTCCGATGGGCGCCGCCATCTTGGGATCGCCGCGCATGCGCAGTAGCGCGCTGACCCGGAAGCGCCTCCTCCGCCCGCCCCCTGACGTCACCGCTACCCCGGAAACGCCGGAAGCTCCGCGGGACGCCCGGGAGCTCCGGAGCAGCGCCCGGTCGCAGCCCTCTGCCCAGCGCTGGCAACCTATCTGCGCCGCCGGAGCCGGGAATCCCGGGGGGGAAAATACTTACCGGCGGCGGCTTAATTCCGGAGACGGCCATCCTCCGGACGCCGCTCCCTGCTGTCCGCGCCACCGCCGTGATACCCATACTGGGCCACCGTGGCGTCTTCCAGAAAATCCGAACCAAGCCGAGGTAGGAGACCCCCTCGCTACCGGTGTCGGCTGGCCGGCCTGGGATCCCATTCTTCTGTAGGATCCCGTCCCCTCAGGAACAGGAAACCAACTGATGCGTGGGAGAGGTACCGCCCTTTTGTATCTGTAGGTTTCCTGTTCCTATGGGGCGGATCCCCTCTCTCGTGGTGCTGTCATGGGAGTCCGAATAAACAGGATTTTTGGGTTGCTTACCGTAAAATCTGTTTCTCGGAGCCTTCATTGGGGGACACAGAGACCTTGGGTGTATGCTGCTGCCACTAGGAGGCTGACACTATGCACAAAAAAAGGTTAGCTCCTCCTCCGCAGTGTACACCCCACCGACCGGCAGAGGATTCCTCAGTTAGTGAGAAAGCAGTAGGAGAAGTAACAGAATAGGTTGACAACATAAACAACTCAACTGTAACCATTCAACCAAAGTAAGAACAGGAGCTGTAAAACATGGGAGGGTGCTGTGTCCCCCAATGAAGGCTCCGAGAAACAGATTTTACGGTAAGCAACCCAAAAATCCTGTTTTCTCGTTCGCCTTATTGGGGGACACAGAGACCTTGGGACGTCCCAAAGCAGTCCCTGGGGTGGGAAACAAACTTCCATCAGGCCAGCGGACTCACCACCGCGGCCTGCAGAATCCGTCTACCTAGACTGGCGTCCGCCGAAGCGTAGGTGTGGACTATGTAGAATTTCACAAACGTGTGAACCGATGACCATGTTTCAGCTTTGCAAAGCTGCAGTGCGGAAGCTCTGTGGCGCACCGCCCAGGAGGCACCCACTGCCCGAGTAGAGTGGGCCCTGATACCCGGAGGGGCTCCGCGACGCTTAACACGGTAGGCTTCCAGGATAGCCGATCTGATCCAGCGAGCAATGGTGGCCTTTGACGCCGGGTGACCTTTCCGCGCTCCATCAGGGATAATGAAAAGAGACTCTGTCTTTCGCAAGGAAGTCGTCCTAGACAGATAGACTCTTACCGCGCTAACCAGGTCCAGCTTGTTCAAGGACCGCTCTCGGGGATGAGTTGGATTCTGACAAAAGGACGGTAGCACGATATCCTTGTTGAGGTGAAACGAGGACACCACCTTCGGAAGGAACGAGGGCGGAGGCCGCAGAACTACCTTATCCTGGTGGAGAACCAGAAAGGGAGAGCGGCACGAAAGAGCTGTCAATTCCGACACGCGCCGGACGGAGGTGATGGCCACCAGAAAGGCTACCTTCCAAGAAAGGAGAGAAAGGGAAATATCCCTGAGGGGTTCAAAGGGCGGACCTTGCAGAACCTCAAGAACCAGATTAAGATCCCATGGATCCACGGGCGCCCGGTACGGCGGGACCGTGTGAGCCACGCCCTGAAGAAAGGTCTTAACCTGAGGACGGGAAGCCAACGTTTTCTGAAACAGAATGGACAGCGCCGAAACTTGACCCTTCAGGGAACTGAGGGCAAGCCCCGCATCCAATCCTGCCTGAAGAAACGCTAGGACTGAAGGGAGCGAAAAGGACATGGGCGCGACGTCATTGGTCTCACACCAAGTGAAATAGGCCTTCCAAGTACGGTAGTAAATCTTGGAAGATGATGGCTTTCTGGCTCGGATCATGGTCTGAATTACGTGGTCGGAAAATCCTGCTCGTTTCAGAACCTCGGTCTCAACAGCCACGCCGTTAAATTGAGCGGCCGAGAATTGGGGTGGCAAATCGGACCCTGAGACAGCAGATCTGTTCTGTCTGGAAGCTTCCAGGGGGCGTCCGCGAGAAGGTTGACAATGTCCGCGAACCAAGACCTTCTGGGCCAATTCGGGGCGATGAGAATGACCGGAAGTCCTTCTGCCTTGATCTTCTTCAACAGCTTGGGAAGAAGAGGCAGAGGAGGGAACAGGTAGGGAAGTTCGAACTGGGACCAAGGAACGGCCAGGGCGTCGGCGCCCACTGCCAGAGGGTCCCGAGACCTGGACACGAATTGTGGGACTTTCCTGTTGAGGCGAGACGCCATGAGGTCTACATCCGGGGTTCCCCACCGAAGGCAGAGCAGATGAAACACTTCCGGATGTAGGGACCATTCTCCCGCCGCGAGACCCTCGCGGCTGAGAAAATCGGCGGCCCAGTTGTCTACGCCGGGAATGTGAACCGCGGAAATTGTCGGAACGGAAATCTCCGCCCAACGAAGAATCTTGGACACCTCCGCCAGGGCTGAGACACTCCGTGTTCCCCCTTGGCGGTTGACATATGCCACCGCTGTGGCGTTGTCTGTCTGAATCCGTACCGGCAGTCCCTTGAGGAGCCTTTCCCAGTGGACCAGAGCAAGATGGATCGCTCGAATCTCCAGAACGTTGATCGGCAGCGCTGATTCCCGATCCGACCATCGACCCTGAACAGTGTGGTTGCGGAACACAGCACCCCAACCGAGGAGACTGGCATCTGTGGTTACTATCTGCCAGTGAATGGGAAGGAAGGATCGACCCGATAGAATGAGAGGTGACGACAACCACCAGTTGAGAGACCGCTTGATCCGGTAAGAAAGATGGACAGGGCGATCCAGGGACCGAGGCGACCTGTTCCACTTCGACAGAATGGCCTGCTGGAGAGGCCTGGCGTGAAATTGGGCAAAGGGAACTGCCTCTATCGCCGCCACCATCTTTCCCAGGACCCTCATGGCTGTACGGAGGGACGGGAATCGCGAGGTCTGCAGCGATCGTACTTCCTGCTGCAGAGAGAGAATCTTTTCTTGTGGGAGAAAGACCCTTGACCGACGAGTGTCGAACAGAAGACCTAGAAAGACCAGGCGTTGGGTAGGAACCAGACAGGACTTTTTCCTGTTGACGATCCACCCGAAATTGGAAAGAGTGTCCAGGACGATTGACAAACTTTGGTGAGCCTGTTGGAATGAGGGAGCCTTGATCAGAATATCGTCTAGGTACGGGAAAAGAACGAGGCCTCTGACTCTCAACAAAGCCATCAACGCAGCCATGATCTTCGTGAAGACTCTGGGAGCGGTGGCAAGACCGAAGGGCAGTGCGACAAACTGGTAGTGGTGCTGTCGAATCGCAAAGCGCAGGAACTTCTGATGTCCGGAGAAAATTGGAACATGTAAATAGGCATCTTGGATGTCTATTGAGCACATGAATTCCTGCTCCTCCATGGAGGCGATGACCGAGCGAAGCGACTCCATGCGGAAGTGGCGAAGGCGGACCCTCTTGTTGAGCAGCTTGACATCCAAGATGGGTCGAACTGCGCCGTCTTTTTTCGGCACTACAAACAGGTTCGAGTAGAACCCCGTGAAGCGCTCCGATTCGGGAACGGGCACAATCACCCCGGAACTGAGGAGAGCGGCGATAGCCGTAGAGAACCCCGGGATCAAGGCTGGATCCTTTGGAGGCCGGGATTCGAAGAAACGATCCCGTGGGAGAGAGACGAACTCTATCTTGTATCCTGAGGATACGACCTCCCTGACCCAGGCGTCCTCCACGGCGGCCAGCCAAACGTCCCTGAAGGAAAGAAGTCGACCTCCCAATTGGAAAGGCCCCTCGCGTGCCCGATGATAGTCATGCTGAAGTAGACCGTCCAGATCTAGATCTGGATGGTCTGCCATGGGAGGAGTGGGGGTCACCAGGAAGGAGTGGGTCTGAAGGAAACTTTCTTTCTCTCCTGGCGAGCCTGCGGTCTCTGTTGGCTGGAGGAGTTGTCCGCCGTATTGAAACGGCGGAAAGTCTGAAAGGGTCGAAACTGACGCCTTAGTGGGGGTCTGCGAGGCTTGGACTGAGGGAGGAGTGAACTCGTGCCTCCGGTGGCGTCCTTAATAATCTGGTCCAATTGGGACCCAAAGAGGCGCCCCCCCTGAAAAGGCAGGTTAGTGAGGGACTTTTTAGAAGACAAGTCCGCTTGCCATGCCTTTAGCCAAATTGTACGTCGAATTGCAACAACGTTGCTTGACGCCTGAACTGCACAGGATGCAGCATCCAAGGAAGCGGAGAGAAGATAGTCCCCAGCATGGGAGATCTGATTGGCGAGATCGGCCAAATGCTCCGGTTGCGCCTTATCTAAGATGCCCTGACGAAGGTCGTCTGCCCACGTGGCTATGGCCTTTGCTGCCCAGGATGAAGCAAAGATTGGACACACCGCCGCTGAAGCCGCTTCAAAGGCAGACTTCGCCAGGGATTCTATAATCCTGTCATTAGAATCCTTTAGGGACGCCACGCCTGAAAGCGGGAGAACCGTGTTATTGGATAGCCTGGACACGGGCGGATCGACCGAGGGAGAGGCCGACCAGTTGTCCGTGAGCTCCTTAGCAAATGGATAGAGTATGCCGAGACGTTTTCCTCTTTGAAAGCGTCTGGTCGGATCCTCTCTTTCCTTGGTAAAAATTTTCCCAAACTCGGAATGGAAAGGAAAAACCCTGGAGGGAGTTTCTGCCCGTCTGAACGAAACCTCCTGATCTGAGGATTTCGCAGGGGAGTCAGCAATATCGAAGGTATGATGGATCGCAGCAATGAGGTCCTGCACTGTGACCTTCATGCTTGCATCCTGGTCTGAATCCAGCTCTAAAATCCCCTCAGATGACCTGTCCGAAAGAGCTTCCCCTGACTCGGGAGAGGAGGCCCGAGAGGGAGGCTGGTGAGAAGGGCTATGCGGTGAGATGGGACTAGGAGAGGATTCCGGCTGGGAATCTTGCCTGGGTCTTTTGCGACTACCGCTGGCTGATTCAGAAGGAACAATTTGGGACCTGCTTGGCCCTGCTGAAGAGTCCAGGGGCAACTTATCAAGAACGGCCACCAGGGACCGAGACACCCTGGTGAGGTCTGCCACTGATTGAGATAGCGAGGAGGCCCAGCCAGGCATGGGGGGCTCACTCTCACCTGGGGCCGCAGATGGCTCCTGGATGGCGTCAGGCTGAATTGGATTGCTACAATCCAGGCAGAGGGGAGTGGACTGGCCTGAGGGAAGTTTGCGATTGCACGAAGAACATGCAAAGTACTTGACTAAAGTGCAGGGGGGGGCGGTAGAGCGGGTACGATCAGACTTAGAGTTAGACATAGTGAAAAGCTGAGGTAATGCCGGAAGGTTGGGGGACAGAGGGCGGAGAAGGGTCAGTCTGCAGTGCAGAGCTACTCACGGTCCGGTGTCCCCAGAAGCGATGCTCTGCGACCTGTCAGTGGATGCAGGTCAGAGCGAAATCCGGCCGACAGACCTCCTGAAAAAAACCAGCTGGAGAAGATGCTATCCAGTGAGGAGCTGGTGCCCGGCTAACAGGCTGGGAAAATGGCGCCTTCCTGAGAAAAAGCGCGCGTTCAGGAGAGGAGGGAGGGCGGAGCACCACGCAGGGTTAACAATTCACCGCCCTCTAGCCAATAACAGGCTGGGCAGGTGAAGGACAGGCGGTGGGAGGGCCTGGGAAGAGCGGGAGAGAAGCCCGCTTAGAAGAAAGGGGCGGGGGGCGTGGCCGCGACGCAGCGGTAGGCCCGAACTGAAGCCGGGGCCTAAATTAGTTGCGGCGGCCACCTGTCAGCAGGGGGTCGGCGCGGAGGTCCGAAAAAGTGGGACGCCGCAGTCGTAAGCCGCTCCCAATGGGAAAAAACCCTGTGCTCCCTGTCCCCAGAAAGGGGGGAGGGAAGGGGGGGATGCCCAGCAACATTGAGCTGCCTATAGCCTTGTGGCGACTGCGAGCGACCGCAGCGCCTACAGCCGGGGTTCCCCTGTGACCATTGAAGAGGCGACTGTCGGGAATGGGCAGCCAGGTAAATAAATTAAAAAAAAAAAATACTCACCCATCCACGATCCGTTACCTGTCTGAAGAAGTCTTGCGTCTCATCCAACCGACAGGCTCTGGTAGGCGAGTGGGAGGGAGACTGGCGACAAGGACCCCTGGAGTCGTTGGCACTTCCTGGTGTCGGCGTCCGTCTGGCTGGTCCTGCCGCGGAGAACTGCAAGGATACGGGGTGGCAGTACACGCCGTACTTGCAGACTCCATGTGGGAGTACAGATGTGACTTTTCACTCTGTATCCCTCCGTAGAACCTGAAAAGGAACGACGCACGACGAGGTAGATATGGGTCTAATAAAAGACCCGTGTCCACCTCCTACTGACACTAAGCTAAACTGAGGAATTCTCTGCCGGTCGGTGGGGTGTACACTGCGGAGGAGGAGCTAACCTTTTTTTGTGCATAGTGTCAGCCTCCTAGTGGCAGCAGCATACACCCAAGGTCTCTGTGTCCCCCAATAAGGCGAACGAGAAAGGTAATTGTTTAGCGTTCGCTTTACTTTTAGTATCTGGAAAAGCTTAAGGGCCCCAGCCACATAGATCAGACATAGGTAGATCCTCAAAAGGGAGCAAAGCAGCACAGGTAGTGGAGGTGAGATCTTTAGGCTGTAGGGATTGACAATTTCCACAAAGGCTCTCAAGGAATCCCACAACCAACAACACAGCTAATAAGTTGGGCCATTTAGTTTAGTAGTATAGTTTAGGATCTTGCAGTTTAGCACTTTCCTCGCGTTAACATTGCCCAAATATTCTGCACATAGATATTCTTTTACGAAGGACGGAACCCGACTTTTGCCTTCTTAAACGTTCAGTCTTCATGTTTGTTAACCCTTTGGATTGACCGACAGCACTGTAGTTATTCAATTAAAAAATGATCAAAAATACAAATTGCCTAATAATTATGCACACAGTGTGTTAAGCCCCCGTTACACACTGCGATATCGCTAGCAATATCGCTGTAAAGTCACCGATTTTGTGACGTTGCAGCGATATTGCTAGCGATATCGCTGCATGTGATACTTACCTCCGACCGGCTCCCCCGCTGGTTATCGTTGATCGCGCGAGAAGCTGCTGGACCATTCCTCGTCGTCCACTTCGTCGGCGCTTCCTGTGGCGCCGACGAGCGACGCGTGGAGCCGGGCGGGAGGACGCAGTATCGCCGCGTCTGACAGGTAAGTAGCGACCCCCGTCCCCAGCTATGTCGCTGGTGAGATCTGCCTGAGTGGCAGCTCACTAGCGACCACCTAGCGATTCACCAGCGATCCTGACTGCGTCATATCGCTGGTCGGGATCGCTGGTGAGTCGCTAGGTGTAACGGTACCCTTAGACTTGCATTTTCTGTAAAACCATTACATTTTAATGACTCACTTGACAGCTTATTTGCCTGCCTTTAATTGAATTGACTTAAGAATGTACTCAATTGTAGTACCGATGAAAGCAGTGAAAGGGGTCAGCTCCGCTTCGGTGTCTCACTACATCTGAGTGAAAGTATTGCTGCGGTGAGTTTGGAAGCCACATGACTTTTTATAAAAAAAAAAACTTGAAAAAAAAAAAATGAAAAATGTGTTTAACATCATATACCTGAGGACCATCCAATTTCTTCTGACATGAGGCTCACATATCCTTTACACTGGCTTGAGTCAAAATTTTTTGGAAATCTAACAAACAATTCACTTTGGAAATTTTGATAAACGCATGCTGGCCATACGACCTAAACTATGGTGCATGCCTTTCTTTGCTTGAGCTCCTTAGCCATGGAATGATACTTTTGACCAGAAGTTCTTCTGATTAGGAAGTGTCCGTTAGGACTTAATGTTAAATTGTGGTTTTTACAGTAGCCCAAGATGTCCCTTTCCAGGATGTTCTCTATAAATCAGATACAGGAAAGATGTATATCTTTGTACTGGATTATCCAGTGGATAGAAAAATATTCAGACTTGAGAGTCCTCAGTGGTTGGTATCTTTTAATGGCTAACTGAAAAGATGGTAACACATTGCAAGGTTTCGAGACTACTCAGGTCTCTTCATCAGGCATAGACTAATACAACATCACATATTTATGAATAACACATCACAGAAAGAAATAATAAGATAAGTGACGTGAAGCAAAAATACCATTATGGGAGAGTGATAAAAACAGTTGTGGCCATAAATATTGGAACAGTTCATAGACAAGGATTCCGCAAAATTAATGAACATGCTGCGTTTTTTACCGCAAAGCGATTCCGCAGCGGCAAAAAACGCACCATTAGCACATGTGCGGAATCAATTAGAATTACATGGAAAGCTTTTTTTTTTTTTTTTTTTTAAAGCGTTTCCACGGCAAAATCGCGCGTTTAAAATCGCCGCGGAAACACTAAAAAAAACAAAAAAAAACACGCTACGTGTGCACACAGCCCTAATTTTGCGGAATCACATACATACACTTGTATTGCAAAAACGCATGTTTAAACGCGTCAAAATCGTTTACAAAACTGCATCAAAAACCGCATGCATTTTTCCAGCAAAGGGTATGCGTTTCTGCTCAGGAATATTTCGCTTCAAAAATGCATTGTGGGCACATAGCCTAATAGTTACATTGTATTTGGTCATATATACTTTGTGCCATGCCATGCTAGTCTGTAGAAAAATCTTGAATTAAAGGGATTATCTGGTGAAACAAGTTGGCAGGAGTCTGACCGCCGGCACCCGTACAGATTGGCAGATTAGTGAATTGTTATCCCCGGTGGGGCACTTTTATACCGATTAGAATGGAGCAGCAGTGTGCACATATACTCTCTTTACGGGGCTGCTGGAAAAGTAGAGCGCAGCGCTCTATAGCTACATAGGAAGTGAATGGAGCGACAGCAGAGCTTGTGCACTGCCACTCCATGCTAACCAGGTGAGGATCCCAGTGCTGAGACCCCCACTGGTAAAAAAACGTATCACTTAGGCCTGTTTCACACTTCCGTTTTTGACCATCAGTCAAAATCCGCCGTTTTTGCAAAAAAACGGATCCGCCATTTTTTTTTGGCAGATCCGTTTTTTCCCCATTGATTTGCATTACCGGCGGATCTTGACGGATGGCCATCCGTTGGATCCATTTTTTTGCGGATCCGTCAATTTTTTTGCGTCCGCCGAGATGCCTGGACGGACCATGTAACTTTTTTGTGCTGAAGGATCCTTTTATAGTGCGCATGCTCATTTCTGGCGGACAGAAAAAAATTCTCTCTCTCTTTCCCGGGCAGCGGTTCCTTTAACATTCTTCATTCGGCGGATCCTTCAAAAAACGGATCCGGTGGCATCCGTTCACATCAGTTAGGAACGGATCCGCTTTCCACATTTTTGGCGGATTTTAACTGAAACAAAAAACTGAAGTGTGAAAGAGGCCTTACTTACCAGGGTAGGTGTAAAGGGGGGTGTCTGGTAAAAACAAGTTAAGGAAAGAATATAATAAAAAGGTTTTTTTTTTATTTTTTCATTATACATTTATTTGTTAGTATCCAAAATAAAAAAAAAAAACAAAAAACAAAATCCACTGACAATGTACAAATATAACACAATCCTAATAATGATGTAATCTGTATTAAGCAGGCAGTCTGACTATTTTCATAATGAAACAAACCCTTAAAAGACATTCAAATAGCAAAATATTCAGATAAGAACATCTACTTAATGCTATAATTATATGTACACCTCACTAATAAATTATAAACCCATCTTCTTAAAAAACAAGCAAAAAAAAAACAAAAAACTAAAAAACAGAACAGGCTCTGTGTGAACTAGCCATAGACGTACACATAGATAAGTGCTTGTATTAATAAGGTTGGATCACATATGCAGTTTTTGTCCTTCCTTTATTTCCCATTCCTATTGAACACATTCCTGGATTTGCCTGAAAATCAACACCAAAAATTGTCACAAAAACAGCATGTGCGATGCCAGCTTAAATATGGAGCAATATAATGTATGGAATTACTTTCAATTAAAACAATTCACTCAATGGTTTGGCATTTAATCTTTAAAGATGTCGTCTCAAGGAGACAGCCCCTGTCCGTGCCTCATTGGGATGTATGGACGTCATAAAAGAGGGTTCCATAATAGTATTGAGCGAACGTGCTCAGATAAAATGTTATCCAAGTGTCTTCGGCGTGCTCGACAAATATGTTTGAGTTCCCGCGGCTGCATGTCTCGTGCCTGTTCGACAGCTGCATCACTTGCAGGGATAATCTTTTTGTGAGGCAATCCCTACATGTGTTATGGCTGTCGATCAGCCACGAGACCTGCAGCCGCGAGGACTCGAATATATTTATCGAGCACGCCGAAGACGCTCGGTTAGCGCCCGAGCATGCCCAGCCTATCCATGTATTGCAAGGATAGACCTTCATTCTTCTGCAGAGACCTCCAAATTGTGGCTTTTCTCAGTTGATAACAGGTGATCAACAGGAGAGAGCGAAACCTGCTTCCATTTACAAGGGAGTTGGCTTTATGAAAAACAATGTATTTAAAGATAATTATTACCATCAATACAAATCCAGTTATGGCCCGAACTTATTCTGGGAGTCTATGGCCAGTGTATAAATCAGACACTGAAAATTACACTTAATAGGGAGCTATACATTGAGATATAGAAAATAAAACGTTCTTTAAAAGGAACAGACCAGGATGAAGAGGAGTCTGGCAGCCCACGATGGGACATGTGGTATGGTAGAACTCATTCCTAGATCTGAATATTTTGGTCCGTACAATAAGCCAATAGAAGTTTTGACCATTACTAAAATATGACTTATTAGGCTAATTTCACATTAGCATTTTTTTTTTGCGCAGTGCATCGTGCGCAATAGAAATGCATGCAAAAACCGCATCATGCGTTTTTGCATGCATTTGCGTTTTTTATGCGCATTTGTTCTCTAGGGGTTAAAGCCAGTGTCTACACATTTTTAGGCCAAAAACGCATGCACACGAAAATGCAGACGAACGCATGTCCATGCGCACGCCAGCATTCCCATAGACTGTAATGTGTTATTTTGTCGCATTCCGTGCGCATGTGGTTTTTTGACGCCTTCCGGCGGACCAAAAAACGCAACAGGTTACGTCTGACGCGCCTAGGCGCATACCTTGAAGAAACGCATGCGCACAAAAACACATACGATCGTGTGCAAACAAGACCATGCGCACGCCATGTTAAACACAGGTACGCATGACGCATGCTCATGGACGCACACGATGCGCTTGCGCAAAAAAACGCTAATGTGAAACCAGCCTTATAAAGTAAAAAAAAAAAACTCTGCTAAAAATGAACAATTTGTGCACGACAGGCTACGATGACTTTACACTAACGTCGCCTCTTCCGTGTATAACAGTCATGATTGTTGTAACGGATACATCATCTCACAGATCCAAGTCATCACCGGTGAACTCCGCTTCGCTTGTGTGAACAAAGACAAAATATATTTTGTTACAATCCCAAGTAACAATTTTGGAAATATACACATATTGGGTATCTTTACGATCCTAGTATTCTGAAGCATTATAAATCTAGCCACGTTAATATCATAAACCCACAGCAGCTTAAAAGTCCATAAAAACAAGAAAATGAAGGCACAATAATCAGTTCATACCTATCAGGCTAGATATGAAATAAAAACCTAAAAGGAATATTCCCATCTCATACGATGGATATACACAGGATATGCCATAAATGTATAGTAATTGTGGGTCCCACCAAGGGGCCCAGCATCTATCCTCATAATGGGGGCCTGACCAGCGCCGCTATCAGTGGAGAGATGGTGGGAATACCGATTCATTTGTCTTGGCCCATTTCTCTACTGAAAGCAGCACACGATGGGGGCCCTATTCTTCAGATACGGTACTTGCAAGTTTCACCAATGGGAACTAGACTGTGGATATGCCATAAACGTACAAGGTATGAACACTCCATTAAAAGGCAAATTCATGTGGAAAAGTTAGAGGGGTTTCCACTCTCAGAAGAGTACACCTCAAAGATGTAAAATAAGTTAATCAGACAGTCCTCACTCTCCCCGGGTCCAATGCCGTTTTTTCCCCGCTGCCCTGGTCCCTGAATTGGCCCCAACTGTGACATCAGGTTGGTAGCTCACATCACTGCTGCAGCCGTTCATTAAGCTCAGAGGCTTGTGTTATCTACCCTGGCCAAATCTCTAGGATCAGAGATGTGAGGTGCTAACTTGAGGTCACCAGAGCAGCCGATACACGACAGACAGTGGCAGCAGTGGAGAAAGGAGGAGCAGTGGAGAGCTGATGTTGGACCTGGGGAGGGAAACTTCTATCTGATCTCCTTATTTTACACGACAGGTAACATTTTGTCTAAAATTGGAAAATCCCTTTAAATAATGGTGCCATCTTCACAGCATTACTGAGAAATGTCAGTATACCCTTCGTGCATTATACACAATCTAGCTCTGATAACCTTCTGGGGGGCAGGGTGATCAAAAAAAAGCAACATGGGGCTCGAAGCCAGAAACTGCATTCAGCATAGAGAATAATTCATCCTATTCCTGTACTTTACCCAGATGAGCCTGCCTCATTCCAGACAGATGTCTGAGAAACTGGATTGTTAAAGGCATTGGAGCAAGACACCTTATGGTGAACACATGTAAACCCCTATGTGTAAAGCAAGATCAAAGGATGCGTTACACCAAAGTCTGAGCAAGCGGAGATAACTCTCAGCACATTTCCCACGGTGGAAAGGCAAGGCACTGATTATTTGGTCCTTAAAAGCCCTTTAAAAGCGGAGTAAAATTATCTGAAGCTCTCCAATATCTGCATTATAGACTGCGCTCATCTGTCGCAGATCTTCAGCTAGGCTTCAGAGCCCTGTACAACACAGTGATCGCACGGCCAACAGCAAGGGTGTGCTCACACGTAGTGGATTACCTCCGGATATTCTGTCTGGGTTTTATCATGATATAAGGATTCAAGCTAACGGAATCCGATTTGGAAAGATCTCATCCACAAGCTGCAGGGTTTGCACTTGCAGAAATTGCCACGCTCAGCAGATTTTTTTTTCCTCTGCAGCATGTCAATTTATCTGGCGTATTTTCAACAGACATACTGTAGTTTTAGCCCATTGACTTTAATGGAGTGTGCATAATCCAGTGTTTCTGCAGAGTCTTGAAATTTTTAATTTCCAGCATATAGATCCACAGTTTCCACCTTTTTAATTTTCCTTATGTTTAAAAAAAACAACAACTTTATTTTGGGGTTCTCTGGACATATCCACGGTTGGAATTCTGCATTGATTTCTGCACATACTTTCTGCATGATATACAACAAAATCCTAAAATTACAGAGGATTCATTTTTCCGCCAGAAATCCTCGTGTCTTGATATACCCTTAGACTATATTCACACGCAGCATTTTTGCAGCATTTCTTTCGGCAGTCAAAATCTGCTCTCTTGGCAGGAAAAACACTGCATTCAAAATGCAGTTTTTGCAGCATTTCTTAGCTGCAGGTTATAAGTGTGATTTGTCTACAGTACGTTCAAAGAAGTTCTTTACAATTTGGGATAATCTAACAAGAACCCTCACTAACAAGTCCTAAAAAACTTAGCTTTTATTATGAATTAAAATAGTGGGGTAATACTAAACACGAAATATTCTGGTGCTATATTGCCTAAACGATTCTAATATAGTCTAAAGGCGATTGCCAAAATATCAGTGACACTCCGGGATGTCAACATTATAAGGCTATGTGCACACGCTGCGGTTTTTGCTGCAGATCCGCTGCGGATCTGCAGCAGTTCTGCAGACAGTGTACAGTAGCATGTAAGTCTATGGGATTTACAATCCTCTGTGCACATGCTGCGGATTTTCAACTGCGGAAAAGCTGAGGTTTTGAATCCGCAGAAAGAAATGACATGTCAATTCTTTCTGCGGATTCCCACCTATTCCATTGTCCAGGTGGCAAAGCGCAGGGGAAAACTGCTGGCCAATCCGCAGGTCATTTTACCTGCAGTTTTACCTGCAGATCCGCAGGTACAAATCTGCGGGTGAAGCCGCAGCGTGTGCACATGGCCTAAGGCAGATAGGGCGTTTTTTATTGAAGCACATGTCCCCCCAAAATGGTTCACCGCAGATGCGGCATCATCAGGGGATGGGACTATAGTTGCAATAACAGAGCATATCCTGTTTTGCACTTTCTCATTGCTTTCTATGAAAAAAAGAAAAAAAAAGCTGAAAGAATTGACATGCTGTAGATTTAAAAAAATGCTGCAGTTTTCAAATTTGGTCAGGAAGAAAAACCAAGTGTGTTCATGAGATTTCTGAAATCTGATCGCTTTTGCTGGTACTGTGTATCA
Organism: Dendrobates tinctorius; assembly: GCF_039654945.1. Taxonomy (NCBI): domain Eukaryota; kingdom Metazoa; phylum Chordata; class Amphibia; order Anura; family Dendrobatidae; genus Dendrobates; species Dendrobates tinctorius. The sequence goes on from NW_027361684.1 coordinate 33,795,506, forward strand.
CAGTTTATTTTAATAAAAAAACTGCAATAAAAAAAAATATAAAAAAAAAAACAAAACAAAACACGCTGAGTGTGTATACTGCCTAACAGTGGTGTTACATGTTTATTTTCTAAATGTTGTTGATTTCGCACTAAGCGTTACAGCTGGACATTGTATCGTTTTGGTCCCCTGATAAAGCAGATGGGGAAACGCGACAGCTTACCTTTTTATATTAGGACATAATGGGGCACATTTACTAATCCAGTTTAATATTAGGCAGTATAAACTGTCCCGTTTCATGATGTGAAATATAAACGCTTGGGATTCCCGTATTAGAATGTCTGAATGTTCTGTAAACATTTAGGATATCTCTTTAAAAGTGCAACCGAAATGCGAGGCAACGCCACTAAAAGAGATATGATTGTAAGTTGTATAAAACACAGTGCTCATTGGGGGAAACTACGGAGTCCGTCCGTGGATAGTCATCAGTAGCAGATTGAAATATTATGGACATATACAGATATGTCTTCCCGTACTTTTTCTCTTGGCTTGCCATAGCCTAAGAATAGTGTCCTTCTTTTAGAAAAAGAGATATAGTTTTGTGATACTCTGCCGGAAGATGTTTCAGCATTGCGTGTGGCAACCCAGTGGATGGGATGCGAGTTGCAGCTTTTGGCAATGTATGAATGTATTGCAGAAATAAGAGAGTCATTAGCTACATTCATGAAAAGGTAGCGGTGGACATATCTCTATGTGAGATACAATACACAGAGGTCAGACAGATACATATAACCAATGTATTCTGGCTAAAAGTAACTGCTGACTGCATTTATATGTATTGAGATTTGTTCACTCAAATCACTTATAAATTAAAAATAACACCTTATAGGTAAAGAGAAACCACTCTGTAAACTGAAAGGATTAAAGAAAACCTAAATTATCCATTGGTGTCTTGCTGTATCCAGTGATAATATGATATATTCTCCTTTGTGGGTGTAAACACATTAGCTGACACTACAAGAAAGCTAAGCAGATGCTGTTCTTGCCTTGCAGGTAAGCAATACAAGGCATTCACATACAAGAACCTCATCGAACGTCGCAAGACTTCTAAAAGCCAGCTCCCGTGAACATGTCCGACATGGTGGAATCCTCAGTAATGTCTTCGGTACCGTCTTTTGCTGATAAGTTCTTTCCTGGCTGTATCTGTATAACAAAAAGAAGAACAGGTTCACACGGAGAATCTCTACATAACGAAAATCCAACAGAGAAATCTGAGGCTGACCCATATACCCATACAGATTTATTTCCATCCTACGAGGTTAATCCAGGTGTAGTTACCAAACATAGTTTCTGCACAGAATTTGCAGCAAATCTTGAAATTTTAAGGGCATGTTCACACAATGTCTTTTTCTGGCGGATTCCACTGAAAATCAACCTGAAAAGCGCCGCAAAAAAAAAAAAAAATACAATGCACAGCAGTATAAAAACGACACTGCTGTGCTCGTGTTCACTCTTTTCTTACATTTAACCGCTTTAGGGTTTGGAAATCGTGAACTGGTTGAAAGTATTAACATGTTCATTCTTCAGGCGGCTTTGTTTGGAAGTCGCCCGCTCTTTATAGTTCATAGCACAGGGAAAAGACACCCGGAAAAAGATGGCAAAACAGTCAGCAAAGCAGCTTCAGGAAAAAGACGGACGCCAGCGTTATAAATACGTATTGTGCACATAGTCTCATTCTAGATTTTTTCACAATGCTAATTTTAAATCAGCACATGAAAAAACCTGTCCTGTGTGAATAGCAGAGACGATTCCCTTTGAAATAACTGAAAGGCAAAATACATGCAAGCTTTGACTTCTAACCTGCATGAGAATCCTTTCTGCAGAGTGGAGATGCATAAATTGGACTCTAGAAAGTGTCACTCACAATATGCAATTATTATTATTATTATTATTATTATTATTATTATTATTATTATATGATGACCCTTCCAGTCTTATAATGTTAATTTTTAGTATTTATATAATTATAATTACAGGCAGGATCACAGTACAATATATTATATCTAGCTGGTAACACAAGGGAAGGTAATAGTGACGTAAGTACATGCCACAGATCATGCCTATAACACTCTCTTTGAAAGTTGATGCATTTTACAAATGGTCACATTGTAAAGGCTATATGCATTGGGTTTTTTTTTTTATTATTATTTTTATTATTATTTCCTAAATGCAAATTAAGTAACGTTGCAGCATCAAAATGCTAGAATGTTTTTTTATGAAGAATATTCTCAGAGTTCCTGCAAGTCCTTTATTTATCTGGGTAATCTGCAAATGTGTTTTATAGCACTGAAAGTCCTTCAAGTAATCTTATTTGCATTTTGGGGGTCACAGACGCCCTTTAAGTTTGTTACCATAAAGAGGTTGTCTACTATGTCACTGATGACCTATCCTTAGGATACCTGGCACCCCCACCGATCAGCTGCTCTCATTGTGCCTAACTGTGGAGCTGCTCCGTCTTCTGCTAGTGGCCGGGGCTGGTTACCGCACATCCACCTCCTATTCAAATCAAGAGTCGGATGTGTAGTATCCTGTCGCGGCCACTATCGGAAGACTTGAGCAGCTCCGCAATTGAGCATTTCTAGCAGGCGACCGCTGCCGCCAACACCGAGAACAGCTGATCAGCGGGAGTGCCTGTGTCGGACCCCAATCAATCAGACAAGTGGACAACCTCTAACCCTGTATCCAAGTACCCGGACCAATATAGACTATCATATTGGCGTACATACCTGAAAAGGCTCACTGATGCCAGCCAAACATTGCAAATTATGACAGAAATAGCCCAACAGAAATTCACCTCCATCAAGTGGAATTTCATCAGCACTAATGTAAACCTAAAACGTGGCAACAATTAAAAGGTTACATTTAACAACTTCATGCCATATTTTAGCAAAACAAAATGAAGAATCTTATATAATCATGTATGCGGGAAGCGCCTGTCCTATACAGTCAAGATTTGAAAAAATTACATTACATAAATATATTATATATTAATGTTCACCAGAAATAACAGCATTTCAATTTCTAGTGGTCCTAGAAATCCATGGGACTGGGGAAGGTTTATGCAGGCTATGAGTGAATGCAAAGTGGACATGTATATTATATGTGCTATATGTAGATGCTGTAATATATTAAATTATTATTATTTTCTTACCTGATTACAGTCTTCACTAAAAGATATTTCATCATCTTTAACCCAGGCATAAGTGACATAGTCATTTGTATGTCTAAAGCCAACCTAAAAAAAAAAAAAACGGCATGGTATTTACTAACTGTTAATAGGTCGTTACTACGGGTAAAACCATACACAATTTTTCATTTTGCGGATTGTCTGGCTAAGGCTGTGTGCCCATGTGTTTATGCTGCGATTTTCGGTGTGAAAACGCTTAAAAAAACTCATACTGAATGCACCCCATGCATTCCTATGGCATTCCGCACATGCTGTGCTAATGCTGCGTTTTTTTTCCGTGGCGGAATCACATCACGGAAAAAAACGCAGCATGCTCATTCTTTTTGCAGAATCGCCGAGATTCTGCAAAGAATTGCCGCGATTCCGCACCCATAGGAATGCATGAGATCCGCTTACTTGCCCACCATGCGCAAAGTGAGCGTCTCATGTGCGGTTGGTACCCAGGGCCTGGAGGAGAGGAGACTGTCCTCCAGGCCCTGGGTACCATATCCCTGTAAAAAAAAAAAGAGTAAAAAAATCGGGTTATATTCACCTTCCGGCGTCCCGCGAGACCTCGTCATCAAAGGTCTTGCGATACTGTAGCGGTCTCGCGTGACTTCACGTCATCACAGGCCGCTGCCGCAAGGCATTACAGGGAACGCTGAGGCCCGGGAAGGCTGCGCGGGACACTGGAAGGTAAATATAACCAGATTTTTTTTTAATTATTTTTAACATTCTATCCTTTACTATTGATGCCGCATAGGCGGTCTCAATAGTAGAAAGTTGGTCACACTTGTCAAACACTATGTTTGACGAGTGTGACCAACCTGTCAATAACTTTCCAAGCAGTGCTTCAAATCGCTTGGAAAGTGCTTGAATATCGCACACGAAAATGGCGGCAAAAACGCGAAAATAATCGCGGAAAAATTGCGCGTTTTCTGGGAAGAAGTCCGCTTTTAAACGCTACGTGGGCACATAGCCTAAAACTGCTTATTTACAGTTTTCGTTCTCTCTGTAAATAAAAACAACAGGAGTAGCAACAGATCAAAAAATTACTAAAAATGTAGGTGTTTGTATGGTGCATAAGTCAAACATTGCTGGCAACAGTCACGAGCAAAAACATTAACAAAGAAAACATCTAGAAACATAACCATGTGTAGTAAAAGAGAACAAAAAATTGCCCAGAGAGAGGTTGCCCATGAGACTGCTATGAGGTCCTTGGGAAGAGTGAGCCCAGCCCTTGTTGGTCCAATCCTAGTTGCTATTAGGTTGACGAACCTATACCGAACATATCTCCAAAGAAATACATTGTTACCAACCAATTAGTAAAGACTTGGTCAAAACTGTATAGAAATAGGTTAAGAAGGGAAACATACATTACAGCCTTCTGATATGGATGATCAAAACTACACTTTAAAGGGTTATTAAAAAAAAATCCTCAAAAGGGGTTCTCCAGTCTTAGGATATTAATGACCTATCCCAAATATAGGTAATAATTAGGAGATTGGTGGGGGTCCGATACCCAGCAATGGCTGAATGTGAACATTGAACACCTACTAGAAATCAGCTCCTATTCCAAAGAATGTGCTCCTGTGCCCGGCACAGAGAACGGAGCATGGGGAAACTTTGTATAGCTGAAATATATTGTTGTATGTTAAGAACATTTAAGGATATATATATTTTTTTTTTAACCAGACCAAGGCCAATGGGTGCTGGCCTGATCTTTGATATGATTATTTTGTGCATCATTTGCCCACCCTTTAGTCAACACACCATAAATAGCAAAAATATATTATGGTTTTGAAACTAACTCTGTTTATGAGAAATACATGGTACCTATCCATCCATCGTTCTACAAAGATGAACTTAAACGAAACAATAACTATCCAGGGAAGAAACACTGATTCTGTCAATGCAAAGTGCCGTAAGTAACAAAGCTTGGTATAAAACGGTTCGTATTCTATGAAAGGTGTACTACATGAATGTAGCGTCTACTATCAGCAGATCAGATTTACACTAACGGCATGAACCATTACATACCCTATAGAGCCCAATCCAATCCCAGGTGCTGCTGGGAAAGTCCTTGCTCACAGAATAGCTGATGAGAGAGTCGTGATCGGCATTCCATTCCCCCTCCGCTCTCAGAGTAACTGATGGTGCGAGGATCAGAGGCTTCATCTACAAGTAATGTTACAGATCACTCTGATCATGAGAAAGTCATAGATTACTGCACTATTAGCCATCAACATTTTTTTTTTTTAGGTGCTCAGTTCAGAAATTGCATATTACAGAAGTAAAACATTGGCATTCTACGTCAGAGGTTTATTCCAAAACTGGATTTTCAAAATGTTAATTTTATGCGAAGGCTCTTTCCATGGGAATCCACATGATACATAAGGCCAGAATGCTGATCCAGAGTATGAAGTGGGATCACAATTGCCTTCACATTTTTATTTTTTGTCACACTTATAAATTTGCACAAAAAAAACCTCTTCTCTTTTATGACTAACACTTTAAAGGGAGCCTGACAGCTGATACACGCTGCCCGATCTACAGGGAGCATGTATCAGGCACAGGCTGCATGGTTTCAGCCACTTACAAGTGCTTCTCACTAAAGAAGAATATCATCAAAAAGTTAATATATTTTAGTTCTTCAATACAAAAAGTGAAACACATTACATAGAGTCATTACAAACAGAGTGATCTATTTCATGTGGTTATTTCTGTTAATGTTGATGATTATGGCTTACAGACAATGAAAACCCAACAGTCATTATCTCAGTAAATTAGAATACTTTATAACACTAACTTGAAAAAAGGATTTTAAAATCCGAAATGTTGGCCTACTGAAATGTATGTTCAGTAACTGCACTCAATACTTGGTCGGGGCTCCTTTTCCATCAGTTACTGCATCAATGCGGCGTGGCATGGAGGCGATCAGCCTGTAGGCACTGCTGAGGTGTTATGGAAGCCCAGGTTGCTTTGATAGCAGCCTTCAGCTCATCTGCATGAAAAGAGCGACCAGAATGGTGACCGGTCTGCAAACCCTGTCTTATGAGGAAAGGTTGCAGGATTTGGGAATGTTTAGTTTGCAAAAGAGAAGACTGAGAGGAGACTTAATAGCTGTCTACAAATATCTAAAGGGCTGTCACATTGTAGAAGGATCAACTTTATTCTCATTTGCACAAGGAAAGACTAGAAGCAATGGGATGAAACTGAATGGGAGGAGACACAGATTAGATATTAGAAAAAACTTTTTGACAGTTAGAGTGATCAATGAGTGGAACAGGCTGCCACGAGAAGTGGTGAGTTCTCCTTCAATGGAAGTCTTCAAACAGAGGCTGGACAGACATCTGACTGGGATGATTTAGCGAATCCTGCTTTGAGCAGGGGGTTGGACCAGATGGCCCAGGAGGTCCCTTCCAACTCTACGATTCTATGATTATATGCATTATTGGGTCTGGTGTCTCTCATCTTCCTCTTGACAATACCCCATAGATTCACTATGGGTTAAAGGGTAGGTGAGTTTGCTGATCAATCAAGCACAGTGATATTTTTAAACCAGGTATTGGTACTCTTGGCAGTGTGGACAGGTGCCAAGTCCAGCTGGAGAATGAAATTTCCATCTCCAAAATGCTTGTCGACAGACGGAAGCATGAAGTGCTCTAAAATTTTCTGGTAGACGGCTGCGTTGACTTTGGTCTTGATAAAGCACAGTGGACCTACACCAGTAAATAACATGGCTCCCCAAACCATCACTGATTGTGGAAACTTCACACTAGGCCTCAAGCAGCTTGGATTGTGGCCTCTCCACTCTTCCTTCAGACTCTGGGACCTTGATTTCAAAATTAAATGTAAAATTTGCTTTCATCTGAAAACAACACCTTGGACCACTGAGCAACAGTCCAGTTCTTTTTCTCCTTGGCCCAGGTAAGACGCTTCTGGCGTTGTCTATTGGTCATGAGTGGCTTGGAAGGAATGTGACACCTGTAGCCCATGTCCTGGATACGTCTGTGTGTGGTGGCTCTTGAAGCAATGACTACAGCAGCAGTTCACTTCATGTGTATCTCCCCCAAATGTTTGAATGTCCTTTTCTTAACAATCCTTTCATGGCTGCGGTTATCCTGGTTGCTTGCGCACCTTTTTCTACCATACTTTTTCCTTCCACTCAACTCTCCATTAATATGCTTGGATACAGCACTCTGTGTACAGCCAGCTTCTTTAGCAATGACCTTTTGAGGCTTACCCTCCTTGTGGAGTGTGTCAATGACTGCCTTCCGGACATCTGTCAAGTCAGTAGTCTTCCCCATGATTGTGGAGCCTACTGAAACAGAATAAGGGACCTTTTTTTAAAATGCTTAGGAAGCCTCTGCAGATGTTTTGTTAATTATTCTAATTTACTGAGATAATGACTTTTGGGTTTTCATTGGCTATAAGCCATAATCATCAACATTAACAGAAATAAACACTTGAAATAGATCAGTCTTTTTGTATTGACTATAATATAGGAGTTTCACGTCTTGTATTGAAGAACTGAAATTAACTTTTTGATAATATTCTAATTTAGTGAGAAGCACTTGTATGTTTGACTTGGAAACACTGCGGGAGACTAATTGGAGAGGAGGGTCCCTGGAGGCTTCTCCCCACTAGCATGCATATATAGGAAGAGACCCAAGTCAGCATCAACATGTCAACCATACCTGGATGAGATCATGCAGCCAGTGTCTGATACATGTTGCCCGCGGATGGGACAGCTGTCAGGTTCCCTTTAGGAAAGCATGCTGAGATACACATCACACACGGTATACAGCTAGAAAAAGTGGATAGCAACCCACTGACCAGAAAAACAACCATAAATGAATTAAAACACTGCCCCAGTGTTTACTCGGCATCAATATTCAGTGTAGTGTATGAAGAACACACCTGTACTGTGAAGGTTCCCGTTACCGGCTTGTGATCACTAATCCCATAGCTCATATGACTTGCATACTTTTCCAAATGGACTTTTAAGATATGCTCAAAATCTGAGCCGGCGGCTTCATCTAATTCACTTTCTGAATCATCCTTCAACTTCCACAGAATGCGATCAGTCCAAGCTGGTTTGCGTTTTTTTCCACTAGAAAATATTAAATTATATACAGAAGGTTAATTGAAGAATGAGTCAAATCGTCCAAAAAAAAAAAAAAAAAAAAAAATCTGCTTTTCACTGTAGGACACATGTACAATGCGGCCCTTTATTAAGATTGGCATTTTAGAAACACAAAACCAGACCTGGCTGCAATTGTGCTGCCAATGTCCAATTCATACCACCCGTGGTCCAGGCAGTATGAACCTCATGACAGGTTATCTTGGCTAGGATTTACTAAACGTTCCAACTGGAGGACCAAGGAAAATTAAATACACCTAATCTATTATTTTCACAAAAGGATGCTTCAAGCATTGAGAATTTTCTACCTGCATAATTTATAGATCGCGCCCACAGCAACATACAATGAACAGGGACATGTAAGGTAATTTATTGATAGGAGAGAATGCCTCTTGGATATTAAAGTTACACTTTGTGTTGGCTTTTTTTGTTAATTCTGATGAATTGTTCTAGCAGTAACCAAATTGATATAATTAAATGTTAGGATACAGCCATCCGCAAAGGTGAAAGAGGAGCAAAACCACAACTTTCCTTCTAATCACAGAGTTGTGGACGGCATTCTGCGGTGGAAGGCTGTTCAGTGGGGTCATGGCGTCTTTTGAAGCAGAAGATGCTTTAATTATTTTCCTGAAGCATCTTCTTTGCTGTCTCATTTATTGTTGTTACATGGGATTGGCAGCCAACATTATTTAAAAAAATCTCAAATATAACATAGTGGCGGCTTCCAAAAAAAAAACCAAAAAAAGAAAAACTGACTGACTGAAAAATGCACCGGTAAGGCTAGTTTCACACTAGCGTATCTACACGCAGCGCACCTACACGCAGCGCACGGCGCCACTAAGCCCCAACCCCTGCCCGCCCCGTCCGGTCATCTCCTCCCCACTATCGCACCCTATCTTTAGCATAGGGTGCGCAGACCGTGCACTAGGATTTTGCGTGCGCTGCGCCCTTTTGACGGTGCGCCAAGCGCACCAAAATGCAACATGGTGTGTTCGGCGCACACCGGCGCACCGTCAAAAGGGCGCAGCGCACACAAAATCCTACTAGCGCACGGCCAGCACACGGTCTGTGCACCCTATGCTAAAGATAGGGTGCGCAGATCGCATGTAGCCGTGTGCGATAGTAGGGAGGAGATGACCGGAGGGGGCGGGCAAGGGGCTGGGCTTAGCGGCACCGTGCGCTGCGTGTAGATACGCTAGTGTGAAACTAGCCTAACTTATTTTAGCCGCTTCACAACTTTTGAAGCCAGAAGCGATTAAAAGAAGTTACAAAAGATGAAACCTATGCACAGCGAGTCTTTTTAACATTGCGGTGTATGTGCTCTTCAGGCCGGGGTCAGACTTGCGAGAAACTCGCACAAGTCTCGCATCTCACTACCGGGCACAGCCGCCGGCGCTCGGGTTCGGAGTGTTTGCGTCCGCATGTCTTTCTATGCAGCTGAACGCTCCGGTCCAAGTTCCGGGCATTCAGATGCGATACTCTTCCGACTTTCTCGCAAGTTTGACCCCGGCCTTGTTGTTAACATTTATTGAGCGGTTTTTTCAGGTGAGTTACTGCCAGAATCCACCTGAGTGAGCTTAAAAGGCAAATAACTACATTTACATGCAGCCAGGTAGCTGGATGGATGTAATTCTGCTGGTATTGGTGCTTGAGATTGTGCTGGAAGTTACTGCTGTGAGAGGGGTAAGAAAGAGCTGCTTCATTCATCATCGCTACATGTTCTCATAGCTTCTGATTAAACTACACACTGAAAATGATGTAAAAGTAGCTGCCGCTCCAACAGTCCCAGCAGATCAAAAACAATGGTATCCCAATCACCAAATACAGGCCTCGTCATAATAACTTCCAATCTGGCGAATACTGTTTAAGCAAAATTGCAGGAGCTGGTACTGAATTCCTTCTGCCATTTCCCAGACAAGTTTAAAAACATACCATTTATTGTTTTCTCATGCTTGGCTTAAAAAAAAGCAAAAGGCATGTAAAGCCTGCTTTCTTGGTGTAAATTAAACCAACATTCGGCTTGGAAAACTCTGCCCCAACACCTAATTGTATTTGCAAAGTCTTTAATTCTAATTTTAATTTTTTGGTAAAAAAAAACAAACCCTAAAATCTAACTGTAAACTTGTAGATGCAATGCAACATACGGGTACAAAAGTCATCCAATTGTGTACACAAAACAAATAAATACAGGGTATTTTTAATATCCAAGATAAATTTTCTTAAAGTCGATGGTTTAATAAAAAAAATCAACGTCTTAACGAAATAACATTGTATTATTTCTAATGATTCAAAAAAGAAACAATACAAGGACAATACTAGATACAATCAGCGTAAGTAACACATGACATGGCATCTAGCACATGATTGTATACGGTTGATTGTTTGATATTAGTACAATCTACAACTAGTTTTAGACGAAGATGCAAAGATTTTACTCTTACTTAAATCCCAATAGTGACTTCTTCCATCTACAAATGAAGCATAGAAAATCAGTACATACGAGACAAAAATATCATGGATAGAACTGTAGAATCAGAGAACTGTAGAATCCCTCTTTTCCAGTATAACACTAAGGCCGGGATCACACATGCGAGAAACTCGGACAAGTCTCGCATCTTAATATCCGGCACTGCCGCCGCCACTCGGGAGCGGAGCGTGCAACTGCATAGAAATACATAGAGCTGCACGCTCCGCTCCCGAGTGCTGGCAGCAGTGCCGGGTATTGACGTGCGAGACTCGTCCGAGTTTCTCGCATGTGTGATCCTGGCCTAAAACCATGAGCGGATGACTGATGAGTAGTGATGAGCGAGTATACTCGTTTCTCGGGTTTTCCTAAGCATGCTCGGGTGTCCTCTGAGATTTAGTTGTCATCGTCTCAGCTGCATGATTTGCGACTGCTAGACAGCTTGAATACATGTGAGGAATGCCTGTTTGTTAGGGAATTCCCACATGTATTCAGCCTGTCTACAAGTCGCAAATCATGCCGCTGAGACGACGAAAACTAAATCTCCGAGCACGCCAAAATACACGGAGAACACCCGAGCAGGCTTGGGGAGTCCCGAGCAATGAGTATACTCGCTCATCACTACTGATGACGCAATTTGAGGTTTCTCAGGAAAACCCTGGAAGAACCCCTTCATTTAGTCTCCTTAAAAATTAGACACGGTTAGTAGATCACGGCTGAATTTTTCTAGAAACAGCGCCACATCAGTCCATAGGTTGTGTGAGGAATTGCAGTTCATCTGCAATAAATTGGATAGGACTAAGTTGCAATAAATCAAACAACCTGTGTACAGAGTGGTGCTGTTTTTGTACAATCCATCCCATCTACTAAATCTCTGTCAATCCTATTTTTGATGATGCAAAATGTAAAAAGACTAACATAGAATATCACCCGCTGCGGAAACGCCTAAAAACACTAACAAAACGCATTCCCATGCAATTCTATGGGATTCCGCAGTTGCTGTGTCAATGCTGTGGATTTTTCCGCTGCGGAATTGCATAGCGGAAAAATCTGCAGCATGTCCATTAATTTTGCGGAATCGCAGCAATTCCGCTGCCATAGGATTGCATTGAAACGCTCACTTTACGCATGTGGCTATGCCCACCATGCGTAAAGTGAGCACTTCATGTGCGGATGGTACCCAGGGTCTTGAGGAGAGGAGACTGTTCTCCAGGCCCTGGGTACCATATTCCTGTAAAAAATAGAATTAAAAGTAAAAAGTAGGGATATCCTCACCTTCTGTCGGCCCCCGGAGCCCTCCGGGCCCTCAGCGGCGCTGCCAGCAACTTCAGTTCCCAGGGATGCATTGCGTGAATGACCTCTGATGACGTAGCGGTCTCGCGTGATGTTATGGAGTTGAAGAGTTTCGACTTAAACAGTCTTAAATCGTAACATGTCCGTTGTATGTTGCTTCCGCATTTAAAAACATTAAAGGAGTTGTCCACTACTAGGACAATCTCTTCTTGATCAAAATGTTTGGCCCCCATAAAATAATAAAGCCTATACTCACCTCCCATACCAGCGCCGTTCCTGAGGTGTCAGCACTCACGCTTCCAGGGCGCTTGTGCGGTTCTGTGACATGTGGACCTGTGGGGCCATCATTCTGTATGTAGGAAGCTGTGGGGCCATCATTCTGTATGTAGGAAGCTGTGGGGCCATCATTCTGTATGTAGGAAGCTGTGGGGCCATTATTCTGTATGTAGGAAGCTGTGGGGCCATTATTATGTATGTATGGAGCTGTGGGGCCATTATTCTGTATGTATGGAGCTGTGGGGCCATTATTCTGTATGTAGGAAGCTGTGGGGCCAGCATTCTGTATGTAGGAAGCTGTGGGGCCAGCATTCTGTATGTAGGAAGCTGTGGGGCCATTATTCTGTATGTAGGAAGCTGTGGGGCCAGCATTCTGTATGTAGGAAGCTGTGGGGCCAGCATTCTGTATGTAGGAAGCTGTGGGGCCAGCATTCTGTATGTAGGAAGCTGTGGGGCCAGCATTCTGTATGTAGGAAGCTGTGGGGCCAGCATTCTGTATGTAGGAAGCTGTGGGGCCAGCATTCTGTATGTAGGACGCTGTGGGGCCAGCATTCTGTATGTAGGAAGCTGTGGGGCCAGCATTCTGTATGTAGGAAGCTGTGGGGCCAGCATTCTGTATGTAGGAAGCTGTGGGGCCAGCATTCTGTATGTAGGAAGCTGTGGGGCCAGCATTCTGTATGTAGGAAGCTGTGGGGCCAGCATTCTGTATGTAGGAAGCTGTGGGGCCAGCATTCTGTATGTAGGAAGCTGTGGGGCCAGCATTCTGTATGTAGGAAGCTGTGGGGCCAGCATTCTGTATGTAGGAAGCTGTGGGGCCAGCATTCTGTATGTAGGAAGCTGTGGGGCCAGCATTCTGTATGTAGGAAGCTGTGGGGCCAGCATTCTGTATGTAGGGGAGCTATGGAGCCCTAATACTGTATATAGAGGAATCTGGGGCCATCAAACTGTGTGTAGAGAAGATTTGGTGCTCTAATACTGTACATAGAGACGTTGTGTGGTTATTATATTAAATATAGGGGGTTGTGGGGTAGCATAGCAATGCCTTATGACGTCACTCCTTGTGGACAGTGACATGCCTGACATGTAAGTATAAGGAGACTTCTAGTATATGTACTGAGAGAGAAAAAGAGAGAGCGCGAGAGCGAGCGCGAGAGCGAGAGCGCGAGAGCGCGAGAGAGAGCGCGAGAGAGAGCGCGAGAGAGAGCGCGAGAGAGAGCGCGAGAGAGAGCGCGAGAGAGAGCGCGAGAGAGAGCGCGAGAGAGAGCGCGAGAGAGAGCGCGAGAGAGAGCGCGAGAGAGAGCGCGAGAGAGAGCGCGAGAGAGAGCGCGAGAGAGAGCGCGAGAGAGAGAGCGCGAGAGAGAGAGCGCGAGAGAGAGCGCGAGAGAGAGCGCGAGCGAGAGCGCGAGAGCGAGCGCGAGAGCGAGCGCGAGAGAGAGCGCGAGCGAGAGCGCGAGAGAGAGCGCGAGAGAGAGCGCGAGAGAGAGCGCGAGAGAGAGCGCGAGCGAAAGAGAAAGAGAGCGAGAGAGAGCGAGAGCGAGAGAGAGCGCGAGAGAGCGCGAGAGAGCGCGAGAGAGCGCGAGAGAGCGCGAGAGAGAGCGAAAGAGAGCGAAAGAGAGCGAAAGAGAGAGAGAGCGAAAGAGAGAGAGAGCGAAAGAGAGAGAGAGCGAAAGAGAGAGAGCGAAAGAGAGAGAGAGCGAAAGAGAGAGAGAGCGAAAGAGAGAGAGAGCGAAAGAGAGAGAGAGCGAAAGAGCGAAAGAGCGAGAGAGAGAGCGAAAGAGCGAGAGAGAGAGCGAAAGAGAGAGAGAGAGAGCGAAAGAGAGAGAGAGAGAGCGAAAGAGAGAGAGAGAGAGAGAGCGAAAGAGAGAGAGAGAGAGAGAGCGAAAGAGAGAGAGAGAGAGAGAGCGAAAGAGAGAGAGAGAGCGAAAGAGAGAGAGAGAGCGAAAGAGAGAGAGAGAGCGAAAGAGAGAGAGAGAGCGAAAGAGAGAGAGAGAGCGAAAGAGAGAGAGAGAGCGAAAGAGAGAGAGAGAGCGAAAGAGAGAGAGCGAAAGAGAGAGAGAGAGCGAAAGAGAGAGAGAGAGCGAAAGAGAGAGAGAGAGCGAAAGAGAGAGAGAGAGCGAAAGAGAGAGAGAGCGAAAGAGAGAGAGAGCGAAAGAGAGAGAGCGAAAGAGAGAGAGCGAAAAAGGAGAGCGAAAAAGGAGAGCGAAAAAGGAGAGCGAAAAAGGAGAGCGAAAAAGGAGAGCGAAAAAGGAGAGCAAGAGAGAAAGAGATAAAGAGAAAAAAAAAAAAAAGCGAGAAAGAGAGAGAATGAATCTGCCAGGCATCTGCAATCTAAAATAGCGGACCGGCGCTCTGAAAAAACGTTTCAGAGTCTGTCTCCTCCACCCGGGAGCCGCTAAAATTCTGACGGATCCGTCAAAAAACGGTTGAGACGGACAACCGTCAGTCAAAATCCGCCGCTAATGTAAGTCTATGGGGGGAAAAAACTGATCTGCCAAAAAAGGGGCGGATCTATTTTTTCTAAAAGTGACGGATTTTGACTGATATCAAAAAACGGAAATGTGAAACAGGCCTAATGTGTACGGCTTAGAAGACTCATACGGTTGATTGTGTAAGTTCTAGACTTGTGTAAACCTGGTTTGATTTCTCCACAGTGAACAATCCCTACTTGTCAGAAGGGTTCCCGGTCAATAAGGGGATTCAAAAGTATCCCATTGCTGGGACTCCCCAGCAGTCAGGTGAGATCTTTGGAGGAACCCAGTAAGCATATAAATCTCTCTGAAGCCCCACCATGGAGAAATTAAAGGGATTGCATAGCATTAACAAACACATAGCTGGTTCCTTTCAGAAACAATGCTACACCAGACAATTTATTGTTTTTGGTATTTCAGCTTAAATTCATTGAAAGAAAAAGAGCTGATTCTGCAATACTGCATGTAGCCTGTGGACAGGTGTGGCGCTGTTTTTGAATCCTGCAAAATCCTTTGTCAAATCAATGGTTTGTCTGTGTAATGAAGAAAAGGAAGGGTCTCTGCACAGGGAGATTCTCTTTGTAACACCATTCCACTCTGGCTAAGATAATCCCCTTCTCGTAAAGGGAATCTATCACCCCATTTTAGCCCCAACAGCTGCCGGCACGGCCATCAGGGGCTTATCTACATAGAATCGTAGAGTTGGAAGGGACCTCCTGGGCCATCTGGTCCAACCCCCTGCTCAAAGCAGGATTTGCTATATAATCCCAGACAGATGTCTGTCCAGCCTCTGTTTGAAGACTTCTATTGAAGGAGAACTCACCACCTCTTATGGCAGCCTTTTCCACTCATTGATCACGCTGTCAAAAAGTTTTTTTTTCTAATATCTAATCTGTGTCTCCTCCCATTCAGTTTCATCCCATTGCTTCTAGTCTTTCCTTGTGCAATTGAGAATAAAGATGATCCTTCTACAATGTGACAGCCCTTTAGATATTTGTAGACAGCTATTGTCTCCTCTCAGTCTTCTCTTCTGCAAGCTAAACATTCCCAAATCCTGCAACCTTTCCTCATAAGACAGGGTTTACAAAAAGCAAAAAACACAAATATCCTGAACTAAAAAGTAAAAAATGTACTGCAAATAATGCATAAAGGTAATAATAATAATAATAATAATAATAATAATAATAATGGTATTTAGTAAACATAATTTTGATCAAAATAATGTACAAGCCATCCCGCCACGTCACGGCAACCCTTGTGGGACAGTCCCTACTCTAGTATTTAAAACCTTTTCACTTGCCAAGTGGCGTGAATGTGAATAAGGGTCGAGCGGCTTTTTTTTTTTTTTTTTTTTTTAATATAAGACAGGGTTTGCAGACCGGTCACCATTCTGGTCGCTCTTTTCTGAACTTGCTTCAGTTTGTTGAGGTCTTATTTAAAATATGGCGCCCAAAACTGGACACAATATTCCAGATGAGGTCCTATCTTTCAGGTTACATCGGGGGCTTACCTACAGCATTACAGAATGCTGTAGATAAGCCCCTGACGGCCGTGCCGGCAGCTGATAGGGCTAAAGTGGGGTGGCAGACTTCCTTTAATCCAAAAGTTCCTGGATATATGAGAATAAGATTTCTAAATAATCTTTTTTTATTTTTATATAGCGCTAACATATTCCGGTTTGCACACATTATCAACACTGTCCCCAATGGGGCTCACAATCTAAAATCCCTATCAGTAGGTCTTTGGAATGTGGGAGGAAACCGGAGTACCCGGAGGAAACCCACGCAAACACAGGGAGAACATACAAACTCCTTGCACATGAAACAATTACTATATATTTTTTGCCTACAATAATAAATTCAGTAAATAAACAGTAAGAGTTAATCAAAATCTGCAGAAATAGGTCATATTTAAAAAGTCACTAAACTTTTAACAATATTTTTATATATATATTTAGGTCCTTTAATTGCTTATGGATTGGCAAGGGTCCAGGTTCTGAAAGTCCACAGCTTCTATTACCATCCAAGCTGCGCACGTCTCAGAGATCCTTTGAACGATCGGTGGGTGTACAAAAAAAGGATACGCACTGATCTGCAGGCAATTAAAGGAACTAAAAACATATAAAAAGATAAAATTGCTTAAGGTTTAGCCACATTGTAAAGTTTGCGCTATGTTATAGATCATGCCATTAGACATGTAATGACTAATCTCTTGCACCCGACTATGAATTTACACTAATTCTTTATAACCGTACAGTTTGCTGATGACTTTACCTTGTATCATATACATCTGAGTTCAAGTCAAATTTGTATGTTGGCTTAAACTTCAGTGGCCCCTCCAAAAATCCCTGGAGAAATCGTTCTTTCTTCTTTGCAATATTTAACTACAAATGCACAAAAAAAAAAAAAAAGAAATAAAAAAAAGACTATGGGTAAAAATTGACATTTTTTCCCACCAATTTATTTCTTTTTCAAACTTGCGGCAGCCAAGTTGTGATACTATCACACACAATTTACCAGTACATGGTGTGAGCTGTAGTTTCACAACACCAGGAATGATACAAGTTACTGACTTCTGACTACAGAATTGATTTATATGACGACTGTGCACGTCAGAGCATGGATAACAGCAAAACAAAATTACCGATAATGGAAATGTTTATCAAATAGTAAACGACAAAAATAAGTGATTTCAATTCAAAATATTATTAATAATGTACCAAAAAAATATTGCAAACATATCAGTTGTAGTGATACGTCAAACCTGCATAACTTCTCCCATCGCTTTGCCCGGCTCCTAGAATTTTTTTTCTTTCCTTAAGCATTTTTGAAAATCTAAATTCCAAGGTTCTTCCTGATGTAATGCTTTTTCTACTAGGATGGACTTTCTTGCTTTCGACCTCTACTATGGCCCTACACCAGATATCTTGACATTTTCTACTACTTCCCCATCATTTAGCTTCAATATCACTTCCCGTCTACGATTTCCTGCACAGTCATAGACCCGGGATTACCAACCTTATTACTATGGGGGACCCTCTAAAATGTTTCTAGTTCCCTGGAATCTTCTATTCCCATAACTACCTCAAAGTAGGTAGAGAAGGAGGGCCCGGCAGAGCAGGGGGGCCCGGCAGAGCAATTCTCGCCCAGAGCTATAATCTGGATTGTCTCCTGTACTATAACGTTACAGGTCACGTGTTCTGCAGAAACAACATAGAAAACACTGCTCTAGATGGATTTTTTGGCGCCCAAACAGGATTTTGAACATATACCGTGTGTCTGTATTAAAAGTCATATGGAAATCAGGATGGCAGTGCACTATGGGTGTGTCAGTACACTTGGAAGAAGCAGGCTCAGTGCAGGGACATGACCCCCAATACACCTCCAGACTGGTCTGCATATGGGCTCTAGTTGAACTTCATTATCACAAGCACACATTTTTTTTTCTTTTTCTAGAGAACAAAAGTATCACTTTAATTGGAGGTCAACACCTATATGGCCACACAGGGTCCCTTTAATAATACCACATGTTCAGGCGCACCCAAATCCAATGCTTTACATACTAACATTAAAAAAATCAGGGGGTTCTACAGGATTATTATTATCATTATTATTTATATAGCACCACTGATTCCATGGTGCTGTACATGAGAAGGGGTTACATACAAATTACAGATATCACTTACAGTAAACAAACTAGCAATCACAGACTGATATAGAGGGGAGAGAGGACCCTGCCCTTTCGGGCTTATATTCTACAGGATGGTGGGGAAGGAGACAGTAGGTTGGGGGGTTGCAGCAGCTCCAGTGATGATGAGGAGGCAGCGGGGATCATTGCAGGCTGTAAGCTTTCTTGAAGAGATGGGTTTTCAGGTTCCGTCTGAAGGATCCGATTGTAGTTGATAGTCGGACGTGTTGGGGCAAAGAATTCCAAAGGATGGGGGTTATTTGGGAGAAGTCTTGGAGGCGGTTGGGTGAGGAGCGAATAAGTGTGGAGGAGAGAAGGAGGTCTTGAGAGGACCGGAGATTACGTGAGGGAAGGTATCAGGAGATTAGCTCAGAGACATATGGGAAAGACAGGTTATAGAAGGCCTTGTAGGTCAGTATTAGTAATTTGAATTGGATACGGTGAGGGAATGGGAGCCAGTGAAGAGATTTGCAGAGGGGAGAAGCGGAGGAGTAGCGAGGAGACAGATGAATTAGTCGGGCGGCAGAGTTAAGGATGGACTGGAGAGGTGCGAGGATGTTAGCAGGGAGGCCACAGAAAAGGATGTTGCAATAGTAGAGGTGGCAGAGGATGAGGGCATGTACAAGCATTTTAGTAGAATGAGGGTTGAGGAAGGGACGGATTCTGGAAATATTTTTGAGCTGGAGGCGACAGGAGGTGGAGAGAGCTTGGATGTGCGGTTTGAAGGACAGGGCAGAGTCAAGGGTTACTCCGAGGCAGCGGACCTCTAGTATGGGGGAAAGCGTGATGTCGTCAATTGTTATAGGTAAAGTCGGGTAAGGAAGATCTGTGAGATGGGGGAAAAGATGATCAGTTCAGATTTGTCCACATTGAGCTTGAGGAAGCGAGAGGAGAAGGAGGATATGGACACTCCGGGATTCTGGACAGCAGAGAGGTGACGTCTGGGCCAGAGAGGTAGATCTGACTATCATCGGCATAAAGGTGGTATTGGAATCCATGGGACTTTATGAGTGGCCCCAGGCCAAGTGTATAGATTGAGAAGAGTAGAGGTCCTAGAACAGAGCCATGGGGGACTCCAACAGAGAGAGGGTGGGATGAGGAGGTAGTGTGGGAGTGGGAGATGCTGAATGTGCGGTTGGAAAGGTATGAGGAGATCCAGGATAGGGCGAGGTCTTTGATGCCAAAGGAGGAGTGGATCTGTAGTAGGAGGCAGTGGTCAACTGTGTTGAAAGCAGAGGACAGGTCTGGAAGGAGGAGTATAGTCTGTTAGCTTTGGCTGTAAGTAGGTCGTTGGTAATTTTGGTCAGGGCTATCTCAGTGGAATGATGGGGACGGAAACCAGATTGTAGATTGTCAAAGAGAAAATTAGAGGAGAGGTGGACATGCTGTTCCAGGAGTTTAGAAGCGAAAGGGAGCAGCGATATTGGCGATAGCTGGACATGGCTGTTGGGTCGAGAGTTGGCTTTTTAAGGATAGGCATGATTGTGGCATGTTTGAAAGCAGAAGGGAAGGTACCGGAAGTAAGTGATAGGTTGAAGAGGTGGGTTAGAGATGGGATAAGAGTGGTGGCGAGGTTGGGGAGGAAGTGGGATGGGGTCGAGTGCACAAGTGGTGAGGTGTGATTTGGAGAGAAGATGAGCAAGCTCCCCTTCAGTGATGTTGGATTAGGAGGTTATGGGGTTTGGGCATTGGTCTGGTATACAAAGGGGTTGTGGTGGTTGAATAAAAGACTTGCCGTGTTTGGTCTATCTTGTTTTTGAAGTGTGTGGCGAAGTCCTCAGCAGAGATTAGGGAAGTTGGAGGGGGCAGTGGTGGGCGGAGGAGGGAGTTAAAAGTATTGAACAACTGTTTGGGGTTGTGGGATAAGGAAGATACAAGGGATGTAAAGTAGGCCTGTTTAGCAGAGGTGAGGGCAGATTTGAATGCAAGTGTTGCTTGTTTGAGTGCAGTGAAGTCGTCTTGGGAATGCGATTATAAAAGACATGGCTGCTTTTTTTCCCCAAAAAACAGTGCCACACTTGTCCACAGGTTTTGTATGGTATGGAGTGCCACATATTCGCTTCAAATGAGTGAAGGTGTAATTTCACACATCACAGATGGAGAAGTGTGGCACTCTATGTAAAAAGAAAAAAAAAAAAAAGAGGTTTGGTATCGTGTTAGAAGCCGAAAAATAAAATGTATAAAGCAAAAGTTTTCACCAATCTCATTAGCATTATGTGGCAAGGACAAGTAACACTTTTTCTGTCACACTAGGTGATGTCACAGCTGATCCTCTCCCTTCATAATGATGTTTGCACAACGCTTTAATACAGAAGATAGCCACAATAGTCAGACCTAAAGCCTATGTACACATATTTCCTGAAACAAAAAGGGAGTACAAGTCTAAAAACATCCCAATGTGCAAATTGCAATTTAAAAAAAAAAACAAAAAAAAAAAACAGATTGCGATATGTTGCCAACATTGGAAAAAAAAAATATATATATTTATATAGATATATATAATATACAGACACACACACACACAATTTCATACAGTTTTCTGATGATTGTTTCCCTTTACGTTGAACAGGCAGCGCTGGCTTACCTGGTCCTTTTCCCAAAGTAGATTATATCGATTGCTATTCACGACTTCTCTAATAAAGTGAATTCCAAATTCTGCAATCCGGAAGTTGAGGTCCCCAAACCAGAACACCGCACTATGTGGTAGAAAAAAACAGACATTTTGGTGTTTAGGAGAGTTTCAAAATGCCAAAAGGGCCATAAAATATAATTTTAGCGATTGTGCAAACAGGACTATTTCTGTGAACACTATTGTCAGACGTAATTGGTTGCTTCCCAATGAGACACTTTATCCTGTCATCCGGTGCATTTAATTTGGAGATATGCAGGCGTGTCACTACTCCTCTGTGTAGGCTTCCCCGCAGCAATAGCTTTGCTGAATATTTCATGTGCTGACTTACTCATGATCCAAAATGCTGCCAATGCTTTCCCCATCAAACTGCTGCGCCTCAAGCATCTTCTCAAAGTCGTCCAACCTCTGGTTCGTGTTCTCCATGTGAGCAGGTAAATGGCAATTCATGAAGCAGAGCATGTGGCCATATACAGACAGGCGGACCGTCACCCCTCCTTTATTGCCCTAGTGGGTAGAAATATAGTCAACGTCCATTACTAGGTCACAAACTGTAGAAAAATGGACAAAAAGGGATACAGTTGTATGCTAAAAATAAAATGTATAGAAATGTCGAGAGTCCTTTCACAAGAGCGAATTGCAGGGAACATATAAAGTACAAATATATTACAGTGAATAAGAAAGGTATTTTTTGCGGATCTTCACTAACATTTAACCACAGAGTGGAACAAATCCTAATTAATGGAGGATTGTCACCTTGGGTATTTACGGCAGATGTGATAAATTTCTAAAGGCTGCAGGCATCAACTATGTAACACATGTATCACTGAAACGGGGGTCCCCTGACCCTTGTCCCAGCTTAGGTGGCCCCATGGTTTAGTGTTTCCCTAGGTCCCACACAAATAGATAAGCACACTTGTATGGACACCTCTCCATTCTCTCTACTTCTGGATGCTGTGCACCAATGGGGACCCCTATTCTGAAGACACAAGGGGGTCCTAGAGATGGGAATACCCCATCAATTTACAAACATCAACAACCCAAATTAAAAAGGCACAGAGAAACTCCAGTGAAGTAATACAGATGCCAATTGGTCACTATGCAGGGAGACAGATCTCCTCCCCCCCCCCCCCCCCCCCCCAAGTCTCTTTTACCTATGTTAGGCTGCGTTCACACTGGCCTTACGACTCTTGGTTAGAGCAGAGCCACAAACTGTGACAGATCTGTTTTTCAAAAAACCCCAATGCACAATGACAAACCTCATTGACTAAAAAATATTTGTGGCTATGCTGCGGACTAACAATCCTGCCATAAAGTTTGGTGAAATCCCAATAGAATCTCTGAACAATATTGAGTACAAAGCCTTAAAATAAATGCCCATCTATAGTTTCTTAATATATAAGTGTAGCAGTATAAACTCCATGCTCTTGTCGAGAGATACAAATCCCAAGTATAGACATTTCAACTTACTCTGCTAGTCCCCTTATGTTGTGAGGTCAAGAAACTTTTCAAAGTGCTTTATGATCCATGTAGTGCTGGACATTTGTTTATCTGACCACAACATTTATTGGGTCCTGCTGTCTCAATTTAGTTTGATTGATTAACGAGAAGAGAGAGAGCAAAAAAAAAAAAAAAAACAAAACAAATCTAAGCCTTAGCCTCCTATATAGTCAGACAGCTTGGGGAAGGCATTTATGCAGGGGGCATTTATGCACATTTAATCAAAGTATGAGGCAGTTCGACAGGGCAGGAGACAGGCAAGACATTTATATACATCTATTTCCTGTACATTTGGAATACAACAAATATATACCATATGCATTTGTGTAATTTATATTCTGGCCGCTGCATTCACACACATCCACCGCCCTGGCATTAACTCTCTACACTCCATCCATATTGTCCCCTCACTCCTTTCCTCTCCTATGTATAGAACTCATGCTCTTTTCACATTGCTAAATTGCACAGATCCATTCAGTCCCACCATTCAACATCAGAGACGCTCTCACAAATCACAACCGTCTGCTCACTCTTTCTATCCTCCTTCTCCTAGTCGCAGGAGACATTGCTCCCAATCCTGGTCCCCCATGCTATAGAAAGTCAAACCCCCCAACTGCTACACTCAGAAACCCCTCTAATCTTATTAATATTCCCTGCATGCCTCCTGTCTCTCTTAATTGTGCCCTTTGGAATTTTCGTTCAGTGTGTAGCAAACTCTCCTTCATTCATGTCTTTTTCCTTTCTAATTCTCTTAACCTCCTGGCTCTTACTGAAACCTGGATCCAGCAGTCAGACACTACCGCTGCTGGTGCTCTTTCATACGGGCGACTACACTTCTCTCATACCCCAAGCTCAGACAATAGAGCAGGTGGAGGCGTTGGTCTGCTCCCATCACCAAAATGTACCTTCCAGGTTATTCCTTAACTACCCTCACTAGTCTTCCCTTCTTTTGAGGTCCATGCCGTCAGACTCTACATCCCCTTCTCCATGCGAGTGGCGGTGGTGTATCGTCCTCCCGGCCACTCCCATCAGTTCCTAGATCATTTTGCCACTTGGCTTCCACATTTTCTCTCCTGTGACATCCCTACCCTCATCATGGGCGATTTCAACATCCCCATTGCTCTTCCCCTCTCCCCATCTGCTACTCACCTTTTATCTCCGACCTCCTCGTTTGGTCTTTCGCAGCTTACCAATTCTCCAATGCATGAAGACGAAACTCCCTCGACTTGGTCTTCTCTCGGCTTTGTGCAGTGGATGATTTTGCAAACTCCCCTCTCCCGCTCTCTGACCACAACCTTCTTTCATTCTCTATCAAGAACTGCCAGGCTGCTCAGGTCACCCCCACTGTCCATATTTATAGAAACATACAGGCCATTAACACCCAGAAACTTATGAAGAACTTGCAGTCTTCATTGGCCCCTATCTCCTCCCTCTCATGTCCCGATTCTGCATTGAAGCATTACAATGAAACACTTCAAAGTGCCCTGGATGAATTTGCACCTCCTATAAATAGAACACCACAACGCAGACGGCGGCAACCCTGGCACACGGTGCAAACACGTTTCCTGCAGCGGTGCTCCAGGTGCGCCAAACATCTGTGGAGAAAATCCAATCTACACAAAGATTTCATCCATTATAAGTTTATGCTTAGAACATACAACACTGCCCTTCACCTCTCCAAACAAATCTATTTCAACACCCTCATCACCTCACTGTCCAATAACCCGAAACGTCTCTTTGACACTTTTCATCCTCTACTCAACTGAAGAGTACAAGCCCCAACCACGGAGCTTCGAGCTGACGATCTGGCCAATTACTTAAAAAAAAAAAAAAAAAAAAAAATATTGAATAGATCCGACAGGAAATTATCTCCCAATCACCTCATACCATGCACTGTCCTCCCTCCCCCACTGCATCTAGCTCACTCTCTGATTTTGAACCAGTCACAGAAGAAGTAAGCAGGCTCCTTGCATCTTCCCGCCCAACCACTTGCATCAGTGACCCATTTCCGTCACATCTCCAGTCCCTTTCCCCTGCTGTCACCACTCACCTAACAAATATTTAACCTCTCTCTCTCTCTTCTGGTATTTTCCCTCCTCATTTAAGCATGCCATCATACATCCACTACTTAAAATACCATCCTTCAACCAAAACTGTGCCGCTAACTATAGACCTGTCTCTAATCTTCCCTTCATCTCTAAACTCCTGGGACGCCTGGTCCACTCCCGTCTTATCCGCTATCTCTTTGTAATGAATAAGAAAATGCTCACACAAGAATTGAATTTACTACATTGATTTACTATATAAATGATAAGATTAAAATATAAAACTATAAATACATATGCATTAATCAGAAACAGGCATTATTCATACGTTACATTATTCAGATAGTCTCATCTCAGTGTCCTCTCTCGTCTGTACACATCCCTCTCTCTCTCTTCCCCCTCTGCTAATCAGTCCCCTTTTTATATATCCCCCAAAAGCATCCAAATGGTGTCTTAGTTAAAAAGCTTTGCTCTATCCTTGGATGCCAGTGAGAAGACCCCCTGAGACCAAATAGACGAGATTTCACCAGGTGACAATCCATAGGGAAAGTTAACACACCCAATCCAATTAGGGTAGTTGCCTTGAATATCAATGGTCCTTTGTTGATGGATAAACAAATGACCAGTAATTTACATTCCTTTATCTTAAGTAAAGGCCCTTTTACATTTAGCGATGCACCAGCGATCCGACCTGCGATCCGACCTGGTCAGGAGCTCTGGTGATCGCTAGTGAGCTGTCACACAGATAGACCTCACTGCGATGCAGCAGCAACGCAGCGCACGATACTCACCTTTCACACACAGCGATCCTGACATCCTCCCGCCCGCCTCCACGTGTCGCTCGTCGTCACAGCAGGAAGCCCAGCAGGAAGCTGACGACGAGAAATGGAGCCGGACATTCTCGCGCGATCAGCGGGGGAGCCGGTCGGAGGCAAGTATCACACATAGCGATATTCCTAGCGATATCGCTATAACGTTACAAAATCGGTGACGTTACAGCGATATCGCTATGTGTAAAACCCCCTTAAGTTTCAGTGACCTTTTGCTTACCTCCCTGGAAGTAAGGATACAGTATATATTATATTAAACTGATTGAAACCATATAAAAATAACTCATAGTATACAACACTCTACTGAAACTGCCCTCACTAAAGTCTCTAATGATCTACTAACAGCTAAATCTAATGGTCATTACTCCATGATAATTCTCTTGGATCTCTCTGCAACATTCGACACGGTGGATCATCAGCTCCTCCTCACTATGCTCCGTTACATTGGCATCAAGGACACCATTCTCTCCTGGTTCTCCTCCTATCTCTCTGACCGCTCCATTACTGTATCTTTTGCTGGTTCCTCCTCCTCCTCATCTTCCCCTTACTGTTGGGGTTTCTCAAGGATCAGTCCTAGGCCCCCTCCTCTTCTCTTTGTTTGACCAATAGGGGCAGTGTACAATCAGTAGATTTGGTTTCCAGTACCATCTCCATGCTTCTCCTGACATCACGACAGCCTTTCTAGAAAACACCAGCAATTGTCTAAACGCTGTGTCTAACATCATGTCCTCACTATATCTGAAACTGAACCTGTCAAAGACTGAACTCCTTGTGTTTCCTCCCGCTACTAACGTACCTATACCCGACATTGCCATTTCCGAGTGTGGTTCCACTATTACTCCCGAGCATCATGCCCGCTGTCTTGGGGTCATACTTGACTCTGAGCTTTCCTTTGCCCCCCACATCCGATCACTGGCTCGCTCCTGTTATCTGCACCTCAAAAACATTTCTAGAATTTGACCTTTTCTTACTTTTGACTCCGCAAAAACTGACTGTTTCTCTTATTCATTCTTGTCTCAACTATTGTAACTCTCTTCTAATCGGTCTCCCGCTTACCAAACTCACCCCCCTCCAATCTGTCTTGAATGCTGCAGCCAGGATCATATTCCTCGCCAATCGTTATACCGACGCCTCTACCTTGTGCCAGTCATTACACTGGCTACCCATCCACTCCAGAATCCAGTACAAACTTATTACCCTCACCCACAAAGCTCTCCATGGCTCAGCACCACCCTACATCTTCTCCCTTGTTTCAGTATACCATCCTACCCACACCCTCCGTTCTGCTGATGACCTGAGGTTAGCATCCTCAATAATCAGAACCTCCCACTCCTGTCTCCAAGACTTTACACATGCTGCGCCAATTCTTTGGAATGCACGTCCCAGGTCAATACGATTAGCCCCCAATCCCAACATTTTTAAGCGTGCCCTGAAAACGCATTTATTCAGACTGGCCTACCGCCTCAACACATTAACCTAATCTATCCCTGTGTGGCACAGCCAAATGTTTTACCATAACCAGGTTCCCCGCATCATGTTCCCACATGCTTTATGCATCCATTAGCCCTCTGTGTCTGTACTGTTACAAACTTAAAGGGAATCTGTCACCCTTTTTTTGGCTTTGCAGCTGCTGGCATAGACATTGGGGGCTTAGCTACAGCATTCTGTAATGCTGTAGCTAAGCCTCCGATGTAACCTGAAAGAGAAGAAAAACACGTTATATTATACTCACCGAGGTGGGCGGTCCGGTCCAATGGGTGTCGCCGTCCCGTCCGGCGCCTCCCTTCTTCATGCGATGACGTCCTCTTCTCCCATCCTGTAATGGCTCCGGCGCAGGCGCACTGCTTTGCTCTGTTGAGGGCAGAGCAGAGTCCTGCAGTGCGCAGGCGTCGGGAGAGGTCTGGCACCTGCGCACTGCAGAATTCTGCTCTGCCCTCAACAGGGCAGAGCAATGCGCCTGCGCCGGAGCCATTTCAGGACGGGAGAAGAGGACGTCATCACATGAAGAAGGGAGGCGCCGGACCGGACCGCAACACCCATCGGACCGGACCGCCCACCTCGGTGAGTATAATATAACGTGTTTTTCTTCTCTTTCAGGTTACATCAGGGGCTTATCTACAGTATTACAGAATGCTGTAGATAAGCCCCCGATGTCTATGCCGGCAGCTAATAGGGGATAAAAAAGGTGACAGATCCCCTTTAACATTATGGCTGGTACATACAATCAGGACAATTGTTACCATCCACCTTTCGTGTCTCCCTTTTTCCTCATAGATTGTAAGCTTGCGAGCAGGGCCCTCATTCCTCTTGGTATCTGTTATGATCTATGTGGTTATTGTTATGCTGTAATGTCTATTGTCTGTACAAGTCCCCTCTGAAATGTAAAGTGCTGCGGAATATGTCGGCGCTATAGAAATAAAATGTATTATTATTATTAGATAAGGTGCGGCCACCTGCGCTCACTGATCTCTATTGTATTACTTCATTCAGTTCCCAAACAGTGAGCGCCCTCTAGTGGCCACTAAAACCAGAAACTAGGAAATTAAAGGGACCCGGTCATGTAAAATAACGCCACTAAGCTGCAGATATGGGGCTAATCTGCAGGTTAATAGCGTTCTGACACCATGCAGCACTGAGAGCCTCGCTGCCGTGAGTAGATGAACTTTATTCCCCCTGGGAGCCGTTCAGCCCTCAGTCAGACGGGTGGCACCGGCGCGGGTTCGGTCACCGCTCTGTGTACAGAGCGCGGCACCTGTAAACACGCCCCTGGCACTGACTGTCAGCAGCTCATCATTAGGGCTGGCTGTCAGTCAGTACCAGGGGTGCCACTGCCACCCCTATGACTGGAAGCATTAGACTAACTCGCCAATGTCAAGGGAGATAAGGAAGCAGCATATTAGATTTCGGACTGTCAATCCTTTTGATCACGGCAAGATACACACTGCTGCCAGAGGAGAAGATATGGCTCTCGCTGAGAACAGAGGGGGGCTCGGCTGAGTTGGTCACTTTATAGATAGATGGTATTGCTGCAATTGTAACCTGCTGAATAAATATTATTTATACTGCAGGGCACAAAAAAGCACAACCAATAGTGAATTAAATTATATTTTACAGGATAGGTGATAACTTGTTGATAATGGGGATCACTCTGCTCGGACCCCCACCAATTCCGGTGTAAGAATGGAGCGGTGACTGAGCACAAGCACCACCGCTCCATTCATTGTCTATAGGACTGTCTGAGGTAGCCAAGCGCTGTGCTCATCCATCTCCGGCAGTCCCGTAAATAAATGTGTGGTGGCGTGCATGAGCGGCCATCGCTCCATCATAGGCTCAGCACTCCTCAGCCTACCTGCTTGCCAGGTACAGCATGCTCCTATGGAAAGACCGTTCTGCGCACTCTCAGAGCAATAGTGCCTCTGTGGCAGGCTCGGACTGGCCTACAGGGGTACAGGTGAATCCCCCGGTGGGCCCACATGTAGGAGTCCTGCATGAGCAGTATTTAGCACAGTACACTTTGTGCAACATGCTCAACAAGGGAAACATCTCATCATTCATTTACCAAACTATTCAGTGTATTACTTTATAGACTCAGACAAATTGGTGAATGAGGATAACGTAATATTTGCATATAGCTCCACAGTGGTCCCCCAGAATCAATGTCACTGGTGGGCCCTTGGCAGCCCAGCTCACAATTGCTCTGCACCATTGGAGGAAAGCAAGGACACTTAGACCAGGATTGGGATCTAACCGTGCACGCCAACAATTGGGCTAGCCCCAAAGCAGCGTTTACAAGCTCTATAGCAAAGATCTTGCATGAACTGAGCTCCTTGCCTGGACCGGTCACCACTGAGCAGGCCAGTAACCTGGGCAGTGAACAGTACACAGTTTTTTTTTTACAAGCAACTTGCAATGTTACCCATTTAAAAAGAGGAGACAAGCCCTTTAACCCC
Source organism: Dendrobates tinctorius (assembly GCF_039654945.1). Classification (NCBI taxonomy): domain Eukaryota; kingdom Metazoa; phylum Chordata; class Amphibia; order Anura; family Dendrobatidae; genus Dendrobates; species Dendrobates tinctorius. Next base: position 33,824,999 of record NW_027361684.1, read on the forward strand.
TTCATGATTAATTTCATGGCGATGTTCTGCTTTTGTACTTTTTCATTTTCCCGTGGGCATAGCCAAATGAGGTTTTTGTGGAAAGAGTTGCTGTTTTGAATGATACTATTCATTTTACTATGTAATGTAGTGATAATGGGGAGAAATAATTCCAGGTGTAGAGACACATAATTTCACTATTGTTTTTTTGTTGTGAAGACATTCATGGACTTTGCAACAGGTCAGAACGGTTACAACAATATCAAACTCGTATAATTATTATAAACTTGGTTTGTGACCCGTAACAATTCAATTTTATTGCTGATGGACTCATGCGCTGGCTTGTTGTTTGTGATGTTTTTATTAACATCATTAAATAAAAGTAAATAAAATGTTTTGATTGCTTTTTAGTGTATTATTGAGGGAAGTTCAGCAACCGAAAAACAGCAATTATCTGGCGTTTCTACCTTTTCCTTTCCCGGTGTTTAGGCTATATGCACACGTTTCGGAATTGCTGCGGGAATTCCATTCCGCGGGAAATATGCGAGAAAACCGAAGTTTAATTACGCCTATTTCCCGGGGAAAAACTAGCGATTTGCAAGCGTAATTAGCTTGCAGAATGCTAGCATTTTCCAACGATCTGTAGCATCGCTTGGAAAACTGATTGACAGGTTGTTCACACTCGTGAAACATAGTGTTTGACGAGTGTGACCAACTTTTTACTATTGAGGCTGCCTATGCAGCATCAGTAGTAAAAGATATAATATTAAAAATAATTAAAAAAAAATAAAAAATGGTGTTTTTCTCACCTTCCGACGTCCCGCGCAGCATCCCCGATCATCGCGATGCTCCAGGCAGGTCCCATTCCCAGTGATGCATTGCGCCAATGACCTTTGATGATGTTGCGGTCTCGTGCATCACTGGGAACGGGACCTGCCAGGAGCACCACTGAGGCCTGCTGACGCTGCGAGGGACATCGGAAGGTGAGAATATGCCGATATTTTTATTTTAATTCTATTTTTTTACAGGGATATGGTACCCAAAGCCTGGAGGAGAATCTCCTCTTCCCCAGACCGTGGGTACCTCCTGCAAATGTTCAGCTTACTTTTCACATAGTGGGCATAGCCACATGCTGAAAGTAAGCGGAACAATGCATTCCTGTGTGTGCGGATTTTCCCGCAATTCCGCACAAAGAATGAGCATACTGCGTATTTTTCCGCGATGCAATTCCGCCGTGGAAAAATCAGCAGCATTAGCACAGAATGTGCGGAATGCCATAGGATTGCATGGTTTGCTGTGTTTATGCGGCAAAATCGGGCGTTTAAAATCGCCGCAAAACCGCAAAAAAAACGCTACGTGTGAACTCAGCCTTAATGTATAACTTAATTATTTTGATAGGATGGACTTTTACAGACATTAAGATACCAAATATGTTAGTTTATTTAAACTTTTATATACATTTTTTAACTGTTACTTTATTATTTATTTAGTTCCCTTACTATAGTATATAGTGAAACAGATTTCTACTTCTGCTTAGCCACAGACGTGCTTCATGGTAAGGACTAATATGGCAACGACTAGGACATTCAGAAAACATGGATTTTTGTGAGTACTCACCGTAAAATCCTTTTCTCCGAGACGCTCATTGGGGGACACAGAGACTGTGGGTGTGTGCTTCTGCCGTCTGGAGGCTGACACTAAGTATACAAAAAAAGAGTTAGCTCCTCCTCCGCCGCATACACCCTCGCCCCCAGACCGGGCGTAACTCAGTTTAGTGCATCAGCAGTAGGAGAACGCGCCTTAAACTCAGGCAAGAAATTATACGTCTGAAAAAGGTGCCACCCTAATCCTTACACAAGGATTTGTATAACTCAAAATAAGTAAATGCCAACTGGCTAATAGGGTGGGTGCTGTGTCCCCCAATGAGCGTCTCGGAGAAAAGGATTTTACGGTGAGTACTCACAAAAATCCATGTTTCTCCTTCGTCTCATTGGGGGACACAGAGACTGTGGGACGTTCTAAAGCAGTCCTCTGGGCGGGATCTTAGCTCACCCAATCCATGCTAATTTGCGCCCCTGATTAGAGGTGCGCAACTGCTGCCTGGAGAATCTTTCTTCCCAGGCTTGCATCCGAGGATGCCTGGGTATGTACGTTATAATGTTTGACAAACGTATGCAAACTGGACCAGGTAGCTGCTTTGCACACCTGCTCAGCTGAAGCCTGGTGTCGCAGTGCCCATGAGGCACCCACTGCTCGAGCTGAGTGTGCCTTGATCCCTGCCGGAACCGGCGTGCCACTGATTTGATAAGATTCTTGGACCGTCAGGCGAACCCATCTGGCCAAAGTCGCTCTGGACGCAGCGAGCCCCTCCCGCCGCCCTTCTGGAATCACGAATAGAGAGTCTGTCTGGCGGAATGGCGCTGTCCTTGTCACATACCTCCTAAGGGCTCTTACCAGATCCAGGGTGTGCAATGCCTTTTCTACCCTGTGCACCGGTGCCGGGCAAAACGAGGGTAAGACAATGTCTTCGTTGATATGGAATGCAGACACAACCTTCGGCAAGAAGGGAGGAGCTGGCCTTAAAACTACCTTATCTTTATAAAAGGTCAGGAACGGCGGTTTACAAGATAAGGCCGCCAATTCCGAAACCCGCCTAATAGACGTTATAGCTACCAGAAAAACGACCTTTCTGGACAGGTAAGGTAAGGAGACTTCTTGCAATGGTTCGAAAGGAGCCTCCTGAAGGGCCCTGAGCACCAAGTTCAGGTCCCATGATTCCGTCGGCGCCTTATAGGGGGGTACTAAATGTGCGACCCCCTGCATAAACGTCCTAACCTGCCAGACGAAAGCGACTTTTCGTTGGAAAAGCACCGACAGGGCCGAGATTTGCGTTCTGAGCGAACTCGGAGCCAATCCCGCGTCCAGCCCTGCCTGCAGAAAAGCCAGTACGTTGGGGATCGAAAAAACCAGAGGAGCCACTCCGCGATCCCTACACCAACGGAAAAAAACTTCCCAAGTCCGGTGATATACTCTCGCCGAGGAAGGCTTTCGGGCACTCACCATCGTGGCCGCCACATCGCGCCTGAATCCTGCCTGTGTTAACAGCCAAGATTCAATGGCCACACCGTCAAACACAGGGCCCCTAAGTTCGGATGGCAGATCGGCCCCTGGGACAGCAAGTCCGGCCGATCTGGGAGACGCCAAGGTACGTCCACCACTAGTTGAACCAGATCTGCATACCAGGCCCGCCGGGGCCAGTCTGGGGCCAGCAGAATTGCTGGAACCTTCTCTCTCCTTATTTTTCTGATGACTCTTGGAAGCAGAGGCAGCGGGGGAAACAAGTACGGGAGACGAAACTGGCTCCACGGAAGCACCAGAGCGTCTGCTGCGATTGCCTGCGGGTCGAGGGATCGAGCGACAAACCTTTGTACTTTGGCGTTCTCTCTGGATGCCATAAGGTCCACGTCTGGTGTCCCCCACCGTTGGCAGATCTGTTGAAAGACCTGGGGGTGCAGGGACCATTCCCCTGCCGCGACCCCCTGTCGGCTGAGAAAATCTGCCGCCCAGTTTTCGACTCCCGGAATGTGCACCGCTGAAATTACCACGTGGTTCTTCTCTGCCCAACGCAGTACCAGCCCAACCTCGCGCATGGCTGCCTGGCTGCGCGTGCCCCCTTGATGGTTGACATATGCTACTGCTGTAGCATTGTCCGACTGAATGCGCACCGGCCGGTGTCTCAGCAAACGCTGAAAATGTTGCAGGGCCAATCGTATTGCCCGTATCTCCAGAATGTTGATCGGGAGAATTACCTCCCGAATGGACCACCGCCCCTGGGCTGTGTGACTCTGGAAAACTGCTCCCCAACCATGCAGGCTTGCATCGGTCGTCACCACCAACCACTGTTCCGGGGGAAAAGGTTTCCCCTGGACCAGAGACGAGTCGCGAGTCCACCATCGGAGTGATCGCCGGACCGGCGGAGACAACTTGCACCGATGACTGAGAGACAGCAGCCTCAGGTCCCATGCTGACAAGAGCGCATGCTGAAGCGGACGGAGATGGAACTGGGCAAACGGGATTGCCTCCATCGCCGCCACCATTCTGCCCAACACACTCATGCCGTACCGGATGGATCTGGTGCCCGGCTGTAGAAGGTTCCGTACCCCCTGCTTGATCCTTCGCGCCTTGTCCTGAGGGAGGATCACCAGCCCCCGGGAGGTGTCGAAAACCATGCCTAGGAATACGATTCTCTGGGCTGGAACCAAGGACGACTTGTTTCGATTGATCAACCAGCCTAGACGGGCCAGGGTATCCAGTGTGATACTGACATTCCCCTGGCACGCCTGAAACGACGGCCCCTTTACCAAAAGGTCGTCCAGGTAAGGTAGTACCGTTATGCCCCGTGCATGCAGGATGGCCATAACCACCGCCATTATCTTTGTAAAGACTCTGGGGGCAGTGGCCAAACCGAAGGGCAGAGCCACAAATTGGAAATGTCGCCCTCCGATCGCAAAACGCAGGAACCTCTGGTGTGGAGGAAATATCGGAATGTGTAGATATACATCCTGCACATCGATCGAGGCCAGGAATTCCCCTGGATCCATGGCTGCAATGACCGAGCGGAGGGACTCCATCCGGAACCGCCTGACCCTGATGAATTTGTTCAGGATCTTTAGATCCAGTACTGGCCTCACAGTCCCGTCTTTTTTGGGGACCGAAAACAGGTTGGAGTAAAAACCTTGCGTCTCTTCGCCTTGCGGCACTGGGACAATGACCCCTTTGCGCTGTAGCGTCATTATAGCCTGTAACAAATCTTCCGCCTGCGATTCTGTCCCGGAAAGTCGGGAACGGAAGAATCGCTGTGGCGGGAGTCCGACAAACTCTATCTTGTACCCGGATGATATCAATTCCGCCACCCAAGTGTCGCGTGCCACTGCGACCCAAACGTGGCTGAACCCTAGTAGGCGTCCGCCCACTCTGTCGTCCGTAGGTACGAAGCGCCTCGAGTCATTTTGCTGGAGGCTTTTGGGATCTGGCCCCCCTTGCTCTGGGCAAACGGCCTCGGCCTCTACCCAGCGGATTGGCCCTGTAAGAGGTTTGCCTTTCCCTACTCTGGCCATCGTTTGCAGAGGAGGATGCCCTGGCCGAAGTCCCCCCCCAGGGGCTACGAAAGGGCCGAAAACGCCTCTGCGTTTGCCTGAATGCCGGGCAACTCCTCTGCTGCGGGAGGAAACTACTTCTCCCCCTGTGGCTTCTGAGATAAGCTTATCAAGCTTCTCGCCGAACAACCGATTGCCCTGAAAAGGCAATAAGGTTAAGGATTTCTTAGAGATAGAATCCGCTTTCCACAACCTCAGCCATAATGCTCGCCTAATGGCGATCGCATTTGCTGCTGCCACAGCCGAACACTCGGCCGCGTCCAGTGAGGCGCTGATGAGATAATCACTCGCTCCTGACATCTGATTTGCCACCTCCAAGACCTCCGCGGGCAGATCCCTGTCTTGGAGGGCCTTATGCAGAGCGTCCGCCCATGAAACCATGGCCTTAGCCACCCAAGTTGCCGCAAAGGAGGGGGCCAGAGCCGACCCTGCTGCCTCATACACCGAGCGGGCAAGCCCCTCTATGAGGCGATCAGTTGGGTCCTTGATGGAAGAAACACTGGGTATCGACAATAGCGATCTTGATGCTAAACGTGATACCGGTGGGTCCACTACTGGCGACTCCACCCATCCTTTATGGAGCTCAGGAGGAAACAGATACTTTGCTTGCAGTGCTTTTTGCATTGCAAAACGCTTATCCGGGTGTTCTCTATGTTTCTGGACTAGATCCTCGAACTCCGGATGCGTGGCAAACCTTCTATGCGGTCGCCTGGTTTTCTTGAAGGAGACCTTGTGACCTGAGGCCGTGGACACATCGTCCTCGATCTCTAAAGTCTGGTTGACTGCCTCAATGAGGCTGTCCACCGAGTCTTGGTACCCCAGGCTTTCTAGATTCCAGGCCTCCTCCTCCTCGCCCTCATCCTGATCGCTCCCTGAGCTCAGCGACGGGGAACGAGATGCCCTAATACCCACCGCCGAAGCCCCGGAGGGCCCGGCCGACAGGGAACGAGCTCTTTTGCCATGAGCTTGTCTGGTACTGGAGCGGCCTCTAACGGTCGGAGGGTCCTGAGACGTGGACGAGCTGTCTTCCGCTGGCAGACCACCATCCTTGTCCCTGCCCGGGCCTCGAAGGGATTCAATTGCCCTTGTAAGGGACAACATAGAATGCGATAAAGACACCGCCCATTCCGGGGGGTCCTGACCCCTGGGCTCTGAAACAGTGGGGGGCTCCTGGGCGTGCTCCGACTCGCAGGCTTCACAAAATTTACCCGCCTGCGCCTTTGGCAGCCTGACCCCACAGGAAACGCAAACAGCGTATAGGAAAGAGTGAGCTTTCCCTTTGCCAGACATATTGCCCAAGCTTGAAGGTAGGGTAGAAGGAGGAGGAGGGTAACCCCTTCCTTGACTACCAGTGCGGCTCTCGAAACGGGGTTGCACTCACCCACAGGTAACGTTCCACTCCGGTACTGTGTGCGCCCGCCGCTCTCCACCCCCTGGGCTGAGCCGTACCGGAAGTCAGTGGGCGGGTCTTCCGGCTACCACCGGAAGTCGGCGGGCGGGGCCTCGCGCGGTACCCACGGACTTCCTCATGCAGCGGGGGCCGCGGCCGCACTCCGGTACACGGGGCGTGCGGCGTTACTCGCCGGGGGCAGCACCGGGTTCCGAAAACTTGCGGTGCGCTCCGGGAGAGAGGCGGACCTCCCCATTATCAAAGGTGAGCAGGGCCTTCCGCCGTGGGGGCTCTCTTGGGGTGCTCTCAACTCCATCCCCGGGCAGGGAGGGGGAGGCTTCTGGTATCGGGACGAATCTTCGATCCCTCGGCTCACCTGCGCCTCCAACTCAACCCCTGGTCTCACCACCTGGGGGTGGAAGGGGCCTCAGTGAATCGCGTTGCAGGAGAGGAACAACGTGGAGGGTCGCTCACACGTGCTCGCCCGTTGAGGTTATGGGGAAACCGAATCCTCTTATCAGGATGCGTTGCCGCCTCTTTACAAAATAAAAAAGAAAAATGGTTGTCTGGGGAAAAGTCCCAGATGTGTCCCTTGGTGCGGGAGAGGAAAACACGTGGAGGGTTACTCACACGTGGTCGCCCGTTGATGATTTGGGGAGATCGGACCCTCTCTATAGGATCCGTCGCCCCTGTCTTATCTTCATAGAAAAGAAGAAAAAAAAAAAAAAAAAATCTAGTCTGGAGTTCCAGACTGCGTGTGCCTCCATCAGACACTAAGCAAAAAACTGAGTTACGCCCGGTCTGGGGGCGAGGGTGTATGCGGCGGAGGAGGAGCTAACTCTTTTTTTGTATACTTAGTGTCAGCCTCCAGACGGCAGAAGCACACACCCACAGTCTCTGTGTCCCCCAATGAGACGAAGGAGAAACCCCCAGCTGCCATGGGTACTAATTGGCACCCCATGAACACATTGTGGGGGTGATAGTGTCATTTGTTGTGTGTGGTTAACTTTCTCATTTCTGGGGGTCCAATCATGGTGGCCCCCCACAGAGATTCAAGGCTCTGAAAAGCCCCGGCTGAATGGAGCGGAGGTCAATAATCCGGACAACTGCACCACTGAATCTTATTGGAAGCACCGGAGATTGCCGAGCACAGCGCTCAGCTGATCTTCAGTGCTGCTAGTATTATGAGTAGTGCACATGATCAACCACTGCTCCATTCAGCCTGGGCTTTTTTAGATCCCTATTTCTCAGTAGCGGTGACGGGCCATTGTGGTCAAAACCTCAGTGATCAGACCTTTGGATAGGAGATAAATTTCAAACTTGAGAACACCCCTTTAAATGCCACTTAACACCATGGAAATGGTTAACCATGAGCAAATAGAGCTAGCACCAGTCGGTGCCATTACAGGTAATCGCTGGCTGTATAACACAGCCGTCACCTGCCGTGTACTGCACCATACACCCCCTGTGCCAGTATGACATATATTGACATTATATGATCTGAAACAGGTTAAGATTCCCATTCTGTGGATCAGTAGGGGTTTCAGCAGTGGAACCCCTAGCGATCAGCAAGTTATCACCTATCCATGTGCTACATGACAACTTGCAAAATTAAGACAACAGACCATAATGCAGTGCTGGACCTGCTGCACGATGGACCCCAGTTACTATAATGGAGTCGGTCTGGTTCCACCATGGCACAACTGTACGTGTTGCAATTCTTCAAATTGACAAAACCTGCAGCGAGAGATTCTAAAGGACTCCCCGATACAGATGTGGACACAAATACTGAATGCACTGATGCAAGGTTGTCATAGTACAGGAAATGCATGGGCTTCTTCCCCATTACTAAAGCAGATATCAATAATACAATGTCTGCAGCACTTACCCAATAGCCGTACAGCCCAGTGCGAATGTAATTGCTGCGAATGTCCTGGATGAAGGGAATGTGCTTGTGCTTTACAAACGTTAACAGGAGGAGACCTTGCATTCGAATAGATGAAATCTAATGGGGAAAAAAAATGAATCGTTATATTCATTGTAAGCTGTGAAGTGAAAGCAGCAGGTGCACATTACATTACTATGAGGACTGGGTATTGGTGAGACACATAATATCGGCTCTGTCTCAGCCATAACTTATGTACTTCATAACTGCATCCGCCATACTGCCGCTCTCCGAGGTTACATGCTGCGAAGACATTGCAAATACCCAATATCCCCTTTACTGTTTTATCCGGTCTACAAGAACTATTCAGCATGTTTTGCAAGAATAAAGGAATATTTGCATGGTGCTAAAAACGACACTTAAAAGGGTTTGTGCTTTGAAATTTAAAAGTTACAATACAACTTTGCCAATTATTTCTTATTAAAAATCCTCTTCATTCTTTTGATTTGCTATAATGGTTTTAGTGTTGCATTGTAAATGTGTGAATGATGCCCTCGGCTCGGGGCTCCCGCTCCCTCTTGGGAGTACTAGGTACATCTACATAATCAGAAACAGGATCCTACAGCTCAATTCACAACAATAACGGGATAGACTAATTACTGGCACCGGGTTGTGGCGACAATGCTCATCAGAGCTGCGGAGTCTCGCTGAACGCAGCTTTTAAAGTATTTTTTGGAGTGTGAGTTTGTGGGTGTTTTTCTTTGGATTACTGGGTGAGTAATGGGGGTGTCAGTACGTTGAACACGGATGCTACATACGTACACGGATAAAACTGGTACCAGAAATATCAGCAAGTGTGAACGAGGCCTTAAGGAGTGCACCGGCTCCTGCCGAGACAACCCCCGCCTATCGGAATCATTATAGGCAGGCCTTGAAACTAAAGGTAATGATTTGCAGGTCAGTATTCAATAATAATCATGATACCTCTTCTGCTCCAATGCAAAGAAAACCTGTTTTTTTTTTTTGTTTTTTTTTTTTTTAAATCAAATTGCACATTAGACTACATGTAAACCAGAGAACATTACTGCACTTGCCATGCATGGCTACTAAAGGCTCAACTTTTTACCGGTAATGCACTTGAAGACTTATTTGCATATTGATAAAAAGCAGGATTTCTCCACAATGAACTAAAGAATTAAGACAAAATACGCATCATCAATTTACTTGTTCAACACAGACTTCTACAGCCCTACGGTAATGCCAACAGGTTCCATTTAATAAAGTCTCAGAATGCAAAAAAAAAGGGCGACTGAAGAATGATCTGCAGAAAATGATATACATCAAGAGCAGCAGAGCAGACGGATATATACAGTAGGTATACAAATAGAAAGCAAAATATATGGTTACCTTGACATAGCCAAGCGGAGCCAAAACATCCATAAGAAACAGACTCCAGGGATCATCGAAAGCCAAGTCTGACAGAAAGTTTACCATTTTAGAATTTACTTCCTGCAACCTAAAAGATACACATCTCATCAGCGTTGTATAATCATCGTATATACATATGTATAGATATATGTCTTTAGTGTTCTCCAGGAATAGAAAAAAAAAAAAAAAAAAATCTCATAATGAATAAATTCTCAAATAAGTATAAATTATTCACATTCATTTTGTCTGAGAAGGGAATCATTATAGCCCATAAAATATGGCCACCGGCTTATTATTGTCCTAGAATGTTAAGAGCCCGGGTGCCGTGAGCATGTGCAGTAAATAGTCTTCTGCACATGCTCACAAGCTCCTGCCCTATTAACATTCTAGGACAGGTTTCTGGCAGAATAACAAACCGATGGCCATTTTTATGGGCTACAGTGAATACCCTCCTAGACTAAAAGTGTGATTTGCTAATCTAAAGTATTTATGGATTTATTATGACATGTTTCTTCCTTTTTCCTTGAGTTTCACTCTTACAACCATGTCTTATGCATGCCAATGTTTGATCACCCAAGTGATATACACAGGCTGCAATATAAATCATTAGTGGGAAAAATAAAAATATAATATTATTACATTGGAGCCTGAGAGAAATTCTACCCAGACCAGAAAAGTCTGGGAGGTTGACATTTTTCATAAAGAGGTTACAGGACAATTATCACTGATCCATGTAACAGCTGATAAATGTCTGGTGTTCTACCATTGGAACCCCCCCACAATCCGTAAAAGGGGGTCTGGATTCCCTGTCTTTCCACACTGCTTTTGTGAATGACATGGCAATCACATGCAGTGCTGCTCATTCCATTTTAAATGGGGCTGACCAGGAAACTTACACTCTGTTCTCATTTTTTTTTTATGTAATTAACTTTTTAAAATGGGTTATCCCATTAATTGTTCCCATGCCAAAAGTCTTAACAAAATCCTGCTGACAGATTCCCTTTATGTAATCGGAAGACAGCATACTGTAGGGGTTAAAACACAGATTTCAGGGATGCCTCTCGTCTCAAGCTCTGTGGTTTTGTTTGCTTGCAATGATTGCTTTAGCACCAGGAGCTCATCAGTACTGGACACAGCAGTGCGTGCAGGCTAGTCTGACACGCCCCCTCCTGTGATAAGCAGCTCACTGTCTATGAACATTGTATATACAGAGCCTGGTGTGGGCGGGCTTCCTCAGCACTGCTGCATTGCTAAATCTAAAAGCTCTGATTGTGTCAGATTGGCTGCACCAAGTAAACTAAGGGATACCTCGTTGGATTCAGCTTCTCTTTGCCTACATTATGCATCTCTCTGATGAGGCAACTAAAACCTGCTGACTAGAGATTGGCGAACCCAAACTTACGAGTTCAGCGTTCGTACTGGACATGCATGTGAAAGAAGAAGAAGAGAGGGAGAGAAGCAGTACAAAAAATATCTTAATTATCATTGCATAGTTTATTTCAAAAGACTGTGCACCTAAAGTATAGAAAGTATGAGGAATTAAAAAATAAAGAATAAGGTACCCCAAACGTATAGTTGCGCTCTAATTACCAGTGCTTTGTCAGGCTGACTGCTCATTTCAATTCCTAAGCCAGAAAGAAGCAGTCAGCCTTAAGAGAGAGTTGCCCCCTTAAGAGCTTGGATTATGTGCTGACACAGAAAACGCTGTCGTATGTCAAGTAGAAGACAGGAACTGAAGGCTCTGGTTCCTAACTGGCTAGGTGACGATCAGGGGACAGTAGATTATTTGTTATAAAAAGTACTCATTTGGCTGGACAGCATCTTTATCTATAACAAATTACAATTCTATTTAAATGACTGTTTCATTATAATTATTAATATTCACTCTCAGTCAATATATGACATCCTATGCAGACATTTTTTCACTTTCTTTTTAAATAAATGCAGAAAGTAAAAGAGCTAGTAGGATCATTAATATATTAACTCATAAAAATACTTACCCAATAACATACAGATCAATATTTGAACCTGAAGAGTCAAGCAGCAATAAAGAGCTAAGGTCTCTAGGGGGTGATGCTGTTCCCACATTCCAAGTAGCAATATGCAATCTTCAAGAAAAAGAAAATGATTAGTTGCAATATTCATTAAATATTACATGTGTACCAAAGCAAACAATCTACCTAAAACATGCAAATAAAGAGGGTGGGCAAATATGCAGCACATATGATACAACAAGAAAAAAAAGTCTCAGTGCGGTTCACGTTTGACAGAGAATGAGAAGCAAAGTATCCTGTGTAACTGAACCTGAAATCCAGCATTTTCGGGGGAAGCATTTTGCCACAGATCAGAAATGCTTGATCAATTGAGCGAGAGAGCTCCTCTTGCAGGTCGTCATCAGAACTGACGTCTTCCACGCAGGTCATCAGCTGAGCCACTCTTTGACGTAGTACAACCTTGCCGCATGAACCGCTGCTGCCCAGGCTATCCGAGCGCACACGGACCTCAACACTGGGCACAGGGAAGAAATCCATATCGGAACGTTCTTCACCGTGTCTCTCCATCCTGTTACAGTCAAACTAATTGCGAAGGGGAAAGATCTAAGAGTTGGCTAATCTGACTTTCCCAAAGAAATGCTGTACCGGAAACCGGATTAATCCCCGCACAATAACAGCCTTTGTGTGCAACATTAGGAAACAAAAAAAAAATCCTATGCTTATGGCGACGGTGGTTATAACATCATTCTTTTCTTGGAGAGGATAGCATACACATATTGGCTTATGGTAAAAGTAGTGGACAACCCCTTTAATAAGAGGGGGAGGGGGGAATTGCTGACAAACTCCACTGTAAATGAAAAAACTCTGGACCTGAAATTCAAGATGCTAGATCCTTCCTTCCCACATCATCAGTCGGCGCAGTAAGGAGGTCTCAATATTGAATACCGAATGGTTGGCTGAACACCATGAAATCGATGGATTGGATGACATTAATCTAAAAGTGTCTTGCCATCTTAAATCATGTATGGCTATAAAATGTGTGCTTTTACTAAAAACACAGGATATTATAGTGCTTTTTTCACATTAAGCCCCCTATGCATCCTTTTTCCTGTCCATCTCTGGGTGTTCAGTCCTCCTCAGCAGGGCTGTGGAGTCGGAGTCGGAGTTCATTTTGGTGGAGTCGGAATAAAATGGACCGACTCCGACTCCTAAAATATATAATAAATTGGGTACAGTAATTCAATGCAGAATGTGCTGAATATTTTTTCATAGGAATTTGGGAAAGTTATGAAATGTCCTATAAATGGCTGTTCTATTCCTGATCTAAGGCTGCATTCACACAGCGTTTTTGCTGCGTTTTTTGAGGATACGTTTTTCAGTTGCAAAAGCCGATCAGCTTTTTAAAAAACCGCATCACCTGAAAGGTTTTTGAGCTCATAGATAATGTTTTCAATAGCAAAAGCAGATTAGAAATCTGCTATATCTATCCATTTATCCATATCATATCTGTACCAAAAAGAATGAAAGCAGGGTAGCACACAGACTAACACTCCTTTTTTTTTTTAGCACCAGTCAGGTACACCTCATAGCTGCCCAAAAGGACGCCCAGGACAGGCATTGCTTGTCTTCAGTAACACATCAACATCAATTGATAGTTGGAATAAATAGACTGCATTCATCACCACATCTTCTTAAGGTGCAGGCTTTATTTTCAAGTGTAGGGGTGTGCAGTATGAGGTTCTGCAGCAGCTGAGGTGTGCAGTATGAAATTCTGCAGAACAGCATGAGGTTTTGCCCCCCCTTAGGTTTGATCCTGTCTACGCCCATAGTGTGAATGTAGCCTGAGGATCTAGGCTTTATCTTAGACGAGATAAGTCATAGCGTGTGTGTTATATGTGTGTATATATATATATATATATATATATATATATATATATACACACACACACACACACACACATACATATACACACACAGTACAGACCAAAAGTTTGGACACACCTTCTCAATCAAAGCGTTTTCTTTATTTTCATGACTATGAAAATTGTAGATTCACTCTGAAGGCATCAAAACTATGAATTAACACATGTGGAATTATATAATTAACAAAAAAGTGTGAAACAACTGAAAATACTGTATGTCTTATATTCTAGGTTCTTCAGAGTAGCCACCTTTTGCTTTGATTTCTGCTTTGCACACTCTTGGCATTCTCTTGATGAGCTTCAAGAGGTAGTCACCGGAAATGGTTTTCACTTCACAGGTGTGCCCTGTCAGGTTTAATAAGTGGGATTTGCCTTATAAATGAGGTTGGGACCATCAGCTGTGTTGTGCAGAAGTCTGGTGGATACACAGGTGATAGTCCTACTGAATAGACTGTTAGAATTTGTATTATGGCAAGAAAAAAAAAGCAGCTGAGTAAAGAAAAACGAGTGGCCGTCATTACTTTAAGAAATTAAGGTCAGTCAGTCCGAAAAATTGGGAAAACTTTGAAAGTGTCCCCAAGTGCAGTGGCAAAAACCATCAAGCTCTACAAAGAAACTGGCTCACATGAGGACCGCCCCAGGAAAGGAAGACCAAGAGTCACCTCTGCTGCGGAGGATAAGTTCATCCGAGTCACCAGCCTCAGAAATCGCAGGTTAACAGCAGCTCAGATTAGAGACCAGGTCAATGCCACACAGAGTTCTAGCAGCAGACACATCTCTACAACAACTGTTAAGAGGAGACTTTGTGCAGCAGGCCTTCATGGTATAATAGCTGCTAGGAAACCACTGGTAAGGACAGGCAACAAGCAGAAGAGACTTGTTTGGGCTAAAAAACACAAGGAATGGACATTAGACCAGTGGAAATCTGTGCTTTGGTCTGATGAGTCCAAATTTGAGATCTTTGGTTCCAACCACCATGTCTTTGTGCGACGCAGAAAAGGTGAACGGATGGACTCTACATGCCTGGTTCCCACCGTGAAGCATGGAGGAGGTGGTGTGATGATGTGGGGGTGCTTTGCTGGTGACACTGTTGGGGATTTATTCAAAATTGAAGGCATACTGAACCAGCATGGCTACCACAGCATCTTGCAGCGGCATACTATTCCATCCGGTTTGCGTTTAGTTGGACCATCATTTATTTTTCAACAAGACAATGACCTCAAACACACCTCCAGGCTGTGTAAGGGCTACTTGACCAAGAAGGAGAGTGATGGGATGCTACGCCAGATGACCTGGCCTCCACAGTCACCAGACCTGAACCCATTCAAGATGGTTTGGGGTAAGCTGGACCGCAGAGTGAAGGCAAAAGGGCCAACAAGTGCTAAGCATCTCTGGGAACTCCTTCAAGACTGTTGGAAGACCATTTCCAGTAACTACCTCTTGAAGCTCATCAAGAGAATGCAAAGAGTGTGCAAAGCAGTAATCAAAGCAAAAGGTGGCAACTCTGAAGAACCTAGAATATAAGACATACAGTATTTTCAGTTGTTTCACACTTTTTTGTTAATTATATAATTCCACATGTGTTAATTCATTGTTTTGATGCCTTCAGAGTGAATCTACAATTTTCATAGTCATGAAAATAAAGAAAACTCTTTGAATGAGAAGGTGTGTCCAAACTTTGGTCTGTACCGTATGTATGTAATCGATATTATACAGTGTATTACATATTTACAATTTATTACAGTTTTTTGTGTTCTAAAGTTGTATTCCAATAAATAGATATTATGTTCTATCTAAATATCTTGATTATTGTATCATAGAAATGATTAAATGTCTGATGCTCACATTGTACTACAATAAATTTTTCACTTAAATATAAGCAATATGTGTGGGAGTCGGAGTCATGGAGTCGGTGTAAGGGAAATTGAGGAGTCGGAGTCGCAGGTTTGGCTTATCGACTCCACAGCCCTGCTCCTCAGCACTGTAAGGACCTAAATAACAAAGCTACACAGAAGTTACATATGAATATACAATGGTCAGTGCAGTCATATTTATATTGTATCTGGACATCTACTTGTGACAGGGTCCAAGAAGCTGAAAAAAGTAAAACATTTTACCAGTGCCACCTCTCCCCCATCTGGACTGCTGGGATCACTATCTAGAAGGGGTTTCACATGAGCGCTGCAGCCACTGATGGGGCAAAAATGCAAATACTACAGCAGAGAAGAAACATTGCTGTTCTGCTCGTATAAAAGGGCGAATGCAGAGCAGATTAGTGGCTGCCGATTGACCGCTGAGATCATGCTACACCCCGGTCAGATGTTGATCCCAGCGGGGGAATGCAGTGACAAATATGGAGTGGAGGGGTCAGTTCAGGGGCAGAGGTAGGATGTATCAAACTGGGGTTTTTTTACCTTCCTGGGCCCACTAATAAGAGGTTGTCCAGTAAAAGTAGGCATTTTACCCTATGACAATATATAGGCACACACTCAGTATAAATAAGTGTCCTTTTTACAGAAGCAGATTTTCTGCCTAAAGTGAGGTCCCCCCAGAGAAAAAAACAATATAGTAAGGCAATTAGTGATCCCGCACCTCCCAACAATGCTTATGCCTTAAGTCACTGTATAAATATTAGTGCAACTGCTTATTCACGTGCAGTTTAATTATCAGCAGCACATCCCAGTTTACGTGCGGTGAGGATTGGTTGACATACAATAATTAGATGGGGGCGCACATGCCAGACAAAAATATAAATAAATATTAATCCTTTTGTAACACTCGAGTAGTGATGAGATGACTGGACTGAAGGCCACCAACAGCTGTATGCCAGACACGCTTGGCACAAGTAGTCACGCTAATTGCATACCCTTGAGGACCGTGGTACTCTTCACCCGATCCCACTAAAGAGAGGGGGACTTTTGTAGAGCCCTTCCTAGATGCCAATAGCAGGGGGGTTGGGCACACTGGCCACAGTTGGGTCAAACACACCAATAAACTATACCGGAAAGGCAGAGATGAACCTAACAAACGTGTGAGGTCAAGAAGCATAAACAGTGACACAGGAACCTGAGGACACCAAACACTAGAGCCAAACCAAAGAAAAACTCACCAAAGTGCTACCCCAGCCGTACCACTGAAGTAGAGGAATAAGGCGGGCTTAAATATCCCTCACATGGATCACCTCACACCACTGAGATAACACCCAATGCCCATTCTCGGTCCAGGGAGACAGAGAAAGGGGCGAGGAGAGAAAGGAACCTCCCACCACATACCTGAACCAGGAGACATAGTGTCCCATGTCTCCTGTCAACAGCTGACGCTAGAGAACTCGGCATCCCTGAATAGCGTCAGTGCTGGGAACAACGGCATACCGCCCTGAGTTAGGTCCCCTGGAACAGTGTACAGTGGCACAGCGGGCCCCCTGCACAGACCCGCTTCCCGAAGGCATCACACCACCCCTCGCAACCAGAGAGCCAAACCACCAGGGAGCCGCAGTATGCCCGGAAGCACGATTGGCATCCCTGCGCTGCCTGACAACTTATAATTAATTAATTAAAAAAGGGGAAAGGAATCACAGACATAAGGGACATGGAAAAATATATGAATACACAGACATTGAGAAAGGCTATAACACTAGAATAGAATGATATATAGATTGTGTCTTAAATAGAAGGAACGATGTTGACAGCTGCAACACATGCAGGGGTTGCCTAAAAATCTGTCGATCGCTGCATGTTCTGTGGCTGTCGAAAAGCAGCGAGACATGTAGCCACAGGGACCCGAACATAGTATTAGATATTAGAGCACGCTGAAGATACTCTATTAGCACTTAAGCATGCGCGGATAACGCCTTATCTGATCACGATCGCTCATCACTAACCATCACTTTTTCCTAAGAAACCACTTTCTCAAGCAAAAGGAATCACTGTACAATTATCCGGGACAGTGTACATGAAAAGATAATAAAACCACTGAGCCATCTTCATGGTGTCAGGTGCATGAAGACAACACATCACTTACACACTTCACTAGACTCTGATCTCCGCACACTTACTATTATGTCATAAAAATCACTGCTTTATGTTATATAATTTTAAAAAAATCATTAAGAATGAACGTTGTTCCTGGTATACAATATGTAAAATGGAACATGGACATATAAGCCTGGCATTGCAGAATCCCACTCTAAAATGCAGCATAATTTAGCACGGCATTAACCATTGCTAAGCATCTGTGCTGCTTTAATCTGTGGTTTAATAATGCACTGGCCTCTCTGTGCTAAGCTTTGAAGCTGCCCTCTAGAAAAAACACTCCTGGCAATGTTGGAGGAAACTACAGCCGCAGTTATTTTGCTTATTTACCCTGCAGATGTCTCCTTAAATTCACCTCCTAGAAAACAGGACTCAACATTAGAAGATTTTGAAAAGTGAAATGTTTATCCTATTCTGAATGCAAAAGCCTGATCGCAGCGGGGAGGCCGACATGATTGCTAAATACATGGCTGCTGGCAAGAAAGTCAGGACTTGAAAAGGAAGGAAAAGATGTTGTTTCTAAATTATTTTTCCTACCACCAAAAAATAAAGCGTTCTAGATGGAAAATGTTAACTATCTAATTCTTACTGCTGGCATTTCACCAGGGCCAATTTTAATTGGAAGCCGATTAGGCTGTAGGTAGTGTAATTGCGAGAGATAAAAATGAAGGGATTTCTTAGGAAGTGTTACAGAAAAGTCCGCTGGAGTAAAAGGTGCACACCGCTAAGGGTATGTGCACACGATCAGTAATCGCTGCGGATTTGATGCTGTGTATTTATGCAGTGTCAACCCTGCCACGACCATATGTTACAGCATAATGGATGGGATTTCAGTAGGCGGATCACTTGTGGAGATGGACATGCGGCGCGTCCAGACCTCAGCATATCATTTTTATTTTTCGGAGATGCGAGTCACCATAAGATAAATTTCACTCGTACAATGTATTGGACGTGGTGAATCCGCACGGCTCAGTGAACACATGAGGATTCACCTGCGTTCAATAGACGGCAGCACTTTGGACGCAGCCAACATAACTGCGTCCAAAGTGCTGCCAGTTCCGGATCGTGCGGCAACCGGCCTTAATGAATTTGGTGCATCTTCGCACTTCTCATATGCCAAAATCTGAATTCTATGGCCACAATGAGTTACACTGTATTTCTGATATCATTTCTGCCAATTTTTAGCATGCTATGGTCAATAAACTCCCACCTACACTTTGTTTGCTCCATTTTTGGAAATTTGGGCCCCAATTCATGAACAGTGCACCAAATTCATTAAGGATAACCTGTCCTGATCTCAAACACTATTAACATGCCGATCTGGGGTTCATCTGCAGGTTAATAACGTTCCAATAATGTACGGCTGCTGGGCGGAGGCTACCAGGAGCATATGAAACTTATTTCTTATTCATCTTTTCAAGCATTGACATATATTTCCCAATACTAAACACTTTTCTCAACATTTTTAAGTTTTGCTATAGGCACTAAACACTGCGATAACTGGCATAAAACATTGATAAAATTGGCTTAAGCATTTTCAACAATGAAATACTGATATATGTGCAACGATCGATGCCCTCAGTGGCATGGGACTTTCAGTCCTATACATTGATAAAAAAATAGCCCCTGCAATCCTTAGCAGCATGAAAACAACTGTGCTGCTGAGGCTCATGCAGACATCCATGGATTTCAATCCGATCTTGGATCGCAATGCACAGATTGGCTGCAGCGCTCCTGACCTGAACATGACAGCTTCATATATTTGTATCAGGCTGCCGCGGCAGGGTTGGGAGACCCATGAGCAGTCCGCTCATTGCTCTCAGAGATCAGACCGAATTCCATGGACGTCTGCATGAGAATAGGTCAATGCGGTTATCCAGTTTCAACAACAAAAAAATGGGAAGAAAACTGTTAGATTGCTATTGAGGTCAGTCCGTGCCCATACAATTTTTCAGGGTGTAAAAATTCTCTATCACTCTTTCCCAGAAATAGAGAGAAAGAAATACAAAAAGAAGGTTCAGAGTAATATATTAACATGAGTTAAAACACACAAGTATAACAATCATACATATGTACCACATAAGCTTGAGCAAAGAGTCTCCGATATACACTACACCATATTTATGTCTTCCTACTTTCAATGTAGCTCAGAAGGTTGAAGAGGTTGTCCAGTACAATGCATAGTGGGCAGATTGATTTAAACCATGGAAATAAGGCTTTGTTCAAATACCTTGCATTTCCAAATATGCCTGTAAGCAGCGCTATCGCTGTCCACTCACCTGCCCACTTCACATTGTAGTGGACAATCTCTTGAAGCATTTCAGCAGCTTTGTCTATAAATGTACAATATACAATACCCTTATTGTTTAATGCTATTATTAAGGACAATCCTTGACAGACTTCCCACCCCCAAGGCAAAGAGGTCTTAATCTTCTATTCTATATTGTTACTAAATGCTATTTATTTCCAATGGTGAAAGCCAGAGAACTCTTGTGTTGTGTGGAAAAGTGTTTGCCCCCTTCCCGATTTCCTATTCTTTTGCATATTTGTCACACTTAAATATTTCTGATCACCAAACAAATTTAGATATTAGACAAAGATAACACAAGTAAACACAAGATGCAGTTTTTAAATGAAGGTCTATATTATCAACCCCTTAACGACCACCGATACGCCTTTTAAACAGTGTCATTTAAGGGGCCTTATTCCTCAGCGCCGCTTTTTAATGAATCCAAACCTACAGGGCCCCATGTGAAAAAGTGATCCCCCTCCCTTAAAACATAAGGGATGTGGTTTATCATATTTTTGGGAAACAGTGTTCATATTCCCTAGCCACACCCAGGCCTGATTATTGCCACCAATGTTCTCAACCAAGAAATCACTTAAATAGGACCTGCCTGACAAAGTAAAGTAGACCCAAAAATTCTCAAAAGAAATTCTAGCACAAATGAGAAAAAGTAATTGAGATCTATCAGTCTGGAAAGGTTATAAAGCCATTTTTAAAGCTTTGGGACTCCAGCAAACCACAGTGAGAGCTATTATCAACAAATCGCGAAAACATGAAACAGTGGTGAACCTTCCCAGGAGCAGCTGGCTGACCAAAATTACCCTAAGGCTGGAGTCACACACAACGAATAAAAAAAAAAAAAAAAAAAAAAATCGGTCCCATTTTAACGGTCCGAAATCGCACAAAAGTATCTTAACCATTGATCCATTTTTGATGCGATTTTTCTTCATTGATGCGATTTTAATCGCATGTAAGGATCCGTTTGACATCCGTCTGGCGAGATTTTCTCGCAGGATAGCTAAATGGACATATAATGGAGCCCAATGACAGGTTTCCGCACACAAACGAATTAATAGATCTAGACACATTAAATAAAAAAAAAAAAAAAAAAAAAAAAAAATAATTATATATATATATATATATATATATATATATATATATCTCTCTTTATAAGACGCACTTTTGTTCCCCCAAAGTAGGGGGTGCGTCTTATAATCCGAATATACGGGGGAGGGGGTGTATGTATATATATATATATGTACTGCAGGGTCCAGGGGAGGTGGGGGCAGCTTTGGAGCGGTGCTGTGAGCTGGTAAAAGCTGCCAAAGGGAGCCTTTGATCTCCTGCTCCCGCTCATATAATATGCACTGCCGCTGTCCATCACCATGGTGCTGAAACCGCACCACAGTGACTGGCTGGGGGAGCGGTGCATATTATAGCTGCCTGCGCCCTCCTTTGATCGCACATGATCCCCTGTGTTAGATATCGCCCCCATGCTGCTGCCCATAGTAAAATAAAAAACTCTTTCCTTACCTCCTCCAGCGCTGATCTCCCGGTGTCTCTGCTGCTGCTGTCATCAACACTCTGCTGTGCTGATCACATGACCGGCTCTGAGAACCAGGAAGTGGAGGAGGAGCTCAACCACACTGAGGGAGACACGAGGAGGGACAGCGCTGAGAAGGTAAGGAAAGAGTTTATTTTACTAAAAGCAGCAGCATGGAGGCGATATCTAACACAGGGTGATGTGTGCCAGCCACAGGGGGGCCAGTGTGCCAGCCACAGGGTGATGTGTGCCAGCCACAGGGGGGCCAGTTTGCCAGCCACAGGGGGGCCAGTGTGCCAGCCACAGGGGGGCCAGTGTGCCAGCCACAGGGGGGCCAGTGTGCCAGCCACAGGGGGGCCAGTGTGCCAGCCACAGGGGGGCCAGTGTGCCAGCCACAGGGGGGCCAGTGTGCCAGCCACAGGGGGGCCAGTGTGCCAGCCACAGGGGCCAGTGTGCCAGCCACAGGGGGGCCAGTGTGCCAGCCACAGGGGCCAGTGTGCCAGCCACAGGGGCCAGTGTGCCAGCCACAGGGGCCAGTGTGCCAGACACAGGGTGATGTGTGCCAGCCACAGGTGGCCCATGTGCCAGCACAAGGGGGCTATATTCAATATAAGGTGGCCATATTCAGATTAAGGGGGCTAATTTTAGGGTGGGGGGGCTATGAGGGACATATACCCTATATGATTTGTTAGACGGACACTGGCATTATAAGACGGACCCCATTTATTAAAAAATTCTCTATTCCTTCACCACATTTGGGGGTGCGTCTTATAATCAGGTGCGTCTTATAAAGCGAAAAATACGGTATATATATATATTTTTTTATACATATATATATATTTTATACATGTCATAGAGACACATTTATATATATATTTCTAATTCATACAGTTCTTAATTGCAGAATAGCCGCTGAAACATTAGCAGGCTTTTGTATAATATTCTCCTGCCCGATATGAAGTGACACATGGTTTACATATAGTTAACCATTTCATGTTTTTTTGTTTTTTTTTTGTTTTTTTTTTTATGTCTATGACTATTAATTATATGAGGGCTTGTGGGTAAAATTTTGGAGTTGTAGAGGTTCATTTAAGGGGTTAATTCGTTATATTAAATTGCGGGGACTCCCTGCAGCCTCAGTGACGTCAGCGGGAGTCCCCGCAATTTAATACAACGAATTAACCCCTTAAATGAACCCCTACAACTCCAAAATTTTACCCACAAGCCCTCATATAATTAATAGTCATAGACATAAAAAAAAACATGAAATGAAATGGTTAACTATATGTAAACCATGTGTCATTTCATGTCGGGCAGGAGAATGTTATACAAAAGCCGGCTACTGTTTCAGCTGTGATTTTACTGTATTTTGGAAAAAAAAATGCCGGCTTTTGGTGCGATTTTATCGCAAATCACACATCGGGTCCGTTTGCAATCCAATTTTTTCACGCCCCCATAGACTTGCATTGTCGAATCCGATCCGAAAATCGGTGACAATCGCAGCATGCTGTGATTGTCTCGGTCCGAGGATCGGATCCGATCAAAAATCGCATGATGTGAGCTGCCCCATAGAATAACATTGGGACGAATGCAATGCGATTTTTTATCGCATTGCATTCGTCCGTTTTAATCGCCAGTGTGACCCCGGCCTAAGAGCGAAGTGATGACTCATTCAAGAGGTCACAAAAGACCCCACAGCCACACCCAAAGAACTGCAGGCCACACGTGCCCAAGTTAGGTCAGTGTTCATGACTCCACCATAAGAAAAAGACTGGGCAAAAATGACCTGCATGGCAGAGTTCCAAGACGAAAACCTCTGCTGGCAATAAGAACATAAAGGCTCCTCTCAGTTTTGCCAGAAAACATCTTGATGACACCTTTTGAGAGAATACTCTGTGGACTGATGAGACAAAAGTTGAACTTTTTGGAAGGTGTATGCCCCATTACATCTGGAGTATAAATAACAGAGAATTTCAGAAAAGGAACATCATACCAGCAGTAAAATAAGGTGGTAGTAGTGTTATGGTCTGGGGGTGTTTTGCTCCTTCAGGAAACTGGAAGACTTGCTGTGAGAAATGAACCATGAATTCTGCTGTCTACCAAAAAATCCTGAAGGAGAATGTCCGGCCATCTGTTTGTGACCTCAAGCGGAAACGCACTTGGGTTATGCAGCAGGGCAATGATACAAAACAAACAAGCAAGTCCACCACTGAATGACTTAAGAAAAACAAAATTAAGACTTTGGTGTGGCCTAGTCAATGTTCTGACCTTAATCTGATTGAGATGCTATGGCATAACCTTCAACGTGGCTGAATTACAACTATTCTTAAAAGATGAGAGAGTTAAAATTCCTCCAGAGCGTTGGATAAGACTCATTCCCAGTTGTTGCAAACACTTGATTGCAGTTGTTGCTGCTAAGGGTGGCTCAACCAGTTATTAGGTTTAGGGGGTAATCACTTTTTCACACAGGGCCCTGTAGGTTTGGATTTCTTTTTCCCTTAATAATAAAAACCTTCATTTATAAACTACATTTTTTGTGTTTACTTGTGTAATCTTTGTAATATTTAAACTTGTTTGGAGATCTGAAACATTTCAGTGTGACAACCATGCAAAAGAAAAGGAATCATGAAGGAGGTGAACACTTTCACACAACTGTATCTCATAAGAGCTGGAGGAATACAAAGACCGTATTCATCAGCAGCAAATACTGTGTACGGCAAATTGTCCCAGATTCCCTGCTAAAGTCCAGCTAAACTCTGCCACTTGTAAGCCTCGCCTTGTGATCTCCCATCCTTTGTTCCCCACATGAACTCACTAATAGGGGACTGAAAAGCACAAAGGCTGAGCCACTAATCATACGCCTCAGTTATTACGCTTCTTACACAATTCATCAATACATTCCACAGCGTTGTGCAGGTCATGCATGAGATCTATCATGTCCCGGTCATATCCACAGCGCTGGGAACTCACAAAACAACCAGCATTGTATATATACACATTTGTCTGGCTAATTATATATCTCAATGGAAACTATAACTGAAGATCAATGATCTAATCAGGTTTTCCAGAGGACAATAGAGGTTTCAAAGAGTAAAACATATCATCGCATTTTATATAGTTTTTCCTTTCAGAATTCTCCTACTGCCCATGGAAACACATCAGTAACTGTCCATATTACTGTCAGACCTCTGAGCTCACAGCCGAGCTTTAACCCTTAATGACCAGGCCTAGAATTGGCAAAAACAATTGCCAAAGACACACTAAAAAATATTGCAGAAAGCATTCCCCAGAAGAGAGTAAGCAGTTATAACAAGAAAAGGAAGACCAACTCCATATTAATGTCAATGACTTGAGAATGGGGACCCATAAAATCTCCTGAAGTTAATCTCCGGCACTCGGGAGCGGAGCGTGCGGCCGCATAGCAATACATGGAGTCTGCACGCTCCACTCCCAGGTGCCAGCGGCAGTGCCGGGAATTAACGTGCCAGGCTCAGTTTCTCGCATGTGTGATCCCGGCCTTACTAGGAAACTCACTGTGGCTATCATAGGTTTGTGAAGAAAAATGAACTTCCTGTTCATAGCAGAAGATAATATCTGCTGTTACACCATTATTTGTTTACACCAATAACATAAAATGACATACTGCCGGTTTCAAAATCCACAGTGACAGTCAATTTACGCAACTTACCGTAGATTTTAAATAGAATGTGTAAAAAATGTCATTAAATTTCATTCATAATTCAGCTACTGGGTTTCACACATGCAAATCTGCAACTGAAAATTCAGTATTTGACTTATGGGAAAGACCCCTAAGGGTATGTTCACACGTCACGGTTTTCTTTTTTGCTGTGAAAAGTGCAACATTTTACCATCCAGGCAAAGTGAATACGTTTTCTAAAATCTCATGCACATGTTGCTTCTTTTTTTTTTCCTTGCAGATTTCACGCAGTTTTTTTTTTTTTTTTTTTTTTTTTTAAGAGTTTTTACAGCGCTTTAATACCCATTCTAATGAAAGAGGGAAAAAAGTATTTTAAAAAGGCAATGAAAACGCATGCAGCATTTTTCCCGTCGCGACTTTGGTTCAAAAATGTCTGCAGCAGATACTTAACGTCTGTGCAGACCCCAACGTCAAATATTTGCGCTGCTAAATGTTGCCGAAAGTTCTGCAACTGCCCCATTCTTCTGAAACAACTCATTCAGGTAAAACATCTGCAACAAAAATCTGCAGTTTGTGAATATGTACCCAAATGCCTAGGTCAATGTACATACAGTGAGGGGAAAAAAGTATTTGATACACTGCCGCTTTTGCAAGTTTTCCCATCTACAAAGAACAGAGAGGTCTGTAATTTTTATTCTAGGTACACTTCAACTGTGAGAGACAACCTAAAACAAAAAAAAAAAACAAAAAAAAAAACCCAGAACGTCACATTGTATGATTTTTACATAACTGGT
The DNA here is from genome assembly GCF_039654945.1 of Dendrobates tinctorius. NCBI lineage: Eukaryota > Metazoa > Chordata > Amphibia > Anura > Dendrobatidae > Dendrobates > Dendrobates tinctorius. The sequence continues at coordinate 33,851,066 of NW_027361684.1, forward strand.
TGACAGACATCTTGTGTTTCTTCCATTTTCTAATAATTGTGCCAACAGTTTTTGCCTTCGCACCAATTTGCTTGCCCATCCCAGTCTTGTGCAGGTCTACAATTTTGTCCCTGTTGTCCTTAGACCGCTCTTTGGTCTTGGCCATGGTGGAGGGGTTGTAGTGCGATTGTGTGGATAGGTGTCTTTTATACAGGTAACAGTTCAAACAGGTAAAATTAATACAGGTAATGAGTGCAGAGTAGGAGGGCTTCTTCATGAAAACTAATAGGTCTGTGAGATCCAGAATTCTTGCTGTTTGGTAAGTGATCAAATTCTTATTTCATGCAATAAAATGCAATTTATTTAAAGATTAAACAAATGTGATTTTGTGGTTTTTAGTTTTAGATTCTGTCTCTCACAGTTGAAGTGTACCTAGGATAAAAAGTACAGATCTCTCCATTCTTTGTAGGTGGGAAAGCTTGCAAAATTTACAGTGCATCAAATACTTTTTTCCCCACAGTATGTATAACCGGCAAGCGAGGTGGATATTAGAAATCCTTAAAACAGCAAAGCTAATTAAATACAAAATATACGCAGTATGAAACATAAAAAAAAAAATAGACGTTTCACAGCTGAGGGACATGAAAAATAGACCTGTTCTTAAGTAGTACATGACATATAAGTTATAAAATTATTGCCGAGAAGGAGCTCACAGGCACAATAAACTTATAATATATTGCATGTGTCTAATTGTGACAACAGTGGATGTGGACATAATGCGCCACTGGCCAGGCTTACCCCGGAGGGGCGTAACCAAAATGACTACCTGGTCAATAAAGCCTCTTATGGTGGGAAGAGGCTTGGGTCATTAGCGTAGTCACCAAGTGCCATTCCAGGGCAGTCCCTGGACCGGCAACAGCTGACCAGAGGGTCAAGGCAGAAACCACCATGGTTACTTACCGGTAGCCGTTTTTTCCGGAACCCATGACAGCACCACCTGAGAGAGGGATCCGCCCCGCCAGGACAGGAACCTACTGAGACATAAGGGGCGGCACCTCTCCCCCGCTTCAGTTGGGTTACAGAGCACTGAGAGGACTTCCCGGTTAGTTACATGTTTAATCCAACACCACAACACTCAAAAACACCCTACTAATTGTGCACACCCATATGGTGAAAAGGGGGGGGAATATACGGGTGCTGTCATGGGTTCCGGAAAAAACGGCTACCGGTAAGTAACCATGGTGGTTTTCCCTTCACCCATGACAGCACCACCTGAGAGACTTTTGGAGATACGAAACACCTTAGGGAGGGACCACCGCTTGCAGCACCCTTCTACCAAAGGTTAAGTCAGCAGAGGAGGATAGATTTAACCTATAGTGCTTAAAGAAGGTTGAAGGTGAGGCCCAGGTAGCGGCCTTACAAATCTGTTCGATCGATACCTCTGCTTTTTCGGCCCAGGAGGTCGCCACGGCTCTGGTGGAATGAGCCTTGATGCCGTCAGGAATCGGGATACCACTAGCTGTGCAGGCTACACTAATGGCCTCCCTAATCCATCTAGCAATAGTCCCTTTTGAAACCCCATAGCCTTTCCTGGCACCCTGAAAAGCTACGAATAGGGACTGGGACCTCCTCCACTGGCTAGTCATAGATATGTATTCTACGAGAGCTCTCTTAACATCCAGATTATGGAACTTTTCCTCCCCCAGATTTTTTGGGTTCTCGCAGAAAGATGGAAGGACAATTTCCTGGCCCCGATGGAAATCTGATGCTACCTTGGGCAGATAAGCGGGGTCTGTTCTTAACACTACCCTATCCTGAAAGACTTGCGTATAAGGTGGATTTACTGAGAGAGCCTGTAAATCGCTTATCCTGCGGGCTGACGTGAGGGCCACTAACAGGATTGTTTTTAGGGTCAGAAACTTTAGGGGTAGCTGATGTAATGGCTCATACGGATCTTTTGTAAGGGCCTCTAGCACTAGGTTTAAATCCCAGGGGGCTCTCCGGGGTATTGGGATAGGCCTAGCTCTATGGCAGGATTTAATAAATCTGGCTACCCATCTATTTGATGCCAATTTGCAGTTGTAGAGCGCCCCTAGTGCAGACACCTGAACTTTAAGTGTGTTCACTGCTAACCCCATCTGCAACCCCGATTGTAAGAACTCCAGGATGGCATTAAATCGGGGGATCTTTCCACAACGGCCTACCTAAGAACTGCAGGAACTTATTCCATGTTCTGCCGTAGATGTTAGTCGTCACTGGTTTCCTAGTCTTTAGCAGGGTGGCCACCAACCCGGGGGAGAACCCTCTATCCGTTAAAAGCGACCTTTCAAATTCCACGCCGTCAGATGGAATCCTTTGACCTGAGCGTGGAATATTGGACCTTGAGCTAGTAGGTCCGGGATTTCTGGTAGAACCCATGGATCGGAGAGGGACATCCTTCGTAGCAGAGCAAACCAGGGCATTTTTGGCCAAAATGGAGCTATTAGAATCACCCTGGCCTGATCGTTTCTGATTTTTCTGACAACTGTTGGGATCAGAGCCACTGGGGGGGAACGCATAAGCTAGCCTGAAGTTCCACTGGATGTGCAATGAGTCCACTGCCCATGGATTTTCTCTCGGGTTTAGAGAGCAGAACCTTTCTGTTTGCCTGTTGTGTTTGTTGGCAAAGAGGTCTATCACCGGTTTCCCCCAAAGCTGAGTTATTTTTTTGAAAAATGGACCGGTTTAGCGCCCATTCCCACTGCTTCAGGGTATTGCGACTTAAGAAGTCTGCCTCTATGTTTTATGCCCCTTTTATATGTAAGGCTGTCAAGGAGTGTAGGTGTTCTTCTGCTCTGCTCAGAATGTCTGTCTCTGCTTCCATTAAGGAGTGTGATCTTGTCCCTCCTTGGTGGTTGATGTATGCCACTACTACCTTGTTGTCTGACATGATGCGTACATTTCGACCCTGGAGTAGCGGAATGAAGTGACTTAGGGCCTTGCTTACTGCCCACAGTTCTCTCAGGTTGGAGGATGCTTCCCTTTCTTGACGCGTCCAGGAACCCTGACCTATGATGCCCCTTAGGTGTGCCCCCCACCCCGAGGAGCTTGCATCTGTTAAGATTATATCTGACGTCTGTCTGTCCCACGGTATTCCCAAGGTCAGATTTTTCTTGTTCAGCCACCACCTGAGAGAGAGTCTCTGGTTTTTAAGGAAAGCTCCAGCTTTCCTTCTAAACGCCCTCTTAGCGATCTTTGTGCTGTTAGTATCTCCCACTGGAGTTGCCGGGTGTGAAACTGAGCCCACCTGACCGCCGGAATACAGGATGTTAGGGTACCTAGCAGGGACATTGCTCTTCTTAAAGTCATACGTGGTTGGTTTTGGCTCGTGAAGGCCAGATTCTGCACCTTTTCTATTTTGGACTCTGGGAGCAGACACTCTTGCTTTTCTGAGTCTAGTACGAATCCTAGGAAGGTCTGTTCTTTTAGGGGTTGCAATTTTGATTTTTTGAAATTGACTATCCACCCTAATTCCTGCAAGGTGTTGATCACCCGAGTCAACTGCGCTGTACAGTGGTTCTCTGAGCTGCCTATTATGAGAAAATCGTCCAGGTATGGTATTATGACCGTGTCGTGAATCCGGAGAAAGGCAGTCACTTCCGCTATGACTTTGGCATATCTATAGCCCCGAGAGTTTTCACCAAACGGAAGAGCCCTGAACTGAAAGTGCCTTAGCGTGCCTTGAATATAAAGTGCTACCCTCAAGTATTTCTGGTAATCTGGGTGGATAGGGATGTGATAATACGCATCCTTTGAATCGACCACAGCCATGAAGCAATCTTGGTGTAGCAGCTTCACCGCCGTAGTTACTGATTCCATCTTGAAGGTCGAGTTCCTTATCCATAGATTGTCCTGAAAGTTTGATCGGGTTTTTTTTATCAGAAAAAGGGGTGAATAAAACCCCTTCCCTTCCTGTAGGCGTGGTACCTCGGAGAGTACCCGCTTGTCTATCAGGTTCAGGATCTCTGTTTCTAAGGCCACCTGCTCTTCGGTCACCTTCCTGATGGGTGTGATGACGACCACGGATTTTGGCTGACGGATGAAGGGAATTTTCAGGCCTTCTGTTAGGATGGTTAGGATCCAGGCGTTGGAGGAGATCTTCTCCCAGGTTTGGAAAAAAAGAGTGCCAATCTCCCCCCCACTGGAATACTGGCGTCACTGTGGCGACTTTTTTGAGTTGGAGGTACCTCCACCAAACATAAATCCCGATTCTTTTTTTCTTTTATCCTCCCATCTTCTCCTGTCAGCGGGAGGGCGCCCCCTATTGAATCTCCCCCTCCGAAAGGGCTGTCTCCTCTGATCCATAGGGAATCTGGGGAAGCCTTTTTTCTTATCGCCTGCTTTCTCCAGTATATCGTCCAAGTTCTTGCCGAACAAGAATCGACCGTCGCAGGGGAGAGAGCATAATTTGGCCTTGGACTGGAGGTCACCCGGACAGCCCTTAAGCCATAACGTGCGTCTAGCGGCATTTGATAGTGATGCTGCCCTGGCTGTCATCCGCATAGAGTCCGCCGAGGTATCGGCCAAAAAAGCTGCTGCCCCGTGCAAGAGATACATCTCTGATAAGATTTTCTCTCTTGGGACTCTTGAAGCCAGCTTTTCTTCTAACTGCTGCAGCCAGATCATGAGGGAGCGTGCCGTACAAGTACCCGCTATTGCCGGCTTTAGTCCTCCTGCTGTCGCTTCCCATGCGTGCCTCAAATATGAGTCCGCCTTTTTGTCTAGTGGGTCTCTGAGAACCCCTGCGTCTTCCAGGGGCAGGGCCGACCTTTTGGAGGATCTGGACACCGCTGCATCCATTTTGGGGATTTTGTCCCATATCTCTGCATCCTTATGCTCGAAGGGATATCGTCTCTTGGAAGTGGATGGAAGGGCCCCCGATTTTTCGGGCTTTTTCCACTCCTTCTCAATAAGTGCCTGGATCTTCTCGTTTACCGGAAATGTCTGTTTTTTCCTCTCCTGAAGCCCCCCAAACATAACATCCTCTAGGGTTTTAGCCACCTTTTCTTCCTGTAGGCCCATTGTAGCTCTAATGGCCTTTAGGAGGGTGTCTGTGTCTTCTACAGGGAAACAAGGTTTACCCCCCATGTCGCTGTCTGAGGAGTCTGAGGAGGATGATTTTTCCGCCTGAGATGACATTGACGCGGAATCCGAGGGGGAACTAGGGGGATCCTTCCTGGTTTTTTTCCCTTTTTTCAATAGGGACTTAATTGAGCCTTCCATTTCTGACCTTAGGGCAGATATCAGATTGGCTGCGAAACTAGGCGCTTCCTCCGCCATAGTCCGCTGAATGCACTCAGCACAGAGATCTTTTTGCCAATCTCTTGCTAGGGGAGATTTACATATAGCACAATCCCTATTGTTCTTCTTGCTTCCCGCTTTCCTACAGGGTGAAGAATACAACAGAAGCCCTATTAACATATGCTAACATTCACGAAGATCACTCACCACCCGAAATCAAGAACCTGCGTTCTTTGGATCTTGCTGAATCCCCCGACCTGCGGCTGGGGCGACTGCTGCTGGAATGGCTTCCATGCTTTCTGCCAGAGGGCTGAGAGGGAGGCAGGGACGCTGGACGTTCCTGCTCTGACTCCATGTTGCACCGCCGTCTGCTGCCGCCTTCTCTTTTTAAATACCGCGCCTCCGCTCAGGTGAGCGTCTCTCCCCTCCCCCCTGCGACCGCCGTTTCAGGAAGCCAGCCGGCGTCGCACCCGGCGCCATTAAACCGTCGCCCTTCTCTGACGTCAGCCGGCGCACCCAGCATGCAATGCGCCACTGACGTCAGCAGCCGGAAGAAGCCAGCGTCTCTCCCCTGCTATGGGGATCGAGATGCGGCGTGCGCGAGGGGAGGGCGGCGCGGTGGGGGCTTCCCGCAGACCCCGGGGATCCCACCGACACCCGCACGAACCCGGAATCCCGGAGGGCCCTCTATTTCTCCCTTACAATAACGCCATGTCTAAAGTGCATATGAAAAAATTCATCAGAAAGTCTGTGTCTCCGGCCAATACAGACTTTTCTTTTTTAAAATAAGAAAGATACAGTAGCTTGCATAAGTCTTTCCCCACGGCATTTTTTGTGTCTTGCTATCTCACAACCTGGAATTTCATTTTTTTTTTTTTTTTTTTATAGAGTTTATCAGTTCTTGTAAAGAAAATGCCTACACCTGTGAACATTTGGGTTTCTTTTTATTGTGAAGCAAACAACAAATAGGAAAAAATAACTGAACATTTCAGTGTGAATAAATATTTGTCACGCCACTTTCCCCGATGCCCCCCGGCATACTTACCTGTCCACTACATCCCGGTGCGCTCCCGGAGCTAATGCGCATCATCCGGCATTCACTCTTCCGGTCTCGCGGCCGACTCCTGCCTCCCGTCAGGTGCGTGTGCGTGTCTCTCGCACTGGACTCGGTGGCGAATGCGAAAATCTCCCTGCCTGACCCCGGCCGCTCTTTCCCAACTTCTCTATGACCAGGGAGGACCCTGACCCGGAAGTCCTGCTGCGTGCTCTGCATATCAGGCAGCCTCTTCCTCTAGACCAGGGTTCCCCAACTCCAGTCCTCAAGGCCCACCGACAGATCATGTTTTCAGGATTTCCTTTGTATTGCACAGGTGTGGTCTCCGATTCCTGCTGCCAGCCTCTCTGCTAGTTCGTCCTGTCTCCCGCTTGTGTCTCTTACTGTCCGTCCCTGGGTACCAGCTGTCGCGGTGATAGTCTCCTATGAGCCTGCCCCTGACGCTCCCTGTATAGGGGGTGGGTCACTAGGTCAGCTCACCAGAGGGAGGTTCATTGTCGCGGCCCAGTGGGTCCACTTTCGGAGTTCTACAAGTTCTCACAATATTCACCCCAATAAACGCAGTACTTTTGGAGAGCCAGTTAGACAGTTTTCTCTGGTGAACAGCAATCTTCAAATCTGACCACCGATTCTCATTTGGATGAAGGTCTGGGCTTTGACTAGGCCAATCCAACAAGTTTACACATTTCCCCTTAAACCACTCATTGCTTTAGTAGTATGCTTAGGGTCATTGTCTTCTTGGAAGGTGAACCTCCGTCCCAGTCTCAAATCACTAACAGACAAATGTTTTGCTCAGGAATATCCCTGTATTTTGCACCACCCATCTTCCCCTCAACTTGGACTATTTTTACTGTTCCTGCGGCCGAAAAACATCCCCACTGAATGATCCTGCTATCACCATATTTCACGGTGGGGATGGTGTTCTTGAGGTGAAAAGCAGTGTTGGTTTGGCACCAGGTGGCCAAAAAGTTTAATTTTGATCTCATCTGACCACAGTACCTTCCTCCATATATTTTGGGAGTCTCCCACATGCCTTTTTGCAAACTTAAAATGAGCATTACAATTTGTGTGTGTAAGGAAAGGATTTTTTTCTGCCAACTCTTTCTTAAAGGCCACCTCTATGAAGTGTATGACTTTTTGTGGTTGTATGGACACATACTCCAGTCTCTGCAGCTCCTTCAGGGTTACGTTTGGTCTCTGTGCTTCCTCTCCGATTAATGCCCTCCTTGCCCGAGCTGAAAGTTTTGGTGGGTGGCCCTTTCTTGGCAGGTTTGCTGTGGTACCATGTTCTTTCCATTTGATGATAATGGATTTGATGATACTCCAGGGATATCATCAGAGATTCTAATTTTTTTTATATATATAGCCCAATCCCGACAACTTTGTCCCTCACTTGATAGATCTCCTTGGTCTCCATGGTGTTTGGTTAGAGGTGCCTCTTGTGTAATGATGTTGCGGCCTTTTTGGCCTTTCAGTAAAAGTGTGTATATACTGACAGACCATGGGACACTTACATAGCACACAGGTAAACGTCCTTTCCCTAAGTATGTGACTCATGAAGGTTTTTGCTTGCACCAAGAATTTTTAGGGGCTTCATAGCAAAAGGGGTGCCAATTTTTGGTTATTTGATCCCATAATTTTAATTTATGCATATATTTTTCTCACTTCAACTTAGATTATTTAGTGCTGATACATCACACACAAATCTGAATACAAAAATATTTAACCACAGGTTGTAATGTAAGAAAATAGGTAAAAATCCAAAGTGGGATGGGGTGGGGTGGGTGAATACTTTTACAAGCCACTGTAGGTTTCTGAGAGCTTACATAAAATATTGGGTTCTGGATAAAAATCAAGCTGAAAACATATGATAGAAAATTTGGGCATTGGGAATATATCATTGCACCCATTAACGTTTCTTTTCCATTACTGGAAAGGAGATGGAGCCACACAACAAAAAGGGATGGAAACATTAACTCCAACTTAATTTGTCTGTTTGAGTGATTCTATTCCAAATCGGAAAGCTTTAATAGGTCAAATGAAGACTTTATTTCACTCAGAATGGCTGGAAGCAGAATGCAACAAGGAAAAAAAAGAGTATAAACTCACTCGTGACAAAGTGGAAAAGCTTTTTACTTGAACATAATACAAACAGAGAACTTCAGGGAATTGTGAAACCCCTTGAACAGACCAGTTGGTACATATTGGAGGACATGGGTGGAACATAGGGGAAGTTGAAAATAGCTGATCTGAATGTTGATGGAAGAGGTGGTAGGGACACTGGTTAAGTAGTAATATAAATTATGGATGCAAACTAAATATTCTGTAACGGTTTGGGATTAAGAAGATGTATGAAAAGAAAGGAGGGGAGCACACAAGAAATATACAACCATTTCCTGCATGTCTGGGAAGAGGGAGGGTAGGGGGGAGTTTGTGTATTGTTTATTCTGTATTTTAACCTTATAAATTGTAATGTGATAATCAAAAAACTGAAATTAAGAATCTGTAAGCCAAGAAAATGCATCTGAATGTACATTTCCTATATATATATATATATATATATATATATATATATATATATATACAGTATATATGTTAAAAAAAATCAATAAAAATTATTGTTTAAAATCACACTGAAATAGTTCAGAGATGACAGGTGATCGACAGTACTATTTCATAGGATTAAGGGTGCTACCACCTTCATAAAATTAGATCTGTGTGGAGTTAATAACCATAGCTGCATTAACCCCTTCCAGTGATAGAAAATTTCTGTCTACATAACTTGTATGAGGGAATATTTTTTTTGTGGGATAAGTTGTACGTTTGAATGACTCCATCCATTTTATCATGTGGAAAACAGGAAACAGTATAAATCTTCCATGCGCAGCAAAACTGAAAAAAGATCAATTCCACAATTATTCTTTGGGTTTTGTTTTTAAAAGCATTTTAATGTTAAAAATGACTGGATTTGATTCTCCTGATCAATATGATCACAGTGATGATGATAAAAAAAAAAAAAAAAAAAAAACAACACACAACAACGCTTGTTTGGTAAGAGGTTAAAAAAAAAAAAAAAATTATATACACAAGATTACCATGAGTAAAATTTCGGAAATTCATTGAAAAAAAAAAAAAAAATTAGCTTGTGTTACCATCATCAGAGACCCATAACAGTTTAGATTTTTGTTTGAAAGAGCGGTGCTCGGGGAATATTTTTTGCGCCCTGAGCTGATGTTTTTATTGATATAATTTTGGGGTAGATACATTGTCTTGCTTACTTCCCATTGCATTTTTTCAGCTGTTGGAGCGGCTGAAAAACCACAATTCTGGCATTTTGCTTTTTTTCTCATTGTGCAATTTACCGATTGGGTTATCTAATTTTATATTTTCATAGATCGGACTTCTACGGACATAGCGATACCATGTGTATTACTTAAATATCTTTATTTTTAATATGGGAAAAGAAAAAGGAGGGGGTTCATATTTATTTTTACTGTACTTTGTAGTCTATTTAGGGGACTTGAATAGGTTCAGGTTTAGTCCTAGCATGTCATATGTCGGTAAGGGGTGACAGATGGAAGATGGTGTTCTACACCTATGATGAGCATTCACGTTATGCCTTTCAGATTATGCAAAGCACTGACTGTGTTCCCACTTTTCATTAATAAAATCATTTGTGATGATCTGTATCAATAGGTCTTATAACATCCTAATCTTTTCAGAAACCAAGACTCACGCCACACTGATGTTGATAAGGCGGCCTTCTGAGAAATGGATGCCTCTATTGCTTTAGGCGAAGCAGTCATTTCACAAAATTCTTCAGAATCTAAAAATTCTCCCTGCGGTTTCTTCTCCAAAATATTCTTTCCAGCAGGTCTGAAGATCCAGGTGAATGTCCGTGCAGACCGTATGTCCTGAACACACAAGCAGGGAGTTGATTTTTGGTGCACGTTCTAACATGGAGTACGATGTCAACCAAATTCTGAACTTTAAGAAGATTCAGGGAATCTCTTCTACTTGATAGACAGGAAAGAGTACATCCCAAAGAGAAATAAGAGAAATGCTGAGTCTCTAAAACGTATGTTAATGTTCCAATTTTACTCAGGAAAGTTCATGCCTAAAATGGAAAGGGGTACTACTATTACCCACCTGTCCTTGCACAAGTGCCAGGCTTGGTTCCTTTTTCAAATTAGTGCCGTCCTTTGCAGATGTCCATGACAGATTTCTAAGATAACCCTCACCCCCACAATCCTAGAATGCATGGTCCCCTCACCCCCCCAATCCTGGTATGCATGGTCCCCTCACCCCCCCAATCCTGGTATACATGGTCCCCTCACCCCCCAATCCTGGTATGCATGGTCCCCTCACCCCCCCAATCCTGGTATGCATGGTCCCCTCACCCCCCCCCAATCCTGGTATGCATGGTCCCCTCACCCCCCCCAATACTGGTATGCATGGTCCCCTCACCCCCCCAATACTGGTCTGCATGGTCCCCTCACCCCCCCAATCCTGGTATGCATAGTCCTCCCTTATACCTATCGTAGGATGTATGGTACTCCTTCACCCGCCAATCCTGGTATGCATGGTCCCCCTCATCCCAAATCCTGGTATACATGGCACCCCTTACCTCCCAATTCTGGTATGCAAGGTCCCCTCATCCCCAAAACTGGTATGCATGGTCCCCTCACCCCATAATCCGGGAATGCATGGTCCCCTCATCCCCCCCAATGCCGTGAGGTCAGGAGAGGGCGGGATTGTGCAGCCGAAATCGGCGCCCGATTCTAGCGCCACAACCCGCCCTCTCCTGACATCATGGCGAGACCCCGCATCAATTCCCGATCATTACGTTGTTGGGCCGTGATGTCGGGAGAGGGCGTGGTGCGGTGCCGGACTCGGCGCCTGTGCGGCCCTCGCTTTCCGCCATTTTCTTGAAAATGAGGATGAGTGACCTCATGGAGATCAACATCCAACACTGCGGAGACACCATCACATGTTTCTCAACGCAGTGATGCTAGAGCAATGCCCCCATCCCTTATGGGAAATATGCAAAAACATGTAAATCAACAGCCGCGGAGACACCATCACATGTTTCTCAATGCAAGCAATGACTAGCCAGGTCTTTCACCAGGAAGGAACAACCATGGGAAGGGCAGTCTCCAATGAAGGAAACCACCTATGTCAAAACATGGTATCCATCCACAGACAGCTGTTTCGGGGTATTGCCCCTCATCAGTGTGGAGTAGGAAACTGGCTAGTAGGAGCAATGCCTAGTAAAAGACTGTGAAAATGAGGATGAGTGACCTCATGGAGATCAACATCCAACACTGCTAGGCATTGCTCCTACTACCTAATATCCCGAAACAGCTGTCTGTGGATGGATACCATGTTTTGGCACAGGTGGTTTCCTTCATTGGAGACTGCCCTTCCCGTGGTTGTTCCTTCCCGGTGAAAGACCTGGCTAGTCATTGCTTGCGTTTGGAAACGTGATGGTGTCTCCGCGGCTGTTGATTTACATGTTTTTGCATATTTCCCATAAGGGATGGGGGCATTGCTCTAGCATCACTGCGTTGAGAAACATGTGATGGTGTCTCCGCAGTGTTGGATGTTGATCTCCATGAGGTCACACATGTTTCTCAACGCAAGCAATGACTAGCCAGGTCTTTCACCGGGAAGGAACAACCACGGGAAGGGCAGTCTCCAATGAAGGAAACCACCTATGCCAAAACATGGTATCCATCCACAGACAACTGTTTCGGGGTATTGCCCCTCATCAGTGTGGAGTAGGAAACTGGCTAGTAGGAGCAATGCCTAGTAAAAGACTGTGAAAATGAGGATGAGTGACCTCATGGAGATCAACATCCAACACTGCTAGGCATTGCTCCTACTACCTAATACCCCGAAACAGCTGCCTGTGGATGGATACCATGTTTTGGCATAGGTGGTTTCCTTCATTGGAGACTGCCCTTCCCGTGGTTGTTCCTTCCAGGTGAAAGACCTGGCTAGTCATTGCTTGCGTTGAGAAACGTGATGGTGTCTCCGCGGCTGTTGATTTACATGTTTTTGCCATTTTCTTGAAGACACACTATAGCCTTCTAGAATATGGCGGCGGAAAGCGAGGACTGCGCAGGCGCAGAGTCCGGTACCACAACACGCCCTGTCCAGACATCAAAGCCCAACAACGTAATGATCGGGTATTGACGCGGGCCCTCTCCTGACATCATGACGAGACCCCGCGTCAGTACCCGATCGTTAAGTTGTTGCTCCGTGATGTCTGGAGGGAGCGTGTTGTGGTACCGGACTCGGCGCCTGCGCAGTCCTCGCTTTCCGGCGCCATTTTCTTGAAGACACACTGCAGTGTCTTCTACAAAATGGCGGCGGTAAGCGCAGACTGCGCATGCGCCGATTCCGGCGCCACAACCCACCCTCTCCTCACACCACATCAAGACGCCAGACCCCGCAGCAACAGCAATACCGGATCGGTAAGGTGTTGCGGACATTGCAGTATGCGCTGAGTGCTAAGGCATACCACGATCTCCTGGGGGGATGCTTCACTCTGTCTGGAGCCAGACTGTGCAGGCTTAGTCTATAAAGGCTTCAGACAGAGTGACTCATATATATATATATATATATATATATATATATATATATATATATATATACACACACACATATATATTTTCTTATTAATTATACACACACTGGATAAATTATGAAGAGCTTGTTGTGCTGTGCCAAATTCTGTTTTTTTGTATGGACTATAGTCACATAGATATATATGAATGTATCAAAAAAATCATCCAGACTGTGGTATGGGCTACAGCATGCTTACGACTTGCAGACAGATCCTGGGTGTGGATGATTCCTGTGCAGACATGCACTTCCATAGATTAAGCAGGAGCGCAGAGACATTGATCGACGATGAGGGAAACACACCTGTGACAATGTTTCGGGGGAAAGCATCTGAGGACTTTCCCCTCTCTGTGCTACCTGCTCTGATTGCCCGTCCACCGTCTCACATACTCTCGCCTCTCGTGTTGAGCTGATACAGGTGTGACCATTAAGACCAGCTCCACCGCACTGCTATATCCGGTCCGTGCTGCTCGCTCAGCATGAATGTCACACTTATGGTAACGCTGATACACAATGCAGCTCAAAAAAAAAAAAAAAAAAATGTTATCTATGTATAAAGCACAGATATAATAATGATCCCACAAGGGGTAATGCTGAGTAGATACCAATACATTATTTGCAAAGTGCTATTTAGGCTGGGTTCCCATTAGCGAGTAAATTCTCCATCTCCTCTGCTGCCAGTGTTGGAGGGAATCGCACTGCACTCCGGTGATATCCTAGTGCAGTGTGATGTTTCACATGCACTCAGACTTATATGGGTGCGTGCGATCCAATTCTCGGGTGCAATTGGGAGCGATTGTTTTCACATGCCAAAATCGGCAGATGTGAGCTGCACCATAGAGAAACATTGGGGTAAGTGTAATCCAATTTTTTATAGGATTGCACTCTACCAAATGATTCAAGTGGGAATGAGGCCTTTTGGTCGAGTGCAATCCTATAAAAAAATAATAAATAATCGGATTGCATTGTAAAAGTCAAAGTCCCAGAACATACAAATGACAGAAGCAGGCACCGGAGAGAGACTTAAGGGGGTTTTACACATAGTGATATCGCTAGCGATATCGCTATAACGTCACCGATTTTGTGACGTTATAGCGATATCGCTATGTGTGATACTTACCTCCGACCGGCTCCCCCGCTGGTTATCGCTGATCGCGCGAGAATGTCTGGCTCCATTTCTCGTCGTCAGCTTCCTGCTGTGGCGACGAGCGACGCTTGGAGGCGGGCGGGAGGACGTCAGGATCGCTGTGTGTGAAAGGTGAGTATCGTGCGCTGCGTCGCTGCTGCATCGCTGTGAGATCTGCCTGTTTGGCAGCTCACTAGTGATCATTTAGCGATGCACCAGCGATCCTGACTGGGTCGGATCGCTGGTGCATCACTAAATGTAAAAGGGCCTTAAGTCAGCCCAAAAGAAAAGACCCCTGTGCCCCCCCATTTGTAGGAACTTGCCCACTTTATGTCCAAGACTTTTTTTTGTGTGCCAAAATCAGTTCTTTTATTACTCATCGTGACATCTTTATAGAAAATGATAACAAGTCAGTTTAAAAAAAAAAAAAAAAAAAAATCAAAAGTCATACTCACTTTAAATGCAGCTTATTAGGATCTATCGTTAGGGATTCAAGGCACAGATTGTCAGGATCCATTTGTGATCCTACAAGAAAACAGGAAAACAAATATAATTCTAGTTCCATTTTACGGTGTTTATATTTAGGTCTAGAACATTAAGGGGGTTATTCTGAGATTATAAATTAAAGATGGCTGTACAGCCCGGTCAGAATATTTTTAAAACAAAGGGAGAGTTAGGCTGTGTGCACACGCTGCGGATTTTGCTGCGGTTCCGCAGCGGTTTTGGCCGCTGCGGACCCGCAGCAGTTTTTGCTGCGGTGTACAGTACCATGATTCCCTATGGGAATCAAAAACCGCAATGCAGACGGTGCGGAATTTTCCGCACGGATTATCTGCGGTTTTCAATCTGCAGAAAGAATTGACATGTCAATTCTTTCTGCGGATTCCGCTGCGGTTTGCCATCTCCTCCATTGAGGAGATGAAAAACCGCAGTGCAAAACCACAGAGCAATCCGCAGGTATTTTGACTTGCGGTTTCACCTGCGGATTTTACAAAATCCGCGCGGATGAATCCGCAGCGTGTGCACACAGCCTTAAGATTAGTATGCTAAAAATCCAGTTCATATGACTGGGGCTGTTTCTGCATCATGTACTTTTGTTTCAGAAATCCCCATTCAGATGAATAGGACAGTAACAAATGACTGCAAGAAACCCGCCACATGTGAATAACCCTTGATCACCCTCCATCAGCCTGCAGTTAATGCATCCCATTATTTAAGGTTCACATACAAGAGATTTGTTAGGCAGATTTTCTTGGTTAGAGGATTAGACGGATTAAAGTTGTATGTTAAGCTTTCTTTCTTGATGAACAATTCTCCTTGCATAAACCATGTGAGATCAGGAGTAAGTGGCTTACAGTTTAGCATGCTCCAGGGCAAGCTGTCACACAGAGCAATAAGAAAATCACAACAAAACCAGCGAATCTGCAGTCACGTGAGACTGGGGGAACGCCGACAATCACAACACCAAGGCTTACAATCAATGAAACATACATGCCAAGATTTAATATAAATGTTCTTACACCAGCAAGAAAGATGTAAATACCAAGGTACAAGCACATCAGTTAGGACCTCGGCACACGTGAGAACCAAGATCGTACGAGAGCAGCTGTAATACAGCACCCCCACAGAAGTCTATGGAGCCCCACTTCATCCCCGGATGTATCAAATGACATTTCTTCTCCTCTCGAAATCAGCGTGAATTCATCAGTAAAAAAGTGTGGCATTTCCTAATAATGCAGTTGGATATGACGGCCAGATACACCTGGCAAGCACAAAACCGACCTCGTGCGCTTCAGGACAGGTCTGCCGATCTGGCTCTGCCATGGTTGTTGCAGTTGCATAGTTTTAAAGGTTGAAGGTAGACAGAAGTCCATCGAGCTCAACCTACAGTGGCATGTAAAAGTTTGAACACCCCTGGTCAAAATTACTGTTATTGTGAACATGACAAAAAGAGAAGACAAATGTGCCAAGGAACAAAGTATACCAAATGTTTTAAGAAAATATTAATTTTATGTGATATTTCAGTTGATATATGATATTATCCTACTTAGATTTAGCATTTGATTAGATATACTGACACAAACTCTGTTGATACACGCACGCGATTAGAGTAGCTCCTTTCTGCAATTTTTAAAATTTAAAAGATGAAATATATATATATATATATATATATATATATATATATATATATATCTCAAAAGGAAATGTGTTATTTTTAAATGTAGGACTTTTAGAGATCATTTCATCTTCAACTTGCTTAACTGTTCACAATAACAATTATTTTGACCAGGGGTGTCAAAACTTTTACATGTCACTGTATAGGCTATAGTTACATCGCATTAGGTGCACAGTACTACACTCCCTGACAGAAGTCATGTCGATATTTCTGCATTGATGCCAATTTAATTTCTTAACCTAAACCACATTTCGGAGGGTTTCGGCTGTGTGCCCACGTAGCGATTTTTAAGCGTTTTTGCCGCGATTTTCGGCGCGAAAACGTTTAAAAATCGTGTACAGAATGCACCCCATGCATTCCTATGGCATTCCGCACATGCTGTGCTAATGCTGCGCTTTTTTCCGTGGCGGAATCGCAACGCGGAAAAAAAAAAAAAATCGCAGCATGCTCATTCTTTTGTGCGGAATCGCAAAGAATTGCCGCGATTCCGCACCCATAGGAATGCATGAGAATCGCTTACTTCCCGCATGTGGCTATGCCCACCATGCGGGAAGTTAAGCGTCTCATGTGCGGTTGGTACCCACGGTGTGGAGGAGAGGAGACTGTCCTCCAGGCCCTGGGTACCATACCCCTGTAAAAAAAGAATAAAAAATAAGGGTATATTTACCTTCCGATGTCCCGCGCTGCATTCCCGGCCTAGCGTTCCCAGTAATGCCTTGCGGCAAGGCCCTGTAATGACGTAGTCTCGCGTGACTCTAGCGGTCTTGCGGGATCGCTATAGCAACGTGAGACTACGTCATCACAGGTCTCGCAAGGCATTACTGGGAACGCTGTGGCCCAGGATGGCAGCGCGGGACGCCGGAAGGTAAATATACCCAGATTTTTTTATTTTTTTTAGCATTTTAACATTCTTTTACTATTGAGGCCGCATAGGCGGCCTCAATAGTAAAAACCTGGTCACACTTGTCAAATACTATGTTTGACGAGTGTGACCAACCTGTCAATCACTTTCCAAGCGATGCTTCAAATCGCTTGGAAAGTGCTTGAATATCGCACACGAAAATCGCAGCAAAATCGCTGTGAAATCGCGCGGAAAAAACGCGCAATTTCTGGGAAGGAGTCCGGTTTTTAGTGAGCGTTTTAAAACGCTACATGGGCCCATAGCCTTCAGCTTTCAAAAGAATAATTTATACAACCAATGGATGAATTTAACGTCAGGTTATATGCTTTTATTTACATAACATGGATAAGCGACATAACTTCTGTCTGGGAGTGTATATGGCACAAGTATATCTGAGATATACAAGTGCTTCTCACTAAATTAGAGTATCATCAAAAAGTTAATTTATTTCAGTTCTTCAATACAAAAAGTGAAACTTATTATGTAGAGTCATTACAGAGTGATCTATTTCAAGTGTTTATTTCTGTTAATGTTGATGATTATGGCTTACAGCCAATGAAAACCCAAAAGTCATTATATCTCAGTAAATTAGAATTAAAAAACACCTGCAAAGGCTTCCTGAGTGTTTAAAAAGATCCCTTAGTCTATATCAGTAGGCTCCACCATCATGGGGAAGACTGCTGACTTGACAGATGTCCGGAAGGCAGTTATTGACACACTCCACAAGGAGGGTAAGCAACAAAAGGTCATTGCTAAAGAAGCTGGCTGTTCACAGAGTGCTGTATCCAAGCATATTAATGGAAAGTTGAAGGGAAGGAAAACATATGGTAGGAAAAGGTTCACAAGCAACCGGGATAACCACAGTCTTGAAAGGATTGTTAAGAAAAGGCCATTCAAAAACTTAGGGGAGATTCACAAGGAGTGTCCTGCTGCTAGAGTCATTGCTTCAAGAGCCACCGCACACAGACGTATCCAGGACATGGGCTACAAGTGTCACATTCCTTGTGTCAAGCGACTCATGACCAATAGACAACTCCAGAAGCGTCTTACCTGGGCAAAGGTGAAAAAGAACTGGACTGATGCTCAGGGGTCCAAGATGAAAGCAAATTTTGCATTTCATTTGGAAATCAAGGTCCAAGAGTCTGGAGGAAGAGTGGAGAGGCCACAATCCAAGCTGCTTGAGGTCTAGTGTGAAATTTCCACAATCAGTGATGGTTTGGGGAGCCATGTGATCTGCTGGTGTAAGTCCACCGTGTTTTATCAAGACCAAAGTCAGCACAGCCGTCTACCAGGAAATTTTAGAGCACTTCATGCTTCCCTCTGCCGACAAGCTTTTTAGAGATGGAAATTTCATTCTCCAGCAGGACTTGGCACCTGTGCACACTGCCAAAAGTATCAATAACTGGTTTAAAAAAATCAACATTATCACTGTGCTTGATTGACCAACAAACTTGCCTGACCTTAACCCCATAGAGAATCTATAGGGTATTGTCAAGAAGATGAGTGACGCCAGACCCCGCAATGCAGACGAGCTGAAGGCTGCTATCAAAGCAACCTGGGCTTCCATAACACCTCAGGAGTGCCACAGGCTGATCGCCTCCATGCCACGCCGCATTGATGCAGTAATTGATGCCAAAGGAGCCCCGACCAAGTACTGAGTGCATTTACTGAACATACATTTCAGTAGGCCAACATTTTGGATTTTAAAATCATGTTTCAAGCTGGTGTTATAAAGTATTCTAATTTACTGAGATAATGACTTTTTGGTTTTCATTTGGCTGTAAGCCATAATCATCAACATTAACAGAAATAAATCACTGTAATGACTATCAGTTTCACTTTTTCTAAAGAACCAAAATAAATTAACTTTTTGAGATTCTAGCGAGAAACGACGTTTTGGTCCTGGGAATTGTGGACCTTTCTCAAGCAGTGTAATATTGCAAAGTGAGTGCTATTTAAAGCTCACCAATCATACAGGTATTTACAAACAATTAGATAATATACATTGTGTGATACAGTTTTACAAAACATGAATAACCATTACAAAAGCGCATTTACAGTGCAATGTGCAAAAGTGCCTTAATTGTTAGAAAGATATTGATCTCCACTTAAAATCCATTATTAACCAATAATATCCAATAATTTCAAATCAGCAGCAGCTGTATTATTATATAGATGAACATGACTCACCCCATAGAAAACATTGCAATCGCGCCATATACCGGCGTCTCACATTGCACAATGCGCAGGACCGGAAGTCCAGCACGTAAACATCTGCTCAATATCGCTCATGCGCACTAGCACATTATCAGTGCCGGCGCCATCTTTAATGAGGGAAAACCTACAGCGCAAGTCTATATGCATCTTTTAATCAATAAGGACTAGCGTCATTTGCCATTATTCAGATATATAAGCGCTCCAACCTTAAATAGCGCAACAAATAAAGCAAATAAATAAAAAAAAAAAATAAAAAAAGAAAAGAAATGTGAATGCAATGCCATATTTATAGCTTATAGCAAAAGGGACTCACGGTAGACGGTTTTATCCAAGTAGGTAATAGGGACACCTCCCATTAGCTGGGACAGGTAACTTACACCTAAATGGGGAACTAGCCAGATGGGCTAATAAATAGCACTTTGACTGGAATTTTCTTGGTGTGCTGCTTTCATCTTGAGGACTATTTTTGAGGTTTGGTATATGCCTGGAAGGCTTGCACCCGCATTGTTTGTTCATTTTTGTGCTGCTTTTTTGCTCTTTCCATATGTTCATTATCAGAATTTGCGTGCAGTTTTTTTTTTTTTTTTTTCACCACTATAATGGCCAGTGGTGATTTGGATATGCCTGTTGTATTTAGTTACACCCCAGACGATGAGGAGAGAATTTTAGGAGCGATAGAAGGGGATGTTCCCTCTTTAACAGATCTTAAGCGCAAGTATACATATGAAAGGAAACGTATTATTACTTCCCAACTACATCTAACTACTTTGAGGGAATATTACAAACATAAGAGAATACCTAGAGAACTACGCTCAAATATTCGCCCTAATCTATTTTTTGGTAATGAACGTTTTTGTGAGAAGTTTTCTTTTTTGTCCAATAAATATTCTATTGACATACTTCTGCTTAACATGGAATTTTTACAAGAAGAAATTGTGTCTCTTAATGCTAATATTGTTGATACTGAAAATAAAATAAGAGACATTTTGGGCACGGAGGTTTTTGACAAAGTCAAGGAGACTGTTACTACACGTTTAAACAAAGTGAAGGAGGATCTAGAGGAGGTGAAGAGGCATAAGTGGACTAGAGATACTGAAGATTATCGTGTGGGTAAAATTTATAACTGGCAAATGGAACCAAAGAAAATTTATGAAGATAAGAAAGTGCCCAATATATCAGGTTATCAAGTCACAAAATCTGTTAAAAATGACTTTTTTGATTTTTTAAACACTGACTATTTTTCCAAAAATAAAGAAACTCAATCTGGAGGAAGATATCGGAGGACCAGAAGAGGAGGGTGGAAACATCACCGCGGACAAAAAATAAAGACGCCAGAGAGTACGAACCAATCCTACAAGACCAGCAGCGAACACGAAAAAGGATCAGACCTCGTGGTAAATCTCTCAAGTAGAACATTATCCAATGATGAAATTAAAGTCTTATCTAGTCCGAGCAGTCATATTGATTGGTTTAATATACAAAAGGAATTGTTTAGATTCTTTAGGCAAAATAAGCTAAAACATTGGTTTTCTGATCCTAAGAATCAAGGATGTGAACATGGGGAGTATTGACACTGTGAACAATAATGTGGGGATGTTTGAACTGCATAATTATATGTTGTCCAACAAAAGTGATTTTATTCCAGCAAATAATGTACCTGCAATTGAAGCATTTATTACAGCAGTAAAAAAAGATGTTGAGTTATTTAAAGAAAGTCATACTATGGATAGATTTAAGCATCCCAATATGAGTGGTGCTGAATATAAGGCTTTGATTCAGTTGGCACACGACGACAGCATCACCATTAAATCAGCAGACAAGAGTGGTGCTGTCGTCGTTATGAATAGCAACGACTATGTATGGAAGTCAGGAGACTATTGTCAGATGTTGAAGTTTATAGGAGATTGGATAGTGACCCTAAATTTCAAATTATGTGGAAGATTAAATATATTTTAAATAAAGCTCTTTGTGATAAATTAATTGATGAGGATTTGTTTAAATATGTGGGTGGATAATCCGATCACACCTATTATATATATTGCCTAAAATCCACAAATCTTTGGTAAATCCGCCTGGACACCCAATAGTGTCGGGAAGGGATTCTATTTTTAATCACATTGGTATACTTTTGGAAAAAATATTAAGTCCGTTGAGCCGACATACTAAATCTTTTATATTGGACACAACAGATATTTTGTGTAAATTGGGTGAGCTACGATTGAAGAAAGATACGATCCTTGTATCATTTGATGTAGTCTCGTTGTACACATCAATCAGTCATGAGTTAGGCCTTAAGTCAGTAGACAGGGTCCTGATTAACACTGAGTTCACATTTGAACAAAAAAAATTTCTATTAAAGCTTATTGGAATTGTTATTGTGTAATAATTTTTTATTTGAAGATGATTATTTCATCCAATTGAGAGGGACCGCCATGGGTGCCAATATGGCGCCCGCTTATGCAAATTTGGTCATGGCGGCCATGAAGGAGGACTTCATCTATGTGTCCCACCACTTTGATCATGTGTTCGGGTGGTGGAGATACATAGATGATGTCCTCTTACTTTGGACTGGTACAATAGTGGAATTGGAGACCTTTCATGGATTTTTGAACTCCATTAATGATGACATAAAATTCACTATGGTTTAGTCAGAGACGGAGATCCAGTTTTTAGATATCCTGATTAACCCCTTCACTACCAAGGGTAGTTTGCACATTAACTCCCGGGCCAATTTTTACAATTCTGACCACTGTCCCTTTATGAGGTAATAACTCTGGAACGCTTCCATGGATCTCAGTGATTCTGACATTGTTTTCTCGTGACATATTGTACTTCGTGTTAGTGGTAAAATTTCATTCAAATAACTTGTGTTTATTTGTGAAAAAAAACATTAATTTGGCGAAAATTTCGTAATTTTCCAACTTTGAATTTTTATGCTCTTAAATCACAGAGATACGGCACACAAAAAACTTAAGTAATATTTCCCACATATTTACTTTACATCAGCACAATTTTGGAACCAAAATTATTTTTTTGATTAGGAAGTTAGAAGGGTTAAAATTTGACCAGCGATTTCTCATTTTTGCTACACCATTTTATTTTTATGGACCACATCACATTTGAAGCCACTTTGAGGGGTCTATATGATAGAAAATACCCAAAAGTGACACCATTCTAAAAACTGCACCCCTTAAGGTGCTCAAAACAACATTCAAGAACTTTATTAACCCTTCAGGTGCTTCACAGGAACTTTTTGAATATTTAAAAAAAAAAATGAACATTTAACTTTTTTTTCACAAAAAAAATACTTCAGGTTCAATTTTTTTTTTTATTTTACCAAGGGTAACAGGAAAAATTGGACTGCAAAAGTTATTGTGCAATTTGTCCTGAGTACGCTGATACCTGATATGTGGGGGGGAACCATTGTTTCGGCGCATGGCAGAGCTCAGAAGGGAAGGAGCGCCGTTTGACTTTTTCCAATGCAAAATTAGCTGGAATTCAGATCGGACACCATGTCACGTTTGGAGAGCCCCTGATGTACCTAAACAGTGGAAACCCCCCACAAGTGACCCCATTTTGGAAACTAGACCCCCCAAGAAACTTATCTAGATGTGTGGTGAGAACTTTGAACCCCAACCCCAAGGGCTTCACAGAAGTTTATAACGTACAGCGGTACAATTAAAAAAATCATTTTTTTCCACAAAAATGATCTTTTCACCCTCAATTCTTATTTTTCCAAGGGTAACTAACAGGACCCTAAAAGTTATTTTGCAGTTTGTCCTGAGTACGCTGTTACCCCATATGTGGGTGTAAACGACTATTTGGGCGCATGGCAGAGCTCGGAAGGGAAGCAGCGCCATTTGACGTTTTTGGCTGGAATTGAGATCGGACATCATGTTGCGTTTGGAGAGCCCCTGATGTAGCAAAACAGCGGAAACCCCCCACAAATGACACCATTTTGGAAACTAGATCCCCCAAGGAACTTATCTAGATGTGTGGTGAGCAATTTGAACCCCCCTAGTGCTTCACAGACCGGGCGTGAAAATAAAAAAAATCGTATTTTTTCCACAAACATGATCATTTAGTCCCCAATTTTTTATTTTCCCAAGGGTACCAGGAGAAATTGGACCCCAAAAGTTGTTGTCCAATTTGTCCTGAGTACGCTGATACCTCATATGTGGGAGAAAACTACTGTATGGGCACACGTCGGGGCTCGGAAGGGAAGGAGTGACGTTTTGGAATGCAGACTTTGATGGAATGGTCTGCGGGTGTCATGTGCGTTTGGAGAGACTCTGATGTGCCTAAACTATTCAAACTCCCCACAAGTGACCCCATTTTGGAAACTAGACCCCCCACGGAACTTATCTAGATGTGTGGTGAGCACTTTGAACCCCAAGTGCTTCACAGAAGTTTATAACGCCCGGGCGTGAAAATAAAAAAGTCATTTTTTTTCCACAAAAATGATATTTTTGCCCCCAATTTTTTATTTTCCTAAGGGCAACAGGAGAAATAGGACCCCAAAAGTTGTTTTGCAATTTGTCCTAAGTAGGCTGATACCCCATATGTGGGGGTAAAACACTGTTTGGGCGCATGGCAGAGCTTGGAAGGGAAGGAGCACCATTTTACTTTTTCAACGCAGAATTGGCTGGAATTGAGATCAGATGCCATGTTGCGTTTTGAGAGCACCTGATGTGCCCAAACACCCCATAATTCTAACTCTAACCCTAACCCCAACACACCCCTAACCCTAATCTCAGTCCTAACCCTAGCCCTAACCTTAACGGGAAAATGGAAATAAATGCATTTTTTTAATTTTATTATTTTTCCCTAACTAAGGGGGGGTGATAACGGGGGGTTTGATTTACTATTTATGGCGGTTTTTATGTTTGGCAGCTGTCACACGCTAAAAGACGCTTTTTATTGTAAAAATAGTTTTTGCATCACCACATATTGAGAGCTATAATTTTTCCATATTTTGACCCACCGAGTCATGTGAGGTCTTATTTTTTGCGGGACGAGTTGACGTTTTTATTGGTATCATTTTCGGGCATGTGACATCTTTTGATCACTTTTATTCCGATTTTTGGGATGCAAAATGAACAAAAACCAGCGTTTCAAGAATTTCTTTTGGGGGGTGCGTTTACACCGTTCTGTGTGCGGTAAAATTGATAAAGCGATTTTATTCTTCGGGTCAGTACAATTACAGCAATACCTCATTTATGTCTTTTTTTTATGTTTTGGCGCTTTTATGCAATGAAAACGATTTTATATAAAAAATAATTATTTTTGCATCGCTTTATTCTGCGAGCTATAACTTTTTTATTTTTTCGCTGATGACACATGGGACATGTTATTAACTATTTTGTATGTGGGTGACGCGTTGACAGCCCGGCCATCTGGTTCTACACTGCCTAGGTAATACTGTCCTGCGTCCGGTAACTAACGTGTGGGGGTGGGACTCCAGGATGGGTACTGCTGCCCTAATATGGACCAGTTTACTGAGGTTGCAGTCCTTTAATAATTGGCCATTTGTGGAATTGGCGGTGCCAAATTATAATTATAAAAGGCACATGTAAATGTTTGGATGTATATATCCATTTCGGTATATATCAACCTCAGAATATGGCCATTTTTGACAGTCTATTAAGGGAGTTATTCGTGCATTATTGTGCGTATTCGGGGGGTTTTATTGTGTCGCCCTGATTTATTATAGCAGGCAGTATTCCAGGATGTTTAAAGTGTTCTACACCTGTAATTTTGGTATACATTAATACTATTGAATATTTTGGCCGTGGTGAGGTTTGCGCGTCCTTTTAGTTGCCGGGGGGAGGGGGGGGGGGGGGCTTATAGACCTGGACCGGCTATATGATGTGTCTGTGAGAGGCAGTGGGGAAGGTGAAAGGGTGCTGGCCAGGAAGCTGTGCAGGCTGAGGGCTGAAAAAGAGAGCACGCGCGAGTCAGAGGAGTGTGTGCAGCAGAGAGAGCAGGTCGCAGCCGCGCGTACCAGAAGAGACGGAACTCCCGGTCAAAGAGCTAAGACAAGAGGACGTGACATAGAAACTGCTGTCTGTGAGTACGTGGACTCGGAGTCCCCATTGACCAGAGGAGAAAATCCTCCTGACCGTACATAGACTGTGACCTGCACACGCAGCCCCGATGTCCGCAGTGACCGGTCAGAGCCCCTTATTCCAGCTGAGAAACTTTAGAAGGGCAAGTACAAGGTTCCTGCAGAGAGACTGTTAGTTTTAAAGCAGAGACTCAGAGCAGGGGAGACCCAGTTTGCCAGTGTTCCCCCTGCCTCCCACTTTAACCCCTGAAGCCCTGGTTACCCGCTACAGAGACTACAAGTGCTGCTGTTGACGGTGCCTACGTTGGAGAAGACGACCCTACAATCAAGATTTCATCAGACTGGTAAGTTGCAAGAATACCCGTTAATTACTGTAGTTCTGCTTGACTGTTTGATGACTTTATCTAGTTTTCATATACCGAAAAATCACTATTACCTGTTCAGTTTAACCCCCACTGTTTTATCCCTGCAAGTAGATTCTGACCCCTGTAAATAAACTTTTCGTCTGTCTCTGTCCCGTGGTGACATACTCAGCACCTGCACGTTATTACATATGTTTCAAAAATGGTTCTCATGTAAAGTAGACAAGTGGGAAATGTTATTTATTAACTATTTTGTGTGACATCACTCTCTGATTTAAGACCATAAAAATCAAAGTTTAAACATTGCAAAATTGCCAGATTGCATCAGGTTTTAAATGGACTTTAAACGCAGACTATGGTAATTGTTTTACTACCTCTGGATGGATGTGCTGAATTTCTTAACAATTTTTTCCATGAACTTGCTGTGCTACACCAGTGGAATTCAAGGCACCCACGGTTATTTATCGTGAATCCAGCTACAACATTAATTAAGCTGGTGAGCTCAGTTTTCCTTTCTTACCTCAATGATGGATACAATGAAAGAAATCTAATAATAAAAAACCCATAGTTAATAGAGTATGATGGATGCCATTTGTGTTGGTCAGGTATGAGATCTGTCCATGGCATTATTTCCATTCCTATTGTGGTAGATGTACAGCCGAGTGAGCCAATGGAGGTAGACACGGGAACACTGCGGCTTTAAGACTTCCTTTGGTTTCTTATGGACAGCATAAACCAAGGTGCAGTGAAACAAATACGGCCCTCTGGGCAAGAAAGGAAAACAAAAACAAAATGGTAACAGAAAGCACAATCCTTCTGAAAGCGGGGTTCAGGTTATAGCATAAATACAAACTATTTCTCTGGAGGGTTCCTATCCAGACACTGCTGCCTTTGGAGGCCAGCTACAAAAGCCCCAGATGACACCCTGAGGTGGAGATAAGGTGGACATCCTCCCACCAGCTCTATGGATGTCCACATAAAAGTCAGTCCATTATGCAACTAACTTAACCCCTCAACACACGTAGTGTGCTGGAGGAAAAATTTGGTTTTATATCACTGACGCCATTAGGCATAGTGAAACATATCACCCCTACAGCATTTCACCCGTGACTTTGTCACACTATGTAGACAGGTTTTGTGGTCAATGTACAGACCGTGAAATACTCACTGATGGCGGGTCTCCTGATCTGAACTCAACTGCCTCGTACAAGCCGCAAAACACATATATGTGAAACCAGCCTAAGGCAACTCATGGTGCCATGGTTATGGTGTACATTAGGGTTTAAGCTCTGATCAATACAATGATTTATCTACAAATTTGTTATGCTACCCAATAACAAAGGCTTTGGATTAATAAAACGCTGAGCAAATTAGAAAAACGATCAGCAGATTTGGCTTTCAGTATCATCTCTATGCTGATGACTCCCAGTTATACACATCTTCTCCTAATATCACCCTGGCTGTACCACAAAATACCAGGGATTGTCTGTCCGCTGTCTGTAGCATCACATCTTCCCGCTATCTGATAAAGATGATTTCCAAAACTGGACTTCTGGTGTTTCCTCCCTTTACTAATCCGTCTGTGTGTGGCACTACTATAACTCCCATTCAGCACGCCCGCAGTCTTGGCGGGTTACGGTATATTTGACTTAGATCTTTCCTTTACCCAGTCACTCAGTCCTGTCACTTTCACCTAAGAACCATCTCCAGAATCCACGATTTTCTTAAATTTGAAACTACAAAAACTTTTAGTGCCCGATTCATCGTTGCATTTCTGCTGTTCTTTTGGACGTGAATACCTCTCAATTCATGATTTTTTAATTTGCGACAAAATAATCACGTGATTTAGTTAGCTTTCTGATTTTTACTTCAATGTGACTCTTCCAGAAGCTTTAGACAGATTCATAAAAAGGCAACTTGAAAAATAAAGATGTTTTGGTGCTACTCTACTCCAGACCCTCTGCAGTGATTTTATGCAAGTTATTTTGGCACATTATTTTGCAAAATGTTTGACTTTTTCCACTAAAAAGTGACAAAACCAATTAAAAAAAGATAGTAAAGATAATTTTGGGCTTCACGCAAAATTCATAAATCGTGTGCGCAATTTTGATTAAATTGGCACAAAAAATGTCACCAAAAACCCCATGTAAAAAAAAAAAACAAAACAGTGCAAATGATGAATACTGAAACTCTCTACTAATCGGTCTGCCTAATACTAAACTCTCTCCTCTCTAATCCATCCTGAATCCAGCAGCCAAGCTGATATTTCTGTCCAGCTGCTACAATGATGCCTCCAACCTGTGCCAGTCATTGCACTTGTTTTCCTTTCGTAATAGAATACAAGATAAATTTATCACACTTGCATACAAAGCTTTCCACAGTGCTGTATCATCCTACACCTCGCCTGCGCAGATGCGTTTGAGTGCTTACGCATACCACGATCTCCTGGGGTGATGCGCCACTCTGGAGTCAGACTGTGCAGGCTCAGTCTATAAAGACTTCAGACAGAGTGACGCTTAAAATATATATATTTATTTATCATACGCACACTGGATAAATTATGAAGAGCCTGTTGTGCTGTGCCGAATTCTGTTTTTTTGTATGGACTATAGTCACATACATATATATGTATGTATCAAAAAAATCATAAAGACTGTAGTACAGGCTACAGCATGCTTCCGGCTATGTGCCCACGTTAGCTTTTTTAAACGCTCAGGTAACTGATCCCCTTCCCAGAAAATGCGCGCGTTTCTCCCGTGCGTTTTCTGGGAACATTGGAAAAGGCTAAAAACGCTCAGCAATGCGGAAATTAATGAGCATGCTGCGTTTTTAGCTGCTAAGCGATTCCTGAGCTTTTAAAAATGCATGCATTGGCACAAAAAGCCAAAAACACATGCAATTTAATGTGAAGCTTCTTTTAAGCGTTTCTGCAGCGTCTGAGCCGGCACAAACACTGCGGAAACGCTTAAAAAAACGCAACGTGCTGTGACTCGGAGGGAACATACTTACATATGTGGTGGTCCTGTCCACCCCTGCTGCAGTTCTGGCGACTAGTAGAGGATTATATCGGGGAAATTGTGGGCAAAAAGCTTACATTGACACCGGAGATAGTGCTCTTAAATTTTCTGTCACCAACTGGACATAAGAATACTGCTCTGTTGACTCAACACATTCTTTCAGCAGCGAAACTTTTGATACCTATGAACTGGAAGACAACTACCACTCCATCTATATCCCAATTGCAAGAGAAGGTAGATATGCTATATCAAGTAGCCAAACTGGCTGCCTTGGTGAATGGCTCACTTTCAGCTTTTGAAAGAGTATGGCACCCATGGACCCGATTCAGATCCATTAGTAGAAGTTGATAAGGCTATAGTGGCCTCCTTGCTCGGCTTTATCAGAGTGGACGAAACCCTTGTTGCCTAGTGTTCCCCTCTCCTTACTTCCCCTATATTCCACCCCTATCTCCCAACTTCTCCCTCTAATTACTTGACCTCCTGTCCCTTTACTCCCTATACTGTTTTTTTTTTCTCTTTTCTTCTTTTTTTGTTCTTCTTCATCTTTGTTTGAAATCATGGCATATGTGATGTAGCAGGGGCGTGTGGATGGGAAGAACCCAGATTTGAACCCAGATAATCTTGCTACTGGAAGTTCCTTTAAGGCTGTTGTTGTCCTTAAACCTCTATATATCAATAGTTTTTGCCATGAATTGATATTTCAAACCATCTGTTTAACTCCCGAAAAGCGGAATTTGTAGGTTATATAATAATTTTGTAAGCTACTTTGTTGATTGCTTTCTTTCGGATGTAACTTGCAGATTTCAATAAATAAAACATTAAAACAAACAAAAAAACGCAACGTGGGCACACAGCCTCTGACTTGCAGACAGATCCTGGGTGTGGATGATTCCTGTGCAGACATGCACTTCCATAGATTAAGCAGGAGCGCAGAGACATTGATCGACGATGAGGGAAACACACCTTTGACAATGTTTCGGGGGGAAGCATCTGAGGACTTTCCCCTCTCTGTGCTACCTGCTCTGATTGCCCGTCCACCGTCTCACATACTCTCGCCTCTCGTGTTGAGCTGATACAGGTGTGACCATTAAGACCAGCTCCACCGCACTGCTATATCCGGTCCGTGCTGCTCGCTCAGCATGAATGTCACACTTAGGGCTCATACCCATTTGCGATTAAAAAAAACGGTCTGTTTTCTGGATAGTAAAAAACGGACCAAAAATATGCAATTGTCATTCGATTTGTATGCAATTTTTAATCGCACCATCCGTTTTCCGTCTGGTTTTTTTATCACATCCATTGACTTCTCATCAGAAAAATCGATTTTTTTTCTCAGTCCGATTTCGGATGAGAAAAAAAAGAATCGCAAATGAGATGTCACACACTGAATAACATTTGTCAGAGTGCAATCCGATTTATCATCAGCTTGCACTCGTACGATTTTCTCTCCAGTGAGTAACGCCGATACACATTGCAGCCCAAAAAACCCCCCAAAAATGTTATGTATAAAGCACAGATATAATAATGATCCCACAAGGGGTAATGCTGAGTAGATACCAATACATTATTTGCAAAGTGCTATTTAGGCTGGGTTCCCATTAGCGAGTAAATTCTCCATCTCTTCTGCTGCCAGTGTTGGAGGGAATCGCACTGCACTCCGGTGATATCCTAGTGCAGTGTGATGTTTCACATGCACTCAGACTTATATGGGTGCGTGCGATCCAATGCTCAGGTGCAATTGGGAGCGATTGTTTTCACATGCCAAAAATCGGCAGATGTGAGATGCACCATAGAGAAACATTGAGGCGATTTTTTATAGGATTGCACTCTACCAAATGACCAAAGTACACATATTTAGTATCGCCGCGTCCGTAACAGCCCGCCCTATAAAGCTGTCCCATTAGTTAACCCCTTTAGCGAACCCCTTAAAAAATAAAAAACAAAGCAAAAAATAATGCTTTATCATCATCCTGCCGAACAAAAAGTGCAATAACGCGCGATCAAAAAGACAGATATAAATAACCATGATACCGCTGAAAACGTCATCTTGTTCTGCAAAAAATGAGCCGCCATACAGCGTCATCAGCGAAAAAATAAAAAAGTTAGAGCTCTTAGAATAAAGCGATGCAAAAATAATTATTTTTTATATAAAGTTATTTTTATTGCATAAAAGCGCCAAAACAAAAAAAACAAAAAAAAAAAAAAAAAACATAAATGAGGTATCGCTGTAACTGTACTGACCGGAAGAGTAAAACCATCTCATCAATTTTACCGCACGCGGAACGGTGTAAACGCACCCCCCCAAAAGAAATTCATGAAACGCTGGTTTTTGTTCATTCTGCGTCCCAAAAATCGGAATAAAAACCGATCAAAAAAAGTCATGTGCCCGAAAATGGTACCAATAAAAATGTCAACTTGTCCCGCAAAAAATAAGACCTCACATGACTCAGTGGGTTAAAATATGTAAAAATTATAGCTCTCAAAATGTGGTGATGCAAAAACTATTTGTGCAATAAAAAGCGTCTTTTAGCGTGTGACAGCTGCCAAACATAAAAACCGCCATAAATAGTAAATCAAACCCCCCGTTATCACCCCCTTAGTTAGGGAAAAATAATAAAATTAAAAAAATGTATTTATTTCCATTTTCCCATTAGGGTTAGGGCTAGAGTTAGGGCTGAGATTAGGGTTAGGGGTGTGTTGGTTGGAGTTATAATTGGGGGGTTTCCACTGTTTGGGCACATCAGGTGCTCTCCAAATGCAACATGGCGTCTGATCTCAATTCCAGCCAATTGTGAGTTGAAAAAGTCAAATGGTGCTCCTTCCCTTCCAAGCTCTGCCATGCGCCCAAATAGTCGTTTACACCCACATATCAGGTATCAGCCTACTCAGGACAAATTGCACAATAAGGGTGAGTGCACATGCTGCGGATTCTGCTGCCGTTTTTTTCCCGCGGAAACGCAGGTAAAACCGCAGGTAAAGTGACCTGCGGTTTTGCTGCGGTTTGGCCTGCGGTTTTGCCCCTCTACTATGTTAAAGGTATGAAACTGCAGCAGAATCCGCAGAAACAATTGACATACTGCGGAAAAAAAAACGCAGCTTTTCCGCAGGTAAAAATCCGCAGCGTGAGCACTGCGGTTTTGAAAACCCATAGGCTAACATGGTAAAGTATTATGTCTGCGGAACTGCTGCAGTTCTGCAGGGCCAAAACCGCAGCAAAACCGCAGCGTGTGCACATACCCTAACTTTTGCAGTCCGATTTCTCCTGTTACCCTTGGTAAAATAAAAAAACTGGACCTGAAGTAATTTTTTTGTGAAAAAAAATTAAATGTTCATATTTTTTTTTAAACATTCAAAAAATTCCTGTGAAGCACCTGAAGGGTTAATAAACTTCTTGAATGTGGTTTTGAGCACCTTAAGGGGTGCACTTTTTAGAATGGTGTCACTTTTGGGTATTTTCTATCATATAGACCCCTCAAAGTGACTTCAAATGTGATGTGGTCCGTAAAAATAAAAGGGTGTTGCAAAAATGAGAAATCGCTGGTCAAATTTTAACCCTTATAACTTCCTAACAAAAAAAAAATTTTGCTTCCAAAATTGTGCTGATGTAAAGTAAACATGTGGGAAATGTTACTTATCAAGTTTTTTGTGTGCCATATCTCTGTGATTTAAGAGCATAAAAATTCAAAGCTGGAAAATTGCGAAATTTTCCCCAAATTTCTGTTTTTTTCCACAAATAAACAAGTTATATCAATGAAATTTTACCACTAACATGAAGTACAATATGTCACAAGAAAACAATGTCAGAATCACCGGGATCCATGGAAGCGTTTCAGAGTTATTACCTCATAAAGGGACAGTGGTCAGAATTGTAAAAATTGACCCGGTCATGAACGTGCAAACCACCCTTGGGGGTAAAGGGGTTAACCCAAGATGTTGTCCCTAAAGCAATCAGAATGTACTATCCACAAATACTGGAAGAGATAGGGCTATGGAGTCAGTATAAATTGGACAAACTCCTAAAATATATAATACACTTAGTACAGTAGTACAAAGCAGAATGTGCGGTGTTCTCATAATTAGGAAAAGTTCTGTAATGTCCTATAAATGTCTGTTCTGTTCCTGATCTAAGGATCTGTGCTGCAATTTAAGGCTGTGTGCCCACATAAGGGTTTTTTCGGGTTTTTTCCCATGCAAAAAAGCTTAAAAAACGCATACATTAAGCTTTCCATTCTTATAATGTATTCTGCAATTTTTGTGCACGATGCGTTTTTTTCCGGAAAAAAAAACCGCATTGCGGTAAAAACCGCAGCATGTTCATTAATTTTGCGATAAAAAATGCATTTCCAACTACATTCTATGAGAATGTGGATGCTCCGGAAAAAAACGCATAAAAAGCCCTCAAAAACGCGCAAAAAAAAAAATCTCAGAGCATATCTGTATTTATTGTTATATTAAAGGGAATCTGTCACCCTTTTTTTCGACTATAAGCTGCCTGCACCGACATCAGGGGCATATCTACAGCATTCTGTAATGCTGTAGATAAGCCCCCGATGTAACCTGAAAGAGAAGAAAAGCCGGATTACTTACCGGTAATGCTCTTTTAATGAGTCCACGACAGCACCCACTTGGAGAGAGGGATCCGCCCATAGGAACAGGAAACCTACAGAGATAAAAGAGGGCGGTCCGTCTCTCCTCCTCAGTTGGAATTCAGAGTACCCGGAGGACCGCCAATTATTAGGCCATTATATTATTCTATATGCTCATTCTATTTCTATAACTAAGATGGTGTATATATATTTATTATGTTAACTTCTAGGGAGGGTTACTGAACGGGTGCTGTCGTGGACTCATTAAAAGAGCATTACCGGTAAGTAATCCGGCTTTTTACTCTTCGCCACGACAGCACCCACTTGGAGAGACTTTCGGAGACCTTCACCTGGGAGGGACCACCGTGCCGAGGACCGCTCTACCAAAGGTTAGGTCGGATGAGCATGATAACTCCAGTCTATAGTGGTTATAAAAGGTAGAGGGCGTTGACCAAGTAGCAGCCTTACATATAGACTCGATTGTGACATCTCCCCTCTCTGCCCAAGAAGAAGCCATTGCTCTGGTGGAGTGTGCCTTGATACCTTCCGGGGGATCTTCATTGCTCGCGGAGTATGCCAGACTGATCACATCTCTGATCCATCGTGACAGGGTACCCCTTGTGACCTCAAATCCCTTCTTTTGGCCCTGGAAGGAAATAAATAGAGCTCTACTCTTCCTCCAGCTGCTAGGTCTCTCGATGTATTGTAATACTGCTCTTCTAACATCTAGCGTATGAAATTTCTCTACCTCTGGAGTAGAAGGGTTACTAAAAAATGAGGGGAGGTGGATTTCTTGTGATCTATGGAACTTCCCTGCTACCTTTGGTAAGTATGAGGGGGTCTGGTTTTAATATTAGCTGATCCTGGAATGTTAATAGGAAAGGGGGTTCTATCGATAGTGCTTGTATGTCGCTAACCCTTCTGGCTGAGGTTAGTGCAACTAGCAATACTGTTTTGAGAGATAGGTGTTTAAGGGATATTGAGTCTAATGGTTCAAACGGAGCACGTGTAAGGGCCTCCAGCACCAAATTCAAGTCCCAAGGAGGGACCCTAGGTATGTGTACCGGTTTGCTCCGCTCGCAGGCCGAGATAAATCTGGTAATCCATCTATTCCCTGCCACATTATAACTATAGAGGGCCCCTAGAGCCGACACCTGGACTTTTAGAGTGTTAACAGATAGTCCTAAATTTTTTCCCTTTTGTAGAAATTCTAGGATTGCGGTTATTGGAATTTCTCTGGAATCAGGGGCTGTGTGAAACTCTAGGAATTTTCTCCACACCCTGGTGTAAATTTTTGTTGTAGCCAATTTCCGACTTTGTAGGAGAGTGTTGACTAGCCCTTCCGAAAAACCTCTTGCCCTCAACATTTCCCTTTCAAGTTCCAAGCCGTCAAGTGGAGATTGTCCACATGAGGATGGAAGAATGGCCCCTGCGAGAGTAGCCTGGGGGTTGAAGGAAGCACCCTAGGGTCGGTCACTGACATTTCCCGCAGGCATGAAAACCACGGTCTCCTAGGCCATAATGGTGCTATTAAGATTATTCGTGCCTTCTCTGCCCTGATCTTCCTGATCACCTGCGGTAGTAGTATGATTGGGGGGAAGGCATATGCCAGTTTGAACCGCCATGGGGCCTGGAGGGCATCCAGGATTTCTGGGCTGTCTGTCACATTCAGAGAGGCGAATCTTCGCACTTGTTTGTTTTTCCTGGTGGCGAAGAGATCTATCTGGGGAAGGCCCCATAGTGACACGATGTTTGTGAATATTTGCCGGCTCAGGCACCACTCTCCTTGCCGCAGTGTGTGGCGGCTTAGAAAATCCACTTCCGCATTGTCTTCTCCTCTTATGTGGAGGGCTGAGAGAGATGAAAAATGTTTTTCGGCTAAAGACAAGATCTTCCTTGCGGAAGACATTAATGCGACTGATCGAGTCCCGCCTTGCCTGTTCAGATATGCGACCACTGTGGTGTTGTCTGACAGGATTCTTACGTTCTCTCCTTGTAACTGTGGGAGAAAATGATATAATGCATGACCCACTGCTTTTAACTCTTTCAAGTTTGATGAATCGTGCTCTTCCCTTATATCCCATAAGCCTTGGGTGAAGGTGCTTCCCATGTGGGCTCCCCATCCTGTGGGGCTGGCGTCAGTAGTAATTATACGGGAGGGTGTTACTACCCATGGTACTCCTCCCGATAAGTTATTCTCGTCTAGCCACCATGTTAGGGAGGTTAGGACTATCTGAGATAAAGTGATTTTTTTACTTAAATTCCCCTGGTCCTGAATCTCCTCCAAGAGGATTTGATGCTGTAAATCTCTTGTATGGAATTGGGCCCACCGAACCACCGGGATGCAGGAAGTAAGGGACCCCAGGAGGGACATTGCATCCCTTAACGACATGTGTGGTTCGTTTATCGCTAATCTGACCTTCGTTTTAATTGTTGTAATCTCTACCTGTGGTAGCAGACATTTTTGGCTTATGGAGTCTAGCTGAAGACCCAGGAAGGACTGAACTGATTGTGGTTCGATTCTGGATTTCTTGAAATTTATTACCCAACCAAGAGCCTGTAGGGATAAGATTGCATCAGCCACTCGTTCATTACATTGTTTAGTTGAGTTACCTATTATCAAAAAATCATCCAAATAGGGTACTATCAGCATGTCCTTTTGGCGTAAGAAAGCCATCACTTCCAGCATCACCTTTGTAAAGACTCTTGGAGCGATGGAAAGGCCGAATGGCATGGCTGTGAACTGAAGGTGTTTTATGGTGCCCTCGAGGAAGACCACCACTCTGAGGTATTTCTGAAATCTGTAATGGATGGGAAGATGATAATAGGCATCTTTCAGATCCAGGCCTGCCATCGTACAATTGGGAAAAAGGAGCTTAATTGCGGATCTAATAGACTCCATCTTAAATTTATGATTTGTTACAAAAGTATTCAGTTTCTTCAGGTTAATTATCGTCCTGAAGGAGCCATTGGGTTTAGGTATCAGAAAGAGAGGGGAGTAAAATCCTCTCCCTTCCTGTCCTTTTGGCACCTGGACCATGACTTTTTTTGTCCAGAAGACTGAAAATTTCAGTCTCTAAGGCCCGCTGTTGGACTGGGGAGTTAAGGGATGTTACGATGACTGAGTTACGGGGCACATGATGGAACTCTAATTTTAGTCCTTCTCTAATAATGCCCAGGACCCAAGGGCTGGTCGTGATTTTCTCCCATTCCTGAAGGAAAAATTTTAGTCTCCCTCCTACTGGAGGGACTGGTTCTTAGTTTTCTTAGATATGCCGCTAGACTGGGTTAGGGCCTGTAGTTCCTCCCTTATTATAGCCCTAATATCTGTGGCTGATGTTGAAGCCTGTTTTGTATTTTCAGAAATGCATTTTTTGCACAGCCTCTTTGTATAAGAGTCCGGTAAAGGACGTGTACAGAGGGCACATTCCTTGTTTTTTGATTTTTCCTTCCTTTTAGCCTATGGTGGACATAGCAGAGGAGAGAGAGAGAGGGAGAGCGAGAGCGAGAGAGAGGTTCTTTAACAGCTTGATAGGCAGAGAGACGTCCACTCACCCAGAGAAGCTGTAGGTACCGGTTCAGGAGGCTGAGAAGGGATTCTTTTGGCATGACTTCTGTGGCTCCTATCCGAGGAGCCTCGCCGTTCCGCTGCCGCTGTATCACCTGCCTGGGGATGCGTGTCCTGTCTTGGGGAAGACATGTCTGCACGCTCTATCACTATCCCCCTCGGTTTTTTATGCCACCCTTCAGTACCTGGTACCTCCCCCTCCCAGGTGCGCCTGCTTCCGGTGCATTCATTTAGCCTGCGCCTGGCCTGGAAACACCGTCCGGCGCCGCAATATTAAATCATGTCCCTTTTTTTTTTTTTTTCCCCCGGAGGGGGCGGGGAGTGCTCCTCTGCTGGTATTCCGCGGCTGTGAAAGACCGCGCATGCGCTGTACGCTGAGGAACCTCCGGTAACCCGGAAGTTCCTCCTTACCTCTTCCCAGCGCTGTACCTGCGTCCTCGCTGTTTCAGAACGCCAGAGATAGCTTCTCTATCTCGGCTCCGCACTCCCACACGGACCGGGATGGCTGCCTCCAAGATCCCGGTGACGTGTATCCATATAAGAAAACCCCCGGTCGGCTCCACCCGGTACCGGTGTTTCTTTTTGCGCTGCCACCGTCTCAGACGAGGGGGGAGCTGGATTCCAGCACTCCCCCGACGCTGCTTCTGGACCGGAACCCCTGCCGTTCGCACGGACACTGCACAGGCGGTTCCTTGGCCCATGTATGTCTTCTGTAGAGATCCTGTGGTTCCGATAGGAACAGGAAACCAACTGAGGAGGAGAGGCGGACCGCCCTCTTTTATCTCTGTAGGTTTCCTGTTCCTATGGGCGGATCCCTCTCTCCAAGTGGGTGCTGTCGTGGCGAAGAGTAAAAAAGGAGTTAGATTATACTCACCCGGGGGCGGTCCGGTCTTGGTCCGATGGGTGTTGCGGTCTGTCTCCTCCCATCTTCTAACAGTGCCATCCTCTTCTTTGCTTCTTGTTGTGGCTCCGGCGCAGGCGCACTGCTCTGCCCTATTGAGGCCAGAGCAGAGTCCTGCAGTGCGCAGGCGCCAGACGTCTCCTGGCGCTTGCGCACTGCAGGACTCTGCTCTGCTCTCAACAGGGCAGAGCAGTGCGCCTGTGCAGGAGCCATGACAGGAAGGAAAGAAGAGGACGGCATCATATGAAGATGGGAGGCGCCGGACCGGACGCCGGGGTGAGTATAATCCAACTCCTTTTTCTTATCTTTCAGGTTACATCGGGGGGGGGGGGGGGGGGCTCATCTACAGCATTACAGAATGCTGTAGATAAGCCCCTGATGTCGGTGCCGGCAGCTCATAGTCGAAAAAAAGGGTGACAGATTCCCTTTAATGTGATTGTGGCATGGGCCAGTACACCTAAAGAGGTTAACTGGTGGAAACAAGTTTGTCCCCTATCCACAGAATAGGTGATAATGAATAGATCAGTTAGGGCCTTGGACACACATAATGAGGCACTTTTCTCCTCCTTGGAATAGAGTGACAGTGCCCATGCGTGACTGCTGCTCCATTCACTCCTAACTCCCCAATTCCTGTGTTCTCTAAAACAGCCACAGAGTTCTCTTCCAGGGAGAATCTAAGGACAGACCGCTCACATTCAGCAGGCCAGATCCTTCTCTTCCCAGACTTCATCTGTTAAGAGGGATTTGGGAGGCCTCATACACATTAAACTGTTGCTGGATGCTGCTGATATCGGGGAGTTCAGATAACTTTAGTTTAAGGGTAGGTGCACACGATCAAGTAAACGCTGCGGGTTGGACGCTGCGTACTTGTGCAGCGTCCAACTTGCAGCGGACAGATGTTATAGCATAGTGGATGGGATTTCAAGAAATCCCATGCCCACTATGCTTCCAGAGACGCCAGTGGCTCACCCGCGGAGATGGGCATGCGGTGCGTCTTTCCAGACCGCAGCCTGTCTATTTCTCTTGCGGAGAAGCGAGTCTCCACAAGATAATTGTTATCCGTACAATGTACTGCATCCTCACGCTTCAGTGAACACCTGCGGATTCATCTGCGTTCAATAGACGGCAGCGCTTTGTACGCAGTGGACATGTGCTGCATCCAAAGCGCTGCCAATTCCTGATGGTGTGCACCTGCGCTTTAGGGTTCATTCAGACAGCGAGTTTTTTTTGTACGCAAAAAAACCTAATTGATTTCCATTAGCATTCTGGATCAGATTCACATCAG
Organism: Dendrobates tinctorius; assembly: GCF_039654945.1. Lineage (NCBI taxonomy): Eukaryota > Metazoa > Chordata > Amphibia > Anura > Dendrobatidae > Dendrobates > Dendrobates tinctorius. Next base: position 33,890,215 of record NW_027361684.1, read on the forward strand.
TGCTTGTTCAGCGTGTGACTGTTTTTACGTCAGAATTTCATCAGTTTTTTTCTTTTTGAATAGGAAAGGCTTGAGAAGACTTCACATCTGAAACAAACATGAAAATCAGACAGCACACAGATGGCATCCGATGGCTGGGCAATTTTGGGGCAGACTCAGACTTGTATTGGCGAGTTTGTTCCGTGATTCGGACATGTCTCCGTCTATTGGAGCGTGTGGTACAGCCCCATAGACTACAAGGGGTAAGGTAGGAGTATTAAAAAAAACCTGATAGAACACAGAGGTGAAAATCTGATGTCTGAATGATGCCAAAACGTATATAACATGCCTTACGATAGTAAGAATAGTGGAAGCAGAACTTTGCTAAAATAAAATTTATCAATTCTCTAAAAGGAATGCATGGGTCAGAAAGTGGCTCTTCTAAAAGCTTGTGGTTTTGAGCATATATAGAGGACTATATGAGTGGCCTCCAGTCCTTGGTGCTACATGGCACGTGATCTGCCCCGGCTAATGTAACTTCCTTTAGGGCGCAGACGGCCGGCGACTCTCCTGATCCGAGGTCATTTTGAGCACTGTGGTTCGACATCAGTCTGCACTATACTCACTTGATCAGCCCCGCTCTGATCGTCTCACACGACTGATATAGCAATCTGTCGGGTAACACTGCGCTCTGTGTGAGCCTGAAGTTGCTTTTACAATGCAAGTCTAAGGAGGTCAATGTGAACCGGAATTTTAGTCATGTGACTACATATATAAAAAAAGAAAAGGACCAGAGTGGCGCTAGAAAAAGGAAGATGGCGATGAGTGAACGTATTACTGCACTTACACTGCATTACCAGAATAACAAAAATGTCTTTGGAGCCTGAGAAGAATTGCGGCTGCTTTATAGCACAGGGGAGAATGCTCTCAGCTCGTCACCACAATTCTGTTCCCGAATCATTTGAAAAACAGATTGAAACAAGTCAGATGTAAAGGCAGGTGGACGGTCCTCGGGTACGAGCAGGGGGCCTCCAGATGTGACTGGTGAGGTGTGTGAATATACCATACAGGGGGTTGTATCAGAAGAAAAACAGGGAGAAAACTTTTTTTTTTTTACTCCAAAAACAGCGCCACGTTTATTTATTATGCTTTGCTTATACAGCGCTATCATATACCACAGCGCTTTACAGACATTATCTCTGTCCCCATTGGGGCTCACACTCTAGATTCCCTATTAGGATGTCTTTGGAATGTGTGCGGAAACCCAACCAAACATGGGGGAACATACAAACTCTGCAGGCCATCTTTGATGTTGCAGCCAAGGTGCATTTAAATAAGGACATTTCAAAATCATTAATAATGACAGGTGAAATACCAAAACTGCCTCCTCTACACGTGACTCGTACATTGTCCTCACTGTGCAGTCACAGAAATGACACCGCCATGTGGGAGGCAGCTTACATTCCCTGGCCATTACAGCATAAGAACATACCAGAGGTGGCCGGACATGTCATCTGTGTCGGGCCAGGAGCTGGGAGGTTCTCACACACACTGGGGGGGGAGGGTCAGGAGCTCGGGGGGTGGTAGGTTGGGGGTGTCAGGAGCGTCAGGAGCTCGGGGGGATGGTTAGTTGGGGGTGTCAGGAGCTCGGGGGGTGGTTAGTTGGGGGGTGGTTGGTTGGGGGTGTCAGGAGCTCGGGAGTTAGTAAGTTGGGGGTGTCAGGAGCTCGGGGGGTGGTAGGTTGGGGGTGTCAGGAGCTCGGAGATGGTAGGTTGGGGGTGTCAGGAGCTCGGGGGTGTCAGGAGCAGGGGGGGTGGTTGGTTGGGGGTGTCAGGAGCTCGGGGGGTGGTAGGTTGGGGGTGTCAGGAGCTGGAGGGTGGTAGGTTGGGGGTGTCAGGAGCTCAGGGGGTGATAGGTTGGGGGTGTCAGGAGCTGGGGGGGGTGGTTGGTTGGGGGTGCCAGGAGCTGGGGGTGTCAGGAGCTCGGGAGTTGGTAGGTTGGGGGTGTCAGGAGCTCGGGGGGTGGTAGGTTGGGGGTGTCAGGAGCTCGGGGATGATAGGTTGGGGGTGTCAGGAGCTCGGGGGTGGTAGGTTCGGGGTGTCAGGAGCTGGGGGTGTCATGAGCTGGTGGGTGGTTGGTTGGGGGTGTCAGGAGCTGGAGGGTGGTAGGTTGGGGGTGTCAGAAGCTCGGGGGGTGATAGGCTGGGGGTGTCAGGAGCTGGGGGGTTGGTTGGGGGTGTCAGGAGCTCAGGGGGTGGTAGGTTGGGGTGTCAGGAGCTCGGGGGGGGTGGTAGGTTGGGGGGGTGTCAGGAGCTCGGGGGATGGTTGGTTGGGGGTGTCAGGAGCTCGGGGGGTGGTAGGTTGGGGGGTGGTAGGTTGGGGGGTGTCAGGAGCTCGGGGGATGGTTGGTTGGGGGGTGTCAGGAGCTCGGGGTACAGGGAAGCAAGTGACTCCCAGTTATGTTCTCATACATATTATACAGAGATGGGTGAGCTGCTGTCCCAGTGGTGGCGCCGCCTATGTACATATCTGCATGAAGTGCACTCATGCAGCATTTTACACCGGCATACCTCACCTTTAAACACATCACAAGAGACATATGACACCAGCAACCATAACACTCGCCCGCAGGCCCTGAACAACAACGTTACCTGTCCCCACTTCTCCCGATCCGACCTCTTGTCTCACTGACAACTTTACTGCGGTTTGTTTTGATGCTATATCTTCTTCACCTCCTGACTCCCTTCCGTGGGCGGAGCTTCCCCGGATGTTTAACACGTGACTGACATCACCGGGTGGTTGTGTTCACTTCAGTGTCGTAATTGGCTGAATCTGATGAGGACGTGGACGCCATCTTTGTTACTGGCAGTGTTTTCCTAGTGCTGGCCTTTACCGTTTCTATGGCGACACTAAGTCATTCCTGTATTACAGATACCCGGGGGGGGGGTGTGTTGTAGTCTACTTGTAAGATGGCTGACACGGCTCCACTTTGATAGAGCAGCTGCTGTCATATATAAAGGGGGTCTCTAGCCATTAAAAAATGTCAGCAGTGGTACTACTACCTTTCCATTTTTTCATCCGTTGTTCCTGGATCCATAGCTTAGCCTCGCCATAGGACGCCTTCTTTTTTGCCAGATGAATTAATGACATCATTTATTTTAGCACAGAGTTTGTAACTTCAGCAGAGTGGTGACGTGCCCTCACATCTCGGCCATTAGTGTTTTGTGGGATTGTTTAGGCAGTGTCCATTTTCCTGGTCTGTACGATTATGGTGACACCAAACGTCTACATTTTGTTTTTATATTTTATTGGTTAAAGAAAACATAACTTTGTAAAAAACAAACAATTGTTTTGCGCTGCCATTTTCAGAGGCCATTATTGTTACATCGCGGGGCCATAGGCGGCTCTTTTTTCCCTGCATTGAGCTGTAGTTTTCATTCATGGGGTATAGGAGATGTTTTGCTCTTTACTGAAAAGTATGACAACCGAAAAAAATAGTTTTTTTTTTGTCTTATAATGTTTACCATATGGGTTAAATGTTTTATCTTTTCAGAGATCAAACTTTGACTTAAAAATAACAAATATGTTTTTTTTTATTTCTTTAATTTTAAATTGGTGAAAAGAAGGTGATTTCAACTTTTATATTAGTTTTTTAATGTCCCATATAGGGACTTGAACCTGCAATGGTGTAACGGCATACTGAAGGTGTCAATACTGTGATTGACAGCTTGGCCATAAAATCTGGTACAGGGGCGTGCTGAGCTGTTTGACAGCTCGACTGTCAAATCTGAGACTGTGAGGGGTCAGCTGTCGCCCAAGTGTTCATTATTCCAGATAATTGCCATGCTTCTGTGTCTCCCAGAACTCTGCCAGACATCCATTCAGCCTGTGAGGTTTGTGCTTTCCTGTGCCTTGAGTTCTATATGCTTGATCTGTTGCCTGACCTTGGCTTTCGTTCTGACCATCTGCCTTTTTAACCCCTTCAGCTCTGATCCGTTAGCCTGCCGGTACTTTGACCTTGGAATGTTACCTGACTGCGCTTTTGTCTCTTCTTTGTTTATGACGTACCCTCCTGGCTTCTGACCTTGGACTCCTTGACCACTCCGATTCACAGCTTAGCCGTGAGAAGTGAGTAGTATCATAGTATTTCAAACAGTTTTAAGTAAGGGACAGACTCACGTGCCACAGAGCGTACCCGTGTCATCGACGGCGAGTGGGCCCCCCTCTGTTCGTTCAAGGCCCCAGCACTTGCCCAAGTGCTCCTGGTGGTGACGCCAGCCCTGCTTCCCTGGGTCATGTATGCCCAACCTGTAGTGTGCCATGATATGTGACTGCTGTTTAGGCTTCAGCTGTCACAAGTCAACACAAAATGTCAGAGCTGGAGACCCCTTTAAATTTTTCACTCTTTGTTTCATTGGAGCCATTTGGTACAGTCAAAAAAAAGTTCATTTTTTTTCTCATAAATGTACACAATGCACGCCATCTTGACTGAAAAAAAACCCCCACAAATGTAGAAATTTTTGAAAAATGTATTAAAAAAGAAAACTGATCCATGGACGCGTTCCAGTTATTACCTCATAAAGGGATAGTGATCAGAATTGTAAAAATTGGCCTGGTCATTGACAGGAAAACCACCCTTGGGGGTAAAGGGGTTAATAACGTGGGACGGGGCCATATATATTGGCATTGGCACCCCCCCAAGCTAAAAACATCAGCTCTCTGTCACCCCAGAAATGGTGCATCTTATAGATGCACCAATTCTGGCACTTAGCCTCGCTCTTCCCACTTGTCCTTTAGCGGTGGCAAGTGGGATTCATATTTGTGTGGTTGATGTCACCTTTGTATTGTCAGGTGACATCAAGCCCACAGGTTAGTAATTGAGAAGCTTCTATAACAGGGTTCCCCAACTCCAGTCCTCAAGGCACACCAACAGATCATGTTTTCAGGATTTCCTTAGTATTGCACAGGTGATAATTGCTTCACTTGTGCAATACAAAGGGAATCCTGAAAACATGATCTGTTGATGGGCCTTGAGGACTGGATTTGGGGAACCCTGTTCTATAAGACACCTATCCATTACTAATCCTATAGTTATATGGTAAATAACACACAGCCAGAATAAAGTCCTTTAATTGAAATAATCACACAGACTCCTTTATTGAATCTTAATTAACCATGATTACTGAACGCCTAATCCCAACTCCCTCATCTCCTGCAACAAAAATAAAAAAATAAACCAACATATAATACTATCATGTCCGAAGTAGTCCATTTAATACCGAGTGTCCCATCGCAATCTCACGTGTAACATTGCTTACGTAATCCATTGCTTTTATCGAGCATTTTCGCGTGGAAAAAACATTGTGGAAATGCAACAAATCCACAATGTGTGCACATAGCCTTAATGTCCTGTCTGCGATAGTGGTACACCCAGTCGTGGGAGTCACCACATGAGTTCTCAGGCTTTGCAAATCTGGTAACAGCGGGGTTCTCCGGGTTTTCATACTAGGCCGCAAGTCTCTTCCTGATGTAGTCTATCAAATTCCGGTGAGCCTCTCACGCACCAGCCGGCCCCTTCCCAACCTGATACCCTAATCCCTGGCGTCTTTGGTACAGTAGATGAAAACTGGGAGTGACGGCCCTGCTCCCACGCGCTGTCCCTCTGCAGTTGCAGGTGGGCCCCGCCTGTTGCAGTCTCCTCATGGATCTTCTTGGCTTGACCATTGACGGAAATCTCCCCAGATTGGAGCTGAGCAATCTAGGCTTCGGCTCTTGACAGGCAAGGTCTAGTCTTCTAGGCTTTGCTCGTGTGAGGCTTGGATCCCGATCCTTACTAGTGCAGACAGAACTCGGAGTCCTCCTGAGCATAATCCAGCCATTATCAGGCTCTGCTAATAGGCTATGTGCAAGATGTGTACTATGCACTAAGGCCTATTAATACTTCCTATTAACAATAAATGCAAACAAAGACAGGAGGGAAGTATATACCATAAAGAGAAGACTTTTTATCTTGTTAAAACCAACATTTTATTTGGTAGATAATCAAAAATAATCTACTTACCCACCCCATTGAAGAAGCCTATGCGAAACGCGCGTCAGGTACCTCTTTATCAGCTGCCATGTTTACTTTCACTTTCGGTCTCTTTATTCATGTGTCTCTTTTGCACAATGAGCACTTTTTACTGACACACTTATGTGATCTATCTATATTTACTCAGGGCTCTAACCTTTGTCTGCCACATGGAGATATATATATATATATATATATATATATATATATATATATATATATATACACATACACACATTGTGTGTTGTAAACTCTTATAGAGAGATGTAATTACCTTAGCAAAAGATATCTGTATGTACTTCGCACTTTTGCACTTTTTTGAGCCTATATCTGTTTGAAGCTATAGATATGACAGCTATTCACAAGTTTGATCCTTGTGCTTTTTTATAGAGACTTTATTGATATACATTTTTTATTAGTGCAGCCTTTTCTATGATATTGTATCCCTTGGTTACACTCAAGGCAGATATTTACAACCTTTTGGGAACTATGTCATGCTGTGCACTTATTTTAGATTAAACATATAATTCAAATGCAAATTTATATTGACTGATGACATAATTCAGTGTACTCTTTTCCCAAAATTTTGGTCTGAGGGACCTCTGCTGGTTGCTATTTTTGCATTTATGTATCTCTGTTTTGTGACTTTTACAAATGAGTTTCATTATCTTTGATTATCTAACAAATAAAATGTCGGTTTTAACAAGATAAAGTCTTTCTTATCTTTTTGGTATATACTTCCCTCCTATCTTTGTTTGCATTTATGTGCAAGATTTGGCAGTGACTGGGAGAAACAACTTCCCTGCTCCGACCTCTTTTCACATGGGGCCGGGTGATCAACTAGAGGGAGAGCTGCAGGAGTCCCCTTGATACTGCCCAGCTCACCTCGAATGTCCCGGATCTATTAACAGATCTCTCACACCCAGTCGGGCTCATTGCGGGTTGACTCGGGCTTGACCACTTCATGACTCCAGACTGTGCCAGTCAGAACAGGGGTCTCTCTTTCCAGGACTCTAGCTTTGGCCCCCACCTCAAGGAAGCTCAGATCAGTATTCAAGCGTAGTCGCTCCTATAAGATCTGCTTCAGGGAGGAATCTCATAGTCCAATAACTAGTTAATCCCGCAGCACTTCGTCCAATGGGCACAATCCTCAGTGGCCGTCTTAGTCTTCTTGGTGATAATGGCCATCACTTCCTGCAAAGCATTAGTATATGGAGCATACTGAGCTATGGTCTCACTTTCCCCTTGGACCTGCTGGAACAACTACATGCAGAGGCGCCCTAGGTCTGTGGTGCTGCCATGCATGTCCTCCAGAATTTTTACCACATTGTCCACAAAGTCACGGTGACTAAGTGGGTGATACATAAACATCTGCTGGGCCTCCCTATCAAGGGTCAGGAGGGCTAACTCAGCCTGAGAGGAAGGGATCAGGGGATACATGCACAGCATGCTTTTCAGCCTCTATACCCAGTCCCACAGTGACACACTGCTCCCTGTGAAGATTGCTGAGCATGGCTCCCAAGGGTATTTGCTCCCTGCCAGGCTCAGTCATGGATTGGTCCGCCATCTCTGTCTGAATGTCGCATCCTGGCTTCTACGCCAAATGTAATGCAGATGTCTGGATGCAACGCACAAAGCCACAAGGTGCAAACATTCAAGGGATAGTTCTATTTATATAGCGTGACTTCAAATAACTTTGAACAATTAGTGTTAGTAACTAGGCAGATTAAAGGGGGTTTTACACTAAGCAATATCGCTAGCAATATCGCTAAAACGTCACTGGTTTTGTGACGTTATAGCGATATTGCTAGCGATATCGCTATGTGTGATACTTACCAACGACCGGCTCCCCCGCTGCTCATCGCTGATCGCGCGAGAATGTCCGGCTCCATTTCTCGTCGGGCGCTTCCTGCTGAGACTTCCTGCTGTGACGTCCAGCGACGCGTGGAGGCGGGCGGGAGGACGCAGGATCGCTGTGTGTGAATGGTAAGTATCGTCCGCTGCGTCGCTGCTGCATCGCTGTGACATCTTTCTGTATGAAAGCTCACTAGCGATCATTTAGCGATGCACCAGCAATCCTGACCGGGTCGGATCGCTGGTGCATCGCTAAATGTAAAAGGGCCTTAACATTCAAACAAAGATAACAAACTTGAAAAAAGCTAAGGAAATCTTTCTAGGTATAGCATTAAAGTTCTGTTTACGACAATGATACACCCAGTCATGTGAGTCTCTCTCTGAAAATCTGGCCCTAGCGGGGGTCATCGGCTTTTCCCGCTAGGCCGCAAGTCTCTTCCTGATGTAGTCTATTACTGTAAATTCCAATGAGACTCCCATGCACCAACCTCCCCCCCTCTCAATCTGATACCCTAATCCCCGGTACCGTAGATGATAGCTGGAAGTGATGGCCCTGATCACACACGCTGTCCCTCTGCAGTCGCAGGTGGGCCTCGGCTGTTGCAGTCTCCTCACGGATCTTTTCAGCTTGACCAACAGAAATCTTCTGGATTGTAGCGGAGCGAACTAGGCCTCAGGTCTTGACAGGTGAGGTCTGGTCTTCTTGGATTTACTTGTGTGAGGCATGGATCCCGGTCCTGACTAGTGCAGACAGAAATCGAAGCCCTCCTGAGCAGAATCTGGGCCTTGTTAGCAGATGTACACCCCTTCCCTAGCGTCGGCTTCCCATTAAGGCCTGTCATCCTGGCCTCAGCGACATCCCTAGAGCACGTCTGCTCCACTCTCTTCTCTGGTACCACATCCCCCTGCGGTTTGACGAACAGGTCTTTTATATCAGGGAGTTGCTTCCTGTGGGTCATCTGATCCAGTCCAGCAAAATCACTCCTTCAAATCTTCCAGCACAATTTGGTTCCGCTTGCTTTTGCCTGGCCAGCAGATGGCAGTCTTATTAATAGCACATCCTGCAAGAAGTTCTTTGGAGATATTACTGCTTCTCATTACAGCACCTCCGAACCAGGTAGTGCATCACACCCCAAAATTAAATAAGATTCATAACCAAACCTCAAAGTGTTTTACAGCCCCTAGCCCAGACAACACCTTTGTTACATTTTCTCTTGATTGGGGCATGCCGTCGTTATTGCACCCAGGCATCACTGCACACAGTATACTGAAGATAGATCTGAGAAAAAGTGCCTGGTGGTAGGAGTTAGGAATGTGACAGGTTTACTGTGACAGAGAGGAGCCAGAAGACCGCCCTCCTATTTCAGACCCCCCCCCCCCCTGTTTCAGACCCCCCCCTCTAGACCCTCTCTCCTATATCACACCCACCTACAGACCACCCCTCCCATTTCAGACCCCCTCTCCCATTCCAGACCTCCCTAGACAACCCCTATTTCACACCCCTCATCCCATTTCAGACCCCCTCTTATTTCAGACCCCCTCTTATTTCAGACCCCCTCTTATTTCAGACCCCCTCTTATTTCAGACCCCCTCTTATTTCAGACCCCCTCTTATTTCAGACCCCCTCTTATTTCAGACCCCCTCTTATTTCAGACCCCCTCTTATTTCAGACCCCCTCTTATTTCAGACCCCCTCTCCTATTTCAGACCCCCCTCCAGACCCTTCAGATCCCCTCTCCTATTTCAGACCCCCCTCTATTTTCAGACCCCTCCATCAGCCATCAGACCCCGTTGAGACCCCCTCTCCTATTTCAGACCCCCTCTTATTTCAGACCCCCCTCCTATCAGACCCCCCAACTATTTCAGACCCCCCTTCAGACCTTCCTCCTTTTTCAGACCCCCCTTCTAGTTCAGCTCCCCCTTCAGACCCCTCTATTTCTGACCCCCCCTCCTATTTCAGACCCCCCCAGAAGCCCCTTAAAACCCCCCTCCCATGCCAGACTCCGATGAGACCCTCTCCTATTTCAGACCCTGCCTCTAGACCCCCCCTCCTATTTCAGACCCCCCTCCTATGCCAGACCCTGATGAGACCCCATCTCCCATTTCAGATCCCCTCTCCCATTTCAGACCCAACCTCCTGTTTCAGACCCCCTTCAGATGCCCTCTCCTATTTCAGACCCCTCTTCAGACCCCTTCTGCTATTTCAGACCCCTCTCCTTCAGACACCCTCTATTTCAGACCCCCCCCTCCTATTTCAGACCCTCCCTTCATACCCACTCCTATTTCAGACCCTCCCTTCATACCCCCTCCTATTTCAGACCCTCCCTTCATACCCCCTATTTCAGACCCCTTCTCCCATTTCAGACTCCTCTTTAGACCCTCTCTCCTACTTCAGACCCCCCTCCAGACCCAACTCCTGTTTAAGACCTCCCCTTCAGACCCCCTCTATTTCAGACTCCCTTCAGACCCCCCTTTCCTATTTCAGACCCCCCTCTCCTATTTCAGACGCTTCTTTCAGACCCTCTCCTATTTCAGACCCCCCTCCTATTTCAGACCCCCCTCCTATTTCAGACCCCCCTCCTGTTTAAGACCTCCCCTTCAGACCCCCTCTCCTATTTTAGACTCCATTCAGACCCCCCTCTCCTATTTCAGACCCTTCTTTCAGACCAACTCTATTTCAGACCCCCCCCTTCAGATCCCCTCTATTTCAGAAACCCCCATTCAGACCCTCTCTCCTATTTCAGACCCCAACCCCTATTTAAGACCACCCCCTCCTATTTCAGACCCCTCCTCCTATTTCAGACCTCCCTCCTATTGCAGGCACCCTCTCCAGACCCCCTCTCCTATTTCAGACCTCCCTCCCTATTTCAGACTGAAATAGGAGGGGGGGCTGTGAAATAGGAGAGGGGTCTGAAATAGTGGGGGTCTTAAATAAGGAAGGTCTGAAATAGGAGGGGGGGTCCTAATGACCCGTTGAAGCCCAGGAGCGTGAAACGGCCATTTTCCGCACTCTCTGCTCCCCGGCCCATGCATTTTTAACCATGAAATAAAGACTTCCACTTTTGGTAATGGTGAGTGCCATCCTTTTCCTCTCATTGTGCTATTAATAATAAATGTGCTTGAGGTTATCCTAATTGTATAAAAAAAAAAAATTTTTGAAAATGTCGCCCACAGCTATCAATGTACACAGAGGTGGTCCGATAGCTGCTATTGCGTAGTCGCCATCTTGCTAGAGAAGAAAAAATAGTTCCTCCTTTACATTTTAAAAGGCTGAAAATCTTCAAGGAGTAAATAAGCAACGTGTGCATGAGACTTCAGGGATCTTATTTACTTTGCTTGTACTGTAAAACCTTACATATTTTATGTGAACACATAGCCTTACTGTTAATTGGGGAGACTGAATAATTTACATTATGGGGAGGCAGAGATTATAGTTAATGGGGGGCACAGTGCTGCTTATCACTTTATATTTCGATTGGTGGTGACTAATAGCATGTTAATGGTGGGGTACATGTGTGTTCAGGGCGAGGGAGACATGTACGTATACAGTGTATGTGACCTTGTCATTTTCAGGGTTGCGATGATCATCGTGACGAATTGTGACTGGGAGATGTCGACATGAAGGTCTGACCAGTTGGAGAAGAAACAGGAAAATATGACTAATCAGATGAGATGTCAGCGGTAAGTTCCTGGATGTACCGTAAATATTATTCTGTATCTGCACTGTGTGACTTGGAGTGACAATGTTATCTGTAAAATCCCTTAGGCCACGACCTCACATTCGTGTGATATGAATGTGTGCTGCCAGATTTTTTTTATCAGATGGCACACGGACTACTCGTAGAGTTTTATAGATCCATTTGCACATCTGTGAAAATCACGGATCTGAGAATGAGATCCATGAGGGTCAGAGAATGTCCTATTTTGAGGCCTGTACGTCAGAGTGCAGTAGGCGCCATGACTTCACTGCATTGCACCTGCTATGCTTCAGTAAACAGCGGGGTTAGGCAAGGAGCTTTACTTTTTTTTTTGTATATTGACAGTACATTGTGGGAAACGCTGAGGACATAATCCTGCCCAAGAGGGATGTGAAGGGAAATAATGCGCAAGGGGGTTGTGTGGGAACATAATAATGTGTAAAGGGGCTGTGTGGGGACATACTAGTGTGAAAAGGGCTGTGTGTGGGTACATAATACTATGTAAAGGGGCCATGTGGGGACATACAATGAAATGGGGGTTTATGGGGACATTGTATTGTGTTGGTGTAATGTCTGTGTCTGATCATGCAGGAACATACCACAGCTCCACGGCAGGGGAGGAAGCAAAAGGGAGTATACAGATAGCACAGCATGGCATCACAGATTATCTTTTTTGTGAGGTAAAACAATTCCCTTCCAGATTTATTTTAAACAATGTTTTACTTAAAAAAAAAATTAATAATTTACTGTCCCGTGTTGTAATGTCTGTATGCTTTTTTTTTTCCTGGAGCTGTGGTATGATCAGACCATGTTCCTGTACAATCAGACACAGCCATTACACAGCACACAGCAGGGTCACATTTATAAGATTATCTTATTAGCACAGGACCATTTTATTTAACACATCCAATTGTGGAAATTATTATAGTACAATATGCATCTGCATTTTGAAACCAAATACTAAACCAAGTATCCTCAATTTGGCCTCCAAGAAAATCAACAAATTGTTCAAGAATTTAAAGGCAAAATGCAATCGCAGCAGAATAAGTTCAGAAAAGCTAGAGCCAATAACGAGGCATCAATGAAAGTTAGCTTCATACTGCGTCATGGCAGTCCGTTAGACCGTCTGCGTTACACCGCGACATAACGCGGTGTAATGCAGTCCGTTAACGCTGCCATGAACCCCCATTAATTGGGCGCATCGTAATGCATGCCATAATCGGCATGCGCTAGCGATGTGCCGTCATTCAGCGACGGATCCTCGGACGCGGGCTGCAGCGTCTGAGGCTCTGTCACCACTAGGACAGATGAATCATAACGCGATCGCGTTATGCTATGGCGTTAACGCTATGCGTTGAACGGGCTGCTGCAACGCAGTATGACCCTCGCCTAAGAAATTGCTTGACCCAAGTGTTTTTCAGAGGATGCATCCGTTCTGATGGTATTTTGGCGGTCGGTCCAGGTGTGTGATTTTCTACTTGAATAGCAGTCATGGAACTGCTTTGGGGTTATGGAGCAGTGCCGAATCTTCGGTCTCTCTTATGTGTTTTGTAAAAGCATGGAAATGTGACGCACTACACCGAAGTAAGGTGTCTGAGCAGGAGCAGAGTTCTGTTAGCAGAGGCTTAGCTAAGGTTTTCGCTTTGGGGCGCAAACATCTGAGCACCTAATGAGGTAAGCTTGATTACAACTATAGTGGCACACACTAATTGTGGGCATAGGGGAACCTCAGCCGATGACCATGGTATTACTGAAAATAAGTCTCTGAAAAAACATCACTTACTGTATTACCTCCATATGGTGCTAGATATCACTACTGCAGAAAATATAGGTTACAGTTATTGATGGTGACTTACAGGTGATGTTCTTTCTGATGTAAACGTTCACTTTTCCCGTCTTTCCCATCTAGCCCAGACCGACATGACAACTTCTCCAGCCACGACTCGACTGTAGATATTACAACAGACACATGATTTCTCACTTTTCCAGCACCGTTCCCATCTATTCCTTGCCTGCACAACCTCCAGATACCCCAATACTGAACTGCACCTGCTGTACAAAAACAGTGCTCCTCTTACTGCCCCGCATAGTAATGCAACTACTGTGAAAACAATGTCCACATTTAGTTCCTAGAAAGAAATGCCACCTCTGACAGTCACAAAACTTTAAGTGCCCCTATAACAATAATGCTTCTTAAGGGCCCACTTAACATTTAATAATGTCCCTTGAATCTCCCAATGTACAGCTCCCCTGTACACAGTATGAGGAACCCACAGCTTCCCTATACACAGTATGATGGGTCCACAGCTCCTCTATACACAGTATGAAGAGCCCACAGCTGTCCTAAACATAGCAGGGTGGGTCCACAGCTCTCATACAGTCTGAGGGGCCCACAGCTGCTCTATACACAGTATGAGGGGCCCACAGCTGCCCTATACACAGTATGATGGGGCCACAGCTCCTCTATACACAGTATGAAGAGACCACAGCTGTCCTATACATAGCAGGGTGGGTCCACAGCTCTCATACACAGTCTGAGGGGCCCACAGCTGCTCTATACACAGTATGAGGGGCCCACAGCTGCTCTATACACAGTATGATGGGGCCACTGCTCCCTCAAACAATATGACCCCCACAGTAGTCCTCACAGTGTATAATGGACCCCAGAGTAACACCCACACTACATAACGGCCTCCACACTTTCTAATGGCTCCCACAATAGCCCCAATATTATATATTGGCCCTCATGCTTTATATTAGCCTCTACAGTAGCCTCACACTGTATTATGACCCCTAAACTGTAGAATGGCCCCACAGTAGTCCACATACTTTATATTGGCTCCCACACTGTATGAGGGCCTCTCACAGTAGTCCCCAAGCTGCATAGTAGCCCTCGCATTAGCTCCCAAACTGTCTAATGGTCCCAACAGTAGTCCTCACACTGTATAATGACCCCCACGCTGTATAATGGCCCTCACTATACTATATGAGGGCCCCTGAAATTGTATTCACATTGGACTAATTGGATTGTGAATAAAATGTAATTCTTGTTGTATACCTCTCAAGTGCGGAGTTCTACTTTAACATTTAATAATATCCCGAGTCTCCTGATGTACAGCAATAATGGCCGCAGTAACGGTGATTATGAACAGATGGTCATCTGACCGCAGGTATACAACTTGCAGTCATGTGTTATCTACACTCTTTTGGCTTCTCTCAATTTTTTTTATTGAAAGATGCCAACCGTATCTAGTAGACACGTGCAAGTAGCAAACATGCGCTTGGCATGATCGCCTGATCGGACTGAGCCACACTGCATCTTGTCATGATTTGGCAGTCTGCAGTCACGTAGATTGACGGCAGACTTTTATCCCAAGCCTGGACTACCCCTTCAAAAGGGAGCCTGATAGATGATACAGGCTGCTTATGGTTTGTACAGCACGTATCAGGCCCTGGCTGTAGTACCTCATCAGGTGTTTGTTTCTGTAAAGCTGCGGCGTTTCAGATAAATACTTACTTTTAATAGCTGCTGGGGACCAAGCGGCGCTGTGCACTAGTCCTACAGACAGGTACCCGGCAACTTCTCTCCACCCACTGACATTACACTGCACGAGACTCTGCCACTGTGCTAGACCATGTGTAGAGTCTCAAGTTGATAGGGGAGTTGGCAATTAGCCGTGGTCTACTTGACTGCTGCGTGATGACAGTAGTAGCCGTGGCTCCGGGTGGGCCCCCTCTGCCCCTTCCACCCCAGTAGCTATGCTACTGGCTGTTAATGATTTTTGAGTAAAGGGAAGAAACTGCACTTGTCATGGAAAGTAGAGAAAAACCCTTGCCTGATCTATCAAAATTGGCTGTGGTCTGTGTGATTGGGCTATGTGATGCAACAGTTAATTAATAAGTTTCGAATTTTAAAATAGAGCAATCTTTGCCATCTTTTCCAATCCTTTTTTGACGCAGACAGTGCACCCCATCAACTTCAGATGAATTAGTAGATATTCAAAGCGATAATGGCCTGAGGACAAGTACAAGGATACTAAAATTGAGTTTTACAGTCTGCTGACCCCCTGCTTTGATGCCACAGCTCTGACTTCATGCTGCCCTTATTCTGTCCATGTTTGGGACAGATGTTTTCAATAATGAAACTAAACAAGACTAAGCATAGATCACATATCACCAATGACCACCTCCACACTACTTTACAGATTGCTATAGCACGAGACCTGAAACCAGACACACTGAGCACGGGAAAATGATGTCAGACATTGGACCAGAAAACAGAATAGGTAAGCATTTTTAAAAAAAACCGAATAAAAAAAATACATACTTTTTCAAACAAGAAATCTAGTTGAATTATATTTTAACCATACTTTTAAATGATTGTGCTTACATTTTGCTGTGTTTTTTATTTTTAGACCTTGATCAATGGATGTGTAATACAGGGTCTCAGGTTATTTGACAATATGGTAAGGAGTAGTTGCATTTACACACTTTCACAATTACAAATAGCCCTTTGAATGCAACCATAATGCGGATTCATTCCTCAGTGAAAATAAGTTTGACACCCCTGCTAGTGTCTAAGGCTAATTTCACATTAGCGTTTTTTGCGCAGCGCATCGTGCGCAATAGAAACACATGCAAAAAACCCGCATCATGCGTTTTTGCATGCGTCTGCGTTTATGCGCATTCGTTCTCTAGGGGTTAAAACCAGTGTCTACACATTTTTACACCAAAAATGCATGCGCGCGAAAACGCAGATGAACACATGTCCATGCGCACGCCTGCATTCCCATAGACTGTAATGCGTTATTTTGTCGCATTCTGTGTGCAAGCGGTTTTTTTTTATGTCTTTCAGCGGGCCAAAAAAAAGCAACAGGTTGCGTCTGGCGCGCCTAGGCGCACATCTTGAAAAAACGCATGCGCACGAAAACGCATATGAATGCATGTAAACGCAAGACCATGCGCACGCCATGTTAAACATAGGTACGCATGTGCATGGACGCGCACGATGCGCTGCGCAAAAAACGTTAATGTGAAACCAGCCTAAAAAAGAAAAAGTAGATATGTCTGATATTGATCCTGCTCTTGTATAAAACAGACCCATGCAAGTCTATGGGTCAGTGAAAACCTCAGGTAGCATGCTGACGGCATCCTAGTGCTGTCCGTTTTTCACCAATAGGAATGGCCTAAGAAAGCTGCGTCTTTTTTTATTTTTTTTTGCATACTAGAAAAACCGATGAAACGCTGATAAAAATTGACACACTGACCAAACA
The DNA here is from genome assembly GCF_039654945.1 of Dendrobates tinctorius. Taxonomy (NCBI): domain Eukaryota; kingdom Metazoa; phylum Chordata; class Amphibia; order Anura; family Dendrobatidae; genus Dendrobates; species Dendrobates tinctorius. Next base: position 33,907,087 of record NW_027361684.1, read on the forward strand.
CTGATGAAACTGTTTGTTTTTCACATATGAAAAAACAAAACAAAAACTGATGTGTGAAACTGGGCTTAAAGTTTTGCTTTTTTTATTGAATGAAAGCTGTAATTTGGTCACTATATGAAAAAAAAACACATGTAATGCATAGGAATGTATAGTTGTAAAACTAGTGCAATGTATTTGAAAAGAATCAATTACAAAACAAAAGTGTTCTAGAATATTTATTTCCAATATACCTGCATTGGAATATTAGACAAAAAGGCACAAACTCACATAAAAGAAACAACAATAGTCTAGGCAAATCTACAAATCGTACTTATTTCAAAAGGAAGAATGTTATCAAACAATCATTATCTGCCTGAAGATCGACAGAGGTCCGACTCAAAGTATAACATGACAAGAAAGCAGCAGTTTCAATTGAGAACATTAAGGTTGAGACTTTCCTCCACTCCCATTGCCAGGAAAGGTAGGACCAATTCTTAAAAAAACCGAAAGCAGCAGTGAATGATGCCAAATCCTAAGGTCAGACTAGTAAAATAAACGCTCTTCCCTTACATGGTGAAAGCAGCTGATCAGTGGGCTGAATCAACAGCCATTTTATGTGCCTATAAGCAAAAGAAAAAATACGCTGCAGGATCTTGAACTGTATATTCCTGCTACCATATATACAGGATTTACACCATTTATAACTCAATAACTAGAAAAGAATGGTCTGTAGGACAAATTATGAACCATTTCCTCATTGATGACACGATTGTACTTTTCCTGCCCCAATGCACCAAGACTCACCATTGTGCATAGAAGAAATCTAAGAGGTTGGATTTTATGGGATGGTCATGTAGGGGTATACTTTTAAAGATACTTTTATAGATATGATTTTGGAAACCGTTCACAAAATATAGATACTCAGATAATCTACTTCCAACGGACAATATAGCAAGTTGATTGACACTTGTTTGCTTCAATTTGCATGTAGCTACTGTATATTGTTCATCACCATACAGTTCCTTTGTTGACAACAATAAAGGGATGTGATGCCTCCAATGATTTTTATGTTCACATAAAATATGCAAATTACACAACAAAGGAGCATTTGATCAATGGAGATGTGGAGTAATGAACAGGAACAAATGTTGGTAATCATTGGCAATGTAAATTGGTCTTTACTCGATTTTCATCATGATCCTCTGTCATAAAAGATGGGTAGCCAGAAAACACTGGTGCTGTTACAGCGATACAGTTTGGTTCCAGCACAAAAATTACTAGTTCAAAATGAAGCTTTTATCTAATATAAAAGGGTGAACCCTGTACATGCAGGTAAATTAAAGGTAGTCAGCCAGCGCAAAGTTGGTGTTCAAACCAAGCACATTTGCTTGGTGCACCCATAACATGGCATGAAGTTTCAGAGCACTTCTCCACCTACTTGCCTTTTATCTATCTTCACCCTCCTCTGGCACATGTAAATCTTAAGTGATCATGAAAGAAAAAGGGGGTTTAGAAAAATACAAAATAGGTAGTTGAAAAGGTGCAGTGAACTACTTGCCCATGCCAAGAGTGCAGTGAACTACTTGCCCATGCCAAGAGTGCAGTGAACTACTTGGCCATGCCAAGAGTGCAGTGAACTACTTGGCCATGCCAAGAGTGCACTGAACTACTTGGCCATGCCAAGAGTGCACTGAAGGCTTGTGCTTGTTTGGAGCAGTCATTTTGTGTGGACAGACTCCTTTTAAAGAAGTACTCCCGCAAAACTTTGTATTGCCTAAACCTGTCTAAATGTATTTGTAGTGTAGTTCAAGTGTGGAAATATACTTTCTAGTGCCATTCTGGTCATCTTCTGAGTCACAGGACTTCTATTGTGACTTTCTGGATAACATTAGGGTCTGTGTGAGAGCCGGAAGTTGCTATTATAGTGTACATCTTTGTAGCTTCGTTCTAGGCTCCATAGTCTTACATTGTAAGAGCGACTTTCGGCTTACACACAGAACCCGATGTTATCCAGCAAGTCAGAATAGGAGTCATGTAAATGGGAAAAGGACCTGATCGGCACTGGAAACCGGCGAAGATTGCAATCGGCGAGTATATGAGGGTGAGTGCACACGCTGCGGATTGGTCTGCGGATTTTTCCAAGCGGATTTATCTGCGGATTAGCCTGCGGTTTCACACATCTACAATGAAGAACGTGTGATACTGCTGCAGATTCCGCAGAAAGAAGTGACATGCTACGGATTTGAAACCGCAGCAAATCCGCGCGGAAAATTCCGCAGCATGTGCACAGCGTTTTTTGATTTCCATAGGTTAGAATGGTACTGTACACCGCAGCGCCGGATCCGCAGCGTGTGCACACACCCTTACTGCACCTACACTACATATACATTTCGATGGATTTAGGCAATATAAAAGGTTTGGACAACAATAAAACCACCCATTAACATGCATTCCTGGCTTAAACAGATGCATATATAAATTATTATAAAACTAAGTAGCAGTAGTTGCTGCTGGAAGCCATTGGAAGTGCAATTATATCTCAAGTGGGAAGACCAGAAATGGTTGGCAAAACACTACATGGCTTATCCAATTGCCCCAATCTCCAAACCTTAACCAGCAGCGGATGCTCACGGATGACTGGTAGCCTGTTGTGCAAGATTATTAAAATTACCGCTATATCCTATATGACAAGGGAAGCTGACCTACACAGCTGTGCGGATGTCGGGCTCACTGACCAATTTCTGGAACAGTGAAGCCAATAGGGGAAATATTTGAGAATTGCAATAATCTCCTCAAAATGAGGTTCTACCATTATCTCATTTTTTTTATTTCTAATATTTATGTACAAGTTACCCAATAAAAAAAGCTGCTTTTCTGTCAACCAAAAAAATAGAAAAAAAAAAAAAAGCAAAAAAAATGTTATGACTGCCGGGCATTGAGAAATTATGTCTGAGGTAAATGTTGAATTTTTTTTTTAAATTGCTAATGGAATATAGAAGTTTATAAATTATAACATTTCACAAAAATATATCTTTATATTTGGTCAGGAGTGATATCTGATAAACGCATGTGCTGGGTGGTAAATAAAAAAGCGACTGCTGCTCTGTGCTACAGATTTTCGATCCCATCTCCATGAGTACCTCATGATGTACACCCATATTCAATACATAATTTCACTATTTACAATTATTAAAACCCACATTATTATTATTAAAGATACATTTACCGCAAGCCATACACAGTTTGGACTGCCATCTTGTCTTGTGTGCTTACAAAGAAGGGCGTAAGAAGTGAATGTTTGTAATCTGACTACCCAGCCATTTACTTTTGCCAACAATTGCTTTCTGTGACTTTAAAATGTAAAAATAAAACTTTTCCATACACTTGATAAGGGTCTGTCTGGCGTCACACACTCCCGAACAGGGACTTCATGAAGCCATCACAAGGAAGGGTAGCAGCGGACCTCCATATTCATGTCATATTGCCTACACGGACATCACGCACCAAGGGTTAAACGCTATGCTGCCGTCACAGAACATTACTAGTGATGAGCGCAACCGCTCGGTACTCGAGTTTGCCAAGTATTGTGGTACTCGAGTGACATGTTCGAGTCCCCGTTATACTCGGTGCGTAGCTGAGCACCCTAGCAAACCCGAGTAACGAGCACTTGTGTTCATCACTAAACAGTACATGTTCATGGAAAAACATGGAGTCTGACGGCACAGGGAGAGTCAGGTATACTGAAAAATCATAGATTTCTTAAATATGGGGCCACTGAATGCAATTGTGACAACAAGCAATACCCCCCCAACCCCTTCCAAGGCAAACGAGAGCCATAGTAGTTTGTCAGCTTTTGTCCTGCAGATCTGACACATAGGTGGTCAATGGGTCTCGTATATGGTTCTGAATGTAGAGACGGTACAAGTACATCGATAGAGGCGCCATATTTCAGTTGTCCCAATTTCCTATGCATTGTCGCTTCCCTGCATGTAACCCAAAAAAATATCAGGCTTCGGTATTAAAATTCGCCTTGTTGCCTATAGCAACCGGTCACAGTTCGCTTATTTTTCCACAGCAGTTTAAAAAAAAAAAACATGAAAAGTTTTTCGTTGCTATTGATAAGGTCAGGTTTTTGAAAGTCAGGCTTTATGTCTTGTTAATGACAGAAATGATACATGACCCCAATGAGACAACATACTGGGCTTCAATTATCAAAACTACTGACTAAATCTAGGCTACGTTGCCCAGGGCAACCGATGCTCAGATTTAATTTCTTAAACTGCTCAGGTAAAATGAAAGCAGCGCTGTGATTGGCTGCCATGGGTTACAAGGAAAGACAGTTTAAGATATACAAAATCCACATTTCTGAGTTCTCACATTGTACATATTAAAAGTGATGGCGAGAAGAACAGGAGGGGTCTCATAGAAGCAACCTTCGGTCACCACCTAGAAACATCAGCGATACACCATAAGATGGGCATGTCTTCTTGTCTGCTCTGGATTACTATTTTTAAGCAGTTCTGCTTTTTACATAATCTAAAGCACCTGATTATCTCTTTCGGAGCCGGTCAGCACCCAACAGTTACCTCATGAAGAAACTTGAAGCATAACCATCAATTAATTTTTCCCCCCATAAATTAAAAGTGCACATGAAGATATGAAACGTAATCCATCTTATCAGGGAAATCAGTTTATTGTTTGTTTTTTCTCCTTCTGGACTGATCTTTCATTCTCAAAACTCTCAATTCACAATTCGTAAAAACTGTCTTCAGTGTATACAGATTTTACCATTAAAAGGTGTTTTTACCACAATTTTAATTAATAGATCTTAGATTGTCAAGTTCTACAATTGAATGTGATAAAAAAAAAAAAATGTTCCAGTGCTGAGATGATCTTATACATGTGTCTCACCGTACAGGAACATGGTCTGATCGTGCCACAGCTCCTGGGAGGAAACAAAGGCGAGGATACAGACATCACAGCATGGGATCATAGCTGCTATTTTCTGTGAGGTAAAACATATTTAAAAAAAACAAACAACCAAACCTTTACCTCACAAAGAATCGGCTGTGACCCCCATGCTGTCCTGTCTGTATTCTGTTACTTCTTCCCCTGCCCAGGAGCTGTGGTATGACCAGACCATGTTCCTGCACGGTCAGACACAGCCATTACACAGTACACAGCAGAAAAGAAAGGAGAAGGATGCTGCGGCTGGTGAGAAAAACTGGGAAATGAGCGCTGTGTTCTAGGAGCTGCCAAAAGGGATTGGAGAATGGACCTGCGTCAAGATAAGAGATTTATTGATACAACGACTTTCAGAATTGGTTCAACTTCTTCCTCAGAGAAAGGAGCTGAACCAGCTCCAAAGCGTGCTGTATGAATAAACATCTTATCTCGACGCAGGTCCACTCTCCAATCCCTTTTTGGTAGCGACTGGAACACACCACTTCTGTTTCCCAGTTTTACAGTACACATAAGGGGCACTTTTCTAAGGGCCCCGTTTCACTTAGCGACGCAACAGCGATCCCGACAACGATACGACCTGGTAAGGATCTCTGGTGTGTCGCCAAATGATCGCTAGTAAGCTGCCAAACAAGCAGATCTCTTCAGCGACGCATCAACGATCCAGTGATCAAACACAGCGATGCATGCTGGCCAGCAGGACGCCGACGACGAAAAAATGGCCCAGGACATTCCTGCACGATCAGCGATATCCAGCAGGGGGGCCGGACGCTGCTGCGTGTCACATGCAGCGAGATCGCAGGCGAGATCGCTGTTGCGTCACAAATCGGTGACGCATTAGCGATCTCGCTATGTGAGACGAGGCCTTAAGATTATCTCAGCACAAACATTTTTTTGACCCATCTAATTGTGGAGCTTATTTTTATTCCAAGATTTATTGATTAAAATATATTCTGTTCATGGAAAAATCCCTTTATAGAGATGGGAGATGACAGTTCTCAAAGTTCTATGGAGAACTGACACAGTCATTTCAGGAGAACCTGCAGCTGAATATCTGTGTCTGCCTCCTCATTCCACTCTTCATAGAATTCTATAAGCACCAACTGTCCTCTCCTGTCTTAGTAATGAGAAAATCAATCTTTGCTGAATACAGATTTTACCTACAAATTGGGTGTAAAAAAATTCAGAAGGAGAATGCAGCAGACTTCTCATAAAGTACTGTAAAAAGCTGCAGATTTTCACGTGTACTATTGATTTATGGAAAAAAATTATACCGACGATTGATTACTCTTTACACAGTTAAAGGAGTTGCCCATTTTTAAATTTTTATTTTCCGTAGAATCGCAGACCTGTAAATTAACAAGCTGAACATTTTCTCACCGTCCTGGGTTCAGTGCTTTCTCTTTAGGGCTGCAATGGTGACCACAGCACAAGCGACCGCTGCAGCCAATCACATGCCCTTGAGTTGGGACGTCACCACCACAGCAATCAACATACCAACAAAGATCGGAGCAATGGCAATGAGGAAGCAATAGATCCAGGGAAGGCGAGAAACAGCTACTTTAAAAGCTCTGCAATCATATGGAAATATTTTAAAGGGACAGCCCCTTTTAAGCTTCATAAAATTCAATATGAATCTGGGTTATTGCACAGCCGTCTGTTGCTTAAAAAAAAATTATTTAATTCTGTAGCTGCATACGTTTTGCCCTAGTATAAATCTCAGCATAATCTCCTAGATTTACGTAGCACTAGATATCAGTACTGATGACAGAAGTGTATATACATTATTTAGGTCAATATGTTGAGATATTATAACTTAATTACACGGAACCCACAATGATTTTAGGGGGCATATTGGAAGATGCTGTTAGTTGGGCAGCACGCTGATAACACAGGAACACTTGGAATGTCAAGACCAAAGTGAAATTGGATTGTCTTACCATAACATAAACCGAAAGGATTGCGATTATTTACATCATTGTGACATAAACCAACAGAATCTAAGATTACAAAACATAAGAATACTTCTGCTGTAGAGGCCCTCAGTTCATACAGAGCTTTAGATATCTTGCAAGTAAAATGATGAGATTTGTGGTACCAATGGTACTGGTACCTCCCCCCCCCCCCAAAAAAAATGAGATCACTGTTTTAAATAGCAATTCATGATTCAAATAAGTAAAACAGAATATTTGCAATTCACAATTATCACAAGACATTTTTTTTCCATAAAAGTGACAGTTAAATTAAAGGGCAGCTCAGTAGACTCTCTGGGGACAATGAAAATATAAGAGCAGAGGGCTTTGTTAATACAGTATATACACAATGCACCTGAGGAGTGAGCTCCTTCATCGCATGGGTAGGAGAATCAGCGTTTGCTTGTTATAGGACTACAAGCTCACAATATTACAGAGTGCCTAGAGTAAACTACAAGGGAGGGTCAAATCTTTTGCAAAAAAACAGGTAGTGGACTTGATCTAGAAGTGAGCCATCCATCAGGACCAGAATACAGGATGTTCCTGTCCATCACTTCAGTTCAAAACTGAAAGGGGAAAAAAAAAACAACAAAAAAAAACACTTATTAGTCAGCAATGGAAACCGCAAATATTTGGTATATGGTGTACAATCATTTAATGTGGACTTTACACTTGTTTGTGCATGTTAAACTGGCCACATTATGGTGTTGTGGCTGCAGAGCTGATAAAAAGATAACGAAAATGAGAAATTAAAAAAAAAACAAAAAACTAAGACTAGATTCGCCTCTGGGGGGTGGTTACTCTTTATCCTGCATTACACTGACCAATCATAAGCAGGAGCAGACATGCTTTCCACACTGATCTCACTGCTTGGCAAATTACAAGTGTAGGAGGGGAGGGAATAGGTGCGCCATTACAAACACCTTTGTATCTGGAGCTCTCATCCCAAGGCACTGTCAGTGTTGGAGGAGGGAAAGTGGGACAAGTGCAGTGCTGTGAGATGAGAGCTGCAGATACTGAAATACTTGTAATCACACATAGATCTGCTCTATTCCACTGTCCCACAGTAATCACAGTAGGTTTTCGAGGAGAGGTCTGTGCGGAGTTTGATTATCACAGACATCATGCATGGGTTCTTTTTACTTTTTAACAATGCATGATGCCACCTGCTTATGACTGGTTAACAAGCAGTTATGGAAAAAAAATAGCTGTCCATTCAAGCTGAATTCATGTGATAGGATTGGCATCTCGTTTTCTTAGATTTAAAAAGTCATGTAGTTTATTTACTGCTCCACATTTTTGCTCTTTAAGGGATGTCCATTTTATCTTTATTTCATTAAAAATATTTTTACTTTATAAACCGTGAATACAAAAACAGTGCAACTATTAAAAGGGAATCTGTCACCCTATTTTCGGCCTATAAGCTGCAGCCACCGCCATCAGGGGCTTATCTACAGCATTCTGTAATGCTGTAGATAAGCCTCCGATGTAACCTGAAAGATAAGAAAAACAAGTTAGATTATACTTACTGGGGGGGGCAGGTGCATTGGTCCGGCGCCTCCCATCTTCTAGAGATGACTTCCTACTCCTTGCTTCAAGCTGCGCTCCTGCGCAGGCTACTTTCTCTGCCCTGTTGAGGGCAGAGTAAAGTACTGCAGTGCGCAGGCACCAGACCTCTCTGACCTTCCCGGCACCTGCGCACTGCAGTACTTTACTCTGCCCTCAACAGGGCAGAGAAAGTACGCCTGCGCAGGAGCGCAGCATGAAGCAAGGAGGAGGACGTCATCTCTAGAAGATGGGACGTGCCGGACCGGACCACGACACCCATCGAACCGGACGCCCGGGTGAGTATAATCTAAAGGGCCCGTTACACACAGCGATCTCGCTGATTTTGTGACACATCAGCGATCTCTCCAGCGAGATCGCTGTGTGTGACATCCAGCAGCGATTGCGGCCCCCCCCCCCCAGGGGGGTATCGCTGATCGTGCTGGATCGTCCTCACCCGTTTTTTCATCGCTGGTATCCCACTGGCCAGCGCACATCGCTGCGTGTGGCAGCGGGAGCCAGCGATGAGCGACGCTGCACGCTGGTTACCAACGTAAACATTGGGTTTCTAAGGGCCGCGAGGCCCTTAGAAACCCGATGTTTACCCTAGATACCAGCGTGCACTGCAGGCAGGGCAGGAGGTTGAGGCAGAGCGGCGCACAGACCGGAGTAGCTCTGCTATCTGCTACTCCAGTCTGTCAGACCGGAGTAGCAGATAGCAGACCTACGCCGGTCTGTCTGCGCCGCTCTGCCTCCACCTCCCGCCCTGCCTGCAGCGCACGCTGGTATCTAGGGTAAACATCAGGTTTCTAAGGGCCCCGTGGCCCTTAGAAACCCGATGTTTACGTTGGTAACAAGCTTGCTCGCTGGTCTTGATCGCTGGAGGGGCTGTCTATGTGACAGCTCACCAGCGATCAGCTAACAATGCCCCAGCGATCCCATCCACGTCGGATCGCTGGTGGGATCGCTGGGACATGCTACCCTAAAGGTACTCTCACACTTAGCGATGTACCAGCGATCCCAACCAGCGATATGACGCGGTCAGGATTGCTGGTACATCGCTAAGTGGTCGCTAGTGAGCTGCCACACAGGCAGATCTCACCAGCGAAATCGCTGGGGTAGGGGGTCGCTACTTACCTGTCAGACGTGGCGATCCTGCGTCCTCCCGCACGGCTCCACGCGTCGCTTGTCGTCACAGCAGGAAGCGCCGCAGGAAGCTGACGACGAGAAACGGCCCAGGACGTTCTCGCGCGATCAGCGATAACCAGTGGGGGAGCCGGTTGGAGGTAAGTATCAGACATAGCGATATCGCTAGCAATATCGCTATAACGTCACTAGTTATAGCGATATTGCTAGCGATATCTCTTAGTGTGACATGCCCTTAACTCTTTTTTCTTATCTTTCAGTTTACATCTGGGGCTTATCTACAGCACTACAGAATACTGTAGATAAGCCCCTGATGGAGGTGGCTGCATCTTATAGGCCAAAAATGGGGTGACAGACTCCCTTTAAGTTTAATACAATAATTGTTAATGCATTGTCACCAATAACACAGTGCTGTGCAAATTAATTGGGACAAAGCATTTTTTTTTTTTTTTAAGTAAAATCGTAAGTTGGTTACAAGTCTGTGATTCAAACCAGTTTAAACTGCTTTGTCCCAATTAATAAGAAGAATAAGAATCAATGGTTAAATTTTCAACAGGCTGGATTGTCTTATATGTATAGCGTGATGCAGGATTTAAATACTGAACAATATAATAAAGGCTATTTGGAGTCAAAAACTGTGGGCTATACGTTAGGAGGTCTTTTGTTGCTACCTTTTCAGTTTTTGGTTTATTTAGGTTGGGGACACGGTGGTCCAGCGATTCCATATTTCAGAAATTGTGAGTATGATTCTCCCAGCTGAGTTCCTCAAAAAGAAAAAAAAAAAAAAAAAAAAAAAAAAAAAGAGGATGATTTTTAGTGTCTATCCTAAGTGAGTGGGGGTGTTTCTTGCTTCAAGTGAAGTGAGATCAGCTGTTTAGCAGCTCCTAGTAGGAGTGATACCAGGTTGTATTTTTTATGTTTAAAGTTCTTTGATGGACAGGATAGCAAAACTTCTCACAGGGTTAGAGTAGAAGTAATTAAGCCTAATCTTTATAAGGCCAAATTATATTTTTGGGCAGAACCAAGAGATATGGGAAAGGGTCCCTTTGTGTGTTTTACATCTTCAACATAAGTTAGTTCCTGACAAACCAAAGTGGTGTAATAGTTCTGGGATTCTGTACCAATGAGACAAGATTTTATACAAGTTTTCTTGTCGCAATGTGGAGAAACCATGGGAAATAAAATAGAGCCCACTTCTGCGTTAGATAGGCACAAGAGAGCAAATACGGCAAGTTGGTTTGTGGGAAGATAGAGTTGCTATCAGATGGTTGTATATTTGAGATATTGGTTAAAAGGTGAAGAGTAATTGCGTAATTGGGTAAACCAGACCATAGGTTGAAAGGGTTTAAGTATTCAGAGTCTATAAAATATGGTATAGTAGATACAGGACTACGTGGTGAAGGGGTTGAAGTGGGGGAAAAGGCTTTTTCTTTCAACCGCCTAATGGATAGAGTTGTGGAAGTGATGATATGACAATGTGTTTCATCCAGATATACTTGTGAGCGTTCTTTCCTAGGAGAAGGTATTCTATATTTGTTTCATCGTCCTGCTTCGAGGATTTTGCGAGTTTAAACCACCTGAACTGCTTTATAGTAGATCTGGATATCTGGGAGCCCAATGCCACATCTCATTTTGGAGGAGAGAGAAATTTATATGGAAGTGTGGAGCTTTTTAAATTTCCAAATATATTGAGAGATGGTCTATTTACCTGAGTAAAAGAAGGACGGTGGGGGGGATGGGGATTTGTGTCTATGGGAAGCATATTAAAAGTGTATAAAATTTTGGGACGTATAAAAAGTTGTAACTATATTTTTCCTACCTATCCAGGACAGGAGGGGTAAGTCGTAAAATTTTAGAAGCGATTTTGTATTTTCTAATAGGGGTAGAAAGCTGTTTTGGTGATCTTAATCTTGAAAAGGGCCATTTAAAAGGGGTGGATTTTGTAAGTAGTGAGTGTACGCCGAGGGTGTAGAGATGTTAAGGGCTTCCAACTTTTCTAGGTTAATCGTGAAGTTGGATCAGCTCACCTAAATTTTTAAGTGTTTCCAATAATTTAGGAAAGGCTACTTTCGATAGCATTAGGAGTATTTCATCAGTGAGGGCTGCAGCTTTTTGTTCTGTATGTTTAATTTCGTAAAATTTTAAAACAGTGAATGTCAGGGTCTTGTCTGATTTGTTGTATTAAGGTATCCATGACCAGGGTAAAGAGGGAGCGAGGGCACCCCTGACGTGTTCCATTTTGATTGGTAAAGCTTTGTGATAGGATGCCATTTACTCTTATCTTTGTTTAGGGGAAAGAGTAAAGTGAGAAGATGGCGTCTGTAAGTTTACAACGGAATGCAAACCTTTCCAAAGATATGCCATGGAGCACCAGTTTATTCTGTCTAATGCTTTTTCTCCATCAGTTGCACTTTACCTTTATATTAACAGATGTGTTGGGAATATGATTTTGCTGCGCTTAATATACAATGCCCTGAAAAAGTATTCATACCCCATGAACTTTTTCAAATTTTTTTTTTTTTTTCACACCCAGAAACTTAATTGCATTTTATTGGGAGTTTATGTGATATACCAACACAAAGTAACAAGTAGAAAGTGAAGCGTAAAGAAAATGATGCATGTTTTTCTAATTATTTTAAAAATATAAATCTGAAAATTGTGACGTGCGTTTCTATTCAGCCCCCTGTAGTCCGATACCCATAAATAAAATCCTGAGTGACAAATTGCTTCCAGAAGTCAAGTAATTAGTAGTGATGAGCGAGTATACTCATTGCTCGGGTCTCCCCGAGCATACTCGGTGTCCTCCGAGTATTTTGGCATGCTCGGAGATTTAGTTTTCGTCGTCTCAGCTGCATGATTTGCGACTTGTAGACAGGCTGAATACATGTGGGAATTCCCTAAGGCTGGTTTCACATTAGCGTTGAAACAACGCTGCGCACTGCGTCGGTAAGCCCCGCCCCGATCCGGCTCCCTGTCCGCCCCATCCGGGATCACCGCCTACTTTCGCATTTGCACGCATGCGATCGGCGCACCCTATCTTTAGCATAGGGTGCGCAGGTCATGAGCTGCCAGTGTGAAAGTAGCGTGCTGCGCACTTTTGACGGTGCGCCGTGCGCGCCGAAATGCAGCACGCTACTTTCATACTAGCAGCGCATGATCTGCGCACCCTATGCTAAAGATAGGGTGCGCCGATCGCATGCGTGCAAATGCGAAAGTAGGCGGTGATCCCGGATGTGACGGGCAGGGAGCCGGATCGGGGCGGGGCTTACCGACGCAGTGCGCAGTGTTGTTTCAACGCTAATGTGGAACCAGCCTTACAAACAGGCATTCCTCACATGTATTCAAGCTGTCTAGCAGTCGCAAATCATGCAGCTGAGGCAACGAAAATTAAACCTCTGAGCACGCCAAAATACTCGGAGATCACCCGAGCATGCTCGGGGAGACCCGAGCACCAATGCTACTCGCTCATCACTAGTAATTAGTAGTGATGAGCGAGTATACTTGTTGCTCGGGTGGTCTTCGAGTATTCTGGCGTGCTTGGAGAAGGGGTTAATCCATCATCCAAAAATGGAAGGAGTATGGCACAACTGCAAACCTAGTAAGACATGGCCGTCCACCTAAACAGACTTCCCAATCAAGGAAAGCACTAATTATATAAACAGATAAAAGGCCCATGGTTACTCTGGAGAAAACTGCATAGATGCAGAGCTCAGGTGGCAGAATCTGTCCATTAGTCATATACTCCACAAATTTGGTCTTTATGGCAAAGTGGAAAGAAGACAGACATTTTTGTAAGCAAGCCATGAGAACTACAGCTTGCAAAATGCCATGTAGGGGGCACAGCTAGCATGTGGAAGAATGTGCTCTGGTCAGTTGAGACCAAAGTAGAACTTTTTGGCTTAAATGCAAAACACTATGTGTAGCAGAAAACTAATTTTGCACTGAAAAACCATCCCCATCGTCAAACATGGTCAAAATTGATAGGACGAGAGATGGAGCTAAATACAGGGCAATCCTGGAGTAAAACCTATTAGAGGCAGCAAAAGACTTGAATAGGTTCACCTCCCAGCAGGACGATGACCCTTAATATACTGCCAGAGCTACAATTGAATGGTTTAGATCATGGGTCCTCAAACTATGGCCCGCGGGCCACATGCGGCCCGCGAAGGACTTTTATCCGGCCCCTGGCCAGGCCGACATTAAACTGCACTGATTACAGGGCCAACGGGCCTTGTAATCGCGGGCAGGACGAGGCGCCGAGGAAAGGCGTTGCGCAGCGCAGCCCTCAGTATGCAGCAGAGACCACACAGGCGACGTAATTATCATCACGCCGCCTGCGCGGCCTGATGACGTTACGCCGCCTGTGCTGGAAGAAGACGGAGATGAGCGGGCGCCTCTTCAGAGCAGCAGGGGACATAGGCGAGTACTGTTTTTTTTTTTCTTTTTAACTCCGGGTCCTATTGGGGACCTGTGCTGCATAATGGGGACATGTTCCTGCCTACTGGGGACCTGTGCTACGTATTGGGGACATGATCCTGCCTATTTGGGACTAGTTGCCACTAGTGACGTAGCACTCAGCTTTCTCTATAAGTAGAATAGAGCCGGCTGCAAAGTGCTACAAGCTACGCCACTAGAGTCAATTCAAGCAGGACATGACTGCTGAAGACCGGCAAAATATCATTTATTATTCCACACATACAGCTCTCACGGAGTTCACTCTTGGGGGTTTTAAATCAGCTTCTTATCACCACAAGAGCTGCTTTTTAAGCCCTCAAGAGTGAAATATGCCTGGCAGAGGTCCTTTCAATAAATTATTTATTTTAAAAAAGTTAAATAAAAAACGATAACCCCCTCATATATACAATCCCATGTAACCTCATACATACAGTCCCATGTATTCCCATATATATATACAGTCCCATGTAAAGTCATACATACAGTCCCACGTATATGAGCCACATAATTATCAGCATATACCATATATATATATATAGTATATGAGCTGGCGCATGTACTCCAGCCTCATGGCCATAGTATTTATCATTGTACCCCTTTATATTGCAGTATATGAGCCACATAATTATCCCTTTCTTTTAGTAATATGCCCCATCATTATCCCCTTCTTTTAGTAATATGCCCCATCATTATCACCTTCTTGTAGTAATATGCCCCATCATAATCCCCTTCATGTAGAAATTGCCCATTCCACTACCTCCATCATTTCCTTCTCCCCACCACCCCATTATTGCCCTTTCGACAACCCCAACATTGCCCTCTCCCCACCACCGCCTTCTTATCACCCCCATCACGGCCTTCTCCATTGCCCTCTCCCCACCACCGCCTTCTTATCACCCCCATCACGGCCTTCTCCATTGCCCTCTCCCCACCACCGCCTTCTTATCACCCCCATCACGGCCTTCTCCATTGCCCTCTCCCCATCACCGCCTTCTCCATGACTCCCATCATTGCTTCTCATCACATCCATCAACTCACCTACACACGCACACAAACACACACCTCTCTCCTAGACACACACACACACACACACACCCCTCACCTCTCCTCACCGGCAGCTTCCTCTCACTGGCACAGCAGCCGCGGGGCTGAATGATGATGTCATCCAGCCGCGCCGCTGACTGCTGTGTCAGGGAGGAAGCGACACAGGAACACGGGACTGCTGCCTCTCCGACCCGCCGCCCTGCTTGCCTCCACATGGCTAATTTGCATCGCATGTAAATTAGCCATGCGGACACGCGGCACACCCGACCATGTGTCGCGGCACACTAGTGTGCCGCGGAACACTGGTTAAAAACCACTGCTCTAAGTAACCTCCTAGGATTTTTTGATGCAGTAAAACCTCGCCCTGAAGTGTTCTTAAATGAAACTGGGCCCACTGCACCGCTGGGATACAGGAGGAAAGGGAACCCAGAAGGGACATGGCTTTCCTGAGGGACATGGTGGGGTTATTGGAAGCATTTAGGACCTGATAGTGTAAGCGAACAAGCTTCTCTGGAGGCAGACGGCATTCCTGTTTCTCAGAATCTAGAATCAGGCCTAAAAACTGCTGGATTTTCATCGGCTGTAACCGAGATTTTTTGATATTCAGCAGCCATCCTAACCGCTCTAGGGCAGACATTGCCCTCTGTAGCTGTTCCGTACAATGTTTTGCCGTTTTTCCTATAATCAGGAAGTCATCTAAGTAGGGTACTACTAGAATGTCAGATTCACATAGATGGGCCATAACTTCCGCTACTACTTTGGTAAATACCCGGGGAGCGACTGCCACCCCAAAGGGGAGGGCCGCATATTGGAAATGTTCAACTGACCCATTTAACTGAACCGCCACTCTGAGGAAGAGCTGATGAGCTGCATGAATGGGTATATGGTAGTAAGCATCTTTTAAATCCAACACCACCATAAAGCAGTTTTGAAACAACAATTTTATTGTTGAATTAATTGTTTCCATTTTAAACGGGCGTATAACCAAGAATTCATTGAGGGACTTAAGATTAATTATAGTCCTAAAGGAACCGTCTGGCTTGCGGACCAGGAACAGAGGGGAGTAGAAACCTTTCCCCCTTTCTCCTGGAACCACAGTTAGGACCTTCTTAAGGCAAAGATCATGAACCTCGGCCTCCAGGGCAGCTTGTTCTGATGTGGAGGACCTGATTGGGGTGACCCTAAATCGATCATGGGGAACCCGGGTGAATTCCAGTTGTAGACCCGTAGCTATCACCCCCCCGTATCCAATTACTATCCGAAATCATGGACCAGGCTGGGTAGAAGGCAGCTAGTCTCCCCCCTACCGGGGCCTCTAGTCATTGGGGCGGCTTTTTAGTGTCCCGTGCTGGACCTTCCTGGCGCCCCCCTCCTCCGAACATGAAACCTGTACCTCTCCTTCTTTTGTCATCCCATCTGCCCTGATCTCTGGACGACCTTCTACGGAAATATCCTTTCCTGGTAAAGGGGCGTCTATAAGAAGGATTCGGGAGGCTCGGAAACTTCTTTTTATCATCCCCGGCTTTCTCTAACAGTTCATGCAGGGCAGAGCCAAATAGATATTCCCCCTCGCAAGGAATGGAGCAGAGTCGTGACCTGGCCTGGATATCCCCTGGCCAGCATTTTAACCAGAGGGCCCTTCGAGCTGCGTTAGATAACCCTGCGGATCTAGCCGCCATCCTTGCAGAGTCTGCTGAGGCATCAGCCAGGAAAGCAGCGGCACTCTGGATGATTGGTAGGGTTTTCCGAATGGATGCTCTTGAGGCTCCGTCTCTCAGATGGGAATCCAGTTGATCTAGCCAGACCATCATGGATCTGGCTGCACAAGTGGCAGCTATCGCTGGTCTTAGGGCGCCTGCTGACATCTCCCATGTTCCCTTTAGAAAGGAATCCGCTTTTATCCAGCGGGTCTTTTAGGGAAGCCATGTCATCGAAAGGGATGGAAGATTTTCTGGAGGCTTTGGCTACTGCCGCGTCCAGCTTAGGGGCCTTATCTCATCTGTTCACCACTGGGTCATCAAATGGGTACCTTCGTTTGAAGGCCGGTGGCAAGGAGCCTCTTTTTTCGGGTTTTTTCCACTCCCTATCTATTAAGCTCTGGACCTTATCATTTAAAGGGAAGGCCCTGCGCTTCCTGGGATCTAGACCTCCGAACATCACGTCTTGTGCCGAAAGTTCTGGTTTTGAGTCTGTTACTCCCATGGTGGACCTTATTGTTTTAACTAGTTTGCCCATCTGGTCTAACGGGAAGCAGAAACGGCTCGAGTCTTCATCCGAAGACGACGAAGTGGAGGCCGGGGAAACCGAGGAGTCATTGTTCCTAGGAGCAACCGAGGACTCCGAACCTGAGAAGCTAACTTCTCTCCCCCTAGAAGAATCCCTTTTTGACAGGGCTTTCGTTTCTGTCCTGATTATTTCTCTCAGGCTTGTGGTGAAATCCGGCGTTTCTTCCGCTACCTGTAAGGACGGGGGGAGAATGTAAGGGCTTGTCAGTCTATCCCTGGCCCTCGTTCCCTTCCAACCCCTACCGTTTGTCGCACACATGGCTGACAATCTTTTGGGGTGGCCGTCTGGCAAGGGGCAACTACAGAGGGCACATTCCCTGTGCTTCTGTTTTCCCGTAGCTTTCCTCCCCTGAGAAAAATACATAAGGGAACACTGCATCAGGGTACATTCACGAAGATCTCTTACCCATGCAGATGAGGCAGGTACCGGATCACGGAGGGAGGCAGGAGGGTCCTTTAGCCTGGAGGAACTTCCGCGGCTCTGTTCACTTGATCGTTTTTTTCTTCTGCTGGCCACTCGCATGAGGCTTCGCCACGGCCTCCTTCTGTGGCCGCTCCTGTATCTCGTCCTGCTGCTCTATGGGGGCTTCTGTCGTATCCATCACTGGGCCTTCAGAAGCACCCCCGCAGCGTTGCCTCCTGCCTTTTAAGGCCTCCCTGTACCCGGGTCAGCAGGGTTCTGGCGTGGCACCTCCCCAGCATCCGCGACCCCCCCCCGCATGCTCCGCCTCCCCCCTCGCCACGGGCACAGCGCGTCCCCCCGGACAGCCGCGCACCCGCGGCGCACACTGAGAAAGCCGGCCGGCCCCCAACTTCCGGTTTCGGCGTCCCCGGCCCCGCCCCTTCCGCCGCATCACTTCCGCCGTGCTTCAGAGACCGCGGGAGCGCGCGGAACGGAGCCGGCAGGGCGCCCCCGGCTCCGGTGTGCCCGCCGCCCCCACATGCGCCCGCCTGCGCCCACCGACCCGGACACGGGAGGATGACCGGACGCCGGGGGGAGACTCAGGAGGGGCCTGCATACGTACCTGGTGCCCGCACTTTGGAGACGGCTGTCCACCGGACCCTATGCTCCACTTGCTCCAACCACAGCCGTGGCGACCTACCCGGGCCCCACCGTGGTGCTTCCAGGGACCCCGAACTGGACCGAGGTAGGAGATCCCCCCGCTACCTGAGTCGGTCAGCCGGCCTGGGAATCCCTCGTCGACTCCATGACAGACGATCTGTAGGGAGTCCTGTCCTCTAGGAACAGGAAACCAACTGATGCGTGGGAGAGGTGCCGCCCTTTTTGTATCTGTAGGTTTCCTGTTCCTAAAGGGCGGATCCCCTCTCTCAGGTGGTGCTGTCATGGACGTCCGAATAAAAAGGATAGTTAACTGCGGATCTGGGGAGATCCCGGTCCGCCTCCTACAGACACTAAGCATAAACTGAGGTACTTCCTGCCTGTCGGTGGGTGTATACTGCCGGGGAGTTTTCTTATTTTGCATAGTGTCAGCCTCCTAGCAGCAGCAGCATACACCCATGGTAATCTGTGTCCCCCAATGAAGCGATAAAGAAATACATTTAAGCTTGTGGGTGTAATGTGAAAAAATGTGGAAACATCCACGGGTATGAATACTTTCTCAAGGCACTATTACAGGTTCTTTACTTGTTAGTACAGCCTTCCTCACTGAGGTAGGTGCATGTGCCCAGACCTGTTCATCAGTCTTCTCCAATTGAAAAACACTGCACATGGTAGTTTTTAACTGGAGGTTGATGGACTGTTCTGGTCATATGCTCTGGAATGAGAGAACAATTTTAGACAGGAGTGCTGTGAAGTTTGCAAGGCCAGCCACAAAATCATGTCCTCAACCCAAATAAAAAAAAACAAGTCTTTTAAAGTGAAGCAGTGATGATTTTAAAGGCAATCTGTCAACAGGTTTTCATGTAGGGGCAGAGACCCTGATTCCAGCAATGCATTACTTGCTGGGCAGCTTGCAACAGTTTTGATAAAATCACAGCTTTATTTTCTGCAGGTCTAACAGTTCGCTAATGCGGAGCTCTTTATAACCCACTGCAACTAAACTGGAAGTGGCCGCGCTTAAACACTGTGTGATAAATTTGTGAGGCAAACTGAAAATAATAATGAAACTTAAAAGACAGACATTACTCACTGTTGCGGAGACTGGCTATGGCTAAACATATTGCTCTTTGAATCATGAATATTAAAAAGAACAGTCTCTAAACTGGAGCAAAACCAGGGAGCGTCCTCCCGTTTGCAAAAAGAAACAGCTCCCCGCAAGGGAGCGTGTCCCCCTGAGCGGCAGACAGCCACGGCCGATGGCGCCGCCGAACAGTAGCGTGGTGAGCGAGGGGCGTGACTGGCGGGGGGCGCGAGTTGTGGGTGGTGACGTCACCAGTCCGTGCAAGACGAACATGTGCAAGGGCCAATCCTTGTTTAAGCGCGGCCACTTCCAGTTTAGTTGCAGTTGTTTTTTCAGTGGCAGATAGCACACTTAATCTGCCAGGTGTGCCAGCAGCTTATCCATTGACTGTGTATTTGTAGCGCCGGTGTGTGTTTGTTTCTTTGTCTTTATAACCCACTGACACCAATGATGGAAAGTTTTCTCTGCATATTGTGCAGAGGCAGAAATCTGCCAATCAGTGATGGGGACGGAGTAATAGAGAGCTCATGAATATGGAGGACTACCAGGCAGCAAGTTTACTATTACTTAATAATTTCTTGTTCATAAGACAGTGATTTTATAAAAACTTACCCCACCACTGATTGTATAGGCAGAGAGCTGTGAATCAGAGCAGAATTATACAGAGATCAGTATTCAGAGAACTTGTAGCTCGACAGCAGATAAAACCCGAGATTTTTTTTTTTTTTTTAAATCAAAACAACAGCATGCAGCCCAGTAAGTGACATCACTGGAATCAGGTTCTCTGACTATACATCATACTGCTCTCAGATGGCATAGCAAAATACCTGGTAACAGGCTCCCTTTAACCACTTAATGACACATGACATCATAAGTCAGTTCCTTGACTTTGATGTGTGGTCGCTGTTGGATTTTTTTTTCACCACTTCAATAAAAAAATCATACAAGTTTGGTATTGCCCATACTGACTCGGAGAATCATATTGGCAGGTCAGTTTTACCATACAGTGAACATGGTAAAATAAAAAAAAAATTGTGCTGTTTTTTACTACACCAGGTGGTAGAATGAATAGCGTTATTCAAAAGTACAACTCGTCCTCCAAAAAAATCCAAGCCCTCAAACAGCTATATTGACGGAAAAATAAAAAAGTTATGGCTCTTGAAAGAAGGGGAGGAGAAAAGCGAAATAAGGAACAATGGTAAAGAGGTAATTGTAATTCAAATAACTTTTCAGGATAAGATGACCCATGCGTGTAGAGGTGTACAACACTATTTCTGGCTATCATACGAATAATTTACACCAGTTTTCCCCGCTGTTCTCCATCTCTTAAAATTTGCAACAGACTCTGAGCTGGTGGGAGGAGAGGAACTGAATGATGATTTCTACCTTACACCGCTAAGCACAGAGATTCCTGCACTACATTTCTTTTTTAGCACACAGAAAAGCAGTGGCAGCGTAGAGGACATTATACAGCAGTCCTGAGCTGTCTGGATGCTCACGTGAGTTAAAAGACTTGTTGGGAAGCTCAGTAAGATTTTTGCGTTCTGTGTCTGTTTTCTTTCTATGCTCCTCAGCCCCCTATCCCATAGAGTATAATAGTCTGTGTAAATGACAATGCTGTGAGCAGACCATCTGTCTTGTCCGAGTAAGAGCGAGTTGAGCTTTTCTTTTTTTACTTCTTCTTGTTGATTGGATGACAAGTACAGAACGTGGATGGGTGAGGATGAGAAGTGTCTTATAAATGAAAAGAAGTAGATATCTCTGATAAGCTATTTTACAAAGTTTCATATTTTTTGCCTGTACTATTGATTTATCCAAACTTTGGAAAATGCACAGTTCCTGTTTAAGGATTTGCTGAGTTTTTTTTTTCCTGATATCTAAACTAGAGCATAGGACGTAAGAATACACTTTATTTCAGGAGATGTTGAACAGGAAAGGTTTTATACATTTGATCTTTTCTCACCTGGGAGCTGTACTCAAACCAAAACCAGGATGGAAGCAATACACCTAATATACTTACTGAACTCGGTCCTTTAATGCTAGTCATCTGCTGCCACCATGCCTTTCACTGGATCTTTCTCCCGCATCTAAAATTGAAACATCAGAATAATTATGTATTTAGTTAATACAAGAATAAACAAAATCTAAAAACATTGTGTTTAATCTAGTTACATTCGGAAGCAAAAATAATCACTATCGTTTCTGACATTTAACAGTAAGTTGTACTGTTACACTGATCTTGCTTTATAATATTCTTTCAGTAACCACCACACAAAAATAAATGAAATTAAAAAAAGGATTCCGATCACCTTCTTGGTCATCAGTCAGGGTTCTGGTGCTTCTACTCTTAGGGACCATTTCAACACACTGATCCAAATTACTAGTTTGGCATATCCAGTGTTGAAGTGATTTATGGAAAATTTATTAACAAGAACTCATCATTAGGCGCGTTTGGAACTAACAGTCAAGAAATTAATTTTACCCTGGCTATGAGCATTCATACATTCACTCTAATTTAAGGCTTTATACGTAATAGAATCGGGTGCCAGAGTGTATTCTGCCTCATTTTCTTTGATTATATTTTTTTTATTAGGTAAGTGATTTCATCTCTGTGTCCTGACATACGATTGAGCCATGCTTAACAACACAGCTTTTTGTGTGTACGTGCATTCAAACCTCCCCCTGACACAGCATGTTGCGAAACGGGTATTGGTTGTTCTCTCCGAGTGAGGCAGAAGTTATTTAATCTATGTCTATTTCCCATAGACAACATACGGTATATTGTTTTTTCCCTTTAGTCTGTAGTTATTCTTTTGTACATATTGTGCTATGAACTTTGCAGCCTTTATTTTCCCTGAGTATCAATCTCCAACATAAAACATATGGTTCTTACTTTCCCCTTATACTAAAAGGTAGCTTAAAAAACATGGATTTTTGTGAATACTCACCGTAAAATCCTTTTCTCCGAGACGCTCATTGGGGGACACAGAGACTGTGGGTGTGTGCTTCTGCCGTCTGGAGGCTGACACTAAGTATACAAAAAAAGAGTTAGCTCCTCCTCCGCCGCATACACCCTCGCCCCCAGACCGGGCGTAACTCAGTTTAGTGCATAAGCAGTAGGAGAACGCGCCTTAAACTCAGGCAAGAAATTATACGTCTGGAAAAGGGACCACCCTGATCCTTACATAAGGATTTGTATAACTTAAAATAAACAAAAGCCAACTGGCTAGTAGGGTGGGTGCTGTGTCCCCCAATGAGCGTCTCGGAGAAAAGGATTTTACGGTGAGTATTCACAAAAATCCATGTTTCTCCTTCGTCTCATTGGGGGACACAGAGACTGTGGGACGTTCTAAAGCAGTCCCTGGGCGGGATCTTAGCTCACCCAATCCATGCTATTTTGCGCCCCTGATTAGAGGTGCGCAACTGCTGCCTGGAGAATCTTTCTTCCCAGGCTTGCATCCGAGGATGCCTGGGTATGTACGTTATAATGTTTGACAAACGTATGCAAACTGGACCAGGTAGCTGCTTTGCACACCTGTTCCGCTGATGCTTGGTGTCGTAGTGCCCATGAGGCACCCACTGCTCGAGCCGAGTGTGCCTTGATCCCTGCCGGAACCGGCGTGCCACTGATTTCATAAGCTTCTTGAATCGTCAGGCGAACCCATCTGGCCAAAGTCGCTTTGGACGCAGCAAGCCCCTTCCGCCGCCCTTCTGGGATCACGAATAGAGAGTCTGTCCGGCGGAAAGATGCTGTCCTTGTCACATACCTCCTAAGAGCTCTTACCAGATCCAGTGTGTGCAAAGCCTTTTCTACCCTGTGCACCGGTGCCGGGCAAAACGAGGGTAAGACAATGTCTTCGTTGATATGGAATGCAGAGACAACCTTCGGCAAAAAGGGAGGAGCTGGCCTTAAAACTACCTTATCCTTATAAAAAGTCAAGAACGGCGGTTTACAAGATAAAGCCACCAATTCCGAAACCCGCCTAATAGACGTAATAGCTACCAGAAAAACGACCTTCCTGGACAGGTAAGGTAAGGAGACTTCTTGTAAGGGTTCGAAGGGGGGCTCCTGAAGGGCCCTGAGCACCAAGTTCAGGTCCCATGATTCCGTCGGCGCCTTATAGGGGGGTACTAAATGTGCGACCCCCTGCATAAACGTCTTAACCTGCCAGACCGAAGCGACCTTTCGTTGAAAAAGGACCGACAGGGCAGAGATTTGCGTCCTGAGCGAACTCGGAGCCAATCCTGCGTCCAGCCCTGCCTGCAAAAATGCCAGTACGTTGGGGATTGAAAAAACCAGAGGAGCCACTCCGCGATCCCTACACCAACGGAAAAAAACTTCCCAAGTCCGATGATATACCTTCGCCGAGGAAGGCTTTCGGGCACTCACCATCGTGGCCACCACATCGCGCCTGAATCCTGCCTGTGTTAACAGCCAAGATTCAATGGCCACGCCGTCAAACACAGGGCCCCTAAGTTCGGATGGTAGATCGGCCCCTGGGACAGCAAGTCCGGCCGATCTGGTAGACGCCAGGGTACGTCCACCACTAGCTGAACCAGATCTGCATACCAGGCCTTCCGAGGCCAGTCTGGAGCTAGCAGAATTGCTGGAACCTTCTCTCTCCTTAACTTCCTGATGACCCTTGGAAGCAGAGGTAGCGGGGGGAACAAGTATGGGAGACGAAACTGGCTCCATGGAAGCACCAGAGCGTCTGCTGCGATCGCCTGCGGGTCGAGGGATCGAGCGACGAACCTTTGTACTTTGGCGTTCTCTCTGGATGCCATAAGGTCCACGTCTGGTGTCCCCCACCGTTGGCAGATCTGTTGAAAAACCTCGGGGTGCAGGGACCATTCCCCTGCCGCGACCCCCTGTCGGCTGAGAAAATCTGCCGCCCAGTTTTCGACTCCCGGAATGTGCACCGCTGAAATTACCACGTGGTTCTTTTCGGCCCAACGCAGTACCAGCCCAACCTCGCGCATGGCTGCTTGGCTGCGCGTGCCCCCCTGATGGTTGACATATGCTACTGCTGTAGCATTGTCCGATTGAATGCGCACCGGCCGGTGTCTCAGGAAACACTGAAAATGTTGCAGGGCCAATCGTATTGCCCGTATCTCCAGAATGTTGATCGGGAGAATTATCTCCTGAATGGACCACCGCCCCTGGGCTGTGTGACTCTGGAAAACTGCTCCCCAACCTTGCATCGGTCGTCACCACCAACCACTGTTCCGGGGGAAAGGGTTTCCCCTGGACCAGAGACGAGTCGCGAGTCCACCATCGGAGTGATCGTCGGACCAGCGGAGACAAATTGCACCGATGACTGAGGGATAGCAGCCTTCTGTCCCATGCTGACAAGAGCGCATGCTGAAGCGGACGGAGATGGAACTGGGCAAACGGGATTGCCTCCATCGCCGCCACCATTCTGCCCAACACACTCATGCCGTACCGGATGGATCTGGAGCCTGGCTGTAGAAGGTTCCGTACCCCCTGTTTGATCTTTCGCGCCTTGTCCTGAGGAAGGATCACCAGCCCCCGGGAGGTGTTGAAAACCATGCCTAGGAATACGATTCTCTGGGCTGGAACCAAGGACGACTTGTTCCGATTGATCAACCAGCCTAGACGCGCCAGGGTATCCAGCGTGATACTGACATTCTCCTGGCACGCCTGAAACGACGGACCCTTTACCAAAAGGTCGTCCAGGTACGGTAGTACCGTTATGCCCCGTGCATGCAGGATGGCCATAACCACCGCCATTATCTTCGTAAAGACTCTGGGAGCAGTGGCCAGACCGAAGGGCAGAGCAACAAATTGAAAATGTCGCTCTCCGATCGCAAAACGCAGGAACCTCTGGTGTGGAGGAAAAATCGGAATGTGCAGATATGCATCTTGCACGTCGATCGAGGCCAGGAACTCCCCTGGATCCATGGCTGCAATGACCGAGCGGAGGGACTCCATCCGGAATCGCCTGATCCTGATGAATCTGTTCAGGATTTTTAGATCTAATACTGGCCTTACCGTCCCGTCCTTTTTGGGGACCGAAAACAGGTTGGAGTAAAAACCTTGTGTCTCTTCGCTTTTCGGCACTGGGACAATGACCCCGTTGCGCTGTAGCGTCATTATGGCCTGTAACAAACCCTCCGCCTGCGATTCCGTTCCGGAAAGCCGGGAACGGAAGAATCGCCGTGGCGGGAGTCAGAGAAACTATCTTGTACCCGGACGATATCAATTCTGCCACCCAAGCGTCGCGTGCCACTGCGACCCAAACGTGGCTGAACCTTAGTAGGCGTCCGCCCACTCTGTCGTCCGTAGGTACGAAGCGCCTCGAGTCATTTTGCTGGAGGCTTTTGGTATCTGGCCCCCCTTGTTCTGGGCAAACGGCCTCGGCCTCTACCCAGCGGATTGGCTCTGTAGGTTTGCCTTTCCCTAATCTGACCATCATTTGCGGAGGTGGATGCTCTGGCCGAAGTCCCCCTCCAGGGGTTACGAAAAGGCCGAAAACGCCTCTGTCTGCCTAAATGCTGGCCAAGTCCTCTGCTGCGGGAGGAAACTACTCCTCCCCCCTGTGGCTTCTGAGATAAGCTTATCAAGCTTCTCACCGAACAACCGATTGCCCTGAAAAGGCAATGAGGTCAAGGACTTTTTGGAGATAGAATCCGCTTTCCACAATCTCAGCCATAAAGCTCGCCTAACGGCGATCGCATTTGCTGCTGCCACCGCAGAACACTCAGCCGCGTCCAGAGAGGCGCTGACGAGAAAATCACTTGCCCCTAAGATCTGATTCGTCACCTCTAAGACCTCCGCAGGCAGATCTCTGTTTTGGAGGGCATTCTGCAGAGCGTCCGCCCATGAAACCATGGCCTTAGCCACCCAAGTAGCCGCAAAGGAGGGGGCTAGGGCCGACCCCGCTGCCTCATACACTGAGCGGGCAAGCCCCTCTATAAGGCGATCAGTTGGGTCCTTGATAGAAGAACCGCTGGGTATCGACAATAGCGATCTTGACGCTAAACGTGATACCGGTGGGTCCACTACTGGCGACTCCACCCATCCCTTATGGAGTTCAGGAGGAAACGGATACTTAGCTTGCATCGCTTTTTGCATTGCAAAACGCTTATCCGGGTGTTCCCTATGTTTCTGAACTAGCTCCTCGAACTCCGGATGCGTGGCAAACCTTCTATGCGGTCGCCTGGTCTTTTTGAAGGAGACCTTGTGACCTGAGGCCGTGGACACATCGTCCTCGATCTCTAATGTCTGGTTGACTGCCTCAATGAGGCTATCCACCGAGTCTTGGTATCCCAGGCTTTCTGGATTCCAGGCCTCCTCCTCGCCCTCATCCTGCTCACTTCCTGAGCTCGGCGACGGGGAACGAGATACCCTAATACCCGCCGCCGAAGCCCCAGAGGGTCCGGCCGACGGGGAACGAGCTTTCTTGCTATGAGCTTGTCTGGTGCTGGAGCGGCCTCTAACGGTCGGAGGGTCCTGAGACGTGGACGAGCTGTCTTCCGCTGGCAGACCACCATCCTTGTCCCTGCCTGGGCCTTGGAGAGACTCAATTGCCCTTGTAAGGGACATCATAGAGTGAGATAAAGACACCGCCCATTCTGGAGGGTCCTGACCTCTGGGCTCTGCAACAATGGGGGGATCCTGGGCTCGCTCCGACTCGCAGGCTTCACAAAATTTACCCGGCTGCGCTTTAGGCAGCCTGACCCCACAGGAAACGCAAACAGCGTATAGGAAAGAGTGAACTTTCCCTTTGCCAGACATATTGCAAGGTAGGGTAGGAGGAGGAGGATAACCCCTTCCTTGACTACTAGTGCGGCCTTGAAACGGGGTTGCACTTACCCACCGGTAATGTCCCACCTTGCGTCTCTTCCACGGGGCGTGCGGCGTTACTCGCCGGGGCACTCGCACTCCGGGAGATAGGGGGCAGCTTCCGGCCCCACTTCGGCGAGGAAATGCAAGGAGGGGGGGCGGGAGGTCCCCGGTAACTGTGCGCGCCCGCCGCTCTCCGCCCCCGGAAGTTAGTGGGCGGGGCTTCCGCTACCCCCGGAAGTCGGCGGGCGGGCGCGCGGAACTCCGGACCTCCCCATACATCGGGGACAGTGGGCGCCCGCGGGGCTCTGGCCGCACTCCAGGTGCGGCGTTCGAGGGAGGGGGGCGGGAGCTCCCCGGTAACTGTGCGCGCCCGCCGCTCTCCGCCCCCGGAAGTTAGTGGGCGGGGCTTCCGGCTATCCCCGGAAGTCGGCGGGCGGGCGCGCGCTCACGGATCTCCCCATACAGCGGGGGCCGCGGCCGCCCGCGGGGCTCCGGCCGCACTCCGCGTGCGGCGTTACCCGCCGGGGGCAGCGCCGGGTGAGAAGCGGACTACCCGGTCCCGGCCTATTAACAAAAGGTGAGCCGGGCCGCCGAGGGGGCTTGAGGTGCTTCTCAACCCCATCCCTGGGCAGGGAGGGGGAGGCTACTGTACCGCTCTCCGCTTCAATCCCTTGGCTTACCTGCGCCTCCAACTCCACCCCTGGACTCACTACCTAGGGGTGGTAGGGGCATTTCCACGTTGCAGGAGAGAACAACGTGGAGGATCACTCACACGTGCTCGCCCGTTGGGGACGATGGGGAAACCGCAATCCTCTTATCAGGATGCGTTGCCGCCTCTTTATAAAATAAAAAAGAAAAATGGTTGTCTGGGGAAAAGTCCCAGATGTGTCCCTCGGTGCGGGAGAGGAAAACACGTGGAGGGTTACTCACACGTGGTCGCCCGTTGATGATTTGGGGAGATCGGACCCTCTCTATAGGATCCGTCACCCCTGTCTTATCTTCATAGAAAAAAAGAAAGAAAAAAAAAAAAAAAAAAAATCTAGTCTGGAGCTCCAGACTGCGTGTGCCTCCATCAGACACTAAGCAAAAAACTGAGTTACGCCCGGTCTGGGGGCGAGGGTGTATGCGGCGGAGGAGGAGCTAACTCTTTTTTTGTATACTTAGTGTCAGCCTCCAGACGGCAGAAGCACACACCCACAGTCTCTGTGTCCCCCAATGAGACGAAGGAGAAAAATAAAAATAGGCCATTTTTTGTAAGTTGATGTGGTAGATTGTTCAGATAAGCACAACACTCAAAGGAGGAGACCGATGCCAACCCCATCACTGCCATCATCTGTACTCCGAATGAGAATGTTCTGATATCAATACAACTAAAGGCAGGTCAAAAGTGTGGGGAAAAGCAGGTGTTTGGAAGCCATCTACAAGCATTTTTTTTTTTTTTATTTAAACAAGAAAGAAGACAAATATCTTAAAGCGATTTGCAAAGTTTCATAACTTTCTCTGCAGGATAAAAATTTATATATAAATAAAATATTAAAAAAAAAGTATAGATACTCTAAGGAGACAGTCAAGCTGGAATATAGACACTTAAAATTCCGTGCAGTGCTCCATGGGAACAAGTATGCAAAAAGCCACTTCACAGAGGAAGAAGGTAGAGCCTACTGTAGGTAGCAATCCTAAAGTGTCAGTATTGAGCCTTTAAAGCGTCTTACCATAAGACTTCGTACATACAGCCAAACCACAATCTTCTCTAAAGAAAAAAAAACAACTCAATTTTCAGACAGCTGTTTTGGGGTTCTAGCTAATTGCATATATTTTACGCTTTTTTTTCAATTTTTGAATTGGGGGAAAAAAGGAGGAGTCAAATGTTTCAACAGATGCCCCACCAGGATTACGCCACTTGTCAGAGATTGGCACCGTCATTTAAGTGGTTAAACTTCAGAAATTGGGAGTTAACTTCAATTTCTGTTACAGGCAGGTGCCGGCTGTATAACACAGGAGGTACCTGCTCCGTCTGTACACCTACAACATTCTGTAATATGTCCTGGAGCAGAAGGGGTTAAGAGACGAGAATACGGAAATATGATTCTGGATAAGAGGAAAAAGGGAGCACCTGGCAGAAGAAATCCTAGGGTCATTCACTAGAAAAGCAGAAACACCAACCTCATCAAGCTCTTTCTTGGTTTCATCCTCCATCCTGCGAATGTCCTCCATTGTTAACTCCACCCACCTGTCCAGCCAGCAGAAAAGCTGCCGATGAAAATTTGTGAACAATCGCCTCTCTTGCTGAAAAAAAGAAAAAAAAAAGAAAAACATAGCAAAGATAAAAAAAATAGTGCACTCAATTGGAAGGAAATCCAAAATCAAAAATGAGCAATACGATTTGGGCTGCCCGGGTCAAGCGTCCAGTATGGTCCTCATTGGATTCAGTCTTCACTTCTGCACCCGGCATCCTCGCTGCCTCTGGTGCTTACTAGGTCAACGCAACGTTAAAAAAATAAACATAAAAAAAAAAATCATGGTGTAAAGAACATCAAGAGGACCAAAAAGAAAAAGGAAAACCCTAACATAGGCTTTCACCATGCATAAACTTGTGTTATCAAGACAGATAAACAGATGCCAAAAGGAGTCTGGCAGCGGCTTATTCTCCTCTCCCTATTGAGCATACATGGATGCTTGGCCAGGTCGAGTGTCCACGTGTGTGTAGGTGGGTAAAAAGAAAGAATAACTGTTCGGTAGAGGAAAGTGTGACCACCATAAGGGATTTACTGATAAATGAGTCACTCAATTAGGTGAAGATTGTACCGATATCCCATTCACAGTTGCTCCATAGTAATTGTAAGTTTAATATGACTTGGCCAGTCAGCTGTGAGCACAAAATCTGGCCCTCCAAATCAGCACAGAGGGGCCCAACCAGGTCTTGTGCTATTTTGAGCTAAAAGCCCAACATGTTCACGAAAGGCACAGATTTTGAGGCTGAAAGCAGGTGGCAAGGATGATCTCGGCATGCTCTTTGGACCATTCAGCTGTTTGTTTTTTTACTGGTTTAGAAACAGAAACCACACCGAACCCATCACATAGTCAAAGTGACCCTTCTGCTTTAGTTTGCATTAGTTATGTAACAGATCCATATTAAAGAAGCATTCCTATGAATATTATTTTCATTAAATAAAGATATACGAGTAAGGTGAGTAGTGTGAGTGTATCAAATATACTCACCTACCGCCGCTCTCTCTGGGATCCAGCGCAGTTCTTTTCTCAGTGTCGTTACCGCTCTGCATGACTCGTGGAGTTTACAATGTAAGCGTCAGAACGTGGCCCATAGGTTTACACTATAAAAGAGACCTCTGGCTCATGAATGGAGCGAGCCCGATAATCTGAATTGCTGTGGTGTCACTGAGAAGAGGAGCGGGAAGGTGCAGAATCCCAGAGAAAGCAGAAGTAGGGAGTATATTAATACACTCACACTACACATCATACACAGGTTTAATTTAAAAAAATATTCCTCGGGGTGATTCTTTAAACATGAAATCAGTTTTTCTTCCTAGAATGGAACATGAAACGAAACTCAAAAACGTGAAGACTGAGCATTAGTGATTGTACATCGCCACCATGAAGATAATCCATGTAATGAGCACACGGTTAGTAGGAGTCCGTATTAGGAAATAAATGTGAACTCTGACGCTGCAGTACGAACACCAAACATGGATTATATTTCCTCATCGCCAAGCTAATAACGATTATAAATTCGATTTACATGTTTACAGGGGACGCCCAGTGTAAAACTACAAATCTGAAGTCACATATAGTTACTATTATGCTTTAATGCATGCCAAAAATAATAAACTTGTAGAATTCAGACTTGAAACGGAGATTTATTATACCGAATGCACCAAAACCCTGCCATAAGTGCCTCACCCATGGGGCAAAACAGTGTTCAAACCTACAGGATGGGTGATCCCGTAAACATATATGCAGACACTAAACATCTGTACATTGGTCACCTTTACAAGGACCTGTCAGCAGGTTCACTATGACCTGTTTCGGCTTTTATATTTTTCTGCGTTGTGTTTAACCCCTTGGTGACTCAATTTTTCAAAGCTGCCATGTGTCACTTCATGAGGAAAGAACTGTGGAATATTTCAACACAGCCCAGTGATTCTGAGATTGTTTTTTTTTTCATGACACATTGTACTTTGTTAGTGGTACATTCAGGTTGATATGTTTTCCATTTATTAATAAAAATATTAGACTTTTCATAAAACATCAGCAATTTTCTAACTTTGAATGTTTCTATCTTTAATGTAGGCAGTCATACCATATAAAGTTCTTAAAATAACATTTACTTTATGTCTACCTTACATCAGAAAAGCATGAAAAATTTAGCATTTTTCCCCCTCAAGGAACTTTACAAAACCTATTTTTTAGGGATTTATTGTTTTGACGTGACTTTGGGGAACCTAAAAACTCCCCAAAAGTGACACCATTTTAAAAACAGCTCTTCTCAATGCATTTAAAACTATTGTCAGGTATTTTGTTAAGCCTTTGGATGCTTTTCAGTAATGAATGCAAGGTGGCATGACCAGAATGACATTTTTTACCACTAAACTACTGAACAGGCTGCTACAGCTGGCAGACTAAGGCCATTACTTGGCTGTGGATTCCATGGCAATGTTCAGGGTCACACAACCATGATCACTGGGGTTAAAAAGGGGGCCCCCCACACTCTTAACCGTATGGATACTGTTATCACTACTGACAGCAGCATCTACAGGGTCCAACGGCCATGGTCGGTGCCAATACTGCTTGTGGCTGATGCAGAAAAGTGTTAGAACATCCCTTTTAGAATGGTGGGGGGGGGGGGTCTGACAGCTGCACCTACAATGCACCTGAAATTAAAGGAACCACAAAACTGCTGTAACGCTGGGTTCTGTGTGCAGCGGCGCTCCAAGTCAGAGATTGTGCAGGGAGCTGCGGCACAAATCCCGTTCAGAGAGGTCAGGATGTGGCCCTCCTGTACAAGTAGGATCCCCACCCTTCAGGAAAATAATCTACGAGGGGGACGCAGTGCTATATAAACACACAAGAATCTCACCAGCAAGTCCGCGGATGGAATGCTAATTTTTAGATACAGAAAGGATAGAATAATTATAATCTGTCAGGTAACCGCTACACATTCATTCTAGCGATACGAGCAGCAATAAGGGAGGACCAGTAATAAGATGACAGCAAGCCACAAAACGGCAGCTTTAGACTCGGCGTGACTCCTCGGCTTTTACTCACCTTTTGGATGAAGCCTTCTACTTTGTTTTGTAAGCCCCACCACTTGAACTTGACAGTCACTAGCTTGTATGCACACATATGGGGCACGTCATTCCGCTGTGCCAGTGTCTTCTACAAGAAGTAATGCACATCACACATAAGGCTTATAAATGTACAAAAAGCAGTAAATAGTAGAATAATTCATGAGCCATTACGTAGAATAATTACATGAATTCTCACAAATACATGCTGTTATTACACCAAGCTTAAGAAAAGCTCTTGGATAGCAAAACTTTGGCTGTTACCCCATAATGGTACCAATAAAATCTACAGCTTTGCCATGCTGTAACAGAAGCCCTAAAAAAGCTCCACCAACAAAAAAATAAAATAAAGTTATGCGTCTCACAAAATGGTGACAGAATGGCTCTGAAATGACCTGTTGGAATGAAGCGGTGGCCACCCGTCCCATGTGGGACTGCTGAAAAAAGTGCTGTACTCTGCCATTTCCATCAGACCTACCGACACTGAATAGAGCCTTGCTCAAATCCCTGTTCTCGGGATCGGTGGGGGTCCCAGTGGTCAGACGCTCACCGATGAGCAAGTTATCACCTTTCTTTTGGATATCCTATGGATAGCCGATAATCTCTAGCGTTTAGAATAATCCTTTAAAAGTGGACACATCTATAGCAGGTGGCGCTCCTAATGTTTGTTTTTCCCCTCAAGCTGTTCAGTGCACATTGTGACAATGTTGCCTATAATTATGACAATTTGGCATGTAATTAACCATTATAGTTCTGAAAAAGCAGACAAAGAATTTACCTTCCAATCAGGTGTTAGGGGTCCACGTCCGGTCTTAAAAGACTTATATTTTGCTGGGTCTTCATCTGGTTTATAATCCTAGAATGCCAAGAAAATTTAACGTAAAATAAAAATGATAACGATATTTTTAAATAAAATTATTCTGCTGCTCAAACTATTAGACTGACTTTCTATGTGCAGAAATAACATGCCCCGGAGTCATGAAGAGGCACATGCCACCTGATAAGGTCAGCACACCGCCAGAAGTCTTACTCCAGTCAAAGACTGAACTAACATTTCTGGAATAAGAAACGCTGCCACTTTTGATGAATTTGACGTGTGCAGGCAAACCCCATACAGCCCTCTCCCAAGCTCTGCCCATTTTGATGATGCAGCCAAAACTGGAGGGAAAATGCCAAAAGTCGCTAAGTTTTTTCACAGCTCCACGTTGTGGAAAAATTTTGCGATTGACGGATCAAAGCAGATAAGAGCAAAAATGTTTTTGCAGCAAGTAAAGTTAATACGTAACATAATACATATTATATTTAAGGATAAAACTGAAAACTCTTTTTCTGCGACATTCAATGGGAACTGCTAATAACATATGTAGAGATCAAATCTAGGCGGCTTGGTCATCCCTAGACATTGGATGAGTTCTAGGACCAACCTTAGAGAGGACCTGATTCCTATCTGCAATATCAATTTGCACAACTTCCACATTCTTCCAGACATCTGGCTCTAATTTATGTACCTGAAAAAAGAAGTCATGAACAGAGTAGGTATGAAAAATTTTGATTGTTTAACCCAATAATAGTCCTTATACAATATGACATGAACACAATCTATAAACATATGATTTGTTGTTAAAGGTGCATTATAACAGCAGGAAATGATGGGATATCCCTTGGAAGCACATGAAATCTGGCCTATGTTCTTTGAAATTGTAGTGTGGTCGCCACTGAATGTCTCTTAACTATGGCTATATACAACCTACAATGGCGAAGCTTCCTTAAAGATCAGAGAAAATGCTTAAAGTATTATAGATGTTCTAACTGAACGTAGATAAAGTCACTAAAGGGTTATTCTCACGTGTCCTCTTCAGGAGCTCACCACCCCCAGCTCCAATATTGCTGCAAACATTAAACACGTAAGGTATTTAGTTATCGATTTTTGATCAAAGAGTGCACAAGCCATTCAACCACCTCAAGGTGTACCTAAATATGGATGATCCCTACCACTAATGTCCTACCTCTCCAAGTGCCAAACCTCAACCGAATGGGGAGAGAAAAGGAGACCAGGCATAGTTAGTAATGAAAACCTTGTGTGGGAAAGATGGTTAGATAAGGGTGCTAAGCCAAGGAGAGCTAATGCTAAAAGTTGTGCAGGCCCTATTTTTTCTTTTTTTTTGTAGTACATAGGGGTGTGTGGCCCCCTTATTCACCCATCTTGCCCACACAAGGGAGCTGTGCCTTGTATCCTTTTCCCCATGCAGAGGAGGCTGGTTTGACACATGGATGTGACCTTAGTGATCGGGATTATCCATATTAAAAAGGTACACCATGACGTGGTTGGATGGCTTTTACGCTCTTAGATAAAAAAAAAAACAAAAAACAAAAAACTGCCAAGTATCTTATATTTTTAACATTCGCAGCAATATTGGAGTTCATGTACTTATTAATCGCAGTGTGATGACACATTATGTATGTGTTTGTATATTGACCACATAATGTATTTGTGCACCTGTACATTAATTTAATACTAAAGGTGTGCAGGCCTTATTTGTTATTGTGCTGCAGTGATGACTTTCCCAACTAACCACATGTCAACTACTGGCCACCACTGCGGAGGTTAGTGATCGGCTGCAGCGCTCTCATTAGTCATGGATGTCATTGTTGCAGGGCAGACAGGGAGCAATGAAGCAACAGATTTAAGAACTATGTCTTTTTCAATTTTCCATCCTTGGCCCAATTTTTGAAAAATCCTTTAAAAAAAAAAAAAATGATTGATACATTCTTCAGGGGTTAGACAAGTGCTTGAGCATATGAAACCACAATCCGTCTTGCTTCTATATCCCTACTAATTTCATTATATAGAACGGCTAGAAGCATAAACATGGAATCAGGATCATCCCCTGAAAAATATGTTAAAAATACAGATCTCTGGCTGTGCCTCCAATGTTCTTCTAGGCTTATTGGAATGGTTCCCATGGCACTAGAGACAGACATGAAAAGCCTCGGTGTTCGCCACTTACATTGTCTTGTGTACCCAGATCTGGCTTGTGCCACGTCTCAATCTTAATCAAAAAGTCATCCTTCATGTATTCATTCTGCAAAGTAAGCACAAGTCCTGAGTGTCCATCATCTCTAAAAAACAGCATCAATCTCCTAAATAATAAGATTATTAAGATTTACTAGTAAACTATAAAATGCAGCCTGGGAGCGTGGAATGAATTAATTCTGGCTAGGAGAACAATCAGCAGAACAAAATTGTTATTAAAAACATTCGTAGGCAAGAGTAATGTGAATTTAATGCCCCTCACTTCAGAGAATTTACACTTCTTTATAACATTATAATCTCTGGTATGGTTTACAGTCCTGGCGTTAAGCAGCAGGCCCCGAGTAAATGATTGTTAATATTGCAGACAGCAATTCATGGGGATAATTACAGAGCTGTAAAAGCCATTAATACCAACACATTCCCCAATGGGCCACTAGCAAAACGGCCCCTGGGGAAAACTTCTCTCTCAAAAAAAAAAAAAAAGTACGAAAAGTGTTTTGGCCCCACTGCATTAACAGCTGCTGGCATTGTGTATTAGAGCAGGCAGTGAAAGGTCACGGTGCTGGCACGGGCACCTTGGGATCTGCAAAACCTCACTTACCAGCTACACAATTGCACAATACTGTCTGATGAGAGCACAACTAAAAAAGTCCCCTATAGACCTCTTGATCAGACAACTTGATGCGGCTCCTAAAGCTGGCCATACACGTCAGATGTGTATCCGCTAGTGATAAGCGAACGTGCTCGGGTGCTGAGTGTCTTCGGTGTGCTCGAAAAATATGTGCCAGTCCCCATGGCTGGATGCCTCGAGGCGAGACCAGCAGCTGCAGGTAAAAAAACATTTTTCAAACACGTCGAAGACACTCTGATAGCACCTGACTATGCTCAGACAACACCTCATCAGAGAACATTGCTCATCACTAGTACCCACTAATTTTACAGATTTTAAAAGGACAGATCTAATATGTACAGGGGGGTTGGAGTCTCCCTGATGAAGTAGATAAGGATCCGACAGTCAGGTCAGAACATGCCCAATCCTTCAATTCAGTGGGAGAGGAGTTGCAGCAAGAGGGTTCTAGCCGCCTACTCCGCTCTCCCCAAAGAGAGGTGGACAATCTGTGCAGGGGCGGATAGGGGCAGCAGAACAGGAGCCCTTTTCTGTCTGTGCCCACCCCCTAGATCTGTGCATCGTGGGTGAAGGGGTGTCAGAATAGACAGACAACTATGTGATCATCACTATGGTTAATATTTGCACAAGTTATGGCTTTTACATTCCTATATGACAGGACAAAATTGGTTGAATTTCTCTGTATTGCAGATGACAACGAGACGAAAAGTGACCGGAGCGGATTTTTGCACCTGCCGATGCATTTAATAACGGTTAAACTAAATGTGACATCATCAGTATCACAAAACTAGGAAAGTTTCAGCAGAATAAAGTAGTATTCTAGGAAAATAATGTACTTACTGTAATTACTGTTCGATGAGGCATGGGAAAAAAAATGAGGTGAAAAAAAGGTTAGTAGATGACATTTTAACAAGCCAAATCTAGAGGTTTCCTATAATTTTATTAGGAATAAAGTCAAATAAAATGTTGTCATTCCAGTGTGGCATATTATATTACAGCTCCTTACAACCTCGGAGTAGCATGGAGCCAAACACGGGAATCTGTCACCAGGTTTTTGCTACCTCATCTGAAAGCAGCGTAATGCAGGGGCCAAGACCCCATTTTCAGAAATGTGTCACTAGCTCGTCTGTATGCCGTTATTTTATTTA
Source organism: Dendrobates tinctorius (assembly GCF_039654945.1). Classification (NCBI taxonomy): domain Eukaryota; kingdom Metazoa; phylum Chordata; class Amphibia; order Anura; family Dendrobatidae; genus Dendrobates; species Dendrobates tinctorius. The sequence continues at coordinate 33,944,540 of NW_027361684.1, forward strand.
TTTTTTCAATACAGATTATATCATACATCTCTAAGGATGCCAGGTTTAGCCTGGAATAACCTACAGATTTCATTCTAGAGATTACGTCTGTATGGTGATCGGGGCGGGTTGAAGCCAATGGACAGCTATAACTCTGGAGTTCAAAGGGAACCTGTCAGCAGGTTTGGCCGCTATAAGATGCAGCCACTGCCTTTTAGGGCTTATCTACAGCATTCTATAATACTGTAGATAAACCCCCGGACAGACCTGCAAGTTAAGAAAAATAAGTTTTATTATATTCACCCGGGGGGGGGTGCGGTCCGGTCCGATGGATGTCGCAGGTCCGGGTCCAGAGCCTCCAGTCTTCCTTCGATGCCACCCTCCTGTTGCTTCATCGCTCCCCGGCATGGCGCTCCTGCACAGGTGTACTTATTTGCCCTGTTGAGGGCAGAGAAAAGTACTGTAGTGCGCAGGCATCGGGAAAGGTCAGAGGCCCAGCGCCTGCGCATGTCGGGGAGCCATGAAGCAAGCAGGAGGACAGCGTCGCAAGAAGATGGGAGGCGCTGGACCCGGACTTGTGACACCTGCCGCACCAGACCCCCCCCCCAGGTGAGTATAATAAAACATATTTTTCTTATCTTTCAGGTCGGACCGGGGGCTTATCTACAGCATTATGGAATGCCGTAGATAAGCCCTGAAAGGCGGTGGCCGCACCTGCTGACAGGTTCCCTTTAATAGAGCGTTTAAAAGCGCATGCATTGGCACAAAAAGCCAAAAACGCATGCAATTTAATGTGAAGCTTCTTTTAAGCGTTTCTGCAGCGTCTGAGCCGGCAGAAACACTGCGGAAACGCTTAAAAAAACGCAACGTGGGCACACAGCCTTAAACTTGGGGGAGATTATTGTGGGGAATATCAAAGCCTGATTAAAGCTGGTCAAAGATTTTAAAAGGTTCCCTCATTATACAAATGTGAAAGATGCAAAATCCCCCTTCTCTCCCACGTCTGAAGAGCTCAGAGATTTCAGGGTTACACCACAGAGGAGTGCATGGTCTCATTTTTATACAATCCCTGTTTTCTCTGCTGCAGATCTAGCAGTTCTCTGAATGTTGAGCCCTGAATAACCCCGCCCCATCACTGATTGGTAGTCTTCTATGTACTCTTAAATATATAGAAAGCTGTTAAATAATGGTGGCGGCGGGATTATACAGAGCAGGAGGACTACATGGCACAGGACAACTAGTCCTGTAGTGATAATCTCCTGCTGATAAACCACTGATTTTAATGGGACAGCAATACAGCCCAATAAATGACACATCCCTGGAATCAGGGTCTCGGCCTTTAAATCATGCTGCTCTCAGATTACAAAGCAGAAACCTCACGGAGTCCCCTTAGTACTTTACCGTAAAGTTGCACACAGAATGCCTATGGTTCTGCAACCAGATCGAAGGGTGCTCTGTGCAGAACTTGGGAAGGGTTTCACCACAAGAGAACTGATTTTTTATATTGTTTTATCAACTTCCCCCTTCTCTTTTTTTCCATTCTACAAAACCCTCTGTAAAATATCTGTTACTGGAAACACTCCCAGCATTATCACCTGGTTGCAGATTTGGCAGAGGATCCAATTCTTGGCTGCCTGTGGGCATCATCAGCATGAAGCTGGATTGAGCAGACAGGTATTTACTATGTGCACATAGGTATACAGGCAAGCACAAGTAACATGATTGCCCTCAGCTCACAATTCCAAGAAAAGATGCAGATCAAAATGTTCCTTGTTAATGTGAATAGGTCAGGGGATACCATTATCCAAGGAGATATCCACAGGAACACCAACACCAAAAACTGATGGCACCTTAGCATCTCTAGCTCTCGTGCCTTCCCCCCACCAAGGTAACAAGATGCTTGTCACAGTGGCCTGCATTATTCATGCTGAAGACCAGGGCAAGTGAGAAGCACATGCAGATAAGGTAACAATGTCACAACTAGAGCAATCAGCTGCACAGGAAAGCGGGACTAGTAACACTACAGACCAGGAGACAGGACGGCTACTCGTCAGCCGGCAGTCTCAATACTTACTGGTCCTGCAGTAGGGGTAAGCGTTCCAGGCCTTCTCGTGCATATTTAGTGCTCCTTCAGGCGCCAGCATCCTTACAAATGTAGGAACTTTGCTGTAGACAAGAACACAGTTTAGTTCTGTAGACACCGACTGCAAGAAAGTCTCATTTCATAAAACAAAAAATCCAACAAGATCTCCCAAAAGTGTCAGTGAGCAGGGTATTTCACATGCACAAAAAAATCCAATAAGATACCATTTAAAATCAGACAATAAAATAGGGTAAAATACTGCTAAATATATCAACTTTTTTCTAAAAGTTTTTTTATTGAGATTTTTCCAGAGTTTTTAAACATAAATAATACATTATAAAAACCGCATTGAGTAAGAAAATAACTATATAGGAAGGGTAGAGATGGAAGGAAGGAGAGGGGAAAGAGGGAAGGGAAAGAACAATAAAGATCAACAAATCAGTTGTCACCTTGCTAAGAAATAAAAAATTGTCTTTGGGTGTCATTGCAAGATAAACAATTTTATTAGACCTGAAATATGCACAGAACCAATGCCTAACAATCCTCGCTATTAGATCAAGCCCAATCTATCTCACCAGTTTCCCCAGACGCCAGCCCTGACATCAATCCACGGAGCCCAAATTTGTTCAAAATTATTCGCAGCCCCTCTTTTCTTGTAAAACCCTTTTTCCACATTTAAAAACCAAATTTTGTCAATATATTCCTTTTTTTGTTGGGCTCTTAGTATTCAACCAATGTTGCGCTATTCATTTTCTCGCCAAGTACAGCATATGTGCTATTGCTACTTTACCCGTTTCAGTTATCTGATTGTCTTCCACATAATACAGTGTACAAAATAGATGCAAAATTGAGCTATTTATCCTCTATGTGCTACCATGGTTCAACTCCTTTCTCTAAGGGTACCGTTACACCTAGCGATGCACCAGCGATCCCAACTAGCGATATGACGCGGTCAGGATCGCTGGTGCATCGCTAGGTGGTCGCTAGTGAGCTGCCACACAGGCAGATCTCACCAGCGACATAGCGGTGGTCGGGGATCGCTACTTACCTGTCAGACGCGGCGATCCTACGTCCTCCCGCCCACGTCCAGGCGTCGCTTGTCGGCGCCACAGGAAGCGCAGCAGGAAGCTGACGACGAGAAATGATCCAGGAGCTTCTCGCGCGATCAGCGATAACCAGCGGGGGAGCCGGTCGGAGGTAAGTATCACATGCAGCGATATCGCTAGCAATATCGCTGCAACGTCACAAAATCGGTGACTTTACAGCGATATTGCTAGCGATATCGCAGTGTGTAACGGGGGCTTAAGTGAACGTGCTTGGATAAGGTAACTTTGGCATGCTTGAAAACTATGATGTTCGAGTCTCCGTGGCTGCATGTCTCGTGGCTGTTCAACTGCAGCAACCAGGGCTGTGGAGTCGGAGCTCATTTTGGTGGAGTCGGAATAAAATGGACCGACTCCTAAAAATATATAATAAATTGGGTACATTGGTACAATGCAGGATGTGATGAATATTTTTTCATAGGAATTTGGGAAAGTTATGAAATGTCTTATAAATGGCTGTTCTATTCCTGATCTAAGGCTACATTCACACAAGAACAGGTTCTTGCTATTGTAACGGACAATGCTTCAAACATGATAAGTACAATTACCGTATATACTCGAAAATATAAACCGAGATTTTCAGCCCTTTTTTTTGGGTTGAAAGTCCCCCTCTCGGCTTATATTCAACTCAAACCTGGGGGTCGGCGGAGGAGGGGGAGCGGGAGTGTCACAGATCATTCAAAGAAGGAAGAGGAAGTTCCAGCTCCATAAAATATACTTTATTTCATCTTGTTAAAATCGTGGTATGTTCTCATGTGGACAAGTAACATGGCATGGTAAGAATAATCTCAATTACTAATACAAGAAGGGTTTAGAGTATTATCATGAATATATATCCCCTAAAATTGGTACTTTATTAATAATAAAAAAACAGTTATGCCAGATTGTAAAGGGGCATCAAAGATATGCTAATTAATGAGATGCCAGTGAACTAAGCCGCTGATGATGTTGAAGGTGTATCTCCGTCTGCATCAGTATATTAGTATCTTTTTGTGAGGCTGGGGTATCACTGAATGAACTTCATGGATTTGGTGATTAATCTCGTTATCATTATTATATATACATTCCATCGATGCATTATATTATCTGATTGAAATCTCATGTGGAGTAGTTTTATGCAGGATAATTCCCATATGTACCACCAGATGCCAAGTGTGTTCTACCATTGTTTTTAATCTTTGTGGGACACAGGATCCTCTTTAGAGCAGTTATATCTGTCTAGCATTAGGGGTCCCCTCAGCTATCGGGTAGAGGGTGTCATTAGTGGCTGCAGGGTATACCAGGGCCCCTAGGGATAGCCATCGTTGAGCGGGGGCGCCACAACGTTCCCCCCTAGGGTGCCAACCTCCGCGGCCAGGCAGGTACAAGCTCAGAATTATCAGGGATTCCTAGTTGTCCCAAATGTGGGTCTTCTGTTTGAACACTTTTTTCTTTTGTTGTGTATTTGTCACGTTTTCTTTTGGTGTATAACCACACTAGTGGTTTTTTATTATTAATAAAGTACCAATTTTAGGGGATATATATTCATGATAATACATGGCATGGTAAGGCAACGTGTTTCGAGCAAACGATCTACCTCAAGCTTGAGAAAGATCGTTTGATCGAAACGCGTTGCCTTACCATACCTTGTTACTTGTCCACATGAGAACATGCCACGATTTTAACAAGATGAAATAAAGAAAGTATATTTTATGGAGCTGGAACTTCCTCTTCCATCTTTGAATTTCCCGGTGTCGTCACGGCTGTTCCGAGCACCTGTGGCGTACTCTGGTGAGCTGGCTATATTTTCATTTGGTGTCTTGGTGTCACAGATCATACTTACCCCGTCCTGGCTCGGTCTCTGCGGCCCCCCGCTTCTCCATGGTCTCCCTTCCTTCAGCGGTCACATGGTGCTGCTCATTAAACTCATGAATATGCGCATATTCATGAGTTTAATGGGCGGTACCACGTGACCGCTGAAGGCAGGAAGGGAGACCGTGGGAGAACGGGACTGCAGAGACCGAGCCAGGACGGGGTAAGTATAGGCTATATTCACCTGTCCCCGGTCTATCGGTGCTTGCTGCTGTGTGATGTGTCCTTTTGTCAGCGACATTCAGACAGCAGAGGGCGTAGTGACGTTGTTAGTGCGCGCCCTTCCCTCTGCTGCCTGAACGTCACTGACAGATGACAAGGCAGACAGTGGCGGCCGGCGAGCAGCTATGGACGCAGGACAGGTGAATGTCTCAGGTGCCGGGTACTGAGGCAGCAGCGACACCGGCACCTGGCACCCAGCGACGGAGAGTTGAGTATGTAATTTTTTATATTTTTATTTGCAGCAGCATATGGGGGCATAATATATGGAGCATCTTATGGGGGCAGCATATGGGGGCATAATGTATTTGGCATCTTATGGGGGCAGATATGGGGGAATAAAACACGGAGCAGCATATGGGGGCATAATCCATGGAGCAGCATATGGGGGTATAATGTATGGAGCATCTTATGGGGGCAGCATATGTGGGCATAATCCATGGAGCAGCATATGGGGGGCATAATGTATGGAGCAGCATATGGGGGTATAATGTATGGAGCATCTTATGGGGACAGCATATGTGGGCATAATATATGGAGCAGCATATGTGGGCATAATCCATGGAGCAGCATATGGGGGGCATAATGTATGGAGCAGCATATGGGGGCATAATATATGGAGCAGCATATGGGGGCAGCATATGGGGGCATAATCTATGGAGCAGCATATGGGGGCATAATGTATTTGGCATCTTATGGGGGCAGATATGGGTGCATAAAACATGGAGCAGCATATGGGGGCATAATCCATGGAGCAGCATATGGGGGTATAATGTATGGAGCATCTTATAGGGGCAGCATATGAGGGCATAATCCATGGAGCAGCATATGGGGGGCATAATGTATGGAGCAGCATATGGGGGTATAATGTATGGAGCATCTTATGGGGGCAGCATATGTGGGCATAATATATGGAGCAGCATATGTGGGCATAATCCATGGAGCAGCATATGGGGGGCATAATGTATGGAGCAGCATATGGGGGTATAATGTATGGAGCATCTTATGGGGGCAGCATATGGGGGCATAATCCATGGAGCAGCATATGGGGGCATATTCCATGGAGCAGCATATGGGGGCATAATGTATGGAGCATCTTATGGGGGCATGATATATGGAGCATCTTATAGGGGCAGCATATGGGGGGCATAATCTATGGAGCATCTTATGGGGAAGCATATTCTATGGAGCATCTTATGGGGTCATAACCTTTATGGAGCAGCATATGGGGCATATTATTCTAGGGAGCATCTTATGGGGCCATTATTAACCTTTGTGCAGCATTATATGGGGTGTACTTTGTATGGAGCATCTTATAGGGCCATCATGAACTGTATGGAGCATTATATGGGGCTCCTGATTCAATATGGCTACTCAAAAACATTTATCCTACTGATGTCTCAATTAATTTTACTTTTATTGGTATCCATTTTTATTTTTGAAATTTACCAGTAGCTGCTGCATCTTCCACCCTGGGCTTATACTCGAGTCAATAAGTTTTCCCAGTTTTTTTGTGGCAAAGTTGGGGGGGGGGGGTCGGCTTATACTCGGGTCAGCTTATACTCTAGTATATACAGTAAACTGATGAATGAGAGTAATGAACAACAGCTAGAAGAAAATTTAGGATACAGTATGTTTGAGATGGAAGGCCACAGTGCTGTTCATGTAACTGAGGAACAAACAGATATTACAACAGAAGAACAGCAAAATTATACTTTAGAAATAGATGATCTTGTTGAAGCTGCTTCAAAACACTTTCATATTCATCACATGCGCTGTGTTGTGCACACGCTACAGCTGGCAATAAGAGCTAGTCTGCAAGAGGGACACTTCACACTAAGCGAGATCTCTAACGAGTCACCGATTTTGTGACGCATCAACGATCTCACCAGCGAACTCGCTGTGTGCGACACGCGTGCATTAGCGACCGGCCCCCCCGCCGGCTATCACTGATTGTGCAGGAATGTCCTGGGCCATTTTTTGATCGTTTGTCTCCCGCAGGCCAGCACTCATTGCTGCGTGTGGCAGCGGGAGAGCAACGATCAGCGAGCTCCCAGCGCTGTAAGCAGACACTGGGAGCTGGTAACCAGCGTAAATAGCGGGTAACTATGCGCGCCCGTCCCTTAGTTACCCGCTGTGTACCCTGGATACCAGCGTGCTCGGACTGGGAGCTGGTATCCAAGGTAAACAGCGTGTAACTAAGCATCACGCGAGTTTAGTTACCCGCTATTTACCCTGGTTACCAGCGTCCTCGCTGGTCCTGATCGCTGGTGAGCCTGCCTGTTTGAGAGCTCACCAGCGATCATGTAGCGACGCACCAGCGATCCTGACCAGGTTGCATCTTTGTCGGGATCGCTGGTGCGTTGTTTAGTGTAACGGGACCCTAAGACCTCACAGCTCACAGTGCATGTCAGACCAAATGAGAATCATGAGGTCAAAGGAACTGGCCAAGGAGCTCAGAGACAGAATAGTAGCAAGGCACACATCTGGTCAAGGTTATAAAAGAATTTCTGCAGTACTCAACCTCTTCCAGAGTGCTCTGGACCTCAGACTTGGCCAAATGTTCACATCCAACAAGACAATGACCCTAAGCACACAGCTAAAATAACAAAGGAGTGGCTTAAGAACAACTCTGTGACCATTCTTGACTGGCCCAGCCAGAGCCCTGACCTAAACCCAATTGAGCATCACTGGAGAGACCTGAAAATGGCTGTCCACCAACGTTCACCATCGAACCTGATGGAACTGGAGAGGATCTGCAAGGAAGAATGGCAGAGGATCCCCAAGTCCAGGTGTGAAAACCTTGTTGCATCATTCCCAAGACGACTCAAGGCTGTACTAGCTCAAAAGGGTGCTCCTACTCAATACTGAGCAAAGGGTCTGAATACTTATGACCATGTGATATTTCAGTTTTTCTTTAATACAGTTGCAAAAATTTCTACATTTGTTTTTTTTTTTCATTCAAGATGGAGTGCAGAGTGTACCAAATAGCTGCAATGAAACAGTGTGTTACATGTTACACTGTGGGTTGATCCTGCCATTATTAGCACGTTCAGACAACTTTAGTCCAATATGTTTTGTAGCATTGGCACAACAGTGTCTCATGTAACAGCCCACCCATATTGGAGTGAAGGGGTATGATCTGCAATACAACGCTCAACCTGTAGACATGTAGAACAGTTTTGGAAAGCAATTATGCCCATTTGTCTAATCCTGATGAATCCCTTTGATTTTACCCAGCAAATAAAATATCTATAAAATTACCTTTGTAAATGGTAAATCTTGTGTGTGTATTGTCCTTTTTCCCCATCCTTCTCATAAGGCTCATTTACAAGAACCTCCACACCTTCACCTCCTCCCGTTTCATTCTTACTGGCTTCTGCTACGGAGTAGAGCTGGCCCACTTGGTACTAAAAGAGGAAATACAAATAGTTAATTTGGCATATACAGGGTTAAGCTGAATCTCAAAAGAGCAGAGGTGGATAAAAGATGGCCGATTCTAATGTGACCCTCCAGAAGCCAAGACAAGGCCCGACAATAAAAGTGTTTATAAAATAATATGACGTCACACAAAAACAAAGAGGAGAATTCAGGGAAGCCGAGGCACCAAAACCACAGGCAGCGTTTCAGCCATAACTGGCCTCTCTCAAGTCTTAAAAAAAAACAAACAACAAATATATCGTGGCACTACTGCGTTGGTGCACAAAAGAAGGTTCCCACACCAGTATAGATAATATAATAAATTTTTGGCACTCAACTTGTTGCAAAGTGAAGACTTTATTTGCAGTCTCAATAATTAGACGTTTCGGCTTCTACAAACAAGCCTTCATCAGTAAGCTGCAAATCAGTATTCTATATTCTTCCCAAGATCCATAAGAGATTAGAGTGTACCCCTGGCCGACCCATAGTAGCGTCAACTGATTCCATCCTATCACCATTATTCATTCTTTTAGAAAAAATTCTGACTCCTCTTACGAGACAAGCACCTTCTTTTTTATTAGATACAGGTGATTTCCTTAACATCCTACGTAATTTAGGTCCTGTCCCCGGAGACTCTTTTCTTGTGTCCTTCGATGTTAAAGATCTGTACACATCAATTCCACATGAATTGGGTATTGATTGCGTCAAGAGACGCCTGTCTAGATCCGAGATGGATAGCAATATGATAGATTTTTGCATTGAATTATTAACCCTTGTACTCACTAAAAACTACTTTCTTTTTGGGGATACATTCTATCTACAGACCAAAGGGACCGCAATGGGGTCTAATGTCACGCCCCCCCTATGCAAACACGTTTATGGCAACATTTGAAGATGATATTGTCTACCCAGACCCCTCCTTTAAAACCCACTGCAAATTGTGGAAGAGATTTATCGATGACATTTTTTGCATTTGGATGGGGCCGGCTGATACATTAGACACATTTTACAATAAATTGAATATGGCCTGGCCTGGCCTGGCCTGGCCTATCTTTCACCATGACCAGAGATGAACACACAGTGAGTTTTTTGGATACAAAGGTCACAAAGAGCGCGGAGGGACATTTGAGCACTGACTTATATGTCAAAACCACAGACCGTAACAGTCTGTTACACTATAAGAGCTTACACCCCCCCTCCACCAAAAGATCCATACCTGTGTCACAATTCAAGAGGGTCGAACGGATTGTCTCTGATCCGACAATCAGCAATATCAGACTGAATGAGATGCATAATAAGTTTCGCACAAGGGGCTACCCTCCAGATCTACTTGATCAAGCACGACAACCCCCGACCCGGAATCATAGTGGGGTCTCAGGACGTCTACCCTTTGTCCACACATATCATCCATACGCGCAGATCTTACATCGCTCCATACGTAGACATTGGGGCATTCTAAAGGAAGCTCATCCGGAGGTTACAGAATTCCAACAGAATTTTTTACCGTGCTACAAACGCCCCAAAAACATTAGGGACACCTTAATCAGAGCAGACATAGGCCCAGGAGTAAGATCAACTACACAAAGATTCCTTTCCACACCCAAAACAGGTACTTACCCGTGTCTACATTGTAATCAATGTAATAATGTACTTAAGGGAGATCATTTCCATCACCCCCACTCTGGGAAACGTTACCGAATTAAGGACTTCTCCACTTGTGATACATCAAATGTGGTTTACCTGATTAAACGCCCTTGCGGTCTTTTATACATTGGTGAAACCACCCAATCTATCAAGGACCGCATAAGTAAGCATAAATCCACCATCAGGTGTGGAAATACACTATTGCCTTTACCACATCATTTTATTACGGCAGGCCACACCATTCCTCAACTAAAATTTTGTGTTATTGAACATGTGCCCTCTCCACGAAGAGGCGGTAACCGTATCCAACTCCTTAAGAGAAGAGAGGCCTTTTGGATACATGAACTACAAACTTTAGCACCGAAGGGCCTCAATAGAGACTATGATCTACTGTCCTTCATATAAGGGGTCTGTGACTATATAGTCATATAGTCTTGGGATTTTAACAAACATATATATGGTAATGTGTTTTGTCATCAAGTCATGTTATCATTGCCTGATTTTAACGCATTGTCTTGATCTTGCAGAGTCGTCAATTCTGAACTACACGCAATTGTCACCGATTGTCCTTGTTCCTCCCTCGGACTTCCCCCTCCTGCCTCCTTCAAGCTATTTTTTACATGTTATAGTTTCTAAACTATTTTCTATTTTGCATCTAATGGAATCTCTCTTGATTTAGAATACCAATTGAGATATCCCGTCTCACTCTGTTGCAGGAAACTACAAAACAAAAAAATTTTTTCTAGTATTGGTCTAAACAGTTAAATATAGATTGCCCAATCTGCATACTGTTCACATTTATTATTTCATTATAATCATTTGTTTTGCCCGTTTTTCTTCAGACATAACCGCACTCAAATGCAATACCACATGCATAGCCACTCATTTTTTACCTCCTACATACATCCGCCCGGTGCTACAATCCAAAGAGCACGGACGTTTGTGTACATTCAGTGGGATGACGTGCACTCCAGCGCCACCTCCCACAACACGCCCCTACATTTCTCTAACCCTGTCTGCGCATTCAAATGGACGGCAACGTCACTTCCGGTGACGCCGTCCAGTCAGCCTAGGGATGTCCCGCCCACCGTCTATTTAAAATCCACAGTGCATGCCATGGGCACCCTGGCTACAAGCGGTGGATACCGCGTTCCTCTAGGCACATCACGCCGCCACCCACCAACGGTAAGCCCACCTTTAGCCCAGCATTTATATACATAGGCATACTTTGTAGCGGTACTTAACTCCTCATCCACCATGCATTTCTGTTTAACAGCCACATCACACAGCGTGGTAAAGGTTTTTCTATGGAGTAGAAACTCACAGGCGACTCCTAGCCTGACACTAAGTGAGTAGATCCATTGGGGGCATATTGACAATTCTAATTTTCGAGTACATTGAGTGAAATTTCTTTATCCTTCTCATGATCTACAGACCCCTCATATAGGATTCCTTACGGCATTATTACAGATCAATCCAGTTACAAATTCTTACCGGTTGGTATCTATAATACTTCATTTGCATTTATCATAATAGTCTGGTGCATTTATATGTTAGCCTTCCATTATGGTTACAACCTTCTTTCTTTTGAAGATGAATACAAGAATTATCACTAACACGGATCAGACTATTCACACCATTATTATAGTGGTGTCCTATCACTGAGTGAGTAGTGACAGATCATTGATTGATTCACTTTATTTCTTTTAATCAATTTGGCGCAATCATTATATTATAAAATATATATATATATATATATATATATATATATATATATATATATATAGAGAGAGAGAGAGAGAGAGAGAGAGAGAGAGAGAGAGAGAGAGAGAGAGAGAGAGAGAGAGATAGAGAGAGATAGAGATAGATATATATACGTATTTTTTTCTCTGTCACTTCAGATACATTGCAAATCTTTCCAAGAGAGCAGTCTGGGTAGGTTATATACCTCCCTTTTCTATTTTTTTCTATTTTTCCCTTTCTTTCCTTATACCTCAACCCGTCCCACCTATTGTAAATTTGTTGTGTTATCCGCTGTATGTTATCTTAAATGACTGTACACTATGTAGCCTCTGACTTGTATTGTACACTTGGATCTGATTTGCAGCTTACTGATGAAGGCTTGTTTGTAGAAGCCGAAACGTCTAATTATTGAGACTGCAAATAAAATCTTCACTTTGCAACAAGTTGAGTGCCAAAAATTTATTATATTAAAAAAAACAAACAAACTTTTTTTTAGGCTTGATGAAGGCCAATTATAGCCACAACGTTGCCCGTTTTGCCTTCCTGCTTTAACTAATGTAAAAAAAAAAAAAGTTCAATTTTTTATCATCAAGATTCTGCTGTTTTGGTGCCTCGGCTTCTCTGAATTTTCGACTATTTTTGGACGTGATGGGTGGCCCTGCCGAGCTAACACAAGTTTGGTCAATGGTGCATATGAGTCTAATATTGGACAAAAACAAGGTAGTGAGTAATAAATATGTAAATGCATCGGCTTATTGGATCGTGTTCTCAGGTCAGCACTGTCAAGAGATTTATTGTCAAAACAGTCATACAAGTGTCAGGAAGAATTAGAAAAACCGGTTCTGTTAGGATACATTAGCCCTTAGTAATTGTAGCTCGCTACGGTCACAAGACTACTGTTTTTTTGTGTTTTTAGTTATATTTTTTAAGTGCATCTGAAGAAATCGTATCTATTGCTCCAGGCCGTCATTAAAGGGGCTTTCACATTCTAGGCGTCTGCCCACAATTGACCAGTGCAGTTTTAAAATAATAAAGTCAGATAGCACCCACCCTCCCCTGGTCCAGCGCTACCTCTTCAACACTGCTTCAGTTTTGTGTACTGGCTGCAGCCGTGATGTCACAACTATAGCGCACATCACTGCTGCAGCTAATCACCAAGCTCAGTGGTTCTGCTGATGCAGACGGCGCTGAGCTCAGTGATTGGCTGCAGGACTGATGTCACCGATGCAGGCAGTAAACACAGACCGGAACAGTGATTCCACCAAAATTTAAGTATACGTTTCATCATAATGAGAGTAAAGTAATTGTGATTTTATTATTTTTTTAACTGCATTAAACAGCAAGGAAGTTAACTTAAAAAAAAACAACAAAAAAAAAAACATCTCACCTATACCATCCCCTGCTGCCTCGGCTCTGACGCTCGTGTGCTCCCCTGTCAGTCTGTGTGATTACTTTCCTTGAGTGATAACATGCCATACATGTCTGTGACCACTGCAGCCATTCATTGGCTCCAGAGGTGGCTGAGGCCTGTGATTAGCTGCAGTGGTCACTTAGATATAAGCTGCAGGTAAGTAAACAGACAAGTAAGGGCTCGAGTTGAGCGAATTTGTTTGAATTCAGTTCCCAATACGATAGACATCGAATATTATTTTTGCAATATTCGAACACAGCCGAACGTCATTAGAGTCAGTGGGAGTAGAAATTATCGAATATGTTAGGAACCGATCATCAAACATAAACTTGGCACAAATAAGGTACCAAGATGGCACGAATATGGCAAATTTAGATTCGGTGACCAAATCCGAACAAATTCGCTCAACTCTAATAAGGACTACAAGAGCTGGCCAGACATTTCTTGTTCTGTTTTTTATCAACTTTTCCTTATTGACACCTAATTTTTAATTTAATTTTTTTTTTCTAAATCCTAGACAACCCTTTTAAGTACCAACAAGTAGCACAATTCAACTAAACCTAACTATGATGATCAGATAAAGGTCACTTTCACACGTACATGTTGTTCATAAACCAAAATCCAGGAGCTAGATACCATAATCGAAAGATTTGTACCTCTTCTGTGTTTTGGATCCACTCTTCGCTTTGGCTCACAAATACAGATGCAAAACACTGAAGTGTGACCTCAGGCAGGGGCGTTCGCAGAAATCCAGGGGCCTTATAACAAAGTTCTAAATTGGGGCTCATTTCTGTCTTTAAACATCCCATCAGAGTTCCGTTATCACATTACGGGTGCCCAATGCAGGCGAGTGAGCGACAGAAGGAATTCACTCTAATTCAGTGCTATGATCGCTGTTCACAATGGCATATAAGGGGATAAAGTTCTGTAATATACACTTAGGTCTAGAAATATTTGGACAGTGACAGAATCTTGGTGATTTGGACTCTGCATACCACCATTTTATATTTAAAATGCAAAAAAACTGATATGAAATTGAAGTGGAGACTTTCAGGTTTAATTAATGGGGTTGATCAAAAATATCCTATGAAACGTTTAGGAATTGCAATCATTTTTTCCACAAAGCCACCTAATTTCAGGTGCTCAAAAGTAATTGGACAAATTAACTTTAGCACAAATAAACGTTCAACATTTTAATACTTTGTAGAGAATTCTTTGCAAGCAATGACTGACTGAAGTCTGGAAGCCACGGACATCACCAAAGCTGGGTTTCCTCCTTTGTGATGCTTTGCCGGCCTTTACTGAAACGGACTTCAGTTGTTGCTTGTTTGTGGGTCTTTCTGCCCTAAGTTTTGTCTTAAGCATGTAAAATGCTGCTTGATGGGGTTGAGATCTGGTGATTAACTCGACCATTGCAGTCCAATCAACCTTACCGCATTTGGTTGAATCTGAGCAGAAAGTACCATATAACCCTGTACACTTCAGAATTCATTCGGCTGCTTCTGTCTTCCGTCACATCATCACTAGTGACTCCATGCTACTGGAAGCCATACATGCCCATGCCATCACACTGCCTCCAGCATGTTTTACAGAGGATGTGGTGCACTTTGGATTATGAGCCGTTCCAAGCCTTCTCCATACTTTCTTCTTGCCAACATTCTGGTACAGGTTAGTCTTTGATTCATCTGACCAAAGAATGCTTTCCAGAACTGGGCAGATTCTTTAGATGTTTTTTGCAAAGCCTAATCTGTCCTATTTTTAAGGCCGATTAATGATTTGCACCTCGTGGTGAAACCTCTGTATATGCTCTCATGAAGTCTTCTCTTTATGGTGAAACACCTACTTGCTGGAAAGTGTTCTTCACTTGGGTGGATGTCGTGAAGGGGTTTTTCTTCAACATGGAAAGGATTCTGCAATCATCCACCGCTGTTGTCTTCCGTGGACGTCCAGACCTTTTCATAGGAACCTGTCAGGTCCTCCAATCCAGCAGCATTCAGCTCTGTGTGATTAAACTCCCTCCTCAAACCTAACCTGTATAACAATTCAGTTAAATAAATGCTATAAAAAGCCTTTATAACCTCAGCTTTTACTATCCTAATGAGGGCTTTGACTAGTCAATGGAGTGTTAGTTCCCCAGCCTAGTCAGCCCTCTCTCCATGTTATCATGTCCCTATAGGCGGTGATAACATAATTTGCACGAACCGGCCTCATCATCGTCAGCTCATGCAAACCTGCACACGCACGCCGCTCATTCTGGATGCGTCACTGTCTCTCTGAAGCCAGGTTAACACTACCCGCCTTCAGAAGACGCACTGTGCATTTCCAGAAACCATCTTTTGAACTTCCGGACATGTGCAGTGCGCCTCTCAAGCCAGGCAGAGTACACCTGGCTTTAGAGATGCAGTGACGTTGCTGTCATGAGCGGCGCACATGTGCTAAATGTGCATGAGCGGCAATGACGCCACTCCTGCAAATTGTGCTATGACACCCACATGAAAGAGGGCTGACTAGTCTGGAGAACTAACAACCATGGACAAGTCAAAGCCCTCATTAGCATAGGAAAAGCAGAGGCTATAAATGCTTTTTAAAAAGCATTTAACTGAATTATGTTATACAGGGCAGGTTAGAGAGGGAGTTTAATCACACATAGCTGAATGCTGCTGGATTAGAGGGCATGGGGGACCTGACAGGTTCCTTTTCATTTCCCAAGCTCAATACTTTGTTTTTTTTTGCAGAATGTACCAAACTGTTGATTTGGCGAATTAACATTTCTGCTAAACCATTGATGAATTTCTTTTTTTTCAGCCTAAAGAGAGACCGTTTCCCTTCCATTGAGAGCTCCTACGAACACATGTTGTGGGTTCACAGCAACAGCTTCCAAATGTAAATTGCACTCCTGGAATCAGTTAGAGACTTTTTACCTGCTTAACTGGTGATGGATTAACAAGGAATAGCCTTTTAAAGAGCTTTTGAGACAACTGTCCAATTACTTTTGGTCCCTTTAAAAGGAGGCAGTTGCATACTAAAGAGATGTAATTCCTAAATCCTTACTCCAATTAGGATGTGAGTACCCTCAAACTAACGCTGAGAGTCTGTACTCTATTCCCATATTGATCATATAACTGTATCTTGAATATGTTTAGGTAAACAGCTAAAATGCCAAAACTTGTGTCACTGTCCAAATATTTCTGGACCTAACTGTAGCGCCAACTGCGGCACTTGTTGGTCGGCGTCTGCTGTGAAAAACAGCTGGCATCCGTTGGGTATGGAGTGGGCTCAGCTGTAGAACCTGCTACACGGAAAGGTTTCTGACTTTTGAAGTGTATATATGTCCTACGTCTGGAGAAGTGACGGAATCCAGGCAGGACCAATCGGCATAGAGTTACCCCATGCTCAATGACCTAGCCTCATGTAGATTCATGCTGCATTGGCACTCTGTATGCAGATATACAGTGTGAAATAAACTCTTGACATATACTTGTTT
This sequence comes from Dendrobates tinctorius, assembly GCF_039654945.1. Lineage (NCBI taxonomy): Eukaryota > Metazoa > Chordata > Amphibia > Anura > Dendrobatidae > Dendrobates > Dendrobates tinctorius. The sequence goes on from NW_027361684.1 coordinate 33,961,477, forward strand.
CCAAAAATTCCTATTCATTTAACAGGTGACAAACAAGTTTTTTTTCCCACCAGCAGTCAGTAATAGCATTATACCATACAAAAGCATCTCACAGGAACATATCGTACAGTACGTTGCTTGGCACCATATGCACAACAGTGCATATAGCGGTACACTCTGATATACACTGCAAACACGAGTACACAGATCCCAGATACATGCAGATGACTGAGCAGAGATAACCACTTTGAAAAAATCACAGATGGATTATAAAACATTGAGGAGCAATGAAAAGGAATCGGTCATTGTGTTTTATTGAAATTCCAGATTGTACTCTGATCACAATGAACGCACAGCCTCTCGGAGGTGTACTCCTAAGTCATGGATACTGCCCCACGGCTCCCGTATAGGTGCCACGCTCTGCTCTACAGGTCACAACACATTTTAAGAGGATCAGCTAGTCCCAGAAGCATTTGCATGGTCCATTTAATCCTTCCTGTTATTTCTGATCTTTTAATCTCATTTAGAATAAAAAAAAAAAAGATAAAATAGATGAGAAAAAACAGGCTCTCCCAGGATTTATTGTCAAAAAGAAGCCTAGACAAACACGTATTCACTTCTTCCTTATGAACACTGCCTTCCGAATTCTCTCAGTAATTGCATACTAATTAATAATTCAACACTCATGTAATGGTAATTAGGGGGTAGTCAGATTTGGACAATGTATCCAAGTCAGTGTTTCACTATTATACATTTGCCTTTATGTAGTGTATGGGCCGGTGAAATCTTCTTCCATAGTAATACATACAGTGCCTAAAGATCATTTTCAGTAAATCAAGGTGGCGATAAAGATAAAGACCACCAACAGTCCATCTCACACATCACAAGCTGTACATTTACTAGAACTAGATTTGTCAGATATAGTTAAAGCACCCCTCCTGGGTTTTTTTTAGCACTGGAGTGGTGCTTTAAAGGGAACCTGTCACCAGGTTTGGCCAATATGAGTTACGGCTACTGCCTTTCAGGGCTGATATACAGCATTCTAAAATGCTGTAGAGATAAGACCCCAATCCGACCTGAAAGATAAGAAAAAAAACTATTATACTCACCCGGGGGGGCGGTCCGGTCCGATGGGTGTCACAGGTCTTGTCCGGCGCCTTCCATCTTCTTGCTTCATCGCTCCCCTGCATCGCGCTCCAGCGCAGGCGTGCGTCTCTGTCCTGTGGAGGGCAGAGAAAATTCCTGCAGTGCGCAGGCGCCAGGAAAGGTCAGAGGGGCCCAGCGTCTGAGCACTGCAGTACTTAGCTCTGCCCTCAACAGGACAGATAAGTACGCTTGCTGGAGCGCAATTCCAGGGCCTGTGAAGCAACGGTAGGGCGGCATCGCAAGAAGATGGGAATCGCCGGACCAAGACCTGCGACATCCATCGGATCGGACCGCCCAGCAGGTGAGTATAATAAAAGTTATTTTTCTTCTCTTGCAGGTCAGATGGGGGGCTTATCTACAGCATTATATAATGCTGTATATCAGCCCTGAAAGGCAATGGCCGTAACTCGGCCAAACCTGGTGACAGGTGCCCTTTAAATGTAAGCCCCTTGTCCCCATTCTCACCTTCTGGCGGTTTCACCTTTAACTGATGCCGCTATATTGTGCCCATAACTTCTGACTGTCTGGAAGTCAGAAGTTACATCACAAGAGCTCAATGCGTGTCTATGAGAGCCAGAACGACGGTCTATAGAATTCTATTGACAAATTACCACCGCAGCGCTCCATGGAACACTGGAGCTGCCAGCAGGTCATTTTTTGCCAGAGACCAATGGGAGCAATGCAGGAGAAGGGTGAAGGTGGTGGCAGGCGAGTAGGAGACAGGGGAATTACATATAAAGCACCACTCCAGCGGAGTGAGAGTGTATTAATATACTCACCTACTGCTGCTCTCTCTGGTGTCCAGCGTCGTTCTGCTCCTCTTCTCAGTGACGTCACTACTCAGAAGACTCTCCGGGCCATGCTGTGCTCTGCATGACCCGGACTTACTATCTAAACCTATGGAGGTTCCATAAGCTTACATTGAAAAAAAAAAACAAAAAAACTTCTGGTTCATGCATAGAGTATAAAATGACACAGTCTAATGAGCGGTGACGTCACAAAAGAGCAGACAGGCAGAGTTGAGCGAATTTGATGGGATTCGGTTCCGAATACGATCGGCAGCAAATATTGTTTTTGCACTTTTCGTCGAACACAGCCAAACGTCAGAGTCAATGGGAGTAAAAATTAAAAATTACCGAATATGGCAAATTCAGATTCGGTGACCAAATCCGAACATATTTGCTCAACTCTAGAGACCGGTGGTAAGCGAGAATATTAAACACATACAAACTACACTACAAACATATACACAGATTTAGTTTAAAAAAAATTAATGGTAGTGGCCTTACCCCCCCCAAATAATTATTGCAAAGTGCGGGCCACTAGGTGTCTCCCTTCTCTCTACCAGAAAGGTAATCTGTCTCCTGCAGTAGAGGCTCAGAGTCGCTTTATAGGGAAGTTGGGATGGGGCTATGAGTCTTCTTATCAAGATTGTGAGCCCCAATGGGGACAATGATAATGTCTGTAAAGCGCTGTGGAATTAATGGCGCTATATTAAGGCAATAAAATAAATACTTCTGCTCTCCTATCCGTCACACTGTATACATAACAGAGGCGTCCAGTACTGGATGTTGGCGGAAGCAGTACATATTGGGAATATCCTGGCAGAATAATAAATCCTATAAAAAAAACAGCAATACATACCAATAATATGATTTTGTGATTAATAAAGTTGTTACTTTTTATTAAACGTGATTTACATTTTTTTATTGGATTATAGGTTATATAATCCTGTCAGAATGCTGGTGATACAAAATACGACAATCTGATCTTACTAGACTGGTTTCAGCACCAAAAGAAGTTTTAACTTGTCATTGGAGCGGAGGGCACCAGGACTGTGCTTTTCAATTAGGTGCACAGAAATGCTTTAAATATTGTGACACCGGAGATATAAAAAACCTCCACCAATATGGTGAAATAGGACACTCCTTCGCATCGCGGATTGCAGCACTGCCTGTATTCTGTTAGTAGGGAACGTGGTCTGTTGCAACGTGCCGGTTACCACTACAGCACCCCTCTGATCTTTTAGGGTACAGATTGTGATGGTGGCCGAGGTGGGCACAGTTATAAAAAAATGGAATCTCCCTCATGTGGCTCTTCCAGGGATAAATGCGAGTTCTTGAAAATACTGGCGTTTTTAACCAGCAAAGCGGACTATCCCAGGATTCTGAAATCCAGAAAAAGGGTTAACCCTAAATATAGGGCCGATTGTTGAGCACAGTGTATAGTCAACGCTGACAACAAGTCAGATCAGTTATGTTCACAAGAACGTGTTCTGTTCTTGGAGACGCTGAATGTTTTACTTAACACTAAGCAAATATCCGCCAGGTTGGGTCTGCTCATAAGATCTCAAGCAGATCCTCCCGTGTTCTCTCTGCCTACAGCCTCATGAGAAAACAATAAAAGCTGTGGCGGGGTACTCAATCATGCAGGGGTGTTAGGTTTTCCATACACATGAGAAGTGCTAAACGCCTTATCAAATGAAAGATTACAGTATCTCTAAGATGCCCTTTGTATCCATTTATTGCCCCCTTCCTCAAAGCACCAGTGTTCAGAGTTGAGGAGGTTCTGGTTCTCGTCTTTACAGTAGTTGTCGATAAGTCTACCCTTTGACCCCATTTTTTTAATAATGTGCATTATGTTCTGATCAGTGATCAATTTCTCAGTGTAGATTTTTGGCACCAACTGTAAAGCTGTATGATGGCCTCCTGGATCATCGGAGGTTGTCTGGCCGCATCAGAATGGAATAAGAAAATAAAAGTAGTAATACTCCACTTACAGTGCTGACACTTCCGATTGCCTGCAGATCTCTGTACGCCTGCTCCCTCTGGATAGATATGTGAGCGCTGCAGACAATCATCGTCCCTGTTTGTCACTTTTGCCACCAGCGATTTGCTGCAGTGGCGATTGCTCCATCCAGATGGAGCAGGAAGTAGGGGGGAGAGGCTGGGATCAGTAACGTGGGTATTACTTTTACTCTATCAAGAGCATTTTTCTAAATTGTTTTATGTCGGTGGCCGAGCAACCAAATGATAGGAAAACAATTATTATAGCTGCCACTGGGAGTTTATTGCATACTCTATTGGTTTCTCATTATGATCAACGGATAAGCAGCATATTCTGCCTAGCGGCAACCAGCATTTTATAATGTAACTGATTTTCAGAACTCCCATCATTACAAAGAAATGTTATAAAATTAAAAGGATCATGCTCCCCAAACCAGCGGACAGTATGAATCAGATGGAGGGGAATATTGAAGGGTGAGAGTATCCATCCAGGAGAAGTAAATTGTAACATATAAATAGAGGAAACCCCAAAGTCACTGATCCATGAAAGGGAGAATGAAGCTTCAGTGAGGAGAGCAACAGCTCTGAATCTACTGGACCCTGAGGAGTATGTCTGCTGCAGGCACATGTCCTGAGGGTGCACTCCTCCCTAGTTAATGTACTTCTCTTAGACTATGATCCTTCACCCCTTTACAGTGCAAACTTGGTGGGGGATTTTTCTGTCTCTGCTCCTCGATCTTGCTGTAGACCAAACCAGTGTGGGTTGATTCTGATGTATGATGTGATAAGTACACACATAATGGCTCCGATTCATCAACATCGAAAGTCATTTTTCACGCTAGTCATGATAAGATGGCTCCTACCTCTTAATGAGTAAGAAAGCACAAAGTGGTGTGCGCCTGGCTACAATCTTACTCGGAGACTGTTGTAAGATTTGTGGTGTAAGAAACGCCACCGCTCGTCATGAATTTCACAAGAGGGTCATTTCTCTAAAGTATCCTTTTCAACACAGCAACGCTAGGCTGCATGTCGGTCGTGCTACTGTGAGCGGCCTGTGTGGCTTTAATGTCTCACTATGGCCTGCAGTGTCTGTGGACGGGTCTCGAAATTGAAACTATCTGGGATATAGTGATCAACTAACAGCTGCCACCACCGGGTCTTCACGATTTTCCCAAGTGCATTCAGTGTGGCAAAACATGCCCGAGACAACCATTAATAACATTATTGATAGAAAAACACACACGCCTTGGCTGCTATGTGTGGCGCTCATATTCAATACTAGATTTTGATAGTTCTGTTTCCATTGTAATATCAGTAATCTGTCCATCCATCCTGCGAATCACATAATTCCACCATCTTCCTTCTTGGTGCTGACCTTTTAATGTTGAGGGGTTGTATATAATAGACATTTTACAGTATACAAACATTTGTTCTACACATTAGAAAAAGGAGAAAAGCTCGGCCTCTTATGTCACCTGTTTGCCCCCAGAATGTGCGCAATCCCATCGACACAATACAAAGGTTTTACGCAGTCGAGTAGGACACAGGTTTGTGACCTTGCAGAGTGACTGTATTTCAGCTTCTCATGGAATTACTGCCCTGGTAAGTCGGTCGGTAGTGTTTTGATGTTACTATGTGCTGATCTTGCTTGAAAACAAGTAAGCCGAGACAAGGAGGCGAGGGAATCACAGCAACAGTCGTCTCCAGGCCCAGAGCAGAGCCGTCATTACTGGAGGACTAGAACTCCTTCTTCCGCTGCAGCCCAGAACACGACATCTGTGCACCCATCAGTTTCACCAGTAGCGTGACTCATGTTTTTCCTTCTGAGAACTTAAGACAGTCACAGTATTTAACTCTCAAGAGTACAAATACAGGACTCCCTCCGGGGACATAGGCGACATGTTGTAGTTGTAAGGTAGAGAGGGAAAATAAACTATAAACTCTATAAATGGAATTATCTCTGAATCGAGCTATTGTTTAAGGCAGGATCATTACTGTATTGTCAGCCCTGGTAACACGACATTTGTTGTTCGGTTGCTATGGAAGAGATGAAGAGACAATAGTATCAAATACAGACGCTATAAATGAGAGACGCTTAGGGCTCCTGTTCAGATATAAAACAGCCCAGTTTACAAACCCTGCGCAATGTCAGCAGCCGGCATTCATGGAATGCGCATCAGGGCTGGACTGCAATACTACACCGCACAGTCAGTGGAGAAGAGTAGTGATGAGCGAGCGTGCGTTGGGGTGCGCGGGTACACACTGAGTACAGCGGGTGCTCGAGCGCCATGCTCAACTCCCTACCCCATGTTTCACGGCTGTTCAACAGCCAATAGAAATGCAAGGATTGCCTGCTGTATGCCCGATTGACTGGCAAAATCTTACTACTTTTGACCTGATGACAGATGCACTTTTATTTCCCCTGCAACCCTAATATTCCTAATTGTGTTTTCTTTAAATCCACCACCTGGATCACAGCGTAATAATATATTATATATATATATATATATATATATATATAATATATTATTACGCTGTGATCCAGGTGGTGGATTTAAAGAAAACAAAATTAGGAATATTAGGGTTGCAGGGGAAATAAAAGTGCATCTGTCATCAGGTCAAAAGTAGTAAGATTTTGCCATATATATAAGCACCAAATAAAAAAGGCCCAAATCTTTGAAACTGTATGGCGGATTAGGAAAAACAAAACCCCCAATAGCCTGCAGCAGAAATAAAATAAGAACGGTCTTCCTTTGATCCAGTGATAAGTAGTGATGAGCGAACGTGCCCTGATAAGGCGTGTTATGCGAGCATGCTTGGGTGCTAGCTGAGACTTTGGCGTGCTTGAATAATATATTCGAGTCTCCGCGCCTGTATTTCTAGCGGCTATTTGACAGCTGCAACAAATGCGTGGATTGCCTAACAAACAGGCAACTTATCTGAGCATGTTTTTTGTTCATCACTAGTGACAAGTCCTGTTTAATCCTTTACTGACATATGATGTTATAGTTACGTCATATACCAACTCCCTGCCTATAACACGGGCTCAGAAACTGAGCCTGCATCTTTCCTGGCAGATGATGGCTGTGATTTCACTTCTTAGTGCAGCAGACTATACTCTAGAGCTGCCCTTATCAAAGCTGCAGCCTCAGTTGGACATATTGGATAACACATCCCATCACCCCTCCACATGACAGCTGTGCCCATTACTCCCAGAGTCACAACTTGTGCCTTCATGGTCTGCTTGAACTAAGCTGGAAAGAAATCTGACTGTTTAGTAGCTGGCTGCTGTAGGAAACCAGACTTGCTAAGTCCTGCCCTTGTGAAGTCCTGTTCCTCAGCCATCTGGAAAGGAGTGAAGAAAATTATCAGACAAGGTATAGATGAAATCCTACAGACTAGAAGCGTCTGCAGACTTTGATTTCTATGCTTCGTGAACATTTGATAAATTGTGAATGTATACAGTCTACTCAGCTGGGAAGATTGTAATTGGACAGTGACGTTAAAAGAGTGGAGGTGGCTATGTACATTAGATGATCATTGGCTGAAGCTCACAAAAGCAACATAAGCCAGCTCACCAGATATCCACCGCAGACCTCGGAACTCCGTCTGGACTGACGTGAAACCAATTAGAGAATGCAATTAGTTCCAGCTGCGTGTAAAATTCTTCTTTATTCCATCATTTAAAATATAACATCTTCATAATGTATGCCACAGCCACGGCAACGCGTTTCGATCTATAAGATCTTTGTCAAAGCCATCATACATTATGAAGATGTTATATTTTAAATGATGGAATAAAGAAGAATTTTACACGCAGCTGGAACTAATTGCATTCTCTAATTGGCTGAAGCTGTTGATTTCAGAGGGACCAAGTGATTACCTAATCTGTATGGTGGGGTCCCAACGTTTCATCGCACATTTTAGGGAAAGAAGGTTGGGGCATGCTGGATTTCATCGTGCCTGACCCTCTATGCCCCAGGATAGATAAATCCCAGGTTCCTGTCAAGAACTCATGTTCGGCTAAACTGACTGTATAAGTCTATAGGGCGCATTGAAGAAATAGCTGTCTACCAAAATCTATATATGGTTTACGGCCACCTTAAAGTGGATGTCCATTAACCTAACTCAGTTACTGGGACTGCCATAAATGTTTCAGAATACTACCCCTGAAAAACCCCAAGTGTCCCATAACTCTCCCACTATTCTGCCAGTATCACACACAGGCCCAGCAGGATCTACTGGACAGGGCACTGCAGCAGGCAACGCTGATACAGTGAATAGATGTAACACAAAGCACCAAAACACCAGCACAGGCAATAAATATTACGCCCTACTCCCCCCTCACTGACTAATCATTTTCTACTGTAATAGGGTGGATGGGAAGAGTGATATGTATGAATGTATATAATAGAGGAAATACAGATTATACAGACACAGCTCAAAAAATAAAGGGAACTGGGGGCGTGGCTATGCCGTGAAAGAGAGGACGCTTGTGAGGAGAGCTCCTCATAATCCTGACAGAGCCTGGTCCCTAGGCCCCTCTCCGGGCGACTCACTTGCAGCTGACCGGACCCCCTTGGACACTGGGACCCCCTGGACGTTCCGTGGCAGGTCGGGAGACGGCTTCTGGGAGCGGGCAGCAGGGGAGATAAGAGCGGGCGGCTGACTCCCCACGAGGCGGCGGCCATCTTGGGCACGCGGCTCAGCTGCTGAGAGCTGCAGCGCCGGCTTCCCACTGCTGCACCACCGCCGGGCAGTGAAGAAATCCGGCTGACAATCTGAGGGAGCGCGCGGTGAGTGCCCTGGAAAAACAGGCCCCGCGCGGTATCCCTCTATCTGCCGGCTGGTGCCATTATTAAGGGAGGCTCTGAACATCCTCCCTCACTGCAGCTGCCTCTGCGGGGCCCCCCTCCCTCCCTGGGCCATAAAGATCTGAACTGCACCTAGTTGCCGTCCTTGTACTCCCTCAGGCGTCCCTCTGCAGCCTGATACATTATTAACTGTTGTCGGCCCTGTTGTGGTCCCTATCTGCGGTAGGTAATACTTGGATCGCACGCCTAAATTGTTTCATCAGAACACACTGCAGACAATCATGAGCCGATTTAAAGGGACGGGAGCGGCGGAAAAATTGAAGGAGTTCGCTAGATCTGATCCCGCTGAAGGTGCGCGGCATAATAGGAGCACATCTTCTCAAGTTCAACGCAAAAAAAAAAAATCGCCATTCTGGGGGCGAAGGAGGAGATGGAACAGGAGGAACTGACCCTTAAACAAGCATCTGAGCAGTTGATGCAGGCTCTCTCATTGACCAGGACATCCCTGACGGAGAAAATTGAGGATGTCTATACGGAGGTGGGGAGACTCCGTCAGGATATGCAGGCCATGAGGGGACGCATCACGGAGGTGGAGACGAGGGTGTCTAAGGTGGAAGATACCATTACACCAATGGAGGCTAAATTGACAAAAGTGGCTGCTCCACGAACGCTTGGAAGCAGAAGGCGAATGACTTAGAAAACAGAATGCGCCGAAATAACATCCGTATTGTTGGACTGCCTGAGCGCTCGGAAGGTCAGCATCCTGAGCAGTTTCTGGAGGATTGGCTCAAGACCTCCCTGGGGGACGAATTCTCCTCAAAGTTCGCCGTTGAAAGAGCTCAAAGTCCCTACAAGACCCCTGCCTCCGGGGGCCCCACCTCGACCATTCCTGGCACGCCTGCTCAACTGCAAGGACAGAGATACCACTTTGCGTCTTGCATGCCTGAAAAGTCCTATCAAATTCAACAATGCTGTCATTTCCATTTTTCCGGATTTCTCCGTGGAGCTGCAGAAGCAGCGGGCGCAGTTCTTCGAGGTCAAGAAGCGACTCAGAGATAGGAACATTGTTTATTCGATGGTATATCCGGCCCGGCTCCGAGTTGTCCATGAGGGTTCCTCCGCATTTTTTACAGATCCGTCGGAGGCGACTGAGTGGCTGCGGTCCCATGGGGGATCCCCTGCGAAGGAGTCCTAATGTGGCGGCTGTTACTTCAGATTTCCTCAATTGACGGTCTAATTGGAGCTCTCCCGGCGAGTTCCCAGATGCCAGCTATACCAGATGCTGTACTCAGTGATGGTATCCCCTTGTTTAATTTTTGATGAGGGTGTAGGACTGTACGCCTATGTTATTAAGTTCCTGTTTTGTTTTTTCTTTTTCAAAAGTTTTAATTTTTATAGTTGCTTAGATGGAGGCCGCAGCCGACGCCAAATTCTGTTATCTGTGTGGGCTCTCTGCACCGGGATCGGGCACCATTATGCACCATATCCAGATGCGGGGAAATGGGTTCTGAGCTGATTTGTATGACCTGGAATGTAAGAGGCATAAAAACCCCTCGGAAGAAAATTAAGGTGTTATCACAGATCAGACATCACCGTCCTCACATTGTGGCTCTGGTATAGACGCACCTGACCAGGGATACGGTTCGGTGGGTGCAGAAACCGTGGGTGCAATGGTTTATACATGCTTTTCACACTAGCTACTCAAGGGGAGTGTCACTGTTAATTCATAAGGATGTTCGGTGGGAGGCCCGTAAAGACCCCGAGGGAAGATTTGTGTTCGTACATGCGCTGATTAACTCTCAGAAATATGTAATTCTTTGTATTTATAATCCCCCTCCAGCCAATATATCAATCCTTCAGAAGGCATTGAGCTTTGCTTTAAATTACCCAGACGCACATGTCATCTGTATGGGAGATTTCAATTTGGTCATGAATAGCCATCTTGATAAATTGAGACTGGGCGATGTTCCCCCCCCTCCGGGAACATCCCAACTGTCACAATTCATGACGGGTAGTGGGTGGCTAGATTTATGGAGGATGCGCCATCCAGAGACGAGGGAATATACTTGTCACTCCTCCACTAGGCGCTCTCTGTCTCGCATAGACTACATTTTTGGGTCCAGCAGTTTGGCGCAGTGGGTGGATGATATTAAACATGGAAGCAGGGGGATTTCAGATCATAGTCCAATTATTCTCAAGCTTAAATATGGGCCATTGACTAATGGGATAGTATGGAAGCTGAATCCTTTTTGGCTGAAGTTGATAACACCCCGTGATAGAACGATAGATCAGTTACGTTGCTTCGTCTTGTCTCACCCCGAACCCCGAAATATTAATGTATTTTGGGATGCTCTTAAAGCCTATTTATGGGGTTGTCTATCCTCCACGATTTCTCATATTAAACGGGTGACATCAGAGGAGGATGGCGAGATGGAGCGACATCTGAAAGACTCGGAGGCAGCCTATATATCGGATCAAACTAACAGTAACAGGGTAGAATGGCTGACCGCTCAAAGGTTATATGCTCAATACACTGAAACCAAATCGAAACGTAAATTATTTTTTGCCTGGCAGTCTTATTTTGAAATGGGGAATCAGGCAAGTAAGTTTCTGGCCTATTTAGTACGACAGCGTAATGCAACTAACACAGTTCTACAAATTCGTGATTCAGGTGGTATTCTTTTCTGATTATTATGGCTCATTGTACAATTCTAAGACGGAGGTGGATGGCCCGGAGTGTTTAAATTATTTGTTAGACACAGAATTTCCTACGCTGAATCCTTCCCAACGGGCCTTTATGGATGCTGAATTTACTCTGGAGGAGGTAGATGACGCCATAAAAGACATGGCCTCCGGGAAGGCCCCTGGGCCGGATGAATTTCCTGTGGAGTTATATAGGAAATATCAGGATATACTAGCGCCCCTCTTGTTGACAGTGTTTCGTGGGATTTGGGAGGGGGGATGCATGCCAGAGTCTTTTTATGAGGCCAATATAATAGTTCTTAAAAAGGAGGGGAAGGACCCTTTAGCTTGTGGATCTTACAGGCCTATATCACTAGTAAATGTGGATTATAAAATTTTTACAAAAATTTTGGCCAAGAGTAAACTCAGTTATATTAGATCTTGTGCACCCTGATCACACGGGTTTTATGCAGGGTAAGAGCACTTCCATAAACATCAGACGTGTCCAGTCAGTGGCCCAATATAGCTCCCTGGTACCAGATAATGAATGGGCATTGGCATCGCTGGATGCGGCCAAGGCCTTTGACTCGCTTGAGTGGCTTTTTCTCCGTGCATGTTTGCAGAGGTATGGATTTGGTGTTATTTCAAAAATGGATTAATGTCTTATACATGAAACCCAAGGCTCGGGTCATCGTAAATAACTCCATATCCGAGTCATTTTCACTGCATAGGGGAATTCGTCAGGGGTGTCCTCTTTCCCCGGCCCTTTTTGCTCTTGCTATTGAGGCGCTGGCAATTCGTATAAGATCCTCCCCCGATATTGCTGGTATAGAAATAGCAGGTCGGACGGATACCATAGGCCTATATGCTGACGATATGGTGATATTTATGGACAAAGCGGAAGAGACCCTAACAAGAGTGATCACTACTATAAATAAGTTTAGTAAATATTCTGGCCTATACATAAATTGGGAGAAATCTGCTCTGATGCCCCTTTCCCATGCTCCAATGCCTCGACTTGAGACTCTCTCCTTACTGCCCATTGTAACCAAGTTTTAAATATTTGGGTGTTTATATCTCTAAGGGTAGTAAATTTGATGTACAACTCAACATACAACCATTGCTGGAGACGGTCAAAAGATAAATTCGCGATTTGGGGTAAACTTCCACTGTCTGTAGCCGGACGTATTAATTTAATTAAAATGATATTACTCCACAAGCTTAGCTGCTTTCTTCAACATAGTGTGGTGGTGGTGCCCAAATCCTTTTTTGCCAATCTAAATTCTCAAACTACATCCTTTATTTGGGGGAAAGCCAGGCCCAAACTTAAACTAACCACATTGCAGAGGCCCAAGAGGGGAGGAGGGGCAGCGTTACCCGATTTCTTTTTATATAATTTAGTTGGACAGGCCAAGGCCATAAGTACATGGATGCCTGGAGGTCACCTCCCGAATTCTGAGAGTCATCTACTCCATGCTGCAGGGACTGCTTGCCCACTGGGCTTTTTGGAAATGAGGAAAATAAATGTCTCGAGACTGTTACCTCTGCTTCGTCTGGCACGATCGATATGGAGACAGATTAAGGGGGTGATTAGATTCGGGGATATTGTAGCTGAAATGCCTCTATGGAATAATGACTACCTCCCGGTGCTACGTGAACATCCATCCGCCGAGTTCTGGGTTCAGTATAGTGTCTCTATACGATAGGTGATCTATATGATCGTGGAATATTGGTATCCTGTGAGCAATTACAGGTCAGTCGCAGTGTCCCAGATCCCAGTTTTTCCGTTATCTACAACTAAGATCAGCTTTTCAATCGCACATGAGATGTATGAGTATGAGTATGAGAATGCTATTTCGTCTTTACCCCTGATAGGGATTCTCCAATCACAGGGCCCTCAGGGTCTCATCTCCTCTCTATATACATATATGTTGTCAGTGGGGACAGAATGTGCCTTAGATTCCGTTAGGAAGAAATGGAGAGGCTCATCCCAGATACACAGGGTGAGGAATGGGAAGAAATCCTGGAGTCACCAATTTGGGTGTCTCCGTCTGCCAACAACAGGATGATACAACTGTATATTAATCAATCATATTTGACTCCAATTCGACTCTTTAAGATGGGCCGATACCCGTCATCGGAATGTTTGAGATGTCATTCAATAGATGCAGACTTTATTCATATGATCTGGAGTTGTCCTGTTGTTGCGCAATACTGGAGGGAGGTGACATTATTAACATCTTTGGTACAAACCCCAGTTCCCCTTGAGCCACTGATTTGTCTGTTTGGAGTGTGGGATGAGGAGGCATGGGGTCATTATGTTGGGATTTTTCTACGGGAGACGCTGTTCATGGCACGGAAGATACTAGCACTACGGTGGATGGGGGGGGGTTCACCTCCTTCTCTTGGGTCCTGGATCACTCTGGTAAATTCGATTATCCCATATGAACATACACTGTATCAAAATAGAGGGTGCCCGGGTAAATTCCAAAAGATTTGGGAGAGGTGGAACTACTCTCACCTTACTTTGCAGAGCGGAGATGTCGCACAGTAAACTGCTCATTACATAGAAGTAGGCTGCAGGATAGTTTATGTTTTGGTAGATGTAGGTAGGGTTTAGAAGCCAGTCAGGTTTTATTACCGATATAATAACACAACACTATTGTGATTCAATTGATGCTATGCTTGCTTTATTTACACACAATTGATCCACATATTATGCCTTATGTTTTTATACTGTCTGAACATATATACAGTGCCTACAAGTAGTATTCAACCCCCTGCAGATTTAGCAGGTTTACACATTCGGAATTAACTTGGCATTGTGACATTTGGACTGTAGATCAGCCTGGAAGTGTGAAATGCACTGCAGCAAAAAAGAATGTTATTTCTTTGTTTAATTTTTTTTAAAATTGTGAAAAGTTTATTCAGAGGGTCATTTATTAACCCCTCAAACCACCAGAATTCTGTTTGGTTCCCCTAAAGTATTAAGAAGTATTTCAGGCACAAAGAACAATGAGCTTCACATGTTTGGATTAATTATCTCTTTTTCCAGCATTTTCTGACTATTTAAGACCCTCCCCAAACTTGTGAACAGCACTCATACATGGTCAACATGGGAAAGACAAAGGAGCATTCCAAGGCCATCAGAGACAAGATCGTGGAGGGTCACAAGGCTGGCAAGGGGTACAAAACCCTTTCCAAGGAGTTGGGCCTACCTGTCTCCACTGTTGGGTGCATCATCCGGAAGTGGAAGGCTTATGGAACTACTGTTAGCCTTCCACGGCCTGGACAGCCTTTGAAAGTTTCCTCCCGTGCCGAGGCCAGGCTTGTCCGAAGAGTCAAGGCTAACCCAAGGACAACAAGGAAGGAGCTCCGGGAAGATCTCATGGCAGTGTGGACATTGGTTTCAGTCAATACCATAAGTAACGTACTCCACCGCAATGGTCTCCGTTCCAGACGAGCCCGTAAGGTACCTTTACTTTCAAAGCGTCATGTCAAGGCTCGTCTACAGTTTGCTCATGATCACTTGGAGGACTCTGAGACAGACTGGTTCAAGGTTCTCTGGTCCGATGAGACCAAGATCGAGATCTTTGGTGCCAACCACACACGTGACATTTGGAGACTGGATGGCACTGCATACGACCCCAAGAATACCATCCCTACAGTCAAGCATGGTGGTGGCAGCATCATGCTGTGGGGCTGTTTCTCAGCCAAGGGGCCTGGCCATCTGGTCCGCATCCATGGGAAGATGGATAGCACGGCCTACCTGGAGATTTTGGCCAAGAACCTCCGCTCCTCCATCAAGGATCTTAAGATGGGTCGTCATTTCATCTTCCAACAAGACAACGACCCAAAGCACACAGCCAACAAAACCAAGGCCTGGTTCAAGAGGCAAAAAATCAAGGTGTTGGAGTGGCCTAGTCAGTCTCCTGACCTTAACCCAATTGAAAACTTGTGGAAGGAGCTCAAGATTAAAGTCCACATGAGACACCCAAAGAACCTAGATAACTTGGAGAAGATCTGCATGGAGGAGTGGGCCAAGATAACTCCAGAGACCTGTGCCGGCCTGATCAGGTCTTATAAAAGACGATTATTAGCTGTAATTGCAAACAAGGGTTATTCCACAAAATATTAAACCTAGGGGTTGAATAATAATTGACCCACACTTTTATGTTTAAAATTTATTAAAATTTAACTGAGCAACATAACTTTTTGGTTTGTAAGATTTATGCATCTGTTAATAAATCCTGCTCTTGTGTGAAGTTTGAAGGCTCTAACTTATTTGCATCTTATCAAACCTGCTAAATCTGCAGGGGGTTGAATACTACTGTATATATATAATTTGTATCAAGCTTGGTGTCTTGTACTAAATGTGTGTATTGTAAAACTGCTTATGGTTTAAAAAACGAATTAAAAAAAATAAAAAATAAAGGGAACTAAAATACCACATCCTTGATATCACTGAAATATTCCAGTTGCAAGTCTTCTTAATGCATTCCAATATGTAATGAATTAAGAGCAATAAAACAAATATAAATCTAAACTAATATCCCATGGAGGTCTGGGTTTGGAATGATACTCAAAATCTAAGTGGAAAATCAAATTACAGGCAAATCAAACTTCAGTGGAAATTCCTCAAGACAAGAAAATGATGCTCAGTGGTGTGTGTGTGGCCTCCACGTGCCTGTATGAACTCCCTTTAACACCTGGGCATGGTCCTGATGAGGCATCTCCTCCCAGATCTGGATTAAAGCATCAGTCAACTGCAGGACAATCTGTGGTGCAATGTGACAAAGGTGGATGGAACGAGACAGGATATCCAAGATGTGCTGGATTGGATTCAGGTCTGGGGAACGGGCAGGCCAATCCACAGCGTCAATCTCTTCATCATGCAGGAACTGATGACACTTCAGCCACACGAGGCCTAGCATTGTCATGCATCAGAAGGAACCCAGGGCCCACTACACCTGCATATGGTCTCACAAAGTGTCTGAGGATCTCATCATGGTACATAATAGCAGTCAGAGTACCTCTGGCTAGCACATGGAGGGCTGTGCCTCCCCATACCATTACTGACCCACTGCAAATACCAGTCATGCTGGAGGATGTTGCAGGCAGCAAAACGTTCTTCATGGTGTCTCCAGACTCTGTCACATGAGCTCAGTGTGAACCTACTCTCATCCATGAAGAGCACATGGCGCCAATGTCCAATCTGCCAATCTTGGTGTACTCTGGCGAACGCCTATCACCCTGCATGGTGTTGAGCTGTAAGCACACCACCCACTAGTGGACGTTGGGCCCTCATACCACCTTCATGGAGTCTGTTTCTGACAGTTTGACAGACACATGGATGTGAGAGGTATGCTGGAGGTCATTTTGCAGGGTTCTGTTACTGCTCCTCCTTTGACAAATGAGAAAGTAGCGGTCCTGCTGATGGGTTGCTGCCCTCCTATGGTCCCCGGTGTAGTGGCCTGCTCCTTGCTCTGGAATATGTTCTTCAGTGATATCTAGGATGTGGTATTCTAAGGCTCCCGATACATACGATATAGAGCGGAGTGTACACACACACACACACACACACACACACAACAGCTCTAGAGGGAGAAGTGAGCAGGGAGATGGGTGAGCCGTGTCTGCAGCTGCACGCACAGAAGCAGTGAGTGAGCTCTGCTGAATAGAGCCCCGCCCACCTGCACAGCATGAAAGTCACATGACTGTGATGTCACATCAGATTCCACAGGCAGGAACTCTTGGAGAAATTGATGTGACATGACATGAAGACAGAGACTTCTCAGCCAGAGATCATATGATCAGGGGAGCATCTCCGATTACAGAAGGATATGAGAAAGCATGCCAGATACTTCACATAAAAGGAACTTATGAAAGTAGCGGCTGACCCCTTTAAAGAAAATTTCAGCATAAAAGTTTATTGACTTGTGCCAATTGTCTTTTCTCAGCTTTCACTCAGACCAATGAACCTAATAATAGACCATGACACCTCTACAGGGAACAGGAAACCATTTTTCAGTAGTCATCTCATTGTCACCACAGGCAGGATCATAAGGGAAAGTAGCACCTATGCACAGATAACACAGGACCACATCATACGCAGCAGATGATGGACACCGCTCACGTCCTCCCTGCACAATAACAAATCATACCTAGAAAACTATCCTATAGAAGTCAATGAAGAGCTCTATATCATTATTTCCCATGGCTCATGTAGCTACTGTAAATCATACAGAACAAAAAATAGTTTCACCATTTAATTAGAATTGTAAAAAAATATATATATATAGCTGGTACAGTCTCCTTGTATTGTCACAGTCAGTGTATCTAAAGAGCTAGCTTGTAATCATCACATCAACGTGACAAGCATAAAAGGACTCTGTCGGCACCGAATTACTGTTCAAACCAAGCACAGGCACTCAGTGAATCATTGCGGGGCCAATCATTTATATACACCTTCCCACCTACAAGCAGCGACAATTCCGGATGTACTGACAATACAGATACAGTCACATGAACGATGATTCTGTCTTCCGAAATAATCGGATTATGTAAATAATACTCGGCTCAAACTCTGTCAATTACTCCATATGTCAGTTTACTACAATCCGATTTTTTTCGCATAAGAGAATCGCATCACAGGTGGGGAGAACTTCTCCATTGTCTGTGTTTGCGTAATTTGGACTGCACTCGGATGTCATCTGAGTGCAGTCTGATGTTTTACACGCACCCATAGACTTGAAGGGATGCGCGTGGTCCAAGTTGCAGCCACTCGCAGCACGCGACAACTTTCTCATGCCAAATCAGCATGATAAAAGAAAATGCCGATCTTCCCTGCCCCGTAGTATTACATTGGGTTGAGTGCTATCCAATAACACACCGCATAGAACTCGAAAAATAGAAATAAGAGAAAGCTACCGACCAAGAACTGGGATCACCACAGTAGGTCACAAAATATCAAAATTTGTTATTATTTAATGTCAAATTAGACCAAAACACAATTAAAAACATTAAAAAGTCACTCAATGACAACATACCTGTGAGGTTAATAATATAACCCTTAGAAGGTTCCCCTATAACTTAAGGTACAGATATAATACAGACAAATAATTGGTCCATGGAATCAAAAATCACATATTATGCCACAAAATATGTGATACAGATGAATAAATAGAGTCCAAATGGACACAATTGAAAACCAATGACAATAGAATGCTAAATAGTAGAAGATGAAACCTTAATCTGCCCTCTCCTTAGTGTGAGCAAAGGACATAATCTAGAGGCGGAAAAAATATTTTCTCTCTCTCAATGGTGCAGCTGAGCCCTGCAGAAATATATTCAGAGCCAGATGACCATACTCCAGAGTAGCGCATAACCAGTGCGCTTAAAAATAAAGCAGCCGTACCATACCAAAGTTAGGGGGAGCCTGTGGATGCCCAACGCGTGTCGCTACCACACAGGCAGCTTCATCAGGGGCTGAGAGACTGGTCTGACCGACATACAATATATATGATCCTAATAATACATAATAAGCAACAGCTGGGGTATGTACCTGCATGGTAGCGTGTAGAGAGGCGGAGCCTAGTAATCAATCATACACAGGTCTGCACCCGGATATCACATCCGGCGGAAGAGGGTCACCCAGGCCAACACGTCACAAATAAATTAGACATACCTGGCGTCCCTTCCGGTGGAAGGTGGTCACTCTGGCCACCGTGTCCGAAATTGAATAATGCGCATTGGTCGGTAGCTTTCTCTTATTTCTATTTTTCCAGTTTCTTATACTGACTATTGGTGTATCCCCGTGTTCATTGTTGGTGGTGCCCTCCCTATTTCTACTATTGTGACACCGCATAGAACTCATCATACGTATACGGTCAAGTGAGTGAGCCCTAAAACTGAAAATATAACCTGTTAATGAGCTTGAAGAATGAAGTTGGCCAATACCGGCCCAGGCGAGGATGGATTTCAGTTGTTACAGTCAGTGTTATGTACTCAGATTTCATTCAATAGGATAGTCTTTAAACAGGACTTGTCACCAGGTCAAGCATTTTTGCTTTTATGCTCTCCTGACCATTCTGAATTCTTATTATCTTTAAATCCATTACACTACTGCACTGACATGGGCCTTTTTACTTTATAGTCTTTAAAAGCCAATATCTCCAAAACCGCATGGCGGACTTAAATAAATAAACTCAATAAATCAGGGGAGCAGTGAGAATAAAATAAGAGCACAAACTGGTCACTTCAGATCTGGTGACAGATCCTCTTCAATGGATTGTGAGTAAGTACAATAGTCAATTAGGTGAATCTATAAATCATAGCGCTGGTTAGTCTGATACAATGGTGAGGTCACAGAGAGTAATCTGTGGAGAAGGCAATTACTTGATCTCAGAAAATAATGACAGTAAATCTATCTATGCAGTTTATGCACCAGGTTAGTATGTAATCACAATACATGCTCTGTGACGGAGCAGAAAACTCTATGGAGAACTGTAGAGCCATACAACTTGGTTACTAGTTATTAGGTTACGTCTTCTTACTTATTATATCAGCAGAGATACTCTTGCAAATTAGTCATACGATATACAGGCTTCTTCATATGAATGAATGACAAAAGCACTTAACCAGAACAATATTTAAGCAGCTCAAATTGCAACTCAAAGATCAAGATGCAGAATGACTACGCCGAGCAACTACCAACCCCGAGCCAGAGCAACTGCCCACCCCGAGCAACCACCCACCCCGAGCCAGAGCAACTACCCACCCCGAGCAACCACCCACCCCGAGCCAGAGCAACCACCCACCCCGAGCCAGAGCAACCACCCACCCCGAGCCAGAGCAACCACCCACCCCGAGCCAGAGCAACCACCCACCCCGAGCCAGAGCAACCACCCACCCCAAGCAACTACCCACCCCGAGCCAGAGCAACCACCCTCAGACTTTTAAACCAACAGGTTGATGATGTCACAACTCAATCAACTGCGATGTATGAGGTTAGATGATGACTTTACAGAATCTGTGCTCATAATTAGGCCACACGTTCAGTATTTGGTCAGTATTTTACATCAGTATTTGTAAGTGTAAACCAAAATAAAGAATGAAACGATAAGAGGAAAACTATAATAGAAACACGTGCACCACTTCAGCATTTTTCTCCGACTCCTGGTTTTGGCACCTAAATACTGAAAGTGTGAACGTGGCCTTATGCAGTGATTGAGAAACTTGTATACAAAGCTGAGCTGGCACACACCGAGTCTTATAAAAAAAAATATTTCTATATGCCATCTTCATTAAAATCAGCATGAATAATTACTTATGCAGAGGAAAGAGCTGGAGCCCAGAGGCGGCGGCCGGATTGCATTACACATGCTTCAACTGGCCATCTTTTGCTTCTTACACGGATTTCTCCATATACATTGTTGTCTGGAGAGAATAGTGCAAGACTCTGCTGAAAAAAAGACAAACCCCTGGAGACTGCAAAGCTCACTTTAATAGGAGAATTCCTGGGACACAGCAGTGCGCATGTAGCTTTTCTTTTGATGTGGCCAGTGATCGGATGAAGATGTCAGACACGGAGTCACTCAGTGATAATCGACTGAGGAAAGGTTGCAGGATTTGGGATTGTTTAGTTTGCAAAAGAGAAGACTGAGAGGAGACTTAATAGCTGTCTACAAATATCTAAAGGGCTGTCACATTGTAGAAGGATCAGCTTTATTCTCATTTGCACAAGGAAAGACTAGAAGCAATGGGATGAAACTGAATGGGAGGAGACACAGATTAGATATTAGAAAAAACTTTTTGACAGAGTGATCAATGAGTGGAACAAGCTGCCACGAGAAGTGGTGAGTTCTCCTTCAATGGAAGTCTTCAGAGGCTGGACAGACATCTGACTGGGATGATTTAGCGAATCCTGCTTCAAGCAGGGGGTTGGACCAGATGACCCAGGAGGTCCCTTCCAACTCTACGATTCTATGACTGGTGGCGTTTAGTGACGCAAGGCAGTCATACCCATAGTTCCTGGACTCCCAGTATGAGGGTTCTTTCAGATGATCACCACCTGTGACATCATTATGACGGTTGCTTACTTAGGGCAGTGCCAGCGTTTATGAGGGAATGGGAGAGGTGGCATCAGAAGAATACTTTACAGAGTGACATATGCCGATTGTATTTCTGAGCCCAGTATAAGACCAGACATGCATAACATATGGGACACACTTGCCATCACTCCCTTAGGTCTTGCATACACATTTCCTAAGTTAGGATATATGTCTCTCTATTGTGAAACCAAACAGGTCGGAGCAGTCCCGCAAATACGGTAATTTACAAGACGAGACACTCCTATCTATACGTCCTATTAGGGCACCCGGACTTCACATCTCTCCATGGACTTGGTCCATCCACATATTACATGGCAGGCTATTTATCTGAATGGTCAGCATGTAATGCTACAAATATAAAAGGCAATGGGGTATTCCCATCTCCAAGATCCTTTCAATATGTAGTAGGTGTAATAATAATGATATTAGCAAATACCTCCAATAAGTATAGTGTTCCTTTCCTCATGTGCAGGCATTGCAGAACCTCAGGTATCCATGGTTACGACCAGATAGATTGGCAGTTAGCTAGTTGCTAGTGGTCGTAAACATGGATCACTAAGGTCCTGCTATGCCTGCACTTGAAGAAAAAGACAGTGTGAATCAGAAGAACTATGCTACATTTCTAATTGGAGGGATTTGATAATATTAATATACCTACTACATATTGGGATAGGATCTTGGAGATGGGAATACCCCTTTATACTTCCAGGATCAAGACTAGTGCTGATCGGCGGATTGCCATGACTGCTGTCTTCCTGAGGACCCCCTTTGTGTATATGCATTACCCAAGCACAGTGGCACCCATACTACTAATAATAATAATTTTTATTTATATAGCGCCAAAATATTCCGCAGCACCTTACAATTAAGTGGGGACATGTACAGACAATAAATTCAATACAAGTTAAGACAATTTAAACAGTGACATTAGTAGTGAGGTCCATGCTCGCAAGCTTACAATCTACAAGGAAATGGGGGGACACAGTAGGTGAAAAGTGCTTGTTATTTCTGGTCTCGCAATTATAATAGGGATTTTCATATAAAGCTGCATGATCCGGTCATCAGCCCGTGTGTTTAAGTGCAATAGTCAAGTATCAAGTGCAGTTATCGTGTGCATGGAGGGTGTGGAGACAGATGAATAGTAGGGTGCAGATTCAGAATAATATTTGGAAGGAGGGAACAGGGCAAAGTTAGTTTACTGAGTAGTTGATATGGTAGGCTTGTTTGAAGAGATGGGTTTTCAAAGCACGCTTGAATAGGTCGGGGCTAGGTATCAGTCTGATCGTCTGGGGAAGTGCATTCCAGAGAGCTGGAGCAGCACGAGAGAAGTCTTGGAGACGGAGGTGCGAGGTTCGGATTACGGGGGATGTTAGTCTTAGGTCATTTGTAGAACGGAGGGCACGTGTAGGGCGATAGACAGAGATGAGAGAGGAGATATAAGGCGGTGCAGAACAATGGAGAATGGACTAGTTATCAACAACCAACATTAACACGGTTCGCCCAAAATTGGCACTTTTTAAATTAAAAAATGTAACCAAACTTTAGGGGGATGGCAGAGAGATGGATGAAATACAGAACGCTGCTCTCCCTGGCAGTGCCATGGAATGTGGACATGTTCGACTTTCGCTCCACTAAAAAGTAGGACTCAGGACCCTCCCCAGCAGTTCGTGTGATAGTCGGGGGTCAGATACATCTCAACCAACCACACTTTAAGGCCAATTACACACATACATTTAGGGCTGTGGAGTCGGAGTCGTGGAGTCGGTGCTCATTTTGGTGGAGTCGGTATAAAATGGACCGACTCCTAAAATATATAATAAATTGGGTACAGTAGTTCAATGCAGAATGTGCTGAATATTTTTTCATAGGAATTTGGGAAAGTTATGAAATGTCCTATAAATGACTGTTCTATTCCTGATCTAAGGCTACATTCACACACAGCGTTTTTGCTGCATTTTTTGTGGATACGTTTTTCAGCTGCAAAAGCCGATCAGATTTTTAAAAAAACAGCATCACCTGAAAGGTTTTTGAGCTCATAGATGTTTTCAATATCAAAAGCAGATTAGAAATCTGCTATATCCATATCTGTCTCCATATCTTATCCGTACCAAGAAGAATGAAAGCTGGGTAGCACACAGACTTAAGCCCCCGCTACACACTGCGATATCGCTAGCAATATCGCTGTAAAGTCACCGATTTTGTGACGTAGCAGCGATATCGCTACATGTGATACTTACCTCCGACCGGCTCCCCCGCTGATTATCGCTGGTCGCGCGAGAAGGTCCTGGATCATTTCTCGTCGGGCGCTTCCTGTGGCGCCGACGAGCGACGCGTGGACGCGGGCGGGAGGACGTCAGGATCGCTGCGTCTGACAGGTAGTAGAGACCTCCGACCCCAGCCATGTCGCTGGTGAGATCTGCCTGTGTGGCAGCTCACTAGCGACCACTTAGCGATGCACCAGCGATCCATATCGTTGTCGGGATCGCTGGTGCATCTCTAAGTGTAACGGTACCCTAACACTTCATGCCAGGCAAAGGAGGAGGAAAGAGCGTCTCAAACATCATTAACAAGATATTTTGTAAGTGACAAAGTTACTGTAACAATGACAGCAGATATGTCTGACAGACAGCTCATACAGCTTGTTGTGAAGGACGGTGTACCATTATCACTATTTGCACGACCAGCTTTTACAGCTCTTAATGGAGAAATGGCGCGCAAACTTGGTGTTTCTCTGGAAAGAGAAAGTATTAGAAAATTAGTGATTGAAGAAGCCCTTAAACAAAAGGAAGATCTTAAAAAGACTCTCAAAAGACGCTTCATGTTTCTTAAAATGGATGCCTGTACACGTCACAAAGTGAACTATTTTGCCATCAATGTTCGATATGTTTGTGACAACAAAAATTGTTACCAACACGCTGGCAGTAAAAGATACTAAAGCTCATCACAGCAGCCAGTTTCTCCAGGCCTTAGTGGAAAAAGTTCTGCAAGATTACGAACTCAAAAAAGAACAGTACAATTACACTGATGAATGAGAGTAATGAACAACAGCTAGAGGAACATTTAGGATTCAGTATGTTTGAGATGGAAGGCCACAGTGCTGTTCATGTAACTGAAGAACAAACAGATATTACTACAGAAGAACAGCAAAATTATACTGTAGAAATAGATGATCTTGTTTAAGCTGCTTCAAAACACTTTCCTATTCATCACATGCGCTGTGTTGTGCACACGCTGCAGCTGGCAGTAAGAGATAGTCTGCAAGAGAGACATGCTGGAAATCTGATTGGAAAAGTGAGGAAATTGGTTATTGCCGCCAGAACCCCTAAAATTGATTCCATCTTGAAGAGACGTGCTGGAAAAGGGCAATTGTTGATCAACTAAAACCGTTTCTTATAGATATGGCGAGCCCTCAGGTAACGCTAAATGAAGGTCAATGGACACAGGTGGCTGAATTGAACGAATTGCTTAATCACCTATTTACTGTGACTAAAAAATTACAAGCTGAGGATTTAACTCCTGGCATTTTCATGAGGGAGCGGAAGAACTTGCTATTTTGCTGTTTAATCGCAGATGGCATTTCTGCTTCAATGAAACGGAGAGAGACACAGCTATTGGAAAATAACATTTTTCTGGCAGCTGTTTATGTGGACCCAAGTCATCGTATATTACTTGATGATCAACAGCTTACTAAAGGAAAAGAAGCTCTGACTGAGGTAGCAGTTAGGAAGAGTGGCCTACAGGAGGACTGCCAGGCGCAAGAGGACTCGGGTCCTGACAGTGCTACTGCTGCCATATCTTCATCCTTATCAGATGAGGAGTTTGACTTTGACAAGTATTTAGATGACATGGAGCAGGCAAAGCGTTGCCGCCAGGGCTGTGGAGTCGGTAAGCCAAACCTGCGACTCCGACTCCTCAATTTCCCTTACACCGACTCCGACTCCAACTCCGACTCCACGACTCCGACTCTCACACATATTGCTTATATTTAAGTGAAAAATTTATTGTAGTACAATGTGAACCTCAGACATTTAATCATTTTTATGATCCAATAATCAAGATATTTAGATAGAACAGAATATATATTGGTGTACTACCTGGTTTTCATTCTTTTTGGTACAGATACGATATGGATAGACAGATATGGATAAATGGATAGATAGAGCAGATTTCTAATCTGGTTTTGCTATTGAGAACATTATCTATGAGCTCAAAAACCTTTCAGGTGATGCAGTTTTTTAAAAAGATGATCAACTTTTGCAGCTGAAAAACGTATCCTCAAAAAACACAGGAAAAACGCTGTGTGTGAATGTAGCCTTAGATCAGGAATATAACAGCCATTTATAGGACATTTCATAACTTTCCCAAACTCCTATGAATAAATATTCAGCACATCCTGCATTGAATTACTGTACCCAATTTATTATATATTTTAGGAGTCGGAGTCGGTCCATTTTATACCGACTCCAACTCCACCAAAATGAGCACCGACTCCGACTCCACAGCCCTGGTTGCCGCAAGGAAAAAGATTTCACTCCGTCTCCTATAGCAAGCAGATTGACCATATTTCAGCAAATTGTTTCACTTGCTCTCAAATAGAAAAATTCAACCGTTCATCAAAACTGACTATGCATGAGGCAATTCCTTTATACTTGGAAATTGTTAGAGATGTTGCCCATGTGGTTACGGCTTTGCCTCCAACCCAAGTTACTCTAGAGAGGTTGTTCTCTAGCCTTAAAATTATTAGGTCAGATTTGAGGTCATCTATGAAGGAGGATCTGATGGAGGCAATTCTATTTCTTAGAACAAATTCATAGACTGCACAAATGCTATTTAGTATGTTTTTGTTGAAAACTGTTTTTTGCCACTTCCATAGTTTATTACATAGTATTATATATTATACACAATATATATGTAATCGATATTACATAGTGTATTACAGATTTACAATTTATTACAGTTTTTTGTGTTCTAAAGTTGTATTCCAATAAATATATATTATGTTCTATCTAAATATCTTGATTATTGCATCATAAAGATGATTTAATGTCTGATGTTCACATTGTAGTACAATACATTTTTCACTTAAATATAAGCAATATATGTGGGAGTCGGAGTCGTGGAGTCGGAGTTGGAGTCGGAGTAAGGGAAATTGAGGAGTCGGAGTTGCAGGTTTGGCTTACCGACTCCACAGCCATGCATACATTTTCATGTTTTTCAGTGATTGTTTTTCACAGCGTTTTCTTAAAATGCAGCAAAAAAAGGTTAAATGCAAACAAGGTACAAATTACTCATTAATAGGAAAACTTTTAATTTCCTTTGCAGAATAAGGACTATCGATTCTCAATGAATATGTCTATTCTGAACACTGAACAGAAGTTTCTTGCTCTCTCTGTGGCGATTCATCATTCCAGATGCCTTAGTCATTGGGGCTGGTTAATGTATAAACTGGGCTGTCTTTTCTATTAGCTCAGCGAGTCTTTCTTCATATTTAGACTTTTACTTTGTGGTATACTCATAACAAACGGTGCCTATGGGAACTAACCTCAGTACATGTATTATATCTACAGAAGTATTGAGACACACCTCAAATGATTGATTTTAGCCTTTCCATTCAGTCCCCGTGCCATGTGCGCATAAAATCCATCCCCCTTCCATGCAATCTGCTTTTACTAACATTTGAGAAAGAATGGGTCATTTTCTCACTGAATTCGCCTGTGATATTGTAATAGGATGTCAGTATTGTAACAAGTAATTCCTGAAGCTTCTTCCCTCCTAAATATTACACAATTAACTTTGAGGAGAACTATTGTAAAGTGGAAGCGTTTAGGAACCACAGCAACTCAGCCACGAAGTGGAGACCACGTAAAGTTACAGAGCGGGGGAACAGAGTGCTTTAGGCACATAGTGTATAAAAAGTCACCAAATCACTGCTGACCCCATAACCGCAGAGCCCCAATCCTCCTCTGGAATTAACATTAGCACAAAAATTGTGCACTAGGAGATCCATACAGGGGTATAACAATCATCGTAAAGGGTGCCCGCCAATTCAAGGAGACCCCTCTTCATAAATTGGGAGTGTCGGGCGAGCTACGTACACCTCACCACAAATCCTACTATAGTCCCTGCCGGAGTAAGAATTGTGGCATAGCGAATTTCACCACTTGTCTTGAATTTAACGAGTATCGTTTTCTACATCCCAGCTGTCCCCACTTTGTCGTAGCTGGGCAAAGATGGCGTGAACTCCAAAAGCTGCAACAATTTTTTGTTTTTTAAAACCAGAATACTGGTTTAAAAGCTTTGATGAATGGGCCCATAAGTGCACACCATCTATTAGGTGACGTACTTTGTGACGCAAATTTTGTATCAAAATTTTGGTGCACATTAGGCCACACCCTTTCCATAAAGCTGTGCCCTTCTCCAACAACGTCTCATAGCCTCTATTCAAAGAGGACGCAGAAAGCAGCTAAAACACACAAATATGGAGCAAGTACAAATTGACATAAATTGCATCATTTAGTTTGATAAATCTCTCCCAAAGTTTTAATTTTGTTTTAGCTCCAGTTCACAAGTTGGATTTCAAGAAGATTTGAGCACAGCTTCTGCCCCAAATCCAAGGGAAAACTACACAATAATCAGCCTCTCATGCACCTGAATGGGCCCTATTCACCGGCAACTGCGAATTTTAATGTGGATTTCCATCTGAAAGTTGGGAGAAAAAATGGATCAGTAACATGTCACCTATTTCGGTCAGAAATCATGAGGATTAGCCCCAGTGAATGACAATTAAGGGCCCGTTACACACAGCGATCTCGCTGGCAAGATTGCGGATTTTGTGACACATCAGCGATCTCTCCAGCGAGATCACTGTGTTATGACATCTAGCAGCGATCGCCCCCCCCCCCCCCCCACGGGGTATCCCTGATCGTGCTGGATCATCATGGCCCGTTTTTTCATCGCTGGTCTCCCGCTGGCCAGCGCGCATTGCTGCGTGTGGCAGCGGGAGCCAGCAATGAGTGACGCTACAGGCTGGTTACCAACGTAAATATCGGGTTTCTAAGGGCGGCAGACCGGAGTAGCAGATAGCAGAGCTACGCCGGTCTGTCTGCTCTGCCTCCACCTCCCAACCTGCCTGCAGTGCACGCTGGTATCTAGGGTAAACATCAGGTTTCTAAGGGCCCCGCAGCCCTTAGAAACCTGACGTTTACCTTGGTAACCAGCGTGGTCGCTGGTCCTGATCGCTGGAGGGGCTGTCTATGTGACAGCTCACCAGCGATCAGCTAACCATGTCCCAGCGATGCCATCCACAGCGGATCGTTGGTGGGATCGCTGGGACATCGTTATGTGTAACGCTACCCTTATACGAATTAGCAGACATGCAGCTCATCCGCTGTACGAGTACAGCCTCAGATCTGTTGTGGAAACACACAATTTCAGGGTTGGATGTCTTGATGGGCTGCGAATCTGGCTGTGCGATATTAGGGGAGGGAGCAGACATATTCTGTACATGCCACCAGACCAAGGACTACTTTTTTTTCCCCCAGTATGACTCGCCAAACATGTCTCTGCTCCCATTGACAGGCAACCTAGAGACACAATACAACTTTTCCAATCTATTGCCAAGTGCAGAATCAGCAGGTCACACTTTCGTTCACAGCTCTATGGCCATACATATATAAAGGCACATTACCAAAGAGGTTGGGACACAATGGCATTAAGGAGAACCCTGGCATTAAATAACAACATAAGCTCTATTCTGGGAAAAAAAAAAAAACATTTATCCACTTTCCCCAGGCTACTTCCTTTATTTCTACAGAGATTTCAATGGTGGGGGAAAAAAAGAAAATTCACAGGAGAAAAGAATCTTTTAAAAGAGGTAATTTGGCAGCTTAGGACTATACTAATCAGCTTCAGCAGCATGGCGGAGGGAAGGACTTACAGTGTTAACTAACACTCGTGGTGAATAACCATTTTGTACTTTTGGACTTTGCCGCTTTGTATTATTCATTAGGTATGTGCAGATACTGTGAAGGCTAATTATGGAGGATTCAGGAGCATTTCGTTACAAGGCTGGCCCGAGGAACAATCAGGGAGCCAGGAAGAAGAACTGCACAAAACAAACAGGAATGCTCTTTAAAGAATAAAAACTAAAAATACCTGGGTGTCAAAGATAAAGGGGAACTGTGGTAGGGCTGACAACCGGAATTTCAACTTACCCTTGGGATCCAATAAATAAAAGTAACACTCTGAAAAAAGGTTTATATTCGCTACACTAATGATTAACCAGCAGTACGACCATTACAGAACAGAGAGGATACTCGGGAGTTAAAAATCCTTTACTTTACTCCAATCAGAAACATTTAAAAAGCGTGTCTGCTACCCCTGACTTCTCCCCCCAAAAAAAGCACCTCAAAGTCCCCATCCCTTAAAACAAAGGATTTTTATAAGTTACGGTTATGTAAAATTCCTTGGATATCCCCATTTCCCGTTTTATTCATTCATTTTAGATTTCAATGAGAAAATGTGAAACTTTCGGGTACGCAACGCGGAACGTGATCAATGATGTCCGCTCCTCCTAATATCCAAAGCCTCACATCAGTGTGCGCTCGTGGAAAGCGTCTCTTTGCGGAACCTGCCAGAACAACACTTATGTTGTCAAAAGGGGGCGTGATCATGTGGGACGCTTCCTCCAAATGGTAACACCCAGTTGTCAATTTCTAGGAAGAATAACAGAACGACAAAGCAGTAGAAAAAAAAAAGTGTCACTTCCTCTTTTAAGGGAATATACAAGTGGATCCGCAGCGAACTACAGCAAGACCTACAGTGCAAATGTTTTACTCAAATGCAGTGGCTTTCAGGAAAAAAAAAAAAAGAACTTAAACATGGCGGCTGGGAATGATGCGCCTAGGAATATAGGTAAAAAAAAAATAAACAGTCAAATATTTTTTAACATCTTCTACCCACCTTAGACTGACAGATCTCTTCCCATACACACATACGCTGTACAGTCATCCTAGTCACATCATCCCCAGTCACTGGTCAAAAGTACGTTACGTCTGAAGGACCGCACAGTGAAACATTCGCAATAATGGAGCCGGTCGCGTTTGATTCACGCCGCCTGTGGTTCGGCCGCCTGTGGTTCGGCCACACTGCACAGTCACTAACATCAAGATTTATGGTTCCCCAAATAAAAAAATAAAAGCTCAAAATCACAGTAAGACTGACCCATAGCGCAGCGGACTGGCTCAGTTTGCCCTACATGTGGCCCACCACTGAGGGTGCGCATTACTGCTCGCGCCACTCTGAATGCTGTTAGTGGTCTGTGACGGTTTATGCAGCTTCAAAAGTCACCTATGACACATTATCGGTGTGAATGACGATGAACCACTGAAAAGAGGTGAATAAAACACTAAGAGACTGTACTAGAATGAGAAAAAGAAGAAAGCACGCTATATCAGGTTATGTAAAAATAAATACCCTGCCACCCAACTCATATGATTAAGGCTGTGTGCCCACGTAGCGATTTTTAAGCGTTTTTGCCGCGATTTTCGGCGCAAAAACGTTTAAAAATCGTGTACAGAACGCCCCCCATGCATTCCTATGGCATTCCGCACATGCTGTGCTAATGCTGCGCTTTTTTCCGCGGCGGAATCGCATCGCGGAAAAAAATCGCAGCATGCTCATTCTTTTGTGCGGAATCGCAAAGAATTGCCGCAATTCCGCACCCATAGGAATGCATGAGAATCGCTGACTTCCCGCATGTGGCTATGCCCACCATGCGCGAAGTTAAGCGTCTCATGTGCGGTTGGTACCACGGTGTGGAGGAGAGGAGACTGTCCTCCAGGCCCTGGGTACCATACCCCTGTAAAAAAAAGAATAAAAAATAAAAAAAAATCGGGGTATATTTACCTTCCGACGTCCGGCGCTGCATTCCCGGCCTAAGCGTTCTCAGTAATGCCTTGCGGCACACGGTCCTGTGATGACGTGGTCTCGCGCTATAGCAACGCGAGACTACGTCATCACAGGTCACGCAAGGCATTACTGGGAACGCTGATGCCCGGGATGGCAGCGCGGGACGCCGGAAGGTAAATATACACCGATTTTTTTTTTTTAACATTCTATCTTTTACTATTGATGCCGCATAGGCGGCCTCAATAGTAAAAACCTGGTCACACTTGTCAAACACTATGTTTGACGAGTGTGACCAACCTGTCAATCACTTTCCAAGCGATGCTTCAAATCGCTTGGAAAGTGCTTGAATATCGCACACGAAAATCGCTGTGAAATCGCGCGGAAAAAAACGCGCGATTTCTGGGAAGGAGTCCGGTTTTTGGTGTGCGTTTTAACACGCAACGAGGGCACATAGCCTAAAGAGGTCCGGTCCAGGTCACTTTGTACTTTTATTTTACTTCTGCTGCCCCAGTGAATATACAGTTTTTAAAAGGGGGCATGGCTCTGAGTCATTATGCAAAGCAGCCACAGACACGCCCCAGAGGATCCTCTATAACCACGCCCCCTTAGTACAGACCACGAAAAATTAGCACTAAATAAAAACTCCCTTAAGTTATCTCTGGAACCATATGGTGGATTTTCAAAAACAAAGAAGTGGAATATTCAGGGGGAGCAGTGTGAATAAAATAGACGCAAACAGCGTCCGCTTTTGACCTGGTGGCAGATCTACTTTAAGCAAGTTTGCAATGACGACCTTCTGCACAGCGATGTTCAATATGCAGCGGCCGCTGAACATTAGCACCTATTCAAGAGGATTTTTTTTCCTATAAATTAAAAATCCGTGGGTGATGAGACTTCACTGGACTTTTGTTATGGAGCCTACTGTCCTTCTAAAGCAAGACTACAGTGACAAATATCCGCGCCCTCCAGTGAAGCACACTTCATTTTAGGAAACATCAGAGCAATAAAAGTAAGCGCTGGGTGTGATTGCTGCCAGACAGGTACAGGCTTAGTCACAAAGGGTAGACTCCGGAAAATCTACATTCAGCAGATAGTTACTTGTACAGTTACTATTTACAGCAGAACAAGGACTCGCAAGTCGCAGACATATTTTTGTTGGATAACTGCGGAGAATTTTTTTCCTGCGACACGCGTCACTTTGTGGCCCAAGCAGTAATGGGATGTCTTTAGTGACTATGTGAATGTAAGTGACTGCAGACTTGTACCCCAAGACCGAACAACCCCTTTAAATAGTTATCTTAAGACATTTGTCACTGTAAATACAAGATCATGGGGGTCTGGCTGCTGGGACCCCAATCAATCCAGAGTACGGGAAGTGAGAATGCAGCGGTTGAGCGCATGTGTGTCCTCTGCTCCATCCACTATTCTTGATAGTGGTGGTCCCGCATGTGCGCTACTGCTCTATTCACAAGAGGAACACGGGTCTCCCTTTGATGAGTGAGGGGTCTGCCATCAGTTCCCCCACTGATCACTCACCAATTACCTATCCTGTAAATTGGTGATAAACATTAACTGCAGGAGAAATCCAGGAGACCACCCGAGGACAGAGCTGGTTTCAGACAAGGCAAGCGGGTGGAGCCACCCGATATCACTAAGTTTTCAGGCCATGGAACATCATGGAAAAGGGAGAATGAATAGTAGACGTTCTTCTTACCTCCTCCACAGACACGGGCAACACAACTCGGCTGCAAAAGAAAAAAAAAAAAAAAAAAAGAGTGAGACAAACAAAAAAGTGTGCACAGGCAGCGATATTTCCACTGACTAACATCCAAGGAAATCATGTCAAAATCTATTTTCAGAGAACTTTAAATTTACAGAATGTTTACTTCTAAGCCTTTTCCTTTCGAATTTGCGATTAACAGGAAAAACGGCGATAACTAACATTTGTGGAATATTTCAGAAACCATTTCCAGAGGACCTGCTCAGCATCCTGACATTCTGTGTAATGTCACGTTCCCCATAAAATACGGCGGCTGAGGCATCTATGCCATTCCTCTTTTAAGGCCCTGTTCACACAATCAGTATTTGGTCAGTATTTTACCTCAGTATTTGTAAGCCAAAACGAGGAGTGGAACAATCAGAGGAAAATATAATAGAAACATGTCGCCACTTCTGCATTTATCACCCACTGGTTTTGGCTTACAAATACTGAGGTAAAATACTGACCAAATACTGACTGTGTGAACGAGGCCTTAATGTACAAGTGAAGTGACATTTGTGGGTACGAAATAGGCCGGTTTATCACGGACAGTGACGGTCAGAGCATAGACTGATGTATGGACCAACTGTGGGTCAGAGGACAATTTTAGGGGGAATTTGATAGGCTGATGCCTCTTTAAAAGCTTTGTGCATCAGTGGGGGTCTGGGTCTTGAGACCCCCACCAATAGCTAAAAGCGCTCACCCTCTGCATAAGGGCACACAATCATGTAGAGTATGGACCATACTCTGCCATGTCCGTCCATGCCACAGCTGAGAGCTTCTGCCCTGTAGTTTCAGGGATAACCAGGCAGATGAGCAATTTAACGTCACAAATGGATGGAAGATAACGTTGAAAAAGAACGGAACAAATAACTAAAAAAGGGAAAGTTAAAGATTTTCTTTTAGTTTTAGAATCAATATTAAATTCACAAATAATAAGAAAGCTGTATATTGTATATCATTGGATTGGTTACTGGCTATTGAAGTGCTTCTGTACGCCCGCCTGATCGTAAGACAACGTGTAATACTGACAGAAGACACTGCTGTGAGTGTGAACTGCGCCATGATATGTAATACTTTCTTCTAATCAATAAAGAATTCACAGGAAGTTCAAGGTAACCTTCATCTCTCCAGCACTTCTTACAAAGCTCTGGACTGACCACCTGACACTGTACAATGATTCCCTGTGTAAATGGATATGTCCGCACATTGAGGATTTGCTACAAGAAGAAATGCGTAGAGCAAGACAGGGAGGGGGGAGCAGGTGAATAAGCCCCGCCCAGCGGACTGGACCGTGGCAGTTTACATACATCTGAACCGATATAAAAAAGGTATTCATCCATGAAAGGTGCGGGGTCAGGGGGAAGCAAAAGTACTAAGAGAATCCTTATGTGACACACAATTGAATGATATCATTATATGATATCTCAAAAAAGGGGTGACAGATTCCCTTTAAATATGGCTTATACTGAGTTTTATGCAAATCATCTGATTGCCAACAAGGACGTGCTGTGCCGAGAAGTCAAAATGGCCTCCCAAATTCTGCCCAATCTGCCAAAACTGACATCTTGAGGATAGGGTATATTTTAAATCCCGTTCTTAGGTCATCACTCAATCCAGATAATGACATATGTCAAACCACCAAAAAATAGAAAAGCCTAAGAAAGGGCCTGTAGACTCTTGGACATTACAGTTCATTAGGCTGGGGCTGAATGGCAACACTGACCACAACACAGGTCAGAGGTTGCTATATATCGCCACCGAAATAGTGCAAGTAAGGGAGGTGGCTCTGCTAAATGCAAGGTACCGCGACAAACTAGTGGCAAAAATTGGCTTTTGTTTTTAATTTGAGGATGCAGTGAGACATCATTCACTTGCACTATGTAGTGATGTAGCAGTGATCTACATCAGTGGTCCCCAACCTTTTTTGCACCAGGGACCGGTTTCAAGCAAGACCATTCTTCCATGGCCCGGCAGGGTGGGGATGGAGGTGTGGCAGGGGTGGGGCTTTGGTCATAAGGGGGCGGGGCTATGGACACGGTTGTAGTGTAGCAGTGCATACTTATAATTAAATAACATTTATAATGTGACTCAACTCACCATAGGTTTTGAATAAGTGCTCCATCACCCCCTTCTCACCATCATTGCCTTCACCCCATCACTCCCTTCTCCCCATCATTGCCTTCACTCCATCACTGCTGTCTCCCCATCATTGCCTTCACCCCATCACTCCCTTCTCCCCATCACTGCTGTCTCCCCATCATTGCCTTCACCCCATCACTGCTGTCTCCCCATCACTGCTGTCTCCCCATCTTTGCCTTCACCCCATCACTCCCCTCTCCCCATCACTGCTGTCTCCCCATCATTGCCTTCACCCCATCACTGCTGTCTCCCCATCTTTGCCTTCACCCCATCACTCCCCTCTCCCCATCACTCCCTTCTCCCCATCATTTCCTTCACCCCATCACTCCCCTCTCCCCATCATTGCCTTCACTCCATCACTGCCGTCTCTCCATCACTCCCCTCATGGCCTT
The DNA here is from genome assembly GCF_039654945.1 of Dendrobates tinctorius. NCBI lineage: Eukaryota > Metazoa > Chordata > Amphibia > Anura > Dendrobatidae > Dendrobates > Dendrobates tinctorius. The sequence continues at coordinate 33,997,198 of NW_027361684.1, forward strand.
CTCCTCATGTCCCCATCTCCTCCAGGGCCAGGCTACACAAACACAGACCAACACACACACACACACACACACACACACATTATACATATACACACACCACCTCTCACCTGGCCGCCGCCCGCGCTTCCTCACTCTGACACAGCAGCGACCGCGCGCTCCTCTGTGTCAGTCAGAGACAGGAAGCGCGGGCGGTGGCCAGGAAGCTGGACGCAGTGGACGGGTCCTTGCAGCTCCGCTCCTGCTATTCCCTCTTGCAGGCAGCGGAGCTGCTTGGATCGCTCCCTGGCTGCCGCTAAGAACTGCTGCGCGCCGCCCCAGCCCCCGCTACGCCACTGACCGCCCCTGGCTCCCCTTGTGTCCGCGGACCGGCAAGGGCAGTGCAGCGGCCCGGCGGTTGGGGACCCCTGATCTACATGACCCATGTAGTGGTCCAAGTCACCGTGTAAACCCCTACCCTACAGCCAGAGCTGTGGAGTCGGAGAGTTGGGAGACTGTGTCCATTCTGGTTGAGTCAGAGTCCGTATAAAATGGACCGACTCCGACAATATATAATATATTGGGTGCAGTACAAATGCAGGGTGGGATGGAAATGTTTTCATAAGAATTAGGAAAAGGTCTGTAATGTCCTATAAATGTCTCTTCTGTTCCTGATCTAAGGATCTCGGCTTTTGGTTGAGATGAATCTGTGCTGCACTTTATGTCCATGCTCAGTAGTGATCAGTGCTGTGGAGTCATAGATGAGATGAATCTGTGCTGCACTTTATGTGCATTCTCAGTAGTGATCAGTGCTGTGGAGTCATAGATGAGATGAATCTGTGCTGCACTTTATGTCCATGCTCAGCAGTGACCAGTGCTGTGGAGTCATAGATGAGATGAATCTGTGCTGCACTTTATGTGCATTCTCAGTAGTGATCAGTGCTGTGGAGTCATAGATGAGATGAATCTGTGCTGCACTTTATGTACATGCTCAGTAGTGATCAGTGCTGTGGAGTCATAGATGAGATGAATCTGTGCTGTACTTTATGTACATGCTCAGTAGTGACCAATGCTGTGGGGTCATAGATGAGATGAGTCTGTGCTGCACTTTATGTACATGCTCAGCAGTGACCAATGCTGTGGGGTCATAGATGAGATGAATCTGTGCTGCACTTTATGTACATGCTCAGTAGTGACCAGTGCTGTGGGGTCATAGATGAGATGAGTCTGTGCTGCACTTTATGTACATGCTCAGCAGTGACCAATGCTGTGGGGTCATAGATGAGATGAATCTGTGCTGCACTTTATGTACATGCTCAGTAGTGACCAGTGCTGTGGGGTCATAGATGAGATGAATCTGTGGTGCACTTTATGTACATGCTCAGTAGTGATCAGTGCTGTGGAGTCATAGATGAGATGAATCTGTGCTGCACTTTATGTTCATGCTCAGTAGTGATCAGTGCTGTGGAGTCATAGATGAGATGAATCTGTGCTGCACTTTATGTACATGCTCAGTAGTGATCAGTGCTGTGGGGCCACAGATGAGATGAATCTGTGCTGCACATGCTCAGTAGTGATCACGGCTGTGAGGTCAGGAGTCAGGGAAAGTGAGGAGTCAGAGGTTTGGCTTACTGACTCCACAGCGCTGCTTATAGCACTAGCACCTGACCTACTAGGAAATGCAGATGTCTTCAGTTTTAGTCCTACAGAGACGTAGTTAGGAGACTGTGATCGCAAATGTGCTCTGTGTGATGGTGCCAGGGGGGCAATGACATACCACTGTGCCTTGGCCAGGATATTTGCCAATCTATTACTAGCACATTATCACTTATGTCCAATCTATGCTGGTAGATTTATATTATAATACGATCTCCAATGTAAATTATATTCATGATCCTAAGATATGAGTTAGGACAAGTGATTTTTGGGCATCCTCCAAGAGCTTTATGGGGTGTGCCCAATATCAACGTCAAAGCCAAATTATGCCTGGGTTAATCAAACAATGGCAGGGATGGCACATGATGAACGGGCTACATTGTACAGTAGATGATTTCATGTTATCATCTGTCACAAGCAGGCTCACTCCAAGGCTGGGGAGAAGACAGGGCCTTGCCAAGATCTCTTATCTACGTAACCTACGCATTACCCACAGCGTTATGTACAGGCCATTCTCCAGGGAAAACCAACAGCAATTATTCCCAATTATGCATAGAAAAGCCATATCTAACATGTAATCTAACAGACTGTAACCACCATCCCACCATAAACACGCTCAACCATCTCACAACTGTACATCACACATGAGAGATCTGGAACCCAGGAGTGTGAGAAAGCTGGGTGACATCACTTACAAGGGAAACCATGAGTGGATTTCTACAGGATAATAGCATTTTTCTCTGATGACAAGTTCCCTTTAAGGGTTCGTGTCGTGTTTATTTTCTCATGAATTTCAGCTTGTATTTCGAGATTTAAATGAAAACTGTCAGCAAATCCACTGCCACTGTTCTCAACAGAAAACTCACATTCTCTTCATTGGGCTGAGAATTATAAAAAAATCATTTGAAAGACGCAATAGATGAAAAGTCCCTTGTTTAAAAGAGGTTGTGACTATGTAACTGCAGACGTTTCACAAACAGCCCCTTTTCTTTCCCGATTTCTCTTGGCAATGACAACGGATGCCATCGTATTGGGCCAATAGAGGTAAGGACCTCAGATTCTCTGGGAAATCACATTCTTGCGTGGAAAGTCCTCCATGTGTCCACGGGAGAAGGAGCCAAAGACATTCTTGTATTACACAGAGGGACCAGGTCTACAGAAGCGCTGTGGAGGCCGCGGCTATATACCCAGCGCAAGACACCAGGAAACTGAGCGCGATAATGTGACAAATGGCTCAGGACACAGAGCCGAGTATCAAGTGTCAGCGATCGGCATCCGTCACCCAGCAGGAGTCACAGCCACGACAGGCGGACAGACAGGTACAGCAGGTACAGATCCTAAACCAAGCCGGCAACACAGAAAGCACACCTGCCTGGCAGCCCCGAACGGACAACACATTAGCCAGACTTGATACCACGTGCCGGAGCACGGACCCACATCACAGCACGGAACCACACCACAGTACGAAGCGCAGCGCCACACCACAGCACAGAACCACACCATGTCACAGGGCATGGAACCACACCACATCCCAGAGGGTGGCGCCGCACCACAGCACGGAACGACACCATGTCCCAGAAGGCGGCGCCCTAGCACGGAACCACACCGCGTCCTGGAGCATTTCGTCACACCACGGAACCACACCACAGTACGAAGCGCAGCGCCACACCACAGCACAGAACCACACCATGTCACAGGGCATGGAACCACACCACATCCCAGAGGGTGGCGCCGCACCACAGCACGGAACGACACCATGTCCCAGAAGGCGGCGCCCTAGCACGGAACCACACCGCGTCCTGGAGCATTTCGTCACACCACGGAACCACACCACGTCCCGGAGCGTGGCGCCACACCATGTCACAGAGCATGGCGCCGCGCCACAGCACGGAACCACAACAAATCCCAGAGCAAGGCGCCACACCACAGCATGGAACCACACCACGTCCCAGAGAGCGGCGCCACACCACAGCATGGAACCACACCACGTCCCAGAAGGCGGGGCCCTAGCACGGAACCACACCACGTCCTGGAGCATGGCGGAACACCACGGAACCACACCACATCCCGGAGCGCCACACCACAGCACGGAACCACACCAAATCCCAGAGCACGGCACCACAGCACGGAACCACAGCACGTCCCAGAGAGCGGCGCCACACCACAGCACGGAACCACACCACGTCCCAGAGAGCGGCGCCACACCACAGCACGGAACCACACCACGTCCCAGAGAGCGGCGCCACACCACAGCATCGAACCACACCACGTCCCAGAAGGCAGGGCCCTAGCACGGAACCACACCACGTCCTGGAGCATGGCGGAACACCACGGAACCACACCACATCCCGGAGCGCCACACCACAGCACGGAACCACTCCAAATCCCAGAGCACGGCACCACAGCACGGAACCACAGCACGTCCCAGAGAGCGGCGCCACACCACAGCACGGAACCACACCACGTCCCAGAGAGCGGCGCCACACCACAGCATGGAACCACACCACGTCCCAGAAGGCGGGGCCCTAGCACGGAACCACACCACGTCCTGGAGCATGGCGGAACACCACGGAACCACACCACATCCCGGAGCGCCACACCACAGCACGGAACCACAGCACGGAACCACAGCACGTCCCAGAGAGCGGCGCCACACCACAGCACGGAACCACACCACGTCCCAGAGAGCGGCGCCACACCACAGCATGGAACCACACCACGTCCCAGAGAGCGGCGCCACACCACAGCATGGAACCACACCACGTCCCAGAGAGCGGCGCCACACCACAGCATGGAACCACACCACGTCCCAGAAGGCGGGGCCCTAGCACGGAACCACACCACATCCTGGAGCATGGCGGAACACCACGGAACCACACCACATCCCGGAGCGCCACACCACAGCACGGAACCACACCAAATCCCAGAGCACGGCACCACAGCACGTCCCAGAGAGCGGCGCCACACCACAGCACGGAACCACACCACGTCCCAGAGAGCGGCGCCACACCACAGCACGGAACCACACCACGTCCCAGAGAGCGGCGCCACACCACAGCATGGAACCACACCACGTCCCAGAGAGCGGCGCCACACCACAGCATGGAACCACACCACGTCCCAGAAGGCGGGGCCCTAGCACGGAACCACACCAAGTCCTGGAGCATGGCGGAACACCACGGAACCACACCACATCCCGGAGAGCGGCGCCACACCACAGCACGGAACCACACCAAATCCCAGAGCACGGCACCACAGCACGGAACCACACCACAGCACGGAACCACACCACGTCCCAGAGAGCGGCGCCACACCACAGCATGGAACCACACCACGTCCCAGAAGGCGGGGCCCTAGCACGGAACCACACCACGTCCTGGAGCATGGCGGAACACCACAGAACCACACCACATCCCGGAGCGCCACACCACAGCACGGAACCACACCAAATCCCAGAGCACGGCACCACAGCACGGAACCACACCACAGCACGTCCCAGAGAGCGGCGCCACACCACAGCACGGAACCACACCACGTCCCAGTACCGCTCCTGGTCCTTACAAGTCCCGGCATCGCCTGCTCCCGGAGCCACTCTCCTCTCATTCATTCCCCGCTCTCCCTCCCGCAGCACATCGCATCCCCCCCACCTGCCGCCCACAGAGACCCCATTCCGCTCCTTACAACTCTTTTATCAGCACCATGGCCGCTCCCTGCTCCTCCCGATCTTCTCCTCCGCTGATCCCGGCCCCGAGTGAAGGTTACCGGCCACTTCCTACTCCGCACCGCGCTGGGGGCGGGGCGTTGCTGCAGCAACTACTACGTCACGGGATCGTCAAAAATGGTGCGCGATGAGACGAGGGCGCGTACCTGCAGGCCCCGCCCCCCGCCAGGAACATCTGGATGATGGGTGGAGTCCTCGTATCGCTTGGTGACGGCTACAGGAAGCCGCGAGGGTCATCGTGTACACAGCGCGCTCCTGTGCGCGGCCTGGCATTGTAGAGCGCGAGCGCCGCCTCTGTGAGCCTTGGATCGTCGCCAGTGTCCTGTAAAGTCAGCGTTTTAACCCTCTCGGAACCGGGCGATTTTTCATTTTTTGCTATTTTTCCCCCTAGAACCTTAACCATGTGAGGGCTTGTTTCTTGTGAGGGCAGTTTCTAATGCGGCCATTCTCTTCACTATACGGTGTACTGAACTATGGGGTAAATCTCCAAGTGAGGTAAAATAAGGAAAAAAATTCCTCCATGATTTTGTGTTTTGTTTTTACGGCGTTCATTGTGAGGTAAAGACAGCCCAGTGACCCGAGTCTATATTATGTAAGGGATGAAAAGGAAGTCAGATTTGAAAAAAAAAGAAAATAACAAAAGTGGTTTCTGTGGCCGCTTTTGGGCCCCGTTCTGTGAGAGGCGGCGATTCTGCTATTGTTATTTTATAGTTTCATGAATGAAGAAGTTCAGAAGTTTATACACATTTTTGTTCGTGTCCCTATTCTCTTTTCTTTTTTACTTTTCCGTAGGCGCAGCAGGGATAGGGCTTGTTTTTTTTCATTGATTTTATTAATATTTTGGGAAACTTAGGGAATCTGTCAGTAGTATCAACCCTCCTAAGCCATCTCTATGGGCATGTGCAGGGGTGTAACGGCTGCGCAGGTTGTGATCGGGCTCGTGCGGTGAGGGGCCCGCTGACACGAGCGTAAACTTCAACCGGATGTGCGCAGGGGTCCGTACGCTGCAATCTACGCTGCCTGCCAATCAGAGGACAGCACCTGACGGCGTGCGTGTGACTGGGGGAGCGTGGCGGTGACGTCAGGCGCTCACTTGCACGCTGATTTCATCTGCCTGGTTCAGAAGAGGACACTTTGCAGAAGAGGAGCAGAGAGAAGGCAATTAAAATAATTTGTTTTCTCCAATAACCCCTAACACCACAGGAGGAGGATGTCACCTCACTCTAATAGGACAGGAAACGCAGAAGAGGTTAAATATCCCCTCCCACCTCCTCTCTCCAGTGTTTTTTCCTGTCCATATTGGGATGGAAAGGTCATCCTAGGGTGCTCTGGGCCAGCCGCAGACACTAGGGGAAGATTACTAGCCATACAGCAGGAGATCGATTGGTATTACCTCTCCTCTCCAACACTGCTCCTGTCTCCTATACGGACTCAGGAGTCCCCCCAACCCTTCGGTCTGCGCCTTTGGGTAAAGTCTGGGGGTTCTTCAGGCTGGAGGCCTCTCTGCGCTCTCCAGCCTATCTCCTCCCCCCTCCTTGCGCTCTGGACCTGGGAAGCGTGGGACACAGGGCTCTGATACTTCCGGCATGTCCCGCGCTGAGCGCTTGTTACGTCAGAAGTGACGTCAGACGCTGGGTATGCTTTCTTGATGTCACTTCCGTTTTTTGTGATCATTACTGGAACAATGGCGCAGAATACGGAGGAAAGCTAATGGCGGTAATGACCGCATATGATTGCTTGAATCCCCTTGCTCTCACACCTGGACGATGGGGGGAGGGGTCCCTCTGTTGAACAGGAAGGCGCTGGGTCCGGTCGCCTACATAAGGGTCCCAGATGGAAGACATCCTAAGATAGGACCAGTCCTGTTGTGGTTAACATGGAAGGTTTACTTTCTTGCGGCTCCACATCTTCAAAGCACAGCGCTGTTCCTGTCCCAATAAGTAGTGGGGTAATGGAAGTCCTCTCCTTGATGCAGGTATGGTATATGATAGCTTTATTCCTTCTCCCCTCTCTTACAGGGGGTCAAGGAACCTGCACCAAGGAGCAAATCTAAGACTTCAAGCCTCAAATGTGCAATTTGTGCAAAAAAAAACCTGACGTCCTCTCATAGGAAACTCGTATGTCAAGACTGCACTGAAAAAATCGTCAGAGATGAGCAACCTTCCTTAATGGAGAAGATTAAAGGGATAGTCCGCCAGGAAATCCAATCTGCCTTGCCCTCTTTCTCCCACTCCCTGTATCCCTCCAGCGGCTATGAAGAGGAACACTAGCCAGGAAGAGGAAGGAGACTCGGACTCTCGGGAGGAGATGTCCATACCAGAGGAACTTCTGGAGGAAGGCAAGCTAAGCCCAGGCCCAGAAGCCCTGCAAGATAGAAAATAATATTTCTCTTCTGAAAACATGGAAGAGCTCCTTATGGCAGTATGGAGAACCATGGAGGTAAAAGAAGAGAAGGCTACCCGTATGGTACAATAAGAAATGTTCGACAGTCTTCGGTCAAGGAGGAAACTGATGTTTCCCATACATAAGAATATCTGGATCATAGTCTTGGAAGAATAGGATTCTCCGGAGAACAGGATAACTCTCCCACTGTACTGAGAGACCGGTTTCCAGTGGATGAGGAAACTGTGACTGTGGAATACTGGCCGAGGTACCGAAAATAGATATTCAGGTTGCACAAGTGGCCAAGAAGACAACCTTACCATTTGTTGATTCCTCCCATTATTATAACGATCCCCTAGAGCACAAAGTGGAGGGCCTTTAAGGAAATCTTGAGAAACTTCAGCAGCTCTGCTGAACACCAATTCAGTCTCCACGTGCATAGCATGATCAGTGTCTCGTTGGCTTATTCAGCTAGAAGAACATCTTTCTACGGGTATTCCCAGAGAGGACATTATAGCATCATTACCTCTCCTCCAAAAAGCCAAGGGATTTCCTCCTGAAACATAATGCAGGCTAAAAACAAAATGCTTCCTACAATAAAAACTTACAAAAAAGACACATTCACAATAGACAACATTTCAAGAAGGAATAACATAAGACTTATAAAAAAAAACCTGACTTATGTATTTTGTCATTAAAATCCGTTGGACCCATTCCGCCAGTGCACATGATCCATCTTGCCTCCCTTCTTAATAGCAGCTTATGAAGGTCGCCACACTGTTCAGGTAACACCACCCGCTCAAGGCCCGCAAAACGTAATGCCTCTGCATTTCCTCCATGAACATCTCTCATATGTTTTATCAAGCGTGGGACTCCTTTTCCCGTGTGGACTAAATTAAAATGTTCCCTATATCTGACAAACAAAGGTCGTATTGTCTTTCCAATGTAAAAATACTTGCATGGACAAAACAATACGTACACTATATAATTGGTTCTGCACGTGATGAAGTCGCAAACATAATGCGAAATTGGACCAATCTGTAAATGATTACCTGTCATGTGGAAGGAACAAAAGGAACAATGTCCACATTTGAGATTGCCTTTTGGGGTGCTTGTTTGCAATCAGTCCCTTTGATCACTCTTAACTTGGTTCCACACTAGAATGTCTCTAGTTGAGCGTCTGCATGCAAAAAGAGGACCCCAAACACTGTGCTCATGTCACGCTATTTTTCTGCCCGCTGGTGAGGAGCTGCAGCATGTGACAAGTATGGGAGATCAGACATCATTGGACCTTTGTATGTATGGGCTCTGGGTTGTGATGGAGGCCAGAAGATTTGTGCTGTTTGTACAGTGAAAATGTGGAAGGATACTACTCACCTCCTGACACGTCAAGGCCAGAATCATGAATTGTGTATAAAGGTCCCCAAACACAGACTAATATTGGCTGAACCTGCAGATATCGATGGGTTTGTTTGATGATCTAATGTGTATGGAGGTGCCAGTCGACTTATGGTTAGGAGAGACAGGGCTGCCACCAGAAATTTTAGGGCCTCATACTGGCAACATTTTAGGGCTCCCCTGAGACTACTCCCAGTCTCCACCCCAGCTCTGTCTCCACCCTTCGAACATTTCACAATCCCAGCACCCACACTTGAGAAAACTCCACTTCTGCACCACATACTCACCAATCACACATTAAGGGTACGTGCACACGCTGCGGATTCCGCTGCGTTTCCGCAGCGGTTTTGGCCGCTGCGGACCCGCAGCAGCTTTAGCTGCGGTGTACAGTACCATTCAAATGAATGGGGAAAAAAAACCGCTGTGCTGACGCTGCGGAAAAATCCGCGAGGATTTGCTGCGGTTTTGAATCCGCAGAAAGAATTGCATGTCAATTCTTTCTGCGGAAACCGCTGCGGGTTCCTATCTCCACCATTGTGGAGATAGTGAATCCGCAGGACCAAACCGCAGATAATCCGCAGGTCTTTTGACCTGCGGATTATCTGCGGTTTTTGCAAAATCCGTGCGGATTAATCCGCAGCGGATTCCGCAGCGTGTGCACACACCCTAACTGTTCCATTGAGCACCATATCACAACCATAGCAATCATCTTTTGATTTGGCCAAAAGATTTTTTAAGCCTTGTACCATGACAAGGTGGACTCTTTTGGCAGGGCCCTACTCTGCTCTAACCTATTAAACCTTTGTTGAAAACCCAATACTCTTTTTAGGTATATTTTTATGTATTTTTCTTTAATGGAATGTATCACAGACATTTTTTAAAAGGATCAATAATACCATATACAAGGAACAAAATACTGTCACACCATGGCTGGACCTCATATTGCCACCACATAGTGACTAAATAATACAACATACAAGGGACATGTCATGATCCATGCTGGATTATGACAGATAAAAGCACTAGTAACCTTTTTTTTTCCTTAAGCTGTGTGCTTAAAGATAGTTTTTGCCCCCGGTAGCCATTAGGGTCATTGCACTGTGGTGGTTTCAGTTCTAGTTTTGCCCCCGGTGGCCGTTAGGGTCATTGCACTCTGGTTACTTTAGTGCACGTGATTATGAAGCAGGTGTGATTGCTGGCTCTTCCCTATAAAAGTGTGTCAGGTGGTTGCAATCACTGTTGGTGATATTGGTCTTTTCCAACCATCCTCAGTGAAGGAAGGAACTTGAGAAGAGTCCCGGGCAGCTCAGTCAGAATCCTGGAGTGGCAGCTATGGTGTCAGTGAGGAGTTCTTGCAAAGCTTGGAGGAGTGGCAGCTATGGTGTCAGTGTGGAGTTCATGCAAAGCTTGGTGGAGTGGCAGCTATGGTGTAAGCGAGGAGTTCTTGCAAAGCTTGGAGTGGCAGCTATGGTGAAAGCTGCACTCAGATACTGGACTCTGTTGCTGGAAGAGAGCTGCACTCAGATGCTGGACTCTGTTGCTGGAAAGCTGCACTCGGAAGCTGGACTCTTGCTGTAAAGCTGCACTCAGATGCAGGACTCTGTTGCTGGAAAGCTGCACTCAGGTGTTGGATCCGGTTGGAGGAAAAGATGCACTCAGGTGTCGGACTCTGTTGCTGGGAGCATTAAGTGGTGTTTCCCTGTTTGTCACTTTCCTCAATGTGTGTTTTAGTGCAGTGGTGGGATTAGTTTGTGCACCGTCCACTTCACTAGTAAGGGATTGGTTCAGGGCGAGCTAGGGATTTCAGGTATCCTGATCGGCGCCTGTTGCGGAACCGGCCTAGGGATCGTTAGGAGTGTAGAGACACTGACTCAGGGGAGTGCAGGAGGTCTCCGCGTCCCTGTTCCCTATTGCAGGGCCACCATTGTAATTGTTTTCCTGGTTTTCCCCTTTATTCTGAAATTCGCCCTGCTGGAGGTGGTGTATCCAAACATACGTGTACTACTGAAATTCGCCTGCTGGAGGTGGTGTATCCGGCTGCACGTTCTATTATTTAAATTCACCCTGCTGGAGGTGGTGTATCCAGGGTCACGCGTGTCATATAAATTCGCCCTGCTTGAGGCGGTGTGTCCAGTCACACGTGACCATGACAGGACAAATACAACCTCCACACCTTGACCAAATCACCTATTACCACAACATAGTGACCGAATAATACCACATACAAAGAATAAATTCCGCCACACCATGACCAGACCACATATTACCAGTTCATAGTGACTGAATAATACAACATACAAGGACAATTACAGTCACAGTATATAGTGTAAGTGTACAGGTAATACTTTGACTCACCAGTGACATTATACACACAAGCTCCATATATAGTATACAGTGCATAGTGTCAGTGTATAGGTAGCACACTGACTCGCAAATGACAATACACACAATAGCTCTGTATATAGTGTCAGTGTATAGGTAATACAGTGATCACTAGTGACATTATACACAGGAGCTCTGTATATATAGTGTAAGTGTACAGGTAACACACTCACACTGACTCACCAGTGACATTTCTAGTTGAAGGTCTTCATCTTCGCTTTTCTTCATCCAGCGTAGACCGCCATTACTTTTTCCACCAAGGACACTGCAAAAAATAACACACAGTTATCTAGAGTACCGCTTCCACAGCACATTCCCCACTTTTTTTCCCAATGACAGATGAAGGAAAAAGCGACATAGTGCCACCCTGCACAGTAACAGACCCCCCCAATTCATCATGATTCATGTGCTCATGATTCATGTGCTCTCCACCCTCAATTCATCATCATTTGCTCTCCCCCATACTCAATTCATCATCATTTGCTCTCCACCCTCAATTCATCATCATTTGCTCTCCTCCACCCTTAATTCATCATCATTTGTTCTCCCCCCAACTTCAATTCATTATCATTTGGTCTTCTCCACCCTCATTTCATCATCATTTGCTCTCCCCATCCTCAATTTATCATCATTTGTTCTCATCCACCCTCAATTCATCATTTGCTCTCACTCACCCTCAATTCATCTCCATTTGCTGTCCCCATCCCCCAGTCTCAATTAATAATCATTTGCTGTACCCAAACAACCAGTCTTAATTGATCATTTGATGTATCCCATCCCATAGTCTTAATTCATCATTATTTCCTGTACCCTATCCCTCAGACTCAATTCATCATTATTTGTTGTACTGCATACCCCAGTCTCAATTCATCATCATTTACTGTTCCCCACTCCCAGCCTAAATTAATAATCATTTTCTTTACCCCATTGACCGTTCTCAGTTCATCATAATTTGCTGTTCCCCATCCCCCAGTCTCAATTCATCCTCATTTCCTGTACTCCATGCCCCAGTCTCAATTCATCATTATTTGCTGTTCCTCACCTCCAGATTCAATTCATAATAATTTGCTGTACCCCATCAACCAGTCTCAATTCATCATCATTTGCTGTTCCCCATCCCCAGTCTCAATTCTTCATTATTTTCTGTTCCCCACGCTCAGTTTCAATTCATAATCATTTGTTGTACCCCATCCCCAGTCTCAATTCATCCTCATTTCCTGTACCCTATCCCCCAGTCTCAATTCTTCATTATTTGCTGTTCCCCACCCTCAGTTTCAATTCATAATCATTTGCTGTACCCCATCTCCCAGTTTCAATTCATCATTATTTGCTGTTCCCCACCCCAAATCTCAGTTCATCCTCATTTCCTATAAACTATCCACCAGTCTCAATTCATCATTAGTTACTGTTCCCCACCTCCTGTTTCAATTCATAATCATTTGCTGTACCCCATCGATCAGTCTCAATTCATCATCATTTGCTGTTCCACATCCCTCAGTCTCAATTCATCATTTCCTGTATCCCAACCCCAATCTAAATTCATAACCATTTTCTGTACCCCATCCACCAGTCTCAATTCATAACCATTTGCTGTACCCCATCCACCAGTCTCAATTCATCATTTGCTGTTCCCCATCCCCCAGTCTCAATTCATCGTCATTTCCTGTACACTATTCCCCAGTCTCAATTCATAACCATTTGCTGTACCCCATCCACCAGTCTCAATTCATAACCATTTGCTGTACCCCATCCACCAGTCTCAATTCATCATTATTTGCTGTTTCCCACCCCCAGTCTCAATTCATAATCATTTGCTGCACCCCATTGACCGGTTTCAATGCATCACCATTTGCTGTACCCTATCCCCCAGTCTCAATTAATCATTTGCTGTACCTCATCTCCCAGTCTCAAATCATCATTATTTGCGGTACCCCATCCCCAAGTCTCAATTCATTATTATTTGCTGTACCACATCCCTCAGTCTTTATCATTATTTGGTGTTCCCCACCCCCAAGTCTCAATTCATCATCATTTGCTATACCCCATCTGCAATCTCGATTCATCCTAATTTCCTGTACTCATCCCCACTCTTCCCCTTTGCCACACTCATTTAATTCATTTTATTAAGAAAAAAAAGTTTTTCATTCTTACCTTTCAGTTGATCCCTTGCAGGTGCAGCTCCACTTCTGCTATCCTGGTGAGTACATGCCACGTCACCACTGTGTCACAGAAGAGGTGGAGGGAGCCCTGGAGTTGCACGGCCACTCTGTTGTGATGGCTATGCAGCACCAAGAAAGCTCCCTGCGCTGAGAAATACACCGCCGAAGGCGTACGGTACATTGTTATACCCTTGTTCTCGGTGAGCAGAAGCAAGTGAAGGGGGAGGGGGCCTCTGATTCTGCTCACCGGGCCCCATAAAGCAGTAAGGGCAGTCATGCCCTGATGACGGCCTTGGGGAGAGCTATTAATCGTCCATGTCTGTTTTTGGACTGCCAATCACATTGTTCTCCCTGAGATATGCCACCAGTCGACTTGTCAGTCAGTATCTTTTTCATATGGAACACTGGAGTGCTCAGCTGAGCAAGCGTTCCTGTTATGGAAGAGTAATATAAGAATCATGGCGCTCACAGCGACGGAGCTTGCAGCTACAGACGCGCTTTTCTCCCCGGTCACCCAAAATATACCTCAGGCGATGCTAGTCGCATGCCAAGGATGTGCCATTTCTACTCCACACACAGCGCATACCTTATGCGACGTTTGTCACACCACAAAGGCACCATTTCTACTTTGTACACAGGTGTATAATCTTTTTTCCAAGCTGGAATATCTTTTTATGGGGTGATAGGAAACCTTGCTTCCTTCCTTCTGGACTACACTGAAGTTTGTTCTGAGGAAGGTCTGGTTGTGGACCGAAAACGTTCAACGATATATCGTCTGGATGCATAATAAATGAACTATTATTTACCAGATTTTGAGAGCCAAGTCTTCTATTTCCTTTTATGGGAGAGTTGGCTGGCATGGCTTTTGGCCAAACGATGCTTCTAGCTGTCGGCTGAACAATTGGTGGACAGACATCTAATGTGTATGACCAAATCCACTCTGCTGAGGGTCAGTGGGATTTCTTGCGGCAGGCTGAATCTTACTGCAGGTTGGGATTCTGCCATCAGTGAGAGATCATGAGTTCCCCAATCTGTATGAATATCCAAACTTCTGCTGCCATAAATCACACCATGCCCCAAATAGAGCCACTGAAGACCTGACTATACAGACACCTGAACAGAAATGATCCTGCACTTGGCCACAGGACAGATTATACTGGGTGATTCACTCGCTACTTTACCCTGAAAAATTGCTGTAACTTCTAAACGAGACAATCTATTATACTGAAATTTGGACTGTATATACTTTGGTTCGTGAGAAGTGAGAGTGCAATGAACCTCTGCGACAGCAACGATAAACATCCTCGCACCAAGTGGTCTCGCCGAACTGTCTCCACACCGGTCGACTCCACTACGAGATAAACTTGCTGCATGCCTTTCCGTGTAGTTTATGTGTGGTGCTTGCATTTCACTCCTGCCAAATTCCTTCTTCATTTGTTAACAATGTACAGATACAGCTTGGAGAAGCGTGCATTCATTGTGAAATCTTATTGGAAAGCTGAATCCTTACAGTAAAGTCAATGTGAGTTTTTAAAGAAGTTTGTAGGTTTACATCAGTTACACAGTACAGCACATCCAGTGCTTCTATATGATATACTGTGATACAGACATCAGTTCTAATAATAATTTTAATTATGTGACACCAACAATATTGCAGCACGTTACAATTAAGTGGGGACATGTACAGACAAAGACATCACAAAGCAACACATTGTTCACCAGTTACAGGAGAAGTGAGGGCCCTGCTCACAAGCTTACAGTCTATCATTTTCCAGTACACCTATTATCCTGTATACTGTATATGGTGTATTGAGTGCACATACTGTGACGATAGTCACTTGTAACGACCTAGCTGTGAGTCAAAATGGTTCAGGGTCCAAGGTCAGAAGCTAGGAGGGTACATCATAAACAGAAGGAAGAGACAAAAACGTGGTCAGGTAACGTTCCAAGGTCAGACTACCGGAAAGATAATGGATCAGAGTTGAAGGAGTTAAACAGACGGATAGTCAGAGCGAAGTCCAGGGTCAGGCAACAAAAGATCAAGCATACAGAACTCAAGACACAGGAGCACAAACCTCACCAGTTGAATGTACAATTGGCAGAGGTCTTGGAGAAACCGCTTGGTTAAGTAGCATGGCAATCACCTAGGATAATGAACACTTGGAGACAAATGACGCCTCCCAGTCTCAGATTGGATAGATGAGCTGTCAATCAACACATTGACAGCTCAGTACGCCCCTGTACCAGATTGGATGGCTAAGCTGTCAATCAAAGTACTGACAGCTTCAGCATGCCCCTATACTAGATTGGACTACCGGGTTGTCAGTAATTGCATCCCAGGCACACTGAGGGCTGGAATCGTGACAGTACCCCCTCTTCTAGGGGGAATCACCAGACCCCCGGGCTTCCCAGGAAATTTTAGATGGAAGACCATGACTAACCGATTGGCCTTCTCATCTTGAGCAGGGACCCAGAATCTCTCCTCTGGTCCATATCCCCTCCAGTGGATGAGATACTAGAGAGAATTACGGACCCTCCGAGAATCCACAACCCTCTGAACCTCAGACTGCAGGCTACTGTCTACTGAAAGCAGAGGAGGCGGGCATGAGGGAGACAATGCAGAAGGGACATATTCCTTTAATAGGGATTTAAGAAATATGTGGGGGATGCAAAGGGATGGAGGAAACTTTAATCTACAGTAAGTGCTACAGGATTGACCACCTCTAAATTCCAGGCAATTTAGCGTTCAAAAAGTCAAACAGTGCTCCCTCCATTACGAGCCCCGACGTGTGCCCAAACAGTGATTTACCCCCACATATGGGGTATCAGCGTACTCAGGAAAAATTGCACAACAACTTTGGGGCTCTAATTTCTCCTGTTACCCTTGGGAAAATAAAAAATTGGGGGCTGGCTAAAAAATAATTTTTGGAGGAAAAAAATGATTTTTTATTTTCACGGCTGCATTATAAACTTCTGTGAAGCACTTGGGGATTCAAAGTGCTCACCACACATCTAGATAAGTTCCTTTGGTGGTCTAGTTTCCAAAATGGGGTCACTTGTGGGGGGTTTCCACTGTTTAGGCACATCAGGGGCTCTGCAAACATAACATGACGCCCACAGACCATTCCATCAAGTCGGCATTTCAAAACGCCACTACTTCCCTTCCGAGCCCCGACGTGTGCCCAAACAGTGGTCCCCCCCACATATGGGGTACCAGCGTACTCAGGACAACCTGGACAACAACTTTTGGGGTCAAATTTATCCTGTTACCATTGTAAAAATAAATAATAGCAGGCTAAAGTATCATTTTTTGAGGAATAAAAAATATTTTTATTTTCACGGCTCTGCGTTATAAACCTCTGTGAAGCATCTGGGGGTTCAAAGTGCTCACTATGCATCTAGATAAGTTCCTTAGGGGGTATAGTTTCCAAAATGGGGTCATTTGTGGGGGAGCTCCAAAGTTTAGGCACATAGGGGCTCTCCAAACATGACATGGTGTCCGCTAACGATTGGAGCTAATTTTCCATTCAAAAAGTCAAATGACGCGCCTTCCCTTCTGAGCCCTGCCGTGTGCCCAAACAGTGGTTCCCCCCACATATGGGGTACCAGCTTACTCAGGACAAACTGGACAACAACTTTTGGGGTCCAATTTATCCTGCTACCCTTGGGAAAATAAAAAATAGCGGGCTAAAAAATCATTTTTGAGGAAAAAAAATTATTTTCATGGCTCTGCGTTATAAACTTCTGTGAAGCACTTGGGGGTTCAAAGTGCTCACTACACATCTAGATAAGCTCCTTGGGGGTTCTAGTTTTAAAAATGGGGTCACTTGTGGGGGGTTTCTACTGTTTAGGCACATCAGGGGCTCTGCAAGCGCAACATGATGCCCGCAGAACAGTCCATCAAAGTCTGCATTCCAAAATGGCGCTCCTTCCCTTCTGAGCTCTCCCATGCTCCCAAACAGTGGTTCCCCCCACATATGGGGTATCGGTGTACTCAGGACAAATTTCACAACAATTTTTGTGGTCTAATTTCTCCTGTTAACCTTGTGAAAATAAAAAATAGCAGGCTAAAAAAACATTTGTTGAGGAAAAAAAATGATTTTTGATTTTCACTGCTCTGCGTTATAAACTTCTGTGAAGCACTTGGGGATTCATAGTGCTCAGCACACATCTAGATAAGTTCCTTCGGGGGTCTAGTTTCCAAAATGGGGTCAATTGTGGGGGAGCTCCAATGTTTAGGCACACAGGGGCTCTCCAAACGCGACATGGTGTCTGCTAACGATTGGAGGTAATTTTCCATTCAAAAAGTCAAATGGCGCTCCTTCCCTTCTGAGCCCTGCCGTGCACACAAACAGTGGTTTATGATCACATATGAGGTATCGGTGTACTCAGAAGAAATTGCCCAACAAATTTGAGGATTCATTTTATCCTGTTACCCATGTGAAAATGAAAAAATTGATGCTAAAAGAAAATTTTTGTTGGAAAAATTAAAATGGCCAATTTTTCCTTCCACGTTGCTTTAGTTCCTGTGAAGCACCTGAAGGGTTAATAATCTTCTTGAATGCAGTTTTGAGTAGCTTGAGGGGTGCAGTTTTTAGAATGGTGTCCCTTTTGGGTATTTTCTACCATATAGACCCCTCAAAGTGACTTCAAATGTCAGGTGGTCCCTAAAAAAATGGTTTTGTAAATTTTGTTGTAAAAATGAGAAATCGCTGGTCAACTTTTAACCCTTATAAGTTCCTAACAAAAAAAAATTGTTTACAAAATTGTGGTGATGTAAAGTAGACATGTGGGAAATGTTATTTATTAACTATTTTGTGTCACACATGGTTTAACAGAATAAAAATTCAAAATTTTAAAATTGCTAAATTTTTGCCAAATTTCCGTTTTTTTCACAAATAAACGCAAAAATTATCGACCTAAATTTACCACTAACATGAAGCCCAATATGTCACGAAAAAAAACAATCTCGGAATCGCTAGGATGAATTGAAGCGTTCCTGAGTTATTACCTCATAAGGGGACACTGGTCAGAATTGCAAAAAATGGCCTGGTCATTAAGGTCAAAATAGGCTGGGTCATGAAGGGGTTAAAGTGTAGCTATTGTAGTTGAAGTATTTGCACCCAATTATTAAATATAGGTTGGCAGAAATCTTTTACAACTTTATTTTTTAAAGGCACATTTAAAACCGAAAATGGCATAAAAATGTAGTAATGCCTTTCTCTCTATCAATTACTTATGTAAATGAAAATGATGAATATTTGCTATTTTCACTTTTTGGTGACATCTAGTGGCCAAGAAAGTATACTGCATAATGAAGATCAGTAGCAATTGGGTGAGTGTAAACACCCGCCACTGCCTAACTGCAGTTTTGTACTTTATTGATAAAACTGTAAAGTGCAGTCATGAGAAAACTTTTTGAATTCTATGGTTTTTGAATATCAGGACATAAAACATCTGATCATTAGAAGGTCTTAAAACTAGGTAAATAAAATTTCAGAATAACAATACATGACACATTACACCATATCATTATTTATCAAAAACTAGGCCAAAACGCAGAAGCAGTTTGTGAAAAGTTAAGTACACCCTCACTGGTTTTATAGAAATTAAGAAAGTAAATAACAGACATGTGCTGCTAATAAATTACGCCTGATTAATTGCTCATCAGCAAGTGTGACCACCTCTATAGAAGCAGAGCAAAGCATACACACATGTGTTAACATTACAGGTGCTTCTCACAAAATTAGAATATCATCAAAAAATTAATTCATTTCAGTTCCTCAATACAAAAAGTGAAACTCATATAGAGTCATTACAAACAGAGTGATCTATTTCAAGTGTGTCTGTTAATGTTGATGATTATGGCTTACAGCCAATGAAAACCCAAAAGTCATTATCTCAGTAAATTATAATAATTAACAAAAGATACCTACAAAGGCTTCCTAAGCATTTAAAAAGGACCCTTAGTCTGTTTCAGTAGGCTCCACAGTCAATGGAGAAGACTGCTGACTTGACAGATGTCCAGAAGGCAGTCACTGACACACTCCACAAGGAGGGTAAGCCACAAAAGGTCATTGCTAAAGAAGCTGGCTGTTCAGAGTGCTGTATCCAAGCATATTAATGGAAAGTTGAGTGGAAGGAAAAAGTGTGGTAGAAAAAGGTGCATAAGCAACTAGGATAACTGCAGCAGATTATTAAGAAAAAGCCATTCAAAAATTTGGGGAAGATTCACAAGGAGTGGATTGCTGCGGGAGTCACTGCTTCAAGAGTCACCACACACAGACGTATCCAGGACATGAGTTACACGTGTTGCATTCCTTGTGTCAAGCCACTTATGACCAATAGACAACTCCAGAAGCGTCTTACCAGGGCCAAGGAGAAAAAGAACTGAACTGTTGCTCAGTGGTCCAAGGTGTTGTTTACAGATGAAAGAAAATTCACCCCTTGCAATGCTCAGAGAAATTTCAAAAACTCAAGAGCTACAGCTCAGACTTTAAAGGCCTCAGTCTAGAGATGAGTGGATCTATTGAAATTCAAATTCTGCTGGCTTTGCTAAATTTTCCCATAAAATTACCATAAAATTAGATTTGCTGCATATAAATTTATGCAAACCCAAAACTGGAAAGCTTGTAATTGCTTAGAAAATATATGTGGATGAGAAAAAACTATGCTGAATGCTTATACTCTAAAGCAGGGGTCCCCAACCACTGATCCGTGGCCATTTCACTTCTGTTGCTGGTCCGCGGAGCCAGGCTCAAATGCTGGACACACAGGGAGCCGCCGGCTTCCAGAAGTCATTGATACTCACCTTCCGTCCCTGCATCCCTGTCCCGGCGTGGCAGCTTCATCCTGTGCTGAGCTGTCTCGTAGTACTGCTCATTAAGGTCATGAATATGGACGCCACTCCTCTCCCATAGGCTTGGCGTCCATATTCATGATCTTAATGAGCGGTACCACGTGACCGCACCGCACAGGAAGAAGCTTATGCGCCGGGATAGAGATGCAGGGACGTGCAGCGACGGTGTCAGGGTAAGTATGATGGGGGAGGAAGGGGGGAGCCCAGCGGAGCCATGCATACAAGGATGGCAGGGGAGCCATGTATACAAGGATGGGACAGGGGAGCCATGCATACAGGATAGGAGAGAGGGAGCAGAGCCATGTATACAGGATCTGAGAGTGGGAGCAGAGCCATGTGTACAGGATGGGAGAGTGGGAGCAGAGCCATGTATACAGGATGGGGAGCAGAGCCATGTATACAGGATCTGAGAGTGGGAGCAGAGCCATGTGTACAGGATGGGAGAGTGGGAGCAGAGCCATGTATACAGCATGGGGAGCAGAGCCATGTATACAGGATCTGAGAGTGGGAGCAGAGCCATGTGTACAGGATTGGAGAGTGGGAGTAGAGCCATGCATACAGGATGGAAGAGTGGGAGCAGAGCCATGTATACAGGATGGGAGAGTGGGAGCAGAGCCATGCATACAGGATGGGAGGGTGGGAGCAGGGCCATGCATACAGGATGGGAGAGTGGGAGCAGAGCCATGTGTACAGGATCTGAGAGTGGGAGCAGAGCCATGCATACAGGATGGGAGAGTGGGAGCGGAGCCATGCATACAGGATGGGAGAGTGGGAGCAGAGCCATGCATACAGGATGGGAGAGTGGGAGCAGAGCCATGCATACAGGATGGGAGAGTGGGAGCAGAGCCATGCATACAAGAATGGGAGAGTGGGAGCAGAGCCATGCATACAGGATGGGAGAGTGGGAGCAGAGCCATGCATACAGGATGGGAGAGTGGGAGCAGAGCCATGCATACAAGAATGGGAGAGTGGGAGCAGAGCCATGCATACAGGATGGGAGAGTGGGAGCAGAGCCATGCATACAAGGATGGGAGAGTGGGAGCAGAGCCATGCATACAAGGATGGGAGAGTGGGAGCAGAGCCATGTGTACAGGATGGGAGAGTGGGAGCAGAGCCATGCATACAGGATGGGAGAGTGGGAGCAGAGCCATGCATACAAGGATAGGAGGGTGGGAGCGGAGCCATGTGTACATCATGGGAAAGTGGGAGCAGAGCAATGCATACAAGGATGGTGGGAGGGTGGGAGCGGAGCCATGTGTACAGGATGGGAGAGTGGGAGCAGAGCCATGCATACAAGGGTGGGAGCCACACAGAGCTGGACAGGAAAGGGGAACCATACATACCGGGATAGGAATGAGGGGACAATGCATATCCGGCTTATACTCGAGTCAATAAGCTTACCCAGTTTTCCGTGGCAAAATTAGGTGCCTCAGCTTATACTCGAGGATGTACAGTGTGTATATATATATATATATATATATATATATATCAGTACTTTGTTGGGCCATCATAATATACATGGGGGGATTATATGTGTGGGACCATCGTACTATACATGGGAGAATTATATGTGTGGGACCATCTTGCTATACATACTACAACTCCGTCCATAGCCCCGCCCCTTGCCACACGTTCATCCCCGCCCTGCAGGGCCATGGAAGAATGGTCTTGCTTGAAGCCGGTCCCTGGTGCAAAAAGGGTTGGGGACCACTGCTCTAAAGGAGAGAGAGGACACTGATGACCATATTGTGACAGTGACCGGTGTTACCTGTAGGGGTCACTGTTCTCCTCAGGATGTGCATGGAGGCGTATGAAGACCATAAGAGTGCATGGCAGACTAAAATATAATAAAAGTGAGTATTGGTCTTGGACATGTCAGTGTTCAAGACTGATGTACGGAAAATCTGCTCTGGAATGTAGTGTTGTGAAACAGACTGTAGGATGGTGTGGTGCAGTCCGCTTCTTTCCGTTCCAGAGTTTCCATGTGGCTTAAGGCCACCGGTTTGTGTGCTTAAAGCCCTGCAGGAAATGGTTGGTGGGAGTGTCTCAGGAGTCAAGTGTGTCAGTTTTGGTCTTGCAAGCAGACAGAGCGGTTGGTCTGCAGAGCACTACCTGTGTGAGGCAACACAGTGGCAAGTGGAGCCAAAAGGTCTGGCACCCTCCTGCGTATGGGTCGCCCGCCAGGGCAGTGGGGTACTCGGTACCGGGCCGGTCTCTCAGAGGGGAATGTCATAGCAGCGGTGACCCGGTCCGTGGCCCTGGGTGTCCATGTAAAAGGGGTAGAGTGATGGAATAAAGTTTATGAGTGATTCGTGACGCCACCTGTGGTATTCGGCAATGAAGATGTTAAGCCGACGCTGCAGACAGATCCTCTGGGACAGATGGTGTGGTGCAGCAATGATGGTGTAGCCCTCTACAGGCAGGGCTGTAGTCCCAGGGCAGTGTAGCGGAATGTTTAGGAAGAGGGTGCAGTGTCTGGCACAGAGATGTAGCAGTGCTGGAGAAGTTGCAGAAAGAAGGCAAGGACACAGCGGAATGTAGTTTCTTTACCTTTACTTTGTAAGTGCAGTCCAGGGTCCAGATTACAGATGGCACAGGAGCTGATTAGCCTGGAAGCAACTCCTGAATCTCTCTATGCAGATAGGTTGTGTAGGCTCCTTCCTAGCACTTACTTGAAGTACATGCAGTACAGTGTTACACTGAAGTTCCTCCTTGTTCCCTCTCAGATCTACCTCGTATGGCAGACAGCTGTAGCCTTCTATCTCTTCTCTTGGCTCACCCGTTGCTGTTGTGCCTCCGAGTCTTAGGTGGGAATAGAGCATTTACAGCTTCCTATTCCTCTGGTTTCTGTTGCAGGACCATCAGTATCCATACAACCGTGGAGACCACGCTCCAGATCATGCGCTCCAGCTGGGAAAGAGCTCTCAACTCCGCTCAGTCCCCCAGCTTCTCTCTCCACGTCTACACACTTCGGCCTCCTCACACTAACTGACCAATTTCCCTTTCTGACTCTCAGAGAGCACTCCTCCCCAATTCTGGTTCAGAGCTCCCTCTGCTGGCCCGGAGTGGGAACTGTGTTGCATGTTATGGTTAACTGCTAGAGAGACCCCTTCATTGCTTCCAAGCCTGACATCACCCTCCCTGGAGAAAGGCAATGCCACTGTGGCGACCATACTCCTGGGGGCGCCACACGTACACGGCGGTGCGGTCGATCACGGCAACCGGTCCCAGACTGTCCTTTGTTTTCCCGGCTGCGATCCGGAGGATACAGCGTGCTGTGCACTGTGTGAGTTTTTGGACATTAAACACGTTTTGTTTTGAACTTGCTTGGGTCACTGATTCATCACTGCATAGCGTGGACACCGCTGCATTACATATGGTCTGGAGAATGCGGAGCAGTGTGAACTGAGGCATACCCCAAAGCTTGCTGCATGTCAGTGATTAAGCCTGCAAAGCTACAGCTCATGCCGGCTGACAAAATGGAGAAACTTTTGAAGCAGTTGGTCCTTAGCAGTGGCAGCAGCAGGAGTATCAGCAAAAGGTGCTGCATTGCAATGGCAGCAGCAGGAGCATCAGCAAGAGGTGCTGCAAAGGCAGTGGCAGCAACAAGAGCAATTGCAGTTACAGCGGCAGCAGCAATAGCAGTATAATCATCATCATCAGCAAAAGACTAATGAGCTGATTCTGCAACAGGTTGCGGCTATGCGAGAGACACCCTCCACAGTGACCCGGTCTGTTCTGAGGCCCGGTACAAAGTCCGGACAGCGCTGAGGAAGATGAGTCCTGAGGACGACATGGAGGCCTTCCTCACAGTCTTCGAACGCATGGCAGAGCAGGAGAATTTACCGACGTCACAGTGGGCTGAAGTGGTGGCCCCCTTCCTTCCTGTTCAGAAGGCGTA
The DNA here is from genome assembly GCF_039654945.1 of Dendrobates tinctorius. NCBI lineage: Eukaryota > Metazoa > Chordata > Amphibia > Anura > Dendrobatidae > Dendrobates > Dendrobates tinctorius. The sequence goes on from NW_027361684.1 coordinate 34,021,632, forward strand.
CCTGGACCTCAGTCGGGAAGATGCTCTGGACTGTGAGAAACTGAGAGGTTAGATCCTTGCCTGACTGGGGGTTAATACGTATGTGCGAGCTCAGCGCGTGTACTAGTGGACATTGTTGCATTACAATATGAACTTATACTCTTCAGGAGAGAGAGAGAGAAAGGATACTCTACAGGAGAGAGAGAGGACTCCACTGACCATAAGAACTTGCACTCTATAGGAGAGAGAGAGGACCCTGCTGACTATATGAGCTTGCACTCTACAGGAGAGAGACTTACCAAGTGACTGGAGATGGTAAGGATTCTGCCGTACAATTTGTGCTCTGCTGGGAACCGCTGATCAGTGGTGGCCCAGGTACTGACTCCCTGTGCACAAGGTATGATAATCTGTAAGATGTCATATCTTGCAGGGCAAGTTTTTTTTGCAATTCGAATGTGAAAGTGTTCAAACATCCATCAGGTTTGCTGAGCTCCAGCACATGTCATCATTCTGCTGTGAGAAGAGCAGACTATTTGTCAATGTTATTATGGGGGACGTGCGCCTCTTTCCCCACAGTGTTGCTGCCTGCTTATGATTGGTCAGCGGCAGAAACAGGAAATGAGATCAGTCTGGTAATGCCCACTTAGGGTGCAGTCATACGGCTGTATAACATGGATGACGATCGCATTGCGGTGTACAGACTGGCCAGTGGCTCTACTGACCCAAGTGTAACCGCTGCATAGAAATACAAGAAAGAGAGTCACTGGCCAGTTCAAGCATTGAGATTTGATCGTCGTCCATGTCATACTGCCGTCTGACTGCGCCCTTAGACTTACATTTTTTTTAACTGTTTAGGTGCAAAATACTTTTATTGCTAATATCTCCGCGGTAGAGGCAAAATTAATAAACAACATTGTTTTATTCTGCACTGCAGTGTCTAGCTCATCATTAAAAATGTTGTGAAAAGTATTCTTTAAGATCATCATATTACGTCCCGAAACAGAAAACCATATAATTTAAAGAGTCTGTACTGAGACTGTATATTCTCTCATGCAAAAACATTAGCAAAGGCCATGTATCGTCACACAAGGGAAGGTTACATGCCGGTTACCAGGAAATTGTAGTCTCAACTTGTAATTGGGTGTCAGTACTTTGGTGAAATTATCAAATAACAATAATGGGTTGGAAGCATGGTGCTCTATACGTGTCTGTGTGTGCCTGGCACCTTATGGAGTGATAGCTTTTATAGTCGGAAAGTGGATTCAGACTGAATAAGAAATATGACTGAAGATTACTCCTCATCATGTTGGATCCACTTTAGCTAAAAACAAGCATAAAAAAATTGCAGTGGTATTTTAAAAAAAAAAGAAGTGCTGTGTGAAAGTATGTTCTCGAACCCTTATCTATGTATAAATGTAACACTAAACACCCCGTCAGGATATTACTCCTGTGCAATCTCCTCAGATAGCATTGTAGCTTTTTTATATTGTGCTGGAAATTAGTTTTTAACCTGCCCATATATCAGTATATCTGATCTTTTTGTGTGATTTTATTCACATCTGATCTCAATTTCTTTTATTTATACCAATGCAGTAAGCACAACATGGCAAATAGCACAAGCTGCCAGGAAGGAAATTCAGCATGATCACAAATAAATCAATTTAAAATGACTGCAGTAGATAGGAAAAAAATCTATTAAATAAATACAATAATAATAATAATGACACTGCCTGCCAAGTCTGCGTTGAGCAGAAGATCTAAATTATCAGGCACAAGCTGCTTGCTAAGAATATAGTACCTGATGCATTATGTATGATTTTTATGTCAAATTTCTTTTTTTTTTTGAGGGAGGAGGGGGGCTTGTTGTGGAATTTGCTGATGTTTTTATGTCCTAAAATTCATCAAAATGATGCACACGGTCATGGATTTTGCCCAAAATAAAACATGTTCTTTAATATTGTCTTTAAATTGATTGAAAGCTTTTTAGTTAAAAAGTTGCAAGTTCTGCTAAAATGAAGCAATTGTACAATTCACCGCGCTATACTGAGAAGGTTTGATAGTGCTAGTTGCAAATTGACAATAGTAGTATTGATAATAGTAGTATTGATACTCACAATAATTATTATAATAGATGTGCCTGATCTAGGCACATCTATAATAATTATTCTACTATCCCCCACTAGCCACCTCGGCTAGCCACCTCGGGACCAAACCCATTGGGATAGATGTCTCACTTCTGTTAAATAAATCAGGTTAACATAAAAGGAACTATAAGCCGCCCAAAGGGATCAGTAAGTACAGCAATTGTAGTACTCTTATAGTGTGGAATATACACCTATTGTACTGTTATTAATATTAATATCATTATTACTCCACCAGCACTATTCGCTAGCTGAGGAATATAACCCTCACGGAATATTCCACATCCACTATTCGCTAGCTGAGGAATATAACCCTCACAGAATATTCCACATCCACTCCACCAACAAGTGAGTATCAATACTACTATCAATACTACTATTGTCAATTTGCAACTAGCACTATCATATCTTCTCAGTATAGCACGGTGAATTGTACAATTATAATTCTGGTCTAGTTTTCCAACAGGAGCCGACACAGTCCTGTTATTTCACCAGCTGCATCTGAGTTTGACTTTTTCTCCTTTTAGGTGGGTAGCTCCCGTGTAAAATTTTCTATAGCCATTTTCTGCTAAAATGTCTTAAAATTTGTGCCAAAGTGTTAGGTGTACATATAATTACTCCATTGGAGTACTGGAGTACATTTGTGACTTTTTAAAAAGTAGCAAGTGATGAATCAGGTGAAAACATCTGAAGACTTTAAACTTTGCCCACCGTGGAGAAGTATAAAAACAGACGTAGACAGAAAAAAAAATGAAAAGCTTTTGAAACAGACACAAATGGAAAGATGAATTTGGCGTAAACAAAGAGAAAGGCCCAAAATACCAAAAGCTTGGCAAAAAAATAGGCGCAAGTGCAGTATTGAATCAGGCCTCTATAGTGCGTATCCACAACATGCCAACAGAGGCTGTATCTTTAAGGCTATGTGCACACGCCACGGATTTGTATCTGCGGATCCGCAGGTAAAACCGCAGCTAAAATGAACTGCGGTTTTACCTGCGGATTGGCCTGCGGTTTGACACCTGGACAATCGAATAGGTGGCAAACTGCAGCGGAATCCGCAGAAAGAATTGACATGTCAATTCTTTCTGCGGATTCAAAACTGCAGCTTTTCCGCAGTTAAAAAACCGCAGCTTGTGCACAGCGGATTGTAAATCACATAGACTTACTGTTACGCCCACAGGTCGTGAAGATGTATAGTGGACCCACTAGACCACTGATGGTGCAGTGGTAGCTGTATACCCGATACACAAGAGACAGGAGAAGAGCTTTAAATAAACTAGACCTGGAAGGTCTGAGTAAACACAGAAAGGCTGATCTAGCCTGCGATGGTAACTGGATGATTCCAAGAGGAAAGCCTTGGTCAGTCTGGGGTAGGAACCGGAGTGTCCAGAGGGATCCAGGAGCTGGAACTGCCAGCAGAGGATTCTGAGGAGACAGAGATATTAGAATATTGCAATAGCCTTCAGAGCGCAGAGCAAAGCAGAGTGTGGCCTGAATGGGAGGCAGCGATCCCACAGAATGAACACATTGTTCAGGCAACTCCCTCTTGAGGGAGGATGACTTTTATGCACAGAGCATCACAGCACAGACAGCCCTAATAGACAACAGGTGCCCTGCTGTTTTAAGTATGTGCAGGAAGCAGGGCGCGCCTCCTAAGAGCATAACCAGGAGACCTGCCAAGAGGATGCAAGTTCTTAGCAGAGAAAGGAGCCGCTGGTTGTCTTGAGCCACGGACAGGGTGAGTAGTAGCAGTGGAGCTGCGAGATAGGTGCCGGTCTCCCTGCGCAGCAGTGACCGTGCCTGCGGCTGAGGGCATGACAGTACCCTCCCCCTTACGTCCCCCCTTCTTCAAACCCGCCAGGAACTTTCTAAGAAGCATCGGGGCATTAATGTTCTCCTCAGGCTCCCAGGATCTCTCCTCAGGACCATATCCCTTCCAGTCAACCAGAAAGAGCGACTTGCCTCCTCTTCTCTTCATGGCCAGGATGTCCTTCACTTCATAGACATCCTCGGAACTGACAGGAGAAGGAAATTTACCTGGATCCTGGGTGAAGCGACTGAGAACAACTGGCTTCAGCAGGGAGATATGGAAGGAGTTATGGATCTGTAAGGAGGCTGGCAACTTCAAACGATAGCACACATCGTTGATCCGGTGGAGCACTTCAAAGGGACCGATGAAACGAGGAGCCAGTTTATAAGAAGGGACCTTAAGACGGATGTGCCTGGAAGACAGCCATACCTTATCTCTGGGTTGGTAAGGTGGCGGAACCAGACGTCTCTTATCCGCATGCTCCTTGGTCCGAACCGATGCCTGCTCCAATGAGGTCCTGGTCTCTGTCCAGACCTTTGAGAAGTCCTTTGCCAGGGACTCAGCTGCAGGATTGCTGGAAGCAAGAGGCAGTGGAGTCGGGATCCTAGGATGCTGTCCATAAACAATGAAAAACGGGGAGTTAGAGGAGGACTCACCGACATGATTGTTGTATGAAAACTCCGCCCATGGCAGTAGGTTGGCCCAGTCGCTGTGGTGACCATTCACAAAGTGTCGCAGATAGTTTGTAAGGACTTGATTCACTCTCTCCACTTGGCCATTAGATTGTGGGTGATAGGCCGAGGAGAAGTCCAGGGTGACATCCAACAACTTACAGAGGGACCGCCAGAAGCGGGAAATGAACTGAACTCCCCTGTCAGAGACAATATGGAGTGGAAGTCCGTGAAGCTGAAGGACATGCTGAATGAAGAGCTCTGTGAGTTTAGGAGCGGAAGGAAGACCGGAGAGCGGAGTGAAGTGTCCCAACTTGGAGAACCGGTCAACAACAACCCAGATTACTCTACAACCGGATGATGCTGGCAGATCCGTGATGAAGTCCATGGCAATGTGTTGCCAGGGAGCGCAGACGGAATCGGGAGCTGAAGGAGGCGACCGGCTGGCAGTTTCTTGGGTGTTTTATTACGAGCACAGACGGGACAGCCTGCAACGAAGTCCAGAACATCTTGGCGCAAGGTGGACCACCAGTAGTATCGAGATATTAGTTGTAACGTCTTCTTTTGACCGGCGTGTCCGGCCAGCTTAGAAGAATAACCCCAGCGTAGAACTCTCCTCTTGCCTCTTTCAATTACAAGATCTTACCTGGCGGGATCTGCGACAGACAGACTGGAGCCACCGTGATCATCTTGGATGGTTCAATGATATGCTGAGGCTCCTCTTCAAGGTCGTCTGACAGGAATGACCTGGAATGCGCATCGGCCTTGATATTCTTCTCTGCAGGGCGGAAATGGAGAGAGAAATTGAAACGATCAAAAAATAAAGGCCAACGAGCCTGGCGAGGGTTGAGTCTTTGAGCTGACTGGAGGTAGGACAGGTTTTTATGATCTGTGTAAATGATGACTGGATGAACTGCGCCTTTAAGCAGATATCGCCACTCTTCTAAGGCTAACTTAATTGCCAGTAACTCTCTATCCCCAATTGAGTAGTTACGTTCGCAGGGCGAGAATGCCTTGGAAAATAATCCACAGGTCACCATCTTACCGGTAGACAGTTTCTGCGTGAGGACCCCTCCGGCTCCAGATGACGAAGCGTCCACCTCCAGGAAAAACTGCTTGCTGATCATTGGTCTGTGAAGAGCCGGGGCAGTAGAGAAGGCTTGTTTATGGGAAGTGAAAGCCGACTCGGCCTCAGGAGTCCAATCCCTTGGTTTGGCACCTTTACAAGTCAAAGCGGTGAGTGGTCTTACCAGGGAGGAGAAGTGAGGGATAAATTGCCGATAGTAATTGGCGAATCCCAGAAACCGTTGTATGGCCTTGATTCCCTCAGGTCGGGGCCACTTAAGCACGGTGGAGACCTTCTCTGGATCCATCTCAAGACCTGTATCAGAAATGATAAAGCCAAGAAAGGGTAAAGATCTCTGTTCAAACAGACATTTCTCAAACTTCACGTAGAGGCGATTCTCTCTCAAAAGTTGAAGAATGAGACGAACATTCCTCTTGTGAGATGGTAAGTCGGGAGAAAATACCAGGATGTCGTCCAGATAGACCACCACACAAACATAGAGCAGGTCACGGAATATGTCATTGACAAACTCCTGGAAGACGGCGGGCGCATTGCTTAGTCCGAAGGGCATCACCAGATATTTGTAGTGACCATCTCGCGTGTTGAAGGCGGTTTTCCACTCATCCCCAGATCGGATCCTGATGAGGTTGTAAGCCCCACAGAGATCCAACTTGGTAAAAATCCTGGAACCTCGAAGACGATCAAAGAGCTCTGGAATTAAGGGAAGAGGGTATCTGTTCTTTACCATTATTAAATTGAGACCACGGTAGTCTATACACGGATGAAGAGATCCATCTTTCTTCTTGACGAAGAAGAATCCAGCTCCAGCCGGAGAAGAGGACTTCTGGATAAACCCTCGAGCCAAATTCTCCTTGATGTAATCAGACATGGCTTGAGTCTCAGTGGGAGAAAGAGGGTAGATCCTACCTCGAGGCGGAGTGGATCCGGGGATTAGGTCGATGGGACAATCATAAGGCCTGTGCGGGGGAAGAGTTTCGGCCTCCTTTTTGTCGAATACATCTGCGAAGGACCAGTAGGCAGCGGGTAACCCGGGTAAGGCTGCAGGAGGACGCAGGCTTGAACCAGGCCGTACGGGTACGAGGCAGTGATTGTGACAAGACTGACCCCATCGAAGGACATCTCCTGACTGCCCATCCAGGACGGGTTCATGATGGCGCAGCCACGGAAGACCTAGTAGAAACGGTGGAGAAAGATTCGGTAACACAAAGAAGGCAATTCTCTTCTTGTGGAGTGCTCCGATTTGAAGCTCCACCTCTTCGGTGATACCAAGAATGGGATCTTTCAGGGGTCTTCCATCTACGGAGATGATATGCCGGGACGGCTGCAGAGGAGTGATAGGGATCCCGAACTGCCTGGCCACTGCTTGCTGGATGAAGTTTCCACCAGATCCAGAGTCCAGATAGGCCATCTCGGAGAACCGCACCTTTCCGAAGATCACCTGTATGGATATAGTTAGTGGAGGTGAGGAATCATTCTCGCCTAGGGAAGCCTCTCTTACCTGTCCCAGGCGGAAGAGTTTCTCCGGCCTCTCCATTCCACTGCATGGACTGGGAACAGGGCGTCCACCATAACGATGCAGATTCCTAGCGGACATTTTCTCCTGCCTATTCCTCTTCACCTTAATGCGACCAAGCTCCATGAGTTCATTTTTAGAAACCGGAGCAGGACAAGACGGAAACCGAGGTTTCGGTGAAGATGCAGGACGATGAAATCGCTTCTCGAGAATCTTCTCCCTGCAGCGCTCCTGGAGACGCAGGTAAATTCAAATGGCGAGGGATATGAGATCATCCAGGGTCTCAGGTAGGTCCCTGACCGCCAATTCATCCTTGATTCTTCCGGATAATCCTCGCCGAAAGGCTCCGACCAAAGGCTCATTGGTCCACTGGAGCTCCGAAGCCAGGGTACGGAAACGGATGGCATACTGACCGACAGAGAGAGAACCCTGTTGCAAATTGAAGAGAGACTCCATAGCAGATGTGGCACGACCAGGCTCATCGAATATCTTGCGGAAGGTGTCCAGGAATACCTGCAGATCAGACATGATGGGATCATTCCGCTCCATTAGGGGGTTGAACCAGGCTAAAGCCTCTCCCTCAAGGTGTGAGGCAAGGAAAGCCACCTTGGCTCGGATAATGCTGAGACGAAAAACAAAAATGAAACAAGCATTGGTTGAGAAATACTCTGCACAACTTGGGGTCACCATTGTAACGAGGAGGTTTGCAGAGACGAGGACTGAGTCCTGTAGAGGGCACAACCATAGGATGCAGCACTGGAGGCTGAAGGACTGGGGATGCAGCAACCGGCAGTACTTTAGTTAACTGGCCCTCCACAGAGGTCATGTAGTCCAACAAGCGGGTCTGCATCTCTAGTTGGTGAGTGAGTTCCAGATGGAGCTCTGCTAGCTGGGTGGCGTTGGTGGTGATAGGAACTGAAGGAGTTAAATTGAGTTCTGTCTATGTTGCATTCTCTTGTTTAAAACCTTATCTGTTCTTCGAGGAGATGTCTCAGACATCTCCCTTGTGAACCAAGGTCAAATACCTCTGCTTTATCGCCTAAATGACTTTCTTTGTCGAAAACAAGTTGTAAAATCATTTGTACTGCGCATGTCTGTAAAATGTTTAAATTCTTTACTATAAAAGACGGAAGCCTAACTGATAAGCCAGAGGCGTCTTGGCAGGCATCCCGAGTGGTATTATACAGCTGGTGTCTGTGTAGTTCTTCTCGACGGAGCTGATTTAATTAGAGACATATGATGCTTCACACCTAAGAACATCGGTCCTTCAGATGAAAGAGTAATCTGAGGGATCCCGACAGTTTCCTGGCGCCCGAAACAGGGACCTGATATAGGCACCTCTCCAAGACTACCCGATCTACAGACCACTCCAGTTACTGATGAAATTGTGAACAGCAGACCTAAACACCTGGCCAGGTAAGAGATCAATTTTTCTCTTCTCTGCTCTTCATAATCTATCATTATAACTAAGGTCCGTATAAAGGGGAATCTAGTAGAGGAGGGGGCCGTAAAATCAGGTCCATATAAGAACTCTGAGGAAATCGGGTGTGACACGCATATGTAATTTCTGCTCGAATGAGAGGTTACTGTAGGTTCTGTCTGTGCACAGCTATTTTTAGAAAAAGAGCTGATGCAAATCAAAATGGGAGAGGTCTGACATTACGGAATATAAGGCTGGGTGAACAGTTCATACTGCGCAGCCCGGACGGACAAGTTTTTCACAATAGACGATTCCGCACTAGGAATAGAGGAGGTTGTTGAATGGCTACTTTGATTTGAAAGGTTGTGGAAAGTAGAAAAATAAGCTGCACAGTAGGTATTCGTTCAAAGAGTGGTGATATTGCCTAACTGGGCCATGTGACAGCGTCCTTTCGGGGAGGTCACCGCCTAAGCTTAAATCAACACCCTTTACGAATAAACCTTGTGACAGATAAGAGTGTGACCGAATGAGCACAGGACCGTGAAATGAACCTGTGACAGGATATGACTGAAGAACCCCAGTAGATGGACACTTTATTTACAATCCTGTGTGTTGTGGGAGTATTTCTGTTCGGATGCTACATAGCATATAAGTACACGAAACACGTAGTACACCGAGGAACAGACACTCCATTTAGCCTGTTAGCACCTTAGGAAGAAGGTAACGAGGTATAGTACAGCCTAGTCTTGAGCTAACCCAATACACCACCTAAGGCAGGGGACTAACAGGAAGACAACAAGAGAGACAGGATAAGAATAAAAGATAAGATGGGGAACAGTCAGGGAAAGACACCTGAAGAAGGAAATCGGTTATGTGATATAATTGAGGATAGATATGGAAGTAGTGCAGCAAAGAACCTGGAAAAAGTATTAATCAAATCCAAAGTGCAAGATAGGCAGGCTGTGTGAATCCTTGTATATATGTCTATGAGAACCTCTGAATAAGATGAGAGATGAGTAATTGAGTATAAAAAAAAAAAAAAAAAAAAAATCAGTGAATGAGCACGTATGAATGAATCATCACACATCATTTTTGTGTCAAGAGATTTGTGACCTTTCTAGTTGTGGTGGAATCCCGGACAGATGCGTTATAGATATTTCAAATCTACATCTGAGACTGAATGAATTGAGTAATGATATAGTTCGTGTTATATGTGGCATTACATTGTAAAGTTTCCTGAATGCATTTGGCCAGAAAAAGGGCAAGGCATGGTTAATCTCATTATACAGTTATCTGCCCTTACAGTGAAATCCCGTGATTTTGAGTTTCTTTGTAGAAATTGATTTTGATAAGTCTAAAGAACTACAGAATTCTGTGAAGGACGACGCTGCATTCTGACGGGAGGGGTGAAGGATGGCGTTGCGTAGTTTTTCTTCTCCCTTCGCTCTTATCTCTGCTGAGTGTGAGCTGTGCTCAAAATTCTCTGTAATTCTATCCGTAAGGTACACGCTGAAAGATTTGTGCATTTTAAAGCAACAGTACTTAATTGAAGATTGGAAGTTAAAAGTAAGATATGGTGCCTAATTTAGAAGGGAATTGTAAGTGATCGCTTGGTCATTAATGTGTTTGAACCTGCTTCTAGTTGTGTGATTGATTTGTATAGCAAATTGTGTCAAATTACAAGAGACAGAGAAGGAAGGAAGCAGTAAAACAAGTGGGACAAACATTGAAAAAGGCAAAAATACCAGAGTGTGAATGTTTGGATGTACAAAAAGGCACAGACAAGGGAAGAAAATAGCAAGTGAATAAATGATGCTTGAGAATGTGCAGCAGTATGGAAGGTGTATTATGAATGTTTGATTGACAAAGTGTAACCAGAGACCCAGACAAAATAGATGGACTTGTAAACACTGTGGTCAGACTCAGACAAACCCAGACTGAATAGCTACTTGTGTGACCTATGCTACTGACCTAAGAGAATTGCACTAAATCTTATCCAGACAAGATCATAAGAAGCTGACATAATAGTGTGGATAGTGGGTAGTGGGGACATTGGCCCTTGAGGAGTAAGCTGACAGTAGACATCAGACGGCCAACCCCATCAGGACCTAGAAGTGTGACTAGAATAAGAAAGATACAGGTGTATTATCCCTGGAGCCCCTCTGACCAGCTAGCTTTGCTGAAGCAGCTGCCTGACCCTGAAGACCAACCATTCCCGTTTTACAGACACATAAAGGAAGTACAGCAGACATATAAGTGTACCTGGGCAGACTTAGAGAGGTTGGTGAGTTTAAAGGCAGGTGACGCACTAGATCATATAATTAAGACACACAGATGTGACAAAGAATCAGGCTTGGGGCATGGATGATAAATCTGCACGATCTGGGGAGACGTACTGTGAGTCACTAAGACAATGGGCTGCAGTGGAACAATCAGAGCAGTCTGTACTCCTGACTAATGTGACACAGCAAAGAGGAGAGAGAGTAGAGATATACCTTGGACGGTTACAGCTGAAATGGGCAGACATGGGGTACATTTGCATAAACCCACTTGATGTTAGAATACTGGTGAATGCATTCATTGACGGTATGAACAAAGACTTACGAGACGCAGTACAGACAGCCAGACCTGAATGGAGACATGTAGATCCGAAAGACCTCCTTAAGGTAGCTAAAGAAATTGAGCAAACAAGGACAATAAGACAACCTGTCATGTATGCTGGAGCACAAGGAAAAAAGTGGAGACGTAATAGGAAAGGCATGTGAGATGACACTGACGATCCATGCCATACTCCTACAAGTTCAACCAAAACATCTGTCTATGGCCAGACAGCTCCGACTTGAGTGTGCTCTACTAATTCCTGAGTATGTCACTCCTCAAAAGATGTAACGTTCTGAATCCAGCCACCCTCCTGCCTGTGGATTCAGAAAAGGGGGAATTGGTGACCGTATTGGCGAGTGAGGAAGGATACTTTGACATGACGCATGAACATGTCTGCATAGAACTGATGAGTCAGGAGACAGTTGGGTTTGCACACATTCATGAAAAACCTGTTCCTAATGCAGACTTTGAGTTTCTTTTTTGTAGATGGCCCCAGATACCACCAGGATGGACGATTCTACACTGGATATGCAGTAGTATCCTCACATGAGGTAATCCGAGCGGAACCACTCTCTCCTCACATGTCGGCGCAGGAGGCAGAGTTGAAGGCACTCACTGAGGCGTGTAGAGCCGCTGCAGGTAAAGTCGCTAATATTTTCACAGATTCGAAGCCCATCAAAAATGCAGAGCTGGTGAAACAATTGATGGAGGCATTGATGTTACCAGTCCAGGTTGGCATTGTCAAGGTAAAAGCACACACAAAGGTGACTCCGTGGAGGTAGAGGGCAATAGAAGGGCGAACGAGGCTGCTAAAATAGCACAAGGCGGCCTAGAGAGAGCAGTGGACGGTGGCGGGGAGTCAGCGTATTCCAGCCACATTGGGTCTAGATGTCCTGAAATCCCTCCAGCAAAAGGCTGCCCAAACAGAGAAGGTACACCGAGGGAGACTGGGAGCTGAGCTGAACTCAAATGGAGTATGGGAGAATAAGGATAAAATGTGCCCACCAAAGTCCCTGTTCCCAATCATGGCGCAAGCAGCACATGGCCCCAATCACACCTCAAAAAGTCACATGTGTGCCATGGTAGATGCCTTCTGGATCGCTCCTGGCTTCAGTTGCGCAGCCGCGAAACTTGTACAATCATGCCTCATCTGTGCACAGCACAACCCAGGTAAAACAGTAAAAGTCCCTAAGAAAGCGACACCTAGGCCTCTCTACCCGTTTCAGAGACGGCAGATTGACGACATACAGCTACCAAGGTAGGAGTGTATGCAAATATCCTAGTATGTGTAGATCTCTTCTCTGGATGGCCAGAGGCCTACCCGGTGAAAACGGCTACAGCTCGAGCTACTGCAAAGAAACTGGTGATGGAACTAGTACCACGATTCGGTGTCCCTGAAACAATTGAATCAGACAGAGGTACACACTTTACTGCTGAGGTAATGCAAAATGTAATGCAAATGATAGGTGTAGAACAAGCATTTCATACACCCTACCACCCACAGAGTTCAGGGAAGGTAGAGAGAATGAACGGGACACTAAAATTGAAAATACAGAAAACCATGGAACAAACCCATAAACCATGGCCAGAGTGTCTCCCATTAGCATTATTCTCAGTAAGGTACACACCCACGGGGAAAACTAAACTGTCACCCTTCCAGATACTGTTTGGAAGACCACCGAACACAGGGTTGTACTACCCACAGGTCTTAACACTCAATGTGGATAATTTGACAAGTTATGTAATCCAGTTGCAAAAGCATTTAACTCAAATGCATTCTCTAGTTTTCTCTTCCACTCCAGATCCAGATAGTGTGGAAGGAACTCATTGTCTACAACCTGGTGATTACGTATATGTCAAGAAACACTCCAGAAAGACCCTTGAACCCCGATATCAAGGACCTTACCAAGTACTCCTAACAACGCCTACTTCTGTTAAGTTGGAAGGACGACCAACCTGGATCCACGCATCGCATTGCAAACTAGCCACAGGAATTAACAAAGCATAAGAGTGCATAATGTTTTGGTTTGGTTTTGTTGCATTATCTGTAATAATGGTAGCTGCGTGGGATAGTCTAAATTCTCCAATGTCCTTGAATAATAAGTTTATACAACATCATGAAAAAATACTAAATGATTGGTCAAAAGACACTCAGTCTCCAGCAGATTGCTGGATCTGCACACATTCACCAATATCGGCCACTAGTATTCCGTTCCTTGTTATTCCTGTGCCACCCGAGGAATTATTTGCCTGGACCAGTTGTTCTGATACACTCGCTAATAATGCCACAAATAATGTGAAGTTATGGAACACAACTGTTGGAATACCTATTGTGGGATGGGTAGGATACCCTTGGTGGCAGGGTAATCTTTCAGGAAGTAACACATACCTTCAATATCTGGCATATAAAGGGGGGCTTGGGTACCCAGGAATAGAACTCGATTAACCTACCTGGGGCAAATTCCAATGTATGGCCTACAAGTTAGTTTTAATGTAACTTCCCACTCTACTGATGCCTTCAAACCAATACTGCTAGAAAGAAGGTTGCATAACACGTCCTGGGAGTATTCCAATTTATTTCCCCAGGGCAATAATGAAACTTGTTTTAATATTTCAGGTAATATACCTTGCAACGAGTCATCTGGATATGAGAAAGGAACTCCCACCTGTGGAAATCCCGATGTAGGGTATTGTAGCCCTTTAGGACAATTTTCACCTTGGTGCATGCTTCAGAATGTATCTGCGTTCATAGATTTAGTTCATAGACTGGTATTACAACATTCAGCCCTATGGGACCTACCTAGTGACATGTTCTGGATATGTGGAGACAATGCATATAAATGGTTGCCAGTAGGGGTAAAAGGTGCTTGTACTCTGGGTCGTTTGACTCCAGCTACCTTTGTTATTCCGAATGACCAGTTGAATACTCAGAGCATACCTAAACACACGTTGTACAAAAGAGCTGCTGACAATACACCTCGCCTCTCTGGGAGACCACATATAGTGCAGATGAGTGTGGCTAATAAAATTGTCAGTTCTATTTTTTATTTATCCTATGATTACTCAAATGTGGGATAAATTAGTCAGGGCTACAGATTACTTAGATGACCAAATATGGGATATATTGGATATATTGAACACCACCGTTGCTGTCCAAAATCAGCTTATTATAGTCACTAATCAGCATACCATAGTATTAGATTATTTAACTGTAGCGCAAGGAGGTATGTGTCAAGTCATCGGACCCGCTTGCTGTCATTATATAGATCCCAACAGTAGTTTAAAGTTAAGATCAAAAATAGAGGATGTTCAAAAACTTAGAGATCAGTACAATAAAGACAATGATCGTACTAAGGATAGTTGGTGGTCAGATACATTCTCCTTTCTTAATCCAGCTAATTGGTTTAAGGGTATTGGAGGCTGGATAACTGGGATTATACTAAGTCTATTACGTATTGTTGTCTGTATCTTCGTAATATATGTGCTATTGAAACTTGTTTTTTGGTGTATCTCTGTATGCAAGAAAAGATGTAGAAATAGATAAGGAAGTTTGACTGTAAACAACAAGAATTTAACTATTATTCATTTGAGTCCTAGATTGACATCTCATTTCTGGCATGAAGGAGCGTACTCTTGCAATGATGGACGTGGCTTCAGTATCTGGGGGATGGAGAAGGTAGAAGACCTGTCTCCCTTGGGCAACCCGTCGGCCTGGGATAGTACCTGGTGAACGAGCCACTATCCGCTGTTGTTGCAGGATCCAGTGTTCCAGATTGTGGAAAATGAAGATGTCAAAGGGGGGAATGATAGGAACTGAAGGAGTTAAATTGAGTTCTGTCTATGTTGCATTCTCTTGTTTAAAACCTTATCTGTTCTTCGAGGAGATGTCTCAGACATCTCCCTTGTGAACCAAGGTCAAATACCTCTGCTTTATCGCCTAAATGACTTTCTTTGTCGAAAACAAGTTGTAAAATCATTTGTACTGCGCATGTCTGTAAAATGTTTAAATTCTTTACTATAAAAGACGGAAGCCTAACTGATAAGCCAGAGGCGTCTTGGCAGGCATCCCGAGTGGTATTATACAGCTGGTGTCTGTGTAGTTCTTCTCGACGGAGCTGATTTAATTAGAGACATATGATGCTTCACACCTAAGAACATCGGTCCTTCAGATGAAAGAGTAATCTGAGGGATCCCGACAGTGGGCTCGGCAGCCTGTAGAGTAGACAGATGAGTTTCCAAAGTTTGCATAAAGGCCACTAGCTGATCCTGACTCTGTCGAAGCAGAGCCAGCTCACCCTGGGCTGAGTATCGAGTATCAGCGGAGTCCATGGCCTGAACAAACTGTTACTCCCACAGGGCGTGAAGATGTATAGTGGACCCACTAGACCACTGATGGTGCAGTGGTAGCTGTATACCCGATACACAAGAGACAGGAGAAGAGCTTTAAATAAACTAAGGATGTTTATTAAATAAGGCAAACAAATGGACAAGGTGCCTGAGGAAAGAACCCTCTGAACCACGACACAGAACCACGTAGTGGAGCACCGGGCAAGGTGTACCCCTATACAGGGGCTCCCCCGTCGCAACACCAGATGACCTTAATGCCGCGATGCACTGACCAGAGGGATGACCCATACAGACCGTATAGAGGAGGTGGTGAGAGACCTGGAAGGTCTGAGTAAACACAGAAAGACTGATCTAGCCTGCGATGGTAGCTGGATGATTCCAAGAGGAAAGCCTTGGTCAGTCTGGGGTAGGAACCGGAGTGTCCAGAGGGATCCAGGAGCGGGAACTGCCAGCTGAGGATTCTGAGGAGACAGAGATATTAGAATATTGCAATAGCCTTCAGCACGCAGAGCAAAGCAGATTGTGGCCTGAGTGGGAGGCAGCGATCCCACAGAATGAACACATTGTTCAGGCAACTCCCTCTTGAGGGAGGATGACTTTTATGCACAGAGCATCACAGCACAGACAGCCCTAATAGACAACAGGTGCCCTGCTGTTTTAAGTATGTGCAGGAAGCAGGGCGCGCCTCCTAAGAGCATAACCAGGAGACCTGCCAAGAGGATGCAAGTTCTTAGCAGAGAAATGAGCCGCTGGCTGTCTGGAGCCACGGACAGGGTGAGTAGTAGCAGTGGAGCTGCGAGATAGGCGCCGGTCTCCCTGCGCAGCAGAGACCGTGCCTGCGGCTGAGGGCATGACACTTACATTGTACTGTACACTGTCTGCAGAACTGCTGCAGATCCACAGAGGCCAAATCCGCAGCGGATCCGCAGCAGAATTCGCAGCGTGTGCAAATACCCTTAGGTGTTGCTTCCATAATAACCAGTCTGTCTCAGTTGTTAGATTGAAGCTCGACAATGTTCTGAAAGTGGATGAGGTAAACACAGTTTGGAATTAGTAAGAGTGCGCTTACACTGCGCGATGTGCCAACTGTTGGCAGGAAACTTGCTTCCCGGTCAGCGGTTGTTTAATAGCCTGTTCAGACAGGCAGACCACTCTCCTGATGTGTACTGAAGATCTTTATTAGAGCTCATAGGCTGCCACTGTTCTCAGGGACGTAAGTCCTGTTTACACATTGCGATGCGCTGCGGAGAACAAATATCTTTTGTGCAGCACAAAAGATAATTTCACCCAATGAAATTGTCGGGTGATTGGCATCCTGTATAGACTGCACTATTATCGTTCATCATATTGGGGCAATGTTATTTGATGTTAAGCCAATGATGAAAGACATTACTTGTGTCCTGAAATACACGTCTAAAAGTGTGTTGCTGACATCATTACATTGCTATAGATATTAAAGGGAATCTGTCAGCATGATGTGACCCACCCATCCAAAAAAATAAATAAATTATATGTTCAGGTAGCTCTTTCAAAAATAAGTCCAGAAATACCTTTACATGGCTAGTCCCTCTGTTACTTAGAAATCAGAGTTTAATTTTATATTTTAAATGAGTACAGATCTGAAGCTGTCACTCCAGCTCTATTCTCCATCCAGTGCTGCTTTCTTCCTGCTTTACTGACAGCCTCTATGCTGTGTGACTGTTACGGGTGTGTCATATGCAACAGACTGTCGCTCTGCATCTGGCTTGCAGAAGGTCTCAGCGTTTGGCATTACAGACACCTCCTTAACCGGTTCCCGACCTGTGACACAGCGTATGCGTCATGAAAGTCGGTGCCAATCCGACCTGTGACGCATACCCTGTGTCACAGAATGATCGCCCTCCTGCGGGCCGGGTGACCAGGGTGAATGACAGGTCACCCGGCCCGCAGGTGCAAGGGGACCTATACTTGACCCCAGGGGGGGTGGCTTAGCCCCCCCGGGTCTACGATCACTCCTGGTGACCTTTTTGTCACCCCCCTCAGATCTGATTGGAGCTAGCGTCCATGTGACGCTAGCCCTCCAATCAGATGTGGAGGGGTGGAGAAAAACAATGTCTGCCTCGCTCCTCAGCTTCATCCCATCTGTGGAAGCGGAGGAGCGAGGTGCCCGACCGCTGACCTGCCCCACAGAGCCCGTGATCGCCGCCGCCACCGCTGCTGCCACCGCCGCCCGCCGCCGCTGCTAGCACCACCGCTGCTTGTGCTGAGGACAGGTACTCCTCCCTCCTGTCCTCCACTCCCCCCGCCGACCTCCGCTCCTTCCCCCCTGCCCCCCCCGATCACCACCTGAACGGGTGATCACCCCCTGCCCCCCCTAATCACCTGCTGCATTTTCTCACCTCCTCCTGCAGGCTCCATTTTCTCCCCTCCTCCCTCCTGCCCCCCCTGTGCCTGACAGCTCCATTTTCTCCATCTCTCTCCTCCTCCCCTTGTGATCACCCCCTGATCACCCCCTAATCACCCCCTAATCACCCCCTGTCCCCCCAATCACCTGCTGCTGCCATCTACATTTTCTGCTGGTCCTCTGCTCCCCTCCTGCCCCCAACCGCATCTGACAGCCCCATCCTCCCCTGGTGATCACTCCAATCACCCCCTGCCACCCTGATCACCCCCTGCCCCCATGATCACCCCCTGATCATCTGCTGCCGGCTTCATCTACAGCTGGTCCTCTGCTACCCTCCTGCCCCCCCCCGCACCTGACAGCCCCATCCTCCTCTGGTGATCACCCCCCCAGTGATCACCCGAATCACCCCGTGCCTCCCTGATCACCCTGTGCCCCCCTGATCACTCCCTGATCACCCCCTGATCACTTACTGCTGCTGCCAGCTTCATCTACAGCTCGTCCTCTGCTCCCCTCCTACCCCCCAGCGCCTGACAGCTCCATCCTCCCCTGGTGATCACCCCCCTAGTGATCACCCCAATCACCCCGTGCCCCCCTGATCACCCCGTGCCCCCCTGATTACCCCGTGCCCCCCTGATCACCCCCTGATCACCTGCTGCTTCCGGATCCATCTGTAGCTGGTCCTCGGCTCCCCTTCTGCCCCCCAGTGATCACCCCCTGATCACCCCCTGCCCCCTTGATCACCCCCTGCCCCACTGATCACCCCCTGATCACCTGCTGCTACTGCTGGCTCCATCTGCTGCTGCATCTTCTCAGCCCCTTCCTGCCCCGCTCGCGCCTGACTGCCCTCGCCCGCGCCTGACAGCCCTCGCCCGCGCCTGACAGCCCTCGCCCGCGCCTGACAGCCCTCGCCCGCGCCTGACTGCCCTCGCCTGCGCCTGACAGCCCCCGCCCGCGCCTGACAGCCCCCGCCTGACAACCCGCACCTGACAGCCCCGTCCTGCAGTAGAAAGTTTTTCACCAAACACTCGCACATACACACGCACACTATAATAAAGCTTTTTTACACACGCACACACCACACACGCAATGTCCCGCTCATCCCAGTCATCCCAGTCACAAAGGGTCTACTCAGTTGAGGAGGCATATGAAATTATTGCCTCCGAAACTGATAGTGAGGAGGACCCCACCTTTCTCTATACCTCCCACTCTTCCTCTTCCAGCGACATAGACTTGCCATCACCAAGATGTCGCAGGACGAGAAATCGTCCGGAGCCCAGGGAGGAAGAGTCGGAGGCCTTAGAGGAAGAGTCGGGTACCTTGGAGGAAGTCCCACAGTCAAGTGTGAGTTTCCCCCAACCTAGTGCTAGTCACGCCCAACCTAGTGCTCCCTCCTGGACCCCCGTCCCTGAAAATTTTGCTCCACGGATTCCTGATTTTGTTCCCCAATCAGGAATCCAGTTTGAGACTGCCAACTTCAGAGAAATAGACTTTTTCAGTCTTTTTCTCGGAGTCAATCGTCAGTCTCATGGTGGAGCAAACAAACTTGTAGGCACAACAATTTTAAGCGGAACACCCAATTTCTTCATTCTCTACTTGGAGTCCTGTGGACTCTGTAGAAATGATTAAATATTGGGGACTGGTCCTTCACATGGGGATTGTGAAGAAACCAGAAATTCGCCAATACTGGAGTACCGATATTTTATATCAAACTCCAGTATTTGGCATGGTTATGTTTTGCAAACGGTTTGAGGCCATTCATAAATTTCTCCATTTCAGGGACAACACTGAAAGCCTTCCCCGCGATGACCCGAATTTTGATAGATTGTTCAAAATTTGGCCGCTCGTCGAACACTTCAGCAACAAGTTTGCTGAAGTGTACATTCCCGAAAGGGAAATTTGTGTGGATGAATCCCTCGTCCACTACAAAGGGAGGCTTCAGTTCCGTCAGTACCTGCCCAGCAAAAGGGCGAGGTACGGGATAAAACTCTACAAGCTGTGTGAGAGTTCCTCAGGGTACACTCTCAGCTTTAGAGTTTACCAAGAAAAGGACAGTAGGATCCAGCCCCCAGAATGTCCACTTGCTTTGGGGGTGAGTGGGAAAATAGTGTGGGATTTGGTCCACCCAATGCTTGATAAAGGTTACCATCTGTACGTTGATAACTTTTATACAAGCATCACACTATTTCAATCCCTCTCTGCCAGAGCTACCGTGGCTTGCGGTACCATGCGCAGAAACCAGAGGGGTCTCCCTTTGCCGCTAATTGAGCAGCCTCTCCGAAAGGGTGAGAGCCGAGCCCAATGTAGCGGCAACATGCTTGTGGTCACGTTCAAAGACAAAAGAGACGTCTTTGTCTTGACCACAATCCATGGTCCTGGCACCACGGCCACCACCGTTCGAGGTACCCCAGCACCGGTCCACAAACAGGACTGTGTCCTGGCGTACAACCATCACATGGGGGGAGTTGATCTTTCTGATCAAGTCCCCCAGCCCTATAATGCCATGCGGAAGGCGAAGGTGTGGTACAAAAAACTGGCTGTGTACCTCGTACAAATGGCACTGTATAATGCATGCGTGCTATCACGATGTGCAGGCCAGAACCACTCCTTCCTTGAGTTCCAGGAGGTGGTGATAAAGGCCATGATTTTTGGAGAGGAGGACGGAGCACGCCCCAGCACCCCTGGAACTCAAGTTTCCCGTATGGTATCAGGGCAACATTTTCCCAGTGAGGGGATAACAAGAAAAAGGTGCCAGGTGTGCTATAAAAGGGGGACAAGAAAAACGACTCGTTTCCAATGTGAAACGTGTCCTGACAAACCTGGACTGTGTTTGAATGAATGCTTCAGAATTCATCACACGTCCATGGACTAAACACATCCAGACATTCCACGACAGAACTCACCCACACTAGGCTGACATACACAACACCACACACACCAACCTGACGTACACTGCACCACACACGCCAACCTGACATACACTACACCACACACACCAACCTGACGTAGTGTGTCAGATTGGTGTGTGTGGTGTAGTGTACATCAGGTTGGTGTGTGTGGCCTAGTGTACGTCAGGTTGGTGAGTATGTGTGCTGTACACTACACTACACCACACACCAACCTGATGTACACTACACCACACACACCAACCTGATGTAATGTGTCAGGTTGGTATGTGTGGTGTAGTGTACATCAGGTTGGTGTGTGTGGCCTAGTGTACATCAGGTTGGTGAGTATGTGTGCTGTACTCTACACCACACACACACCAACCTGTCGTACACTACACCACACACACCTGACGTACACTGCACCACACACGCCAACCTGACATACACTACACCACACACACCAACCTGACGTAGTGTTTCAGGTTGGTGTGTGTGGTGTAGTGTACATCAGGTTGGTGTGTGTGGCCTAGTGTACGTCAGGTTGGTTAGTATGTATGCTGTACACTGCACTACACCACACACCAACCTGATGTAGTGTGTCAGGTTGGTATGTGTGGTGTAGTGTACATCAGGTTGGTGTGTGTGGCGTAGTGTACATCAGGTTGGTGAGTATGTGTGCTGTACTCTACACCACACACACACCAACCTGTCGTACACTACACCACACACACCTGACGTACACTGCACCACACACGCCAACCTGACATACACTACACCACACACACCAACCTGACGTAGTGTTTCAGGTTGGTGTGTGTGGTGTAGTGTACATCAGGTTGGTGTGTGTGGCCTAGTGTACGTCAGGTTGGTTAGTATGTATGCTGTACACTACACTACACCACACACCAACCTGATGTACACTACACCACACACACCAACCTGATGTAGTGTGTTAGGTTGGTGTGTGTGGTGTAGTGTACATCAGGTTGGTGTGTGTGGCGTAGTGTACGTCAGGTTGGTGAGTATGTGTGCTGTATACTACACCACACATCAACCTGACTTACACTACACCACACACCAATCTGACATACACTACACCACACACACCAACCTGACCTAGTGTCAGGTTGGTGTGTGTGGCGCAGTGTACGTCAGGTTGGTGTGTGGTGTAGTGTATGTCAGGTTGTTGTCGTGTGTGTGGGTGGTGTATACTACATCACACACCAACCTGACATACACTACATACTTTCCATAAGCGACATGGTGTCCGCTAACGATTGGAGCTAATTTTCCATTCAAAAAGTCAAATGGCGCTCCTTCCCTTCTGAGCCCTGACGTGCGCCCAAGCAGTGGTTCCCCCCACATATGAGGTATCAGTGTACTCAGGAGAAATTTCCCAACAAAGTTTAGGATCTACGTTATCCTGTTACCCATGTAAAAATGAAAAAATTGAGGCTAAAAGAAAATTTTTGTGAAAAAAAAGTACTTTTTCATATTTACGGCTCAATTTTTGAGGCACCTGGGGGTTTGTAGTGCTCACTATGCATCTAGATAAGTTCCTTGGGGGGTCTAGTTTCCAAAATGGGGTCACTTGTGGGGGTGCTCCAATGTTTCAGCACACAGGGACTCTCCAAACGCGACAAGGTAACCGCTAAATATTGCAGCATATTTTCCATTCAAAAAGTCATATGGCGCTCCTTCCCTTCTGCTCCCTGCCGTGTGCCCAAACAGTGGTTTATGACCACATATGAGGTATCGGTGTGCTCAGGAGAAATTTCCCAACAAATTTTAGGATCCACTTTATCCTGTTGCCCATGTGAAAATGAAAAAATTGAGGCTAAAAGAAAATTTTTGTGAAAAAAAAGTACTTTTTCATATTTACGGCTCAATTTGTGAAGCACCTGAGGGTTCGGAGTGCTCACTATGCATCTAGATAAGTTCCTTGGGGGGTCTAGTTTCCAAAATGGGGTCACTTGTGGGGGTGCTCCAATGTTTAGGCACACAGGGGCTCTCCAAACGCGACATTGTGTATGCTGAGGATCGGAGCTAATTTTCCAGTCAAAAAGTCAAATGGCGCTCCTTCCCTTCTGCGCCCTGCCGTGCGCCCAAACAGTGGTTTATGACCACATTTGAGGTATCGGTGTGCTCAGGAGAAATTTCCCAACAAATTTTAGGATCCACTTTATCCTGTTGCCCATGTGAAAATGAAAAAATTGAGGCTAAAAGAAAATTTTTGTGAAAAAAAAGTACTTTTTCATATTTACGGCTCAATTTGTGAAGCACATGGGGGTTTGGAGTGCTCACTATGCATCTAGATAAGTTCCTTGGGGGGTCTAGTTTCCAAAATGGGGTCACTTGTGGGGGTGCTCCAATGTTTCAGCACACAGGGACTCTCCAAACGCGACATGGCAACCACTAAATATTGCAGCATATTTTCCATTCAAAAAGTCAAATGGCGCTCCTTCCCTTCTGCGCCCTGCCGTGCGCCCAAACAGTGGTTTATGACCACATATGAGGTATCGGTGTACTCAGGAGAAATTTCCCAACAAATTTTAGGATCCACTTTATCCTGTTGCCCATGTGAAAATGAAAAAATTGAGGCTAAAAGAAAATCTTTGTGAAAAAAAAGTACTTTTTCATATTTACGGCTCAATTTGTGAAGCACCTGAGGGTTCGGAGTGCTCACTATGCATCTAGATAAGTTCCTTGGGGGGTCTAGTTTCCAAAATGGGGTCACTTGTGGGAGTGCGCCAATGTTTAGGCACACAGGGGCTCTCCAAACGCGACATTGTGTATGCTGAGGATCGGAGCTAATTTTCCAGTCAAAAAGTCAAATGGCGCTCCTTCCCTTCTGCGCCCTGCCGTGCACCCAAACAGTGGTTTATGACCACATATGAGGTATCGGTGTACTCAGGAGAAATTTCCCAACAAATTTTAGGATCCACTTTATCCTGTTGCCCATGTGAAAATGAAAAAATTGAGGCTAAAAGAAAATTTTTGTGAAAAAAAGTACTTTTTCATATTTATGGCTCAATTTGTGAAGCACCTGGGGGTTCGGAGTGCTCACTATGCATCTAGATAAGTTCCTTGGGGGGTCTAGTTTCCAAAATGGGGTCATTTGTCCAGGTGCTCCAATGTTTCGGCACACAGGGACTCTCCAAACGCAACATGGCAACCGCTAAATATTCCAGCATATTTTCCATTCAAAAAGTCAAATGGCGCTCCTTCCCTTCTGAGCCCTGCTGTGCACCCAAACAGTGGTTTATGACCACATATGAGGTATCGGTGTACTCAGGAGAAATTCCCCAACAAATTTCTGGATCCATTTTATCCTGTTACCCATGTGAAAATGAAAATATTGATGATAAAACAAAATTTTTGTTGGAAAAATTAAAATGTCCATTTTTTTCTTCCATGTTGCTTTAGTTCCTGTGAAGCACCTGGAGGGTTAATAAACTTCTTGAATGTGGTTTTGAGTACCTTGAGGGGTGCAGTTTTTAGAATGGTGTCACTTTTGGGTATTTTCTGCCATATAGACCCCTCAAAATGACTGCAAAGGTGAGGTGGTCCCTAAAAAAAATGGTTTTGTAAATTTTGTTGTAAAAGTGAGAAATCGCTGGTTAAATTTTAACCCTTATAACTTCCTAACAAAAAAAAATTTGATTCCAAAATTGTGCTGATATAAAGTAGACATGTGGGAAATGTTATTTATTAACTATTTTGTGTCACATAACTCTCTGGTTTAACAGAATAAAAATTCAAATTTTGAAAATTGTGAAATTTTTAAAATTTTCACTAAATTTCCATTTTTTTCACAAATAAACGCAAAAATTATCGACCTAAATTTACCACTAACATGAAGCCCAATATGTCACGAAAAAACAATCTCAGAAGCGCTAGGATCTGTTGAAGCGTTCCTGAGTTATTACCTCATAAAGGGACACTGGTCAGAAATGCAAAAAATGGCCAGGTCATTAAGGTCAAAACAGGCTGGGTCATGAAGGGGTTAATCCTTCTGACTCTTAGACACAGTGGCAACCTCCCTCTAGTTGACACACCTAGACCCACCAGTCTTTAAATCCCCAGTCTGCTGCAGAGAGTCACTGGTGATATTCACATTTTTCACTTGTGAAGGCTTGGTGCTATAGTAGTTGGTCAGCTTCCTCTCTGGAGTTGTTTGAGGACAATTGGTGTTACCTCTCTGCGTCTGCTCAAGCTAAGTTCATTCCCCTTGTCTGTCTACCTTTTTGTCTTTAGCTTACAGTGGTAATTGACCAGCGCTCATCCTCTTCCCCTCCTTATCCAAGGCCTTGCTCTAGGGAGATACAGGGCTTTGGTTCCTGCTTGGTGATTGGTGAGGAACCAATTTAGGGATGGTAGGGCAGGTAGGCTGTTACCAGATTTTCCTAGAGGTCTCAACTCACTCTTTCACTAGTGTCTGGGCTTCCTTACCCTCATCCCTTCGTGTTGCACTTTGTCTTCCCACACTGTGCAAGACATTATCACCGGCCGTGCATATTTAAGAGGAAAGAAACATGACACGTGGTATTATTTGTGCATGTTTTTTTCCCCCCGGAATGTTTTTTTTTTTTTTTTTTTCTCCCTTGGTTATGGATCTAGTTGCAGGGCTAGCAAAGCAGCTCACCTGTCTGTCTCTGGGGATCACTGACCTCCTTTATGAGGCTTTGCAGATGAAAATAAACAATTGAGATGGGAAAATTCACATTTTTTCATTTAGTTGCATAATAATTCTGCACACTAATAATTGCCCAATAATTCTGCACACAGAGATATTGTCCTAAGAAAGACAAAACTCCACTGTTCAGGATTCAGGTTTCTTAAAGGTAACCTGTCAGCAAGATTGTGTACAGTAACCTACAGTCAGTGTCAGGTCGGTGCCGTTATACTGATTACAATGATACCTGGTCATGAAGTCCGTCTTGTGGTTGTTGTTTAATCTTTACTTTCAGTTTTTAGTTAATGATATGCTCGTGCTCCAGGGCGGCCTGTGTGGGGGGTCTTCATGTGGTGGTCTGATTAGGTATTCGCAGCCTGCTGAGAGGTCACCCAGAAGAAGTAAAGGGCGAAATGCGCGTCGGGTCACAGGGGGGACTCACGGACTACTTATATATCTTTCCTTTGGTTATTTCTGAATGCAGTTACATTTCCTGGGCTAAGGTAATATAACTCTTTGTATGTTTACATTTAATCAATCTTAATTCAGCTGTTGGGTTCATATATATGGGTATAAGAATTTGGTGATGCTATTGTCACACTTTCATTTCATTTATTCCTTACTATCTTTGGTCCCCTTTTCATTCATTACCAGCTGAATTTTATGGATCACTGTAAAGAGTTATTTCATTCCTTGAGTTTTTATATTATCCCTAATGTATCTGGAATTTCAGAATATAGGTTATTTAATTTATTTTTTGGTATGTCTTTGGGTCCTACCCTTTGGGTATTTTAGTGTACTGCTGATCTATGGTTTTTAATTTTTTAATATGTGTAATAAAGATGGTTAATTATATTACTTGTCTTGTGTAAGAGAGGTACTGTAACCTCGCCGCCGAAACTGACTGACAGTCGGCTGCAATGTAGAGCCAGTGACTGAACCAGCGTGACCCCTGCCTGTTATGATTGGGTCACTGAGGAGGAAAGAAAGACCAAGCTAAGCCACAGAAAACCAGAGAGGTTGGTAACTAAGCAGATTGCAAACCCCTGATCCTATATACACAACTAGCAATAGCAGTGGAGCGTACCTACGATGATCCTAGAAGCTTTGACACAGCTTGAGAGCTAAATAAACCTAAAGCAAGAAAGGAGAAATCTAAACTGCCCCAGAGCAGACCCCAAAGGAATAGATATAGCCCCCAAACATATATTGTCGGTGAGACAAGATGAAAACACAAACGCAGGTAGGAAAATAGACTGAGCAAACGATGGGGCCCACACTAAGGAGACAGGACAGGAAAGGAAAGACAGTCTGCAATCACGCAAAAAAACCTGCAAAAACTGTCCAACACGTTTGATAGAAAAATACTGAAGTCGCACGACTTTGCCCACTATATCAGTACTCTGGTATATTCTGAAAGCAGAGCAAAAAGAGGCCAATCTAATAAGGGACAAAAACAAACTGGCACAAGCAGTAACATATGGATGGAGATTCAGCACAGCCCGACCTGGAGCTGGCTGACCACACAAAACTGAAATAGACAAAACCAGATCAAATGTGAACAATAGCAAAAGAACACTTAGCTGAGCATGCAGGGACTGAGCTAGAAACTAAGACCTCAGGAGGCAGGAAAAACATCACCAGCAGGGATAGAGGGAGTCGGCTGTCTTAAATCCAGTCAGAAACTCCAGATCTCCAATCGTCCTCCTCATTATCAGGTGGCAAGCCTCTGTTAATCAGATCAGCTCCATTTCCTCCAGTAACCACCAGAAGGAGCCCAGAAAGAGAACTCGCGACCCCTCTGTCAATATAACCAGCTCCACTACCTTCACTAGTAACCAGAGGTAGGCCAGAAAGCAAATTCACAACAGTAACCCCCCTTGAGGAGGGGTCACCGAACCCTCATCCACGCCACCAGGCCGATCAGGATGGGCCCGGTGAAAAGAACGAACCAATCTATCGGCATGAATGTCAGAAGCAGAGACCCAAGAATTATCCTCCTGGCCATAACCCTTCCTGTTGTGAGTTCATTCTCTGGTTCACCAGTTGTGAGTTCTCCTTCCAGACTCCCTCTGGTGGTAACAGGAGGTAGTGAGGCTGATTTGATCGGTGGAAATCTGCCACCTGAGAATGAGGATGACGATTGGACCTCAGGAATCTCAGATTGGATTTAAGACAGCCAACGCCCTATTCAGTTGCTGGTGATTCCTTCTGGCTTGTCAGCTCTTGGTTTTCAGCTCTGTTCCAGTCATCTAAAGCTAAGTTTTTCTGCTAATGTTCACACTTGATTTTGTTGGTCTATTCAGTTTTTTTGTGTAGCCAGCCCTGGCGGGGGGCTGTGCTGAATTTCCTCTCTTATTTATCTGTATTTGCCAATTTGCTTTTTGTCCCTTAGTTTGGCCTCTTTTTGCTCTGTCTCACAATATTTCAGAGTGCTGATATAGTGGGAGAAGTCTAGTGACTTCAGGGTTAATTTTGCTATCAGAAGTATTGGACATTACTTTTGTAGGGTTGTTTGCAGGTTGCAGACAGTGTCTTTCCCTTTCCTTTCCTTTCTAGTTAGTTTGGTCCCCATCGTTTGCTCAGCCTATTTTCCTGCCTGTGTTTGTGCTTTCATCTTGTTTCACCGTCAATACCTGTGTGGGGGCTGTCTTTCCTTTGGGGTCTGCTCTGGGGCAGTTAGTTTTCCCCTTGTCTTGCTTTAGGCTTATTTAGTCCTCCGGCCTTGACGAGGCGTCTAGGATCATCGTAGGTACGCTCCATGGCTGCTGCTAGTTGTGTGGTAGGATTAGGGATCTGCAATCTGCATAGATACCAACCTCTCTGGTTTTCTGTGACTTAGTTTGTTTTGCTTTTTTCTCCTCGGTGACCTATTCATAACACCTTCCATTTGACCAAGTACTGGAGTCTCCGTCTAGCCAAATGAGAATCCAATATTTTCTCTACCTCATATTCCACATTGCCTTTAACCAATACAGGGTCAGGAGGTCAGAAGGTGCCACCATAGGAACTACTGGCTCCACAAACCTCTTCAACAGAGATTTATGAAACACGTTATGGATCTTAAACGTAACTGGAAGAGCCAATCGAAAAGAAACAGGATTAAGAATCTCCACAATCTTATAAGGTCCAATGAATCTTGGCTTGAACTTTGGAGACGCAACCTTCTTAGGAATATTCTTTGACGACAACCAAACCATATCACCCACTTTAAACTGGGGACCAATGGTCCTACGCCGATTGGAAAACCGTTGGGCTTTTTCCTGAGAGAGGGACAACTTATCCACCACTTGGTCTCAAATCTGCTGCATTCTCTCTACCACAGTGTCCACACTTGGGCAGATCGAAGATTCCACTTGCCCTGAAGAAAATAGAGGATGAAACCCAAAGTTACAGAAAAAGGGCAACATCAAAGTGGCAGAACTAGCTCTATTGTTTAGCGTGAATTCGGCCAAGGGCAAAAATGAGACCCAGTCATCCTGATCAGCAGATATAAAACATCTCAAATAGGACTCCAAAGTCTGGTTTGTTCTCTCAGTCAACCCATTGGTCTGAGGATGAAATGCAAAGGAGAAAGATAACTGAATTCCCAGTTTGGAACAAAAAGCTCTCCAAAATCTGGAAACAAACTGGACTCCTCTGTCCGACACAATGTTCTCAGGAATCCCGTGCAACCGAACCACCTGTTGTAAAAACAAGGGCACCAACTCTGAAGAAGATGGCAACTTTGGGAGTGGTACAAGATGGATCATCTTAGAAAATCTATCACAAATCACCCAGATAACAGTCATTCTCGGAGCGATAGGAAGATCAGATATAAAATCCATTGAGATATGGGTCCATGGCCTGTTGGGCACCGGCAGGGGCATCAACAACCCACTAGAACGAGAACAGGGTTTAGACCGAGAACAAGTCCCACAGGACTGCACAAAATTCCTGACATCACGAGATAAGGCAGGCCACCAAAAAGACCGACTCACCAAATCTCTGGTACCAAAAATACCTGGATGACCAGCCAATGCGGAGCAATGAATTTCAGACATTACTCTCTTTCTCCACTGGTCAGGAAAATACAATTTTCCCATAAGGCAACGTTCAGCTTTGTCCTCCTGAAATTCCTCCAGGGCACGTCTCAAATTGGGTGAAATGGCGGAAAGAACTACCCCCTCATTTAGAATGGTAGTAGGCTCGGTCACAATAAGAGAATCCGCAAAGAAACTCCTAGAAAGGGTGTCCACCTTAACATTCTTAGTGCCTGGAAGAAAAGAGACCACAAAATTAAAATCAAGCGTTTGGCTGATTCAAATAAATCAAATTCTTGTGGTCGGTGAGGACCACAACTTGATGTCTAGCTCCCTCCAACCAATGTCTCCACTCTTCAAATGCCCATTTCATGGCCAACAATTGCCAATTCCCCACGTCATAGTTACGTTCAGATGGGGAGAATTTTCGAGAAAAGAAAGCACAGGGATTCATTTTAGAAGTCACCAGATCTTTTTGGGACAAAACGGCTCCTGCACCAATCTCAGAAGCATCTACCTCCACCTGAAATGGGAGTGAGACATCAGGTTGCCATAGAACTGGAGCAGAAGTGAATCTCCGCTTAAGCTCCTGAAATGCCGAGACTGCCTCTGGAGACAAATTCACCACATCAGCGCCCTTTTTGGTCAGAACAGTCAGTGGTTTGACAATACCAGAAAAATTACTTATAAATTTACGATAGAAATTAGCAAAACCCAAAAACTTCTGGAGAGCCTTCAAAAAAGTGGGCTGAACCCAATCATAAATGGTCTGTACCTTGGCCGGGTCCATTTCAATAGCCGACCGGGACAAAATGAATCCCAAAAATGAAATCCTCTGTACACCAAAGAGGCACTTCGATCCCTTAAGGCCTGTTTCACACTTCAGTTTTTGTCCATCAGTCAAGATCCGCCATTTTGCAAAAAAAACGGATCCGCCATTTTGTTTGGCGGATCCGTTTTTTTTTCCCATTGAGTTGCATTACTGGTGGATCTTGACGGATGGCCATCCGTTGGATCCGTTTTTTTGCGGATCCACCAAAATTTTGCCGTCCGCCGACATGCTTGAACGAAGCATGTAACGTTTTTTCGGCCGGCAGGATCCGCACTTCACACCGCGCATGCCCGAAAGACTTCACTCAGCCGGAAATTTAACCCTAAAGTCTGTTCTGGCGGCTGGAAAAAATTCTCTCTCTCTCTCTCCCCTCCCTGGGCTGAGGTTCCTTTAAAATTCTTCATTCATCGGATCCGTCAAAAAAAACGGTCCGGTGGCATCCGTTCACATCAGTTAACAACGGATCCGCTTTCCGCCATTTTGGCGGATTTTAACTGACATAAAAAAAACTGAAGTGTGAAACAGGCCTTACATACAGGGAATTTTCTCTCAAAATCCGGAACACAGTCCGGACATGTTCCACATGACAATCCCAATCACTGGAAAAGATCAAAATATCATCCAGATAAATGATCAAAAACTTATCCACAAAGTCACGGAAAATATCGTTCATAAAAGATTGGAAGACAGAAGGGGCATTAGTGAGCCCAAAAGGCATCACCAGGTAGTCAGAATGTCCCTCCGGAGTATTAAACGCCATCTTCCATTCATCCCCGTTGCTTGATGCGAATAAGATTATACGCCCCCTGAGGTCAAGCTTGGTAAACCAGCAGGCACTTTTAACTCTGGAAAATAAATCTGAAATCAGGGGTAAGAGGTACTGATATTTAACAGTGATTTTCTTAAGGGAACGATAGTCAACACAAGGCCTTAATGAATCATCTTTCTTGGCCACAAAAAAAACAGCACCTAAAGGTGAAGAGGATGGTCTAATATGACCCTTCTCCAACGACTCCTTGATATAAGATCGCATAGCATCATGTTCAGGTACCGATAAGTTGAAGAGCTGACCCTTGGGAAATTTACACCCGGGCAGTAACTCAATTGCACAGTCATAACTCCTATGAGGAGGCAAGACGCAGACTTACTCTCACAAAATACATCACAAAAATCAGCCAAATTATCAGGAATATCATGAGACTGGGCAGGGGCGGACACTGACAGCTTGGGGCCCCTGTGCAAGAAATGTGTCTGCGCCCCCCTCCTTTTATGGCGTCAAAGCTACATGTGTGTATATATATTATATATATATATATATATATATAATATTGATATTATATAGCCACACACACATACATGTATATATATTACATAGTCTCCTTTATTATGTATATTGCTGTCCCTTACACAGTGCCCTCTCTTATGTACAGTACCGTCCCTTACATATTGAATTATATAGAGCCCTGTTTTTTATTATATACCGTCCTGTCTTGTTAGCTGTATAATGCAATGATGGCTGATGGAGCACGGGAAAGCTTCCTTTCTAATGGAGGAGCTGATGGACTGGTAGTTTGATCACCGGCTGCTCCATCAGCAGTCATTTTATATCTAACAAGAGAGGGGACTATGTAATAAAAGAGGGCACTGTAAATAACAAAATTAACAAGAATACACTATGTAAGAGACAGCACTATACATAACAGCAGAGGAAGCTATATAATAAGGGACGGCACCATATATAACTAGAGAGGATGGTACGTAACAAGGGACGTGTTATACATAATAAAAGAGGAAACTTTGCAACTAAGGGTGGTGTTATGCAGAATTAGTGAGTCCACTATATACTAAGGGACTGTGTTAGACATAGTGAGTACACTATATACTAAGGGACTGTGTTAGACATGATAACTGATAACGTCTTCCTCCACCTCCCCCTGTTCCTAAGGCCATTATAAGTCCCCCTTCCTAACATCCCAATCCCCCACACCCCTCATTGTCCTCCTCCCCTCGCATCCCATTATTGTCCTCTCCCCCCACCCCATCATTGCCCTCTTCACCACCTCCATCATTTTCTTCTCCCCCACCACTATCTTTCCTTTCTCCCCCACCACTCCCATCATTGCCCATTCCACCACCTCCATCATTTCCTCCTCCTCCACCACCCCCATTATTGCCCTTTCCAACACCACCAGTGCATTCTCCCCCACCACCCCATCATCATTTCTTTTTCCTACCACCACCCCATCATTGCCCTCTCCATCGCCCCCATCATTGCCTTCTCTCCATCACCCCATCATTGCCTTCTCCCCATCACTCCTATCGTTGCTTTCTCCATCACCCCATCACTGCCTTCTCCCCATCACTCCCATCATTGCCTTCTCCCCATTACTCCCATCATTGCCTGCTCCATCACCCCATCACTCTCATCATTGCCTTCTCCCCATCACTCCCATCATTGCCTTCTCCATCACCCCATCACTGCCTTCTCCCCCTCACTCCCATCATTGCCTACTCCATCACCCCATCACTCCTATCATTGCCTTCTCCCCATCACTTCCATCATTGCCTGCTCCATCACCCCCATCATTGCCTGCTCCAGCACCCCATCACTCCCATCATTGCCTTCTCCCCATCATTGCCTGCTCAATCACCCCATCACTCCCATCATTGCCTTCTCCCCATCACTCCCTTCTCTCCATCACTCCCATCATTGCCTTCTCCCCATCACTCCCTTCTCTCCATCACTCCCATCATTGCCTTCTCCCCATCACTCCCATGATCCCATCAATGCCTTCTTTCCATCACCCCTCATGGCCTTCTCCCATTACCCCTCATGGCCTCCCATCACCCCGGGCATCATGGCCTTCTTTCCTCATCACAGTCTTCTCCTCATGTCCGCATGTCCTCCAGGGCCAGGCTCCACCTACACACACACACACAGACATACACACACACAGACAGACATACACATATACATACACACAGACATACATACATACACACACACACATACACACACAGACATACACACATACATGCACACACAGACATACATACATACAGACACACATACATACACACATACACACACAGACATACACACATACATGCACACACAGACATACATACAGACACACATACATACACATAGACACACAGACATACACACACAAACACACACATACATACACACACACAGACATACACACACAGACATACCCACATACACATACACACAGACACACATACACACAGACATACACACACATACACGCACAGACATACACATACATCATACACACATACATACACATACAAGTGACTGACTAACCTGCGGCTGCAGCCACCGGCCGGCCGGCGCCACAGGCACAGTGAGTGAGACAGTCTGTCTCCTCCTCTCCTCCCCCACAGCAGCAGCGCAGCACAGCAGTAACTGATGCTGATATCATCTCACCTCAGGGCTGGCTCCTCTCCTCCTTGTGCCTGGCGCTCCACATAGCTAATTTGGATAATTAGCCATGCGGTACTGGAGGGGCCCCCTCTCCCCCGGGGCCCCTGTGCAATGCACAGGCTGCACGAGCGGTAGGTACTCTCCTGAGACTGGGGAGAGGAGGAGAAAACAGGAGTGTCACTAAGAACACACTGACATCCCCAACTCACCACAGACATAGATTTCCAATCCAAAACAGGACTATGAGTTTGCAACCAGGAAAAACCCAGAATAATAGTATCATGAAAATTGTGCAACACCAAAAATTTACAATTTTCTTGGTGGTCCAGGGTGACCCGCATTATCACCTGGGTCCAAACCTGGGGTTTATTCTCCGCCAAAGGAGTAGCATCAATACCCCTCAAAGGGATAGGAGTCCGCAGGGGTATCATGGGAAAACCACAACGTTTAGCAAAGTGTAAATCCATCAGATTCAAAGCTGCTCCTGAATCTATAAAAGCCTTAGCGGAAAATGTAGACAAGGAGCAGATCAGAGTAATTGCCAAAAGGAACTTAGGTTGTACACTGCCCACAGCAAATGTGTGCGCAAAACGTTTTACTCGTTTAGGGCAGACAGAAATAGTATGAGGCGTCTCCACAGAAAAAACACAGCTCATTACGCCTTCTAAACTCCTGACGTTGTGCCCTAGACAAAACCCTATCACATTGCATGGGTTCAGACATTCATTCAAAAGGCGGCAACGCCTCTCGTGTAGTTCTACGTTCACGTAAACGCCGATCAACTTGAATGGCTAATGACACAGAATCATCAAGACCAGAGGGAACAGGAAATCCCACCATAACATCTTTTATGGTTTCTGCCAAACCCTTTCGAAAGAGAGCTGCTAGGGAATCGTCATTCCATTTAGTAAGGACCGCCCACTTTCGGAATTTTTGACAGTATAACTCTGCAGAATCCTGACCCTGGTTCAATGCCAATAAGGTTTTCTCAGCTTGATCAATAGCATTAGGTTCATCATACAACAACCCCAAGGCTTGAAAAAATGTGTCCACATTAGTCAGAACAGGCTCTCCAGGTGTCAGAGAAAAAGCCTAATCCTGGGGATCGCCGCGCAGCAAGGAGATGACAATTTTAACCTGCTGTACAGAGCTCCCCGATGAGTTAGGCTTCAAGGCAAGAAATAGTTTACAATTATTCTTAAAATTCAAAAATTTAGACCGATCCCCAGAAAAGACATCAGGAGTAGGGATTTTTCGTTCAACAGCAGATGATTGGGCGAAATAGGCGGAAATTCCCCGCACTTCAGCAGCGAGCTGCTCAACACGATCAGACAATTGCTTAATCTACATTAAAGAAAAAATCCTCCTACGGCCCCAGAGAAAAAGAGGAAAAAAATTTATAAAAAAAAAAATTCTGACACTTTTTTTTTTTACAATTCTTTCCATCCTTTGAGTACCCTAGAGTCTGCGGTTTAGGCTGGTGATTCTGTTATGAATGGATCACCGAGGAGGAAAGAAAGACCAAGCTAAGCCACAGAAAACCAGAGAGGTTGGTAACTAAGCAGATTGCAAACCCCTGATCCTATCCACACAACTAGCAATAGCCGTGGAGCGTACCTACGATGATCCTAGAAGCCTTGACACAGCTTGAGAGCTAAATAAACCTAAAGCAAGAAAGGAGAAATCTAAACTGCCCCAGAGCAGACCCCAAAGGAATAGATATAGCCCCCAAACATATATTGTGGGTGAGACAAGATGAAAACACAAACGCAGGTAGGAAAATAGACTGAGCAAACGATGGGGCCCACACTAAGGAGACAGGACAGGAAAGGAAAGACAGTCTGCAATCACGCAAAAAACCCTGCAAAAACTGTCCAACACGTTTGATAGAAAAATACTGAAGTCGCACGACTTTGCCCACTATATCAGTACTCTGGTATATACTGAAAGCAGAGCAAAAAGAGGCCAATCTAATAAGGGACAAAAACAAACTGGCACAAGCAGTAACATATGGATGGAGATTCAGCACAGCCCGACCTGGAGCTGGCTGACCACACAAAACTGAAATAGACAAAACCAGATCAAATGTGAACAATAGCAAAAGAACACTTAGCTGAGCATGCAGGGACTGAGCTAGAAACTAAGACCTCAGGAGGCAGGAAAAAAATCACCAGCAGGGATAGAGGGAGTCGGCTGTCTTAAATCCAGTCAGAAACTCCAGATCTCCAATCGTCCTCCTCATTATCAGGTGGCAAGCCTCTGTTAATCAGATCAGCTCCATTTCCTCCAGTAACCACCAGAAGGAGCCCAGAAAGAGAACTCGCGACCCCTCTGTCAATATAACCAGCTCCACTACCTTCACTAGTAACCAGAGGTAGGCCAGAAAGCAAATTCACAACAGTAACCCCCCTTGAGGAGGGGTCACCGAACCCTCATCCACGCCACCAGGCCGATCAGGAAGGGCCCGGTGAAAAGAACGAACCAATCTATCGGCATGAATGTCAGAAGCAGAGACCCAAGAATTATCCTCCTGGCCATAACCCTTCCTGTTGTGAGTTCATTCTCTGGTTCACCAGTTGTGAGTTCTCCTTCCAGACTCCCTCTGGTGGTAACAGGAGGTAGTGAGGCTGATTTGATCGGTGGAAATCTGCCACCTGAGAATGAGGATGACGATTGGACCTCAGGAATCTCAGATTGGATTTAAGACAGCCAACGCCCTATTCAGTTGCTGATGATTCCTTCTGGCTTGTCAGCTCTTGGTTTTCAGCTCTGTTCCAGTCATCTAAAGCTAAGTTTTTCTGCTAATGTTCACACTTGATTTTGTTGGTCTATTCAGTTTTTTTGTGTGGCCAGCCCTGGCGGGGGGCTGTGCTGAATTTCCTCTCTTATTTATCTGTATTTGCCAATTTGCTCTTTGTCCCTTAGTTTGGCCTCTTTTTGCTCTGTCTCACAATATTTCAGAGTGCTGATATAGTGGGAGAAGTCTAGTGACTTCAGGGTTAATTTTGCTATCAGAAGTATTGGACATTATTTTTGTAGGGTTGTTTGCAGGTTGCAGACAGTGTCTTTCCCTTTCCTTTCTAGTTAGTTTGGTCCCCATCGTTTGCTCAGCCTATTTTCCTGCCTGTGTTTGTGCTTTCATCTTGTTTCACCGTCAATACCTGTGTGGGGGCTGTCTTTCCTTTGGGGTCTGCTCTGGGGCAGTTTTCCCCTTTTCTTGCTTTAGGCTTATTTAGTCCTCCGGCCTTGACGAGGCGTCTAGGATCATCGTAGGTACGCTCCATGGCTGCTGCTAGTTGTGTGGTAGGATTAGGGATCTGCAATCTGCATAGATACCAACCTCTCTGGTTTTCTGTGACTTAGCTTGTTTTGCTTTTTTCTCCTCGGTGACCTATTCATAACACCTTCCATTTGACCAAGTACTGGAGTCTCCGTCTAGCCAAATGAGAATCCAATATTTTCTCTACCTCATATTCCACATTGCCTTTAACCAATACAGGGTCAGGAGGTCAGGAGGTGCCGCCATAGGAACTACTGGCTCCACAAACCTCTTCAACAGAGATTTATGAAACACGTTATGGATCTTAAACGTAACTGGAAGAGCCAATCGAAAAGAAACAGGATTAAGAATCTCCACAATCTTATAAGGTCCAATGAATCTTGGCTTGAACTTTGGAGACGCAACCTTCTTAGGAATATTCTTTGACGACAACCAAACCATATCACCCACTTTAAACCGGGGACCAATGGTCCTACGCCGATTGGAAAACCGTTGGGCTTTTTCCTGAGAGAGGGACAACTTATCCACCACTTGGTCCCAAATCTGCTGCATTCTCTCTACTACAGTGTCCACACTTGGGCAGATCGAAGATTCCACTTGCCCTGAAGAAAATAGAGGATGAAACCCAAAGTTACAGAAAAAGGGCAACATCAAAGTGGCAGAACTATCTCTATTGTTTAGCGTGAATTCGGCCAAGGGCAAAAATGAGACCCAGTCATCCTGATCAGCAGATATAAAACATCTCAAATAGGACTCCAAAGTCTGGTTTGTTCTCTCAGTCAACCCATTGGTCTGAGGATGAAATGCAAAGGAGAAAGATAACTGAATTCCCAGTTTGGAACAAAAAGCTCTCCAAAATCTGGAAACAAACTGGACTCCTCTGTCCGACACAATGTTCTCAGGAATCCCGTGCAACCGAACCACCTGTTGTAAAAACAAGGGCATCATCTTAGAAAATCTATCACAAATCACCCAGATAACAGTCATTCTCGGAGAGATAGGAAGATCAGAAATAAAATCCATTGAGATATGGGTCCATGGCCTGTTGGGCACCGGCAGGGGCATCAACAACCCACTAGAACGAGAACAGGGTTTAGACCGAGAACAAGTCCCACAGGACTGCACAAAATTCCTGACATCACGAGATAAGGCAGGCCACCAAAAAGACCGACTCACCAAATCTCTGGTACCAAAAATACCTGGATGACCAGCCAATGCGGAGCAATGAATTTCAGACATTACTCTCTTTCTCCACTGGTCAGGAAAATACAATTTTCCCATAGGGCAACGTTCAGCTTTGTCCTCCTGAAATTCCTCCAGGGCACGTCTCAAATTGGGTGAAATGGCGGAAAGAACTACCCCCTCATTTAGAATGGTAGTAGGCTCGGTCACAATAAGAGAATCCGCAAAGAAACTCCTAGAAAGGGCGTTAACCTTAACATTCTTAGTGCCTGGAAGAAAAGAGACCACTAAATTAAAATCAAGCGTTTGGCTGATTCAAGATAAATCAAATTCTTGTGGTCGGTGAGGACCAAAACTTGATGTCTAGCTCCCTCCAACCAATGTCTCCACTCTTCAAATGCCCATTTCATGGCCAACAATTCCCGATTCCCCACGTCATAGTTACGTTCAGATGGGGAGAATTTTTGAGAAAAGAAAGCACAGGGATTCATTTTAGAAGTCACCAGATCTTTTTGGGACAAAACGGCTCCTGCACCAATCTCAGAAGCATCTACCTCCACCTGAAATGGGAGTGAGACATCAGGTTGCCATAGAACTGGAGCAGAAGTGAATCTCCGCTTAAGCTCCTGAAATGCCGAGACTGCCTCTGGAGACAAATTCACCACATCAGCTCCCTTTTTGGTCAGAAGAGTCAGTGGTTTGACAATACCAGTAAAATTACTTATAAATTTACGATAGAAATTAGCAAAACCCAAAAACTTCTGGAGAGCCTTCAAAAAAGTGGGCTGAACCCAATCATAAATGGTCTGTACCTTGGCCGGGTCCATTTCAATAGCCGACCGGGACAAAATGAATGCCAAAAATGAAATCCTCTGTACACCAAAGAGGCACTTCGATCCCTTAAGGCCTGTTTCACACTTCAGTTTTTGTCCATCAGTCAAGATCCGCCATTTTGTTTGGCGGATCCGTTTTTTTTTCCCATTGAGTTGCATTCCGGCGGATCTTGACGGATGGCCATCTGTTGGATCCGTTTTTTTGCGGATCCACCAAAATTTTGCCGTCCGGACATGTTCCACATGACAATCCCAATCACTGGAAAAGATCAAAATATCATCCAGATAAATGATCAAAAACTTATCCACAAAGTCACGGAAAATATCGTTCATAAAAGATTGGAAGACAGAAGGGGCATTAGTGAGCCCAAAAGGCATCACCAGGTACTCAAAATGTCCCTCCGGAGTATTAAACGCCGTCTTCCATTCATCCCCGTTGCTTGATGCGAATAAGATTATACGCCCCCTGAGGTCAAGCTTGGTAAACCAGCAGGCACTTTTAACTCTGGAAAATAAATCTGAAATCAGGGGTAAGAGGTACTGATATTTAACAGTGATTTTCTTAAGGGAACGATAGTCAACACAAGGCCTTAATGAATCATCTTTCTTGGCCACAAAAAAAACAGCACCTAAAGGTGAAGAGGATGGTCTAATATGACCCTTCTCCAACGACTCCTTGATATAAGATCGCATAGCATCATGTTCAGGTACCGATAAGTTGAAGAGCTGACCCTTGGGAAATTTACACCCGGGCAGTAACTCAATTGCACAGTCATAACTCCTATGAGGAGGCAAGACGCAGACTTACTCTCACAAAATACATCACAAAAATCAGCCAAATTATCAGGAATATCATGAGACTGGGCAGGGGCGGACACTGACAGCTTGGGGCCCCTGTGCAAGAAATGTGTCTGCGCCCCCCTCCTTTTATGGCGTCAAAGCTACATGTGTGTATATATATTATATATATATAATATTGATATTATATAGCCACACACACATACATGTATATATATTACATAGTCTCCTTTATTATGTATATTGCTGTCCCTTACACAGTGCCCTCTCTTATGTACAGTACCGTCCCTTACATATTGAATTATATAGAGCCCTGTTTTTTATTATATACCGTCCTGTCTTGTTAGCTGTATAATGCAATGATGGCTGATGGAGCACGGGAAAGCTTCCTTTCTAATGGAGGAGCTGATGGACTGGTAGTTTGATCACCGGCTGCTCCATCAGCAGTCATTTTATATCTAACAAGAGAGGGGACTATGTAATAAAAGAGGGCACTGTAAATAACAAAATTAACAAGAATACACTATGTAAGAGACAGTACTATACATAACAGCAGAGGAAGCTATATAATAAGGGACGGCACCATATATAACTAGAGAGGATGGTACGTAACAAGGGACGTGTTATACATAATAAAAGAGGAAACTTTGCAACTAAGGGTGGTGTTATGCAGAATTAGTGAGTCCACTATACACTAAGGGACTGTGTTAGACATAGTGAGTACACTATATACTAAGGGACTGTGTTAGACATGATAACTGATAACGTCTTCCTCCACCTCCCCCTGTTCCTAAGGCCATTATAAGTCCCCCTTCCTAACATCCCAATCCCCCACACCCCTCATTGTCCTCCTCCCCTCGCATCCCATTATTGTCCTCTCCCCCACCCCATCATTGCCCTCTTCACCACCTCCATCATTTTCTTCTCCTCCACCACTATCTTTGCTTTCTCCCCCACCACTCCCATCATTGCCCATTCCACCACCTCCATCATTTCCTCCTCCTCCACCACCCCCATTATTGCCCTTTCCAACACCACCAGTGCATTCTCCCCCACCACCCCATCATCATTTCTTTTTCCTACCACCACCCCATCATTGCCCTCTCCATCACCCCCATCATTGTCTTCTCTCCATCACCCCCATCATTGCCTTCTCCCCATCACTCCTATCATTGCTTTCTCCATCACCCCATCACTGCCTTCTCCCCATCACTCCCATCATTGCCTTCTCCCCATTACTCCCATCATTGCCTGCTCCATCACCCCATCACTCTCATCATTGCCTTCTCCCCATCACTCCCATCATTGCCTTCTCCATCACCCCATCACTGCCTTCTCCCCATCACTCCCATCATTGCCTACTCCATCACCCCATCACTCCTATCATTGCCTTCTCCCCATCACTTCCATCATTGCCTGCTCCATCACCCCCATCATTGCCTGCTCCATCACCCCATCACTCCCATCATTGCCTTCTCCCCATCATTGCCTGCTCAATCACCCCATCACTCCCATCATTGCCTTCTCCCCATCACTCCCTTCTCTCCATCACTCCCATCATTGCCTTCTCCCCATCATTGCCTGCTCAATCACCCCATCACTCCCATCATTGCCTTCTCCCCATCACTCCCTTCTCTCCATCACTCCCATCATTGCCTTCTCCCCATCACTCCCTTCTCTCCATCACTCCCATCATTGCCTTCTCCCCATCACTCCCATGATCCCATCAATGCCTTCTTTCCATCACCCCTCATGGCCTTCTCCCATTACCCCTCATGGCCTTCTCCCATCACCCCGGGCATCATGGCCTTCTTTCCTCATCACAGTCTTCTCCTCATGTCCGTTATGTCCTCCAGGGCCAGGCTCCACCTACACACACATACAGACATACACACACACACAGACAGACATACACATATACATACACACAGACATACATACACACAGGGCCGGCGTCAGCACCCGGCGCACCCGGGCAAGTGCCGGGGCCCTGGCGAGATGGGAGGGCCCACTCACGCTGTCTGGGATACCCACCAGCCGCCGCCACGCCCCCCATGTACTGACCCCATCCTGCGCCCTCCGCGAGGGACCCACGCAGTGACGCAGCCCCTTACAGCCGGCAATGATCATCGCTTCCTTCGGCTGTAATCTTGTGTGCGGTGCCAGCACAGGACCTGTGATGAGGTCACAGGAGGGGAGGAGTCGGGTCACATGATCAGGGCGGCTGCAGGACTCTGCTGTGCTGTGCTGGTCGCTTTTCATTATGGTGCTGGTCTGGATGGATGAGGTAACGTTTATGTGTGGGACAGTGGGGTCAGGGAGGCGTTTAACAAGGTGGATGTAGCAGAGCCGTGTGTGTACTTGTGTGGGGTCAGGGAGGGGTTTAGCAAGGTGGATGTAGCAGAGCCGTGTGTGTACTTGTGTGGGGTCAGGAGGGGTTTACAAGGTGGATGTAGCAGAGCCGTGTGTGTACTTGTGTGGGGTCAGGAGGGGTTTACAAGGTGGATGTAGCAGAGCCGTGTGTGTACTTGTGTGGGGTCAGGAGGGGTTTACAAGGTGGATGTAGCAGAGCCATGTGTGTACTTTTGTGGGCTCAGGGAGGGGTTTTACAAGGTGGATGTAGCAGAGCCGTGTGTGTACTTATGTGGGGTCAGGGAGGGGTTTTACAAGGTGGATGTAGCAGAGCCGTGTGTGTACTTGTGTGGGGTCAGGAGGGGTTTACAAGGTGGATGTAGCAGAGCCGTGTGTACTTGTGTGGGCTCAGGGAGGGGTTTTACAAGGTGGATGTAGCAGAGCCGTGTGTGTACTTATGTGGGGTCAGGGAGGGGTTTTACAAGGTGGATGTAGCAGAGCCGTGTGTGTACTTGTGTGGGGTCAGGAGGGGTTTACAAGGTGGATGTAGCAGAGCCGTGTGTGTACTTGTGTGGGGTCAGGGAGGGGTTTACAAGGTGGATGTAGCAGAGCCATGTGTGTACTTGTGTGGGGTCAGGGAGGGGTTTTACAAGGTGGATGTAGCAGAGCCGTGTGTTTACTTGTGTGGGGTCAGGAGAGGTTTACAAGGTGGATGTAGCAGAGCCGTGTGTGTACTTGTGTGGGGTCAGGGAGGGGTTTACAAGGTGGATGTAGCAGAGCCGTGTGTGTACTTGTGTGGGGTCAGGGAGGGGTTTTACAAGGTGGATGTAGCAGAGCCATGTGTGTACTTGTGTGGGGTCAGGAGGGGTTTACAAGGTGGATGTAGCAGAGCCGTGTGTGTACTTG
The DNA here is from genome assembly GCF_039654945.1 of Dendrobates tinctorius. NCBI lineage: Eukaryota > Metazoa > Chordata > Amphibia > Anura > Dendrobatidae > Dendrobates > Dendrobates tinctorius. The sequence goes on from NW_027361684.1 coordinate 34,064,800, forward strand.
TGTGGGGTCAGGAAGGGGTTTAACAAGGTGGATGTAGCAGAGCCGTGTGTGTACTTGTGTGGGGTCAGGGAGGGGTTTACAAGGTGGATGTAGCAGAGCCGTGTGTGTACTTGTGTGGGGTCAGGGAGGGGTTTAACAAGGTGGATGTAGCAGAGCCGTGTGTGTACTTGTGTGGGGTCAGGAGGGGTTTACAAGGTGGATGTAGCAGAGCCGTGTGTGTACTTGTGTGGGGTCAGGGAGGGGTTTTACAAGGTGGATGTAGCAGAGCCGTGTGTGTACTTGTGTGGGGTCAGGGAGGGGTTTAACAAGGTGGATGTAGCAGAGCCGTGTGTGTTCTTGGGTGGGGTCAGGAGGGGTTTACAAGTTGTACGGAGCAGAGCCGCATGTACGAGGTGTACGGAGCAGAGCCGTGTGTGTACGAGGTGTAAGGAGCGAAGCCGTGTGTGTACGAGGTGTATGGAGCAGAGCCGTGTGTGTACGAGATGTACGGAACGGAGCCCTGTGTGTACGGAGCTGAGCTGTGTGTTTATGGAGCGGAGCAGAGCCGGGGGTGTACGGAGTGAAGCTGCATGTGTACAAGGTGTACGGAGCGGAGCCGTGTGTGTACGAGGCATACAAAGCGGAGCCGTGCGTGTACGAGGTGTATGGTGGGGAGCATTTATACCTCCCGAGTCCCAACTGTCCCGGATCCAGCGAGACAGTCCCGATTTTGAGAGAGAGACTGCCCCAGCCGGGAGCTTACTTTCCCCGCGGGACACAGGAGTACACAGCAGAGCCCCAAGGAGCAATTTAAAACTTGCACGTAACGTTCTACCGGAAGTGACGTGCTGGAAGCTGACCAGAAATTAGGTCATTTCAGTAGGAGATTGTGACGGAACCATGGAGGCACTTCAGGGAATGCTTCAGATCCATCACCGTGTCCTCCTCTGACAGCGGACAGCGAGATCGCCTTGGACTCGGGGTGTCGGCCATGTGAGCGGATCATGATATGTCCTGTACCAGGAGGCTCAGGTAGGCACTACAATGGGAGCTGGGCTGCTATAGTATCTTTATAGAATTTTTCTTTCTCTGTTTCTTTCTCTCTCTGTTCTTTCTCTCTAATCTTTTTTTTCTCTCTCTCTGTTCTTTCGCTCTCTGTTCTCTTTCTTTCTTTCTGTCTCTGTTCTTTCTCTCTGTCTGTTCTCTCTTTTCTCTCTTTCTTTCTCTCTCTGTTCTTTCTTTCCCCTCTTCCTCTCTGTTCTTTCCCCTCTTTCTTTTTCTCTCTACCTCTCTGTTCTTTCTTTCCCCTCCTTCTTTTTCTCTCTCTCCCTGTTCTTTTTTTCTGTCAACTCTTTTTCTCTCTCCGTTCTTTCTTTCCCCTTTTTTCTCTCCCTCTCTGTTCTTTATTCCCCCTTTCTTTCTTTCTTTCTCTCTCTTCTTTTTTTCTGTCCACTCTTTCTTTCTCTTTGTTCTTTTTCTTTCTTTCTTCTTTCTCTCTGTTCTTTCTTTCCCCTCTTTCTTTCTTTACCCTCTTTCTTTCCCTTTCTCTCTGTTCTTTTCTTTCTCTCTCTGTTCTTCCTTTCTTTCTCTCTGTTCTTTTCTTTCTTTCTTTCTTTCTTTCTCTGTTCGTTCTTTCTATGTTCTTTCTTTCTTTCTCTCTCTGTATCTTTCTCTGTTCTTCCTTCCATTCTCTCTTTCTTTCTCTGTTCTTTATTTCCCCTCTCTTCTTTCTTTCATGTGTACACTACTAATCAGTAGCCTCCATCACATGAACGTGTTTTGCCACAGAGCGAGTGTCCGTGTGGATCACATGCGTGTCCGTGTGATCCACACAGAGAGAAGTCCGTTTTTGGCCGTCACCACGGATGTCACACGGCATGAGTCGTGGTATGTGTTAAGGGGGGGCCAACTGAGACTTTTTTGCCCGGGGCCCTCAAAAACCTGGAGCCGGCCCTGCATACACACACAGACATACACACAGACAGACATACACACACAGACATACACACATACATACACGCACACATACACACAGACATACACACACAGACATACACACACATACTCACAGACATACACACACAGACATACACAGACACACATACATACAAACACAGACATACATACGCAGACATACATACACACATACATACATACACACAGACATACACACATACATACACACACATACACAGACACACATACATACACACAGACATATACAGACATACACAGACATACACACATACGTACACACACAGACATACAGACATGCATACACACATACACACACAGACATACACACATACATGCACATACAGACATACATACATACAGACACACATACATACACACATACACACACAGACATACACATAGACACACAGACATACACACACAAACACACACATACATACACACACAGACATACCCACATACACATACACACAGACACACATACACACTGACATACACACACATACACGCACAGACATACACATACATCATACACACATACATACACATACAAGTGACTGACTTACCTGCGGCTGCAGCCACCGGCCGGCCGGCGCCACAGGCACAGTGAGTGAGACAGTCTGTCTCCTCCTCTCCTCCCCCACAGCAGCAGCGCAGCACAGCAGTGACTGATGCTGATATCATCTCACCTCAGGGCTGGCTCCTCTCCTCCTTGTGCCTGGCGCTCCACATGGCTAATTTGGATAATTAGCCATGCGGTACTGGAGGGGCCCCCTCTCCCCCGGGGCCCCCATGCAATGCACAGCCTGCACGGGCGGTAGGTACTCTCCTGAGACTGGGGAGAGGTGGAGAAAACAGGAGTGTCACTAAGAACACACTGACATCCCCAACTCACCACAGACATAGATTTCCAATCCAAAACAGGACTATGAGTTTGCAACCAGGGAAAACCCAGAATAATAGTATCATGAAAATTGTGCAACACCAAAAATTTACAATTTTCTTGGTGGTCCAGGGTGACCCGCATTATCACCTGGGTCCAAACCTGGGGTTTATTCTCCGCCAAAGGAGTAGCATCAATACCCCTCAAAGGGATAGGAGTCCGCAGGGGTATCATGGGAAAACCACAACGTTTAGCAAAGTGTAAATCCATCAGATTCAAAGCTGCTCCTGAATCTATAAAAGCCTTAGCGGAAAATGTAGACAAGGAGCAGATCAGAGTAACTGCCAAAAGGAACTTAGGTTGTACACTGCCCACAGCAAATGTGTGCGCAAAACGTTTTACTCGTTTAGGGCAGACAGAAATAGTATGAGGCGTCTCCACAGAAAAAACACAGTTCATTACGCCTTCTAAACTCCTGACGTTGTGCCCTAGACAAAACCCTATCACATTACATGGGTTCAGACGTTCATTCAAAAGGCGGCAACGCCTCTCGTGTAGTTCTACGTTCACGTAAACGCCGATCAACTTGAATGGCTAATGACACAGAATCATCAAGACCAGAGGGAACAGGAAATCCCACCATAACATCTTTTATGGTTTCTGCCAAACCCTTTCGAAAGAGAGCTGCTAGGGAATCGTCATTCCATTTAGTAAGGACCGCCCACTTTCGGAATTTTTGACAGTATAACTCTGCAGAATCCTGACCCTGGTTCAATGCCAATAAGGTTTTCTCAGCTTGATCAATAGCATTAGGTTCATCATACAACAACCGCAAGGCTTGAAAAAATGTGTCCACATTAGTCAGAACAGGCTCTCCAGGTGTCAGAGAAAAAGCCTAATCCTGGGGATCGCCGCGCAGCAAGGAGATGACAATTTTAACCTGCTGTACAGAGCTCCCCGATGAGTTAGGCTTCAAGGCAAGAAATAGTTTACAATTATTCTTAAAATTCAAAAATTTAGACCGATCCCCAGAAAAGACATCAGGAGTAGGGATTTTTCGTTCAACAGCAGATGATTGGGCGAAATAGGCGGAAATTCCCCGCACTTCAGCAGCGAGCTGCTCAACACGATCAGACAATTGCTTAATCTACATTAAAGAAAAAATCCTCCTACGGCCCCAGAGAAAAAGAGGAAAAAAATTTATAAAAAAAAAAATTCTGACACTTTTTTTTTTTACAATTCTTTCCATCCTTTGAGTACCCTAGAGTCTGCGGTTTAGGCTGGTGATTCTGTTATGATTGGGTCACCGAGGAGGAAAGAAAGACCAAGCTAAGCCACAGAAAACCAGAGAGGTTGGTAACTAAGCAGATTGCAAACCCCTGATTCTATCCACACAACTAGCAATAGCCGTGGAGCGTACCTACGATGATCCTAGAAGCCTTGACACAGCCGGAGAGCTAAATAAACCTAAAGCAAGAAAGGAGAAATCTAAACTGCCCCAGAGCAGACCCCAAAGGAATAGATATAGCCCCCAAACATATATTGTCGGTGAGACAAGATGAAAACACAAACGCAGGTAGGAAAATAGACTGAGCAAACGATGGGGCCCACACTAAGGAGACAGGACAGGAAAGGAAAGACAGTCTGCAATCACGCAAAAAAACCTGCAAAAACTGTCCAACACGTTTGATAGAAAAATACTGAAGTCGCACGACTTTGCCCACTATATCAGCACTCTGGTATATTCTGAAAGCAGAGCAAAAAGAGGCCAATCTAATAAGGGACAAAAACAAACTGGCACAAGCAGTAACATATGAATGGAGATTCAGCACAGCCCGACCTGGAGCTGGCTGGCCACACAAAACTGAAATAGACAAAACCAGATCAAATGTGAACAATAGCAAAAGAACACTTAGCTGAGCATGCAGGGACTGAGCTAGAAACTAAGACCTCAGGAGGCAGGAAAAAATCACCAGCAGGGATAGATGGAGTCTGCTGTCTTAAATCCAGTCAGAAACTCCAGATCTCCAATCGTCCTCCTCATTTTCAGGTGGCAAGCCTGTGTTAATCAGATCAGCTCCATTATCTCCAGTAACCACCAGAGGGAGCCCAGAAAGAGAACTCGCGACCCCTCTGTCAATATAACCAGCTCCACTACCTTCACTAGTAACCAGACGTAGGCCAGAAAGCGAATTCACAACATCTGCCCCTATGACTAAATACCGAATGCTATCAGGGAGAATAAAGATAATTTTTTTCTCTGCTGCATTCAGCTGTGTGCAGGTGCTGGACAGCATCATAATGCTGTTAACCTGCAGATTAACACCATATCTGCAGGTTAACAGCGTTAATCTTGGTGAAAGATTCCCTTTAAGCTGTATTCGCATAATGCAGCTGCATTGAGGTTTTTGGCCACAATCACACATTGCTTTGCTGTGATTTTTCAAAATTTCAGTAATAGCATTGCAGTTTTACCGCAATACACATCAGAGAACCTCATTCTAACTTAAAAAAAGAAGAAAGAAACTTTAAATCACAATTTTGTACATGCAAACGTTTGAATTCGAGGGGTTCATTTTAGTTCATACATAGAAGATGGAGATTAGCAATAGGATAAAAAAGTAGACCTAGTTGTCACGAGTAAATGAGGAAGGAACTCACTCATTCCCAGCTGATCTGTGATAATCCTTAGAACTTCTTTAGGCTTGGAGCTTTCTGCAAATGGTTATTCAGTGTCCAGGAACTTGAAAAAGAGTGTTAGAATGGATTTATATACAGATGCACAGTACATGCTAGTATGGGATTATGTACATGGGTTGTATGGAACCAAAATATGGCACCCATATCAGTCATACGGCTTATAAATCAAGTAGAGAAATAATAATGACGTGTAACTCCAAAAAACAATCTGCTTAACAAAATGTCCTAAGAGGCATCCTACGCTAGCCAAAGGAGTGCCTACAACTCCATCCTACAAATGCAGTCACGTAGGCCAGAACCTAAGATAATAAATGGGAATACTTTTTAAAGGGGCTGTCCAGGTTGGGCATGAAAATCTGCAGTCACCCTATGTAACTGCAGACTTGTGAATCTCTACAGCGCCCATGGCATGCACTGTAAGGATTCGCCGATTCCGGGAGCAGGTGGTCATGTGCCGTCAAATATGCAGTATGCATACTCTCAGCCACATTCTGACTAGCCATGCAGTACAAGTGAATTAAGCAAGGCTGCATATGTCAAGTCTGAATGTGGCTGGAAGTTTGCATATTTCACTTGAGTGTACACTCTCAGCACCGGAGAATGCCAAACCTGGACCACCTCTTTAAGCCAAATGTGTAAGGAGCTGGGCACAGACTGAAGACTATTGGCCAATGCCCATAGAAGGGAGTCCCCTGCTCTACGGAATGTAAACTTTTTCAGCACAGAGCACCGGCTGCCTTGATATTGTTGCATTTTATTAGATATTTGCTCGCTGTTTTATTATTGATTTGCTTGCTCGTCAGTTTATCCTCAGGAATCAATGTTTCCATTCAGTCACAGCAAATAGAGGAACATCAAGAAACAATCACTGACCTCAGGGAGAGCGTCAAAGAAAACACTACAGCAGCCGGCAAAGGCGCTCAATCACAGTGAAATCCTAGGTGCAATGCTCCCTGGGAAATACAAATATGCAAATAAAGTCCATGGAGCCTCATTTAAGAGTCTCAAACACGGGATTAGCCAGATCTTCCTCCAGGGAAGGACCCAGCCAAGGGGTGGCTCCTTTCGGAAACCACCATTACCACTATTTTAAGTTTTTTTTAAGTGGCCCTTTAAGTCAATATCCAGCTCTTTACGAGTTTACAGATATGACAAGGGAAATACCAAGGCCAGGAATCCATCCACAGACAGCTGTTTCGGGGTGTTGCCCCTCATCAGTGTGGAGTAGGATTCTGGCTAGGAGGGAGCAATTCCTAGTAGACCAACATCACGAAACAATCACTGACCTCAGGGAGACCAGTCAAAGAAAACACTACGGCAGCCGGCAAAGACGCTCAATCACAGTGAAATCCTAGGTGCAATGCTCCCTGGGAAATACAAATATGCAAATAATTTGTCCGTCTTTTTCCCCGCATGCCTCATGTTATCTGCCCGTCCTTTATTGTGTGACCTTTAATGGTTGAATAAAGAAACACTGCACTGCAAATCTGGGTGAGTGCCGCATCTTTTTCCTTCTTTCATAAACATAATAATTAAGGTTGAAGGAAGACTTTAAGTCTATCTAGTTCAACCCATATCCTATCCTAACTTTCCCTAACATGTTGATCCAGAGGAAGGCAAAAAAAACCCATGTGGCAAACACTAAGCTTCACATTGGGGAAAAAAATCCCTTCCCGACTCCACATACGGCAATCAGACTAGCTCCCTGGATCACCGCAATATTAACCCCTTCATGACCCAGCCTATTTTGACCTTAATGACCTGGCCATTTTTTGCAATTCTGACCAGTGTCCCTTTATGAGGTAATAACTCTGGAACGCTTCAACGCATCCTAGCGATTCTGAGATTGTTTTTTCGTGACATATTGGGCTTCATGTTAGTGGTAAATTTAGATCGATAATTTTTGCGTTTATTTGTGAAAAAATCAGAAATTTGGCGAAAATTTTGAAAATTTCGCAATTTTCAAATTTTGAATTTTTATTCTGTTAAACTAGAGAGTTATGTGACACAAAATAGTTACTAAATAACATTTCCCACATGTCTACTTTACATCAGCACAATTTTGGAAGCAAAATATTTTTTTGTTAGGAAGTTATAAGGGTTAAAAGTTGACCAGTGATTTCTCATTTTTACAACAAAATTTACAAAACCATTTTTTTTAGGGACCACCTCACATTTGAAGTCACTTTGAGGGGTCTATATGGCAGAAAATACCCAAAAGTGACACCATTCTAAAAACTGCACCCCTCAAGCTACTCAAAACTACATTCAAGAAGATTATTAACCCTTTAGGTGTTTCACAGGAACTAAGGCAACATGGAAGGAAAAAAAGGACATTTTAATTTTTCCAACAAAAATTTTCTTTCAGCATCAATTTTTTCATTTTCACATGGGCAACAGGATAAAATGGATACTAAAATTTGTTGGGCAATTTCCCCTGAGTACACCGATACCTCATATGTGGTCAAAAACTACTGTTTGGGCGCACGGCAGGGCTCAGAAGGGAAGGAGTGCCATTTGACTTTTTGAATAGAAAATATGCTGGAATATTTAGCGCTTGCCATGTCGCGTTTGGAGAGTCGCTGTGTGCCTAAACACTGGAGCTCCCCCACAAGTGACCCCATTTTGGAAACTAGACTCCCCAAGGAACTTATCTAGATGCATAGTGATCACTTTGAACCCCCAGGTGCTTCTCAAATTGATCCGTAAAAAAAAAAAAGTACTTTTTTTCACAAAAATTATCTTTTAGCCTCAGTTTTTTCATTTTCACATGGGCAACAGGATAAAATGGATCCTAAAATTTGTTGGGCAATTTCTCCTGAGTACACCGATACCTCATATGTGGTCATAAACCACTGTTTGGGTGCACGGCAGGGCCCGGAAGGGAAGGAGCGCCATTTGACTTTTTGAATGGAAAATTAGCTCCAATCGTTATCGGACACTATGTCGCGTTTGGAGATCCCCTGTGTGCCTAAACATTGGAGCTTCCCCACAAGTGACACCATTTTGGAAACTAGACCCCTTAAGGAACTTATCTAGATGTGTAGTGAGCACTTTGAACCCCCAAGTGCTTCACAAAAGTTTATAACATAGAGCAGTGAAAATAAAAAATCATTTTTTTCCTCAAAAATGATTTTTTAGCACGCTATTTTTTATTTTCACAAGGGTAACAGGAGAAATTGGACCCCAAAAGTTGTTGTCCAGTTTGTCCTGAGTATGCTGGTACCCCATATGTGGGGGGGGGCACTGTTTGGGTGCACGGCAGGGCGCAGGAGGGAATGAGCGCCATTTGACTTTTTGAAATGAAAATTAGCTCCAATCGTTAGCGGACACCATGTCGTGTTTGGAGTGCCCCTGTGTGCCTAAACTTTGGAGCTCCCCCACAAATGACCCCATTTTGGAAACTAGACCCCCAAGGAACTTATCTAGATGCATAGTGAGCACTTTGAACCCCCAGGTGATTCACAGAAGTTTATAATGCAGAGCAGTGAAAATAAAAAATCTTTTTTTTCCTAAAAAAAAATTTTTTAGTTGCCAATTTTTTATTTTCACAAGGGTACTAGGATAAATTGGACCCCAAAAGTTGTTGTCCAGTTTGTCCTGAGTACGCTGGTACCCCATATGTGGGGGGGAACCACTGTTTGGGCACACGTTGGGGTTCAGCAGGGAAGTAGTAACATTTTGAAATGCTGACTTTGATGGAATGGTCTGCGGGCGTCATGTTACATTTGCTGAGCCCCTGTGTGCATAAACAGTAGAAACCCCCCACAAGTGACCCCATTTTGGAAACTAGACCACCAAGGAACTTATCTAGATGTGTGGTGAGCAGCACTTTGAACCCCCAAGTGCTTCACAGAAGTTTATAACGCAGAACCGTGAAAATAAAAAATCTTTTTTTTCCTCAAAAAATGATTTTTTTAGCCCGCAATTTTTTATTTTCACAAGGGTAACAGGAGAAATTGGACCCCAAAAGTTGTTGTCCAGTTTGTCCTGAGTACGCTGGTACCCCATATGTGGGGGGGAACCATTGTTTGGGCACACGTCAAGGCTCGGAATGGAAGTAGTGACGTTTTGAAATACAGACTTTGATGGAATAGTCTGCGGTCGTCATTACGTTTGCAGAGCCCCTGATGTGCCTAAACAGTGGAAACCCCCCACAAGTGACCCCATTTTGGAAGCTAGACCTTCCAAGGAACGTATGTAAGATGTGTTGTGAGCACTTTGAACCCCCCAAGTGCTTCACAGAAGTTTATAATGCAGAGACGTGAAAATGAAAAAATCATTTTTTTCCACAAAAATAATTTTTTAGCCCCCAATTTTTTATTTTCACAAGGGTAACACGGGAAATTAGTCCCCAAAAGTTGTTGTGCAATTTTTCCTGAGTACGCTGATACCTCATATGTTGGGGTAAACCACTGTTTGGGCAGACGTCAGGGCTTGGAAGGGAGGGAGCACCGTTTGACTTTTTGAACGCAAAATTGGCTGGAATCAATGGTTGCACCATGTCGCGTTTGGTGACCCCCTGATGTGCCTAAACAGTGGAAACCCCTCAATTCTAACTCCAACCCTAACCCCAACACATCCCTAACCACAGCCCTAACCCTAACACATCCCTAACCACAAGCCTAACCCTAATTCCAACGCTAACCCTAATTCCAACCCTAACCCTAATTCTAACCCTAATTCCAACCCTAACCCTAATTCCAACCCTAACCCTAATTCAACCCTAACCCTCTTTCCAATCCTAACCCTAACCCTCTTTCCAATCCTAACCCTAACCCTCTTTCCAACCCTAACCCCCTTTACAACCCTAACCCTCTTTCCAACCCTAACCCTAACCCTCTTTCCAACCCTAACCCTCTTTCCAACCCTAACCCTAACCCTCTTTCCAACCCTAACCCTAACCCTCTTTTCAACCCTAACCCTAACCCTCTTTTCAACCCTAACCCTAACCCTCTTTTCAACCCTAACCCTAACCCTAACCCTCACCCTCTTTTCAACCCTAACCCTAACCCTAATGGAAAAATAAAAATAAAAATATTTTCTTTATTTTATTAGTTCTGCCTACCTATGGGGGTGATAATCGGGGGGTTTATTTACTTTTTCTTTCATTTTGATCACTGTGAGAGTGATCAAAATGAAAGAATGGAATCTGCAGCCGGCAGATTCGGGCGGGCGCACTGCGCATGCGCCCGCCATTTTCTAAGATGGCGGCGCCCATGAACCGGACCCGCCGGACACCGGGAGCGACAGGGGGACTTAGAAGGTGCCGGGGGAGGTGAGAGGGGGTCAGGGGGTTATTGGAATCTGGCGGGGAGCAGAGGGAATGGGAGGGGGGCAGATGATGACAGCGGCGGCAGATCGCCGCTGTCATGCAGTTGCGGGGGGGCGATCGCCGGTGGGGGGGGTGGAATCGGTGTCTCCAGCCATGTCCGATGCTACAGCAGCATCGGCCATGGCTGGATTGTAATATTTCATCAATTTTCATTGATGAAATATTACTATCGCTCTGATTGGCTGTTTCACTTTTAACAGCCAATCAGAGCGATCGTAGCCACGTGGGGGCGAAGCCACGCCCCCTGTGGCGAAGAACAAAGCCCCCTGTATCTGCGGGTCGGGTGACCTTTCAGTGACCTAGGTCACCCGACCCGCAGGGGGGCTTTAAAGTCATGACGCCACATAGGCGTCATGGGTCGTTCTGACACGACTTTTCATGACGCCTACGTGGCGTCAAAGGTCGTGAAGGGGTTAAGGAAAGTAGTGTATATACCCTGTAATATTATACTTTTCAAGAAAAGCATCCAGTCCCTTCTTAAATTTTAGTAGGGAATCACTCATTACAACATCATATGGCAGAGAGTTCCATAGTCTCACTGCTCTTACAGTAAAGAATCCGCATCTGTGAGTATGCTTAAACCTTCTTTCCTCCAGACGTAGAGGATGACCCCTTGTCCCCGTCACAGGTCTAAGAATAAAAAGAGCATTAGAAAGGTCTTTGTACTGTCCCCTCATATATTTATACATTGTAATAAGATCACCCCTTAGCCTTCGTTTTTCCAAACTAAATAACTCCAAGTGTAATAACCTGTCTTGGTATTGCAGACCCCCTAGTTCCCTAATAACCTTGGTCGCTCTTCTCTGCACCCGCTCCAGTTCAGCTATGTCTTTCTTATACACCGGAGACCAGAACTGTACACAGTATTCTAAGTGTGGTCGCACTAGTCTTATATAGAGGTAAAATTATGTTCTCCTCATGAGCATCTATGCCTCTTTTAATGCATCCCATTATTTTATTTGCCTTTGCAGCAGCTGCCTGACACTGGCCACTAAATGTGAGTTTGTCATCCACCCATATACCCTGGTCTTTTTCAGTGACAGTTCTGCCCAGTGTTTTACAATTAAGCACATTAAGCACAATTATACATCTTGTTCATTCTGCCCATGTGCTTGACCTTACATTTATCCCCATTAAAGCTCATTTGCCATTTATCAGCCTAAGATTCTAGTTTACAAAAATCCTCCTGTAATATAAAATTGTCCTCCTCTGTATTGATTAGGCTGGTTTCACATTTGTGTTTTTTTGCGCTTGAAAAAAACGCATACGTGCGCATGCGTTTTTTTCCCCTATATTTAACATGGTCACGCATACGTGCGCACTGGCATGCGCACGTATGCGTTTTTCATGCGCTGCGTTTTTTTGGGGTGTGCGTTTGTATTTTACAGACGCTACATGTTGCATTTTTTGGTCCGCCCAAGCACTGCAAAAAAGCGCATGCGCACGTATGCGCACGTTTTGCGCTAAAAATGGCCATTATGGCCTATGGATGCGCATACGTGCGCACTGGCATGCGCATGTATGCGTTTTTTTAGCGCTGCTTTTTTGTTGGTGGTGTCCACTAGTTGCACTAGTTAGAAAATTCTAAAGTCAAAAAAAAAAAAGTCTATATAAAGGAGGTGCCTGCCAAAACTCTGCCACTACTACACTGACAGATTGGAGAGCAGACAGTCACCAAGGAACCCATCTTCTATCAGCGTCAAGAATGTGAGTATTACATCATATGCCTGTCCTTTTAAATTATGTATGTACTAATGATTTTTATTATTTTTACATGCAGTATGTCTTCAGAATCAGAATATTCCCTATCGCGGCAGGAATTGGCGCAAGCAGACCGTGAGGGACTACTGAGGGCGAAGAGCAGGAGCAGCGAAGCCAAGTCCCGGTGGTGATACGGAATGTATGTATCAAATGATTTGTAATGTTCTTTATTTTTTATCTTCTATTTTTACTCTTTTTTATGTTTCTTTTTTTTGTAACTTTTTATTCAATTTAAATTTGATTATTCTAATGAATGTGTTTTGTCTAGGTTCCACAACGGGATGAAGACGTCTACCTGGATAATGAGCAGCTCATCAGCCTGGTCCAGGAGCGTGCGCCGTTGTGGGACAGCCGTGACCGGCTGTACAAGGACAATGTGGTGACCCGGCGGCTATGGAATGAGGTGGCCGCAGCGTTGATGGATGGCTGGGACAGCGCCACAGCATCCTCCAAAAAGGCGTTTAGTGAGTATTTCCCTGCTCTGTATTGTGCCGCAGTGACTGTTGTCCTTGACGGCACTGTTGGGTTTCGTGCTAGGTATATTCTAGCAGGAAACCCAACAGTGTCATCGGGCTCTACAGTGACTGCTTTGAGTATTGTATTGCTGTATTGTGCCGCAGTGACTGTTGTCCTTGACGGCACTGTTGGGTTTCGTGCTAGGTATATTCTAGCAGGAAACCCAACAGTGTCATCGGGCTCTACAGTGACTGCTTTGAGTATTGTATTGCTGTATTGTGCCGCAGTGACTGTTGTCCTTGACGGCACTGTTGGGTTTCATGCTAGGTATATTCTAGCAGGAAACCCAACAGTGTCATCGGGCTCTACAGTGACTGCTTTGAGTATTGTATTGCTGTATTGTGCCGCAGTGACTGTTGTCCTTGACGGCACTGTTGGGTTTCGTGCTAGGTATATTCTAGCAGGAAACCCAACAGTGTCATCGGGATCTACAGTGACTGCTTTGAGTATTGTATTGCTGTATTGTGCCGCAGTGACTGTTGTCCTTGACGGCACTGTTGGGTTTCGTGCTAGGTATATTCTAGCAGGAAACCCAACAGTGTCATCGGGCTCTACAGTGACTGCTTTGAGTATTGTATTGCTGTATTGTGCCGCAGTGACTGTTGTCCTTGATGGCACTGTTTTTTTTTTCCCAACAGTGGACAAAGTCCGAACACGTTGGCGTTCGATCAAGGACCGCTTCAACAGTGATGTTCGTGCTGAGGGCCAGGTTCGCAGTGGATCTGCGTCAAGGACCAGAACTAGATACCGTCACTATCACGCGTTGCAGTTCCTAAGACCGGTCCTTGCCACGAGATCATAAGTATTATAAATTTTGGGTTTTTAGTTTTATTAATCTGTGTTTTTCTAATCCACAGCTGATGCTTCTTGTAAAGGCATGGTAGTAATGATTTTCCTTTCTTCCACAGCACCTGTAGCAGCACCCTGCAACCTGGCCCTAGAGCGGTCCTTCCTCGGACGTCCTCTGACCCGTCCCAGCCATCCGACAGCCAGGAAGCACCTTGCAGGTCAGCCACACACACAGCTGGTGACCAGGAAGCTGGGCCATCAGGTGTTCCCCTGTCCCAGGTCTCTGCCACTGGTTATGCGGGCACTACCCGCCAGCGGCAGAGGGCCTTGGACAGGAATGTCTTGCCCGAGTTTATGCATTTGAGCGAGGCCTTTAATTCCAGCCTCAAGTCGCTGTCCGACAGAGTTGAAAGCGGTTTTGCACTCATGGAACGTGGTTTTAACCACTTTGAACACCGCTTCAATTCTGTAGAACAGCGCCTTGACCGTCTGGAGGCCGACCTCAACAGACCAGCACACCATTTTTTTAGTAAGATTGAAAAGGGCATGGCGGAACACCTTAGTCCTGAGCAACAGCTGAATGTGCTGCAGGCCTGCAACAATGCTTTCTTGCAGGCTATGCAGCATAATCGGTACGGTCAGCAGTCAGTGGTGTCATTTCCACCTGTGCCACCATTGACTCGCTTCACCTCACTACCGACTTGTGCTGCATACCACTGCACGGACACCTCTATTCAAAGCCAGGACACCCACCGTTACACCACCACAAGTCTGAGTGCAGCTGGTCACTTCACCGACACCACCATGACAAGCGCTGCTCCTGTCTGGAGCACCACCGCCACTCCCATGCATGCGTGGAGCTCAGCCACCACTAGGCAAACATGGAACAGCCCTGCCGCTACAACAACATGTAGTAGCCCTGCCACCACCACTCCGCAAACCTGGACCATCACTGCCGCCACCAGTCCTCCTGCAAGGACGAGCACTGCCAACCAAGAGCAGCAGCAGCAGCCACCTCAGCAGCAGCAGCAGCCACCTCAGCAGCAGCCACCTCAGCAGCAGCAGCAGCCACCTCAGCAGCAGCAGCAGCCACCTCAGCAGCAGCAGCCACCTCAGCAGCAGCAGCAGCCACCCCAGCAGACGGGGGACCTACACTCAATATTTGCCCCAAGTTCAAGGCGAAATCAATCAAGGCGGGCATTGGGCCAAAGTCGGTCCAGGCACACAAGCCTACGGCGACATGCCATTACAACAAATGTACCTGAACAGATTTCCTCTCCTCCAAGTGTTCCTAGTTTAATTCCCTTAACTGGACTACCTTCCCCCACAAGTTTTGTTGCCCCTTCCCCTCAAACACCGTCTTCAACTGCAAGTGTTGCATATTCCCTGCACACCCCCAAATTGAAACCATCTGCCCCCAAACGCCGAAAAAAATAATTTTTTTGTTTATTTTTGTGGTTAAAAATAAATTTACATTTGTGGTTCACCATTACAAAGTTTGATTAATGTTGTTTGCGCCGCTCACACACACTGATGGGTAAATACAGTGGGGCAAAAAAGTATTTAGTCAGTCAGCAATAGTGCAAGTTCCACCACTTAAAAAGATGAGAGGCGTCTGTAATTTACATCATAGGTAGACCTCAGCTATGGGAGACAAACTGAGAAAAAAAAATCCAGAAAATCACATTGTCTGTTTTTTTTTTCATTTTATTTGCATATTATGGTGGAAAATAAGTATTTGGTCAGAAACAAGCAATCAAGATTTCTGGCTCTCACAGACCTGTAACTTCTTCTTTAAGAGTCTCCTCTTTCCTCCACTCATTACCTGTAGTAATGGCACCTGTTTAAACTTGTTATCAGTAAAAAAAGACACCTGTGCACACCCTCAAACAGTCTGACTCCAAACTCCACTATGGTGAAGACCAAAGAGCTGTCAAAGGACACCAGAAACAAAATTGTAGCCCTGCACCAGGCTGGGAAGACTGAATCTGCAATAGCCAACCAGCTTGGAGTGAAGAAATCAACTGTGGGAGCAATAATTAGAAAATGGAAGACATACAAGACCACTGATAATCTCCCTCGATCTGGTGCTCCACGCAAAATCCCACCCCGTGGGGTCAGAATGATCACAAGAACGGTGAGCAAAAATCCCAGAACCACGCGGGGAGACCTAGTGAATGAACTGCAGAGAGCTGGGACCAATGTAACAAGGTCTAACATAAGTAACACACTACGCCACCATGGACTCAGATCCTGCAGTGCCAGACGTGTCCCACTGCTTAAACCTGTACATGTCCGGGCCCATCTGAAGTTTGCTAGAGAGCATTTGGATGATCCAGAGGAGTTTTGGGAGAATGTCCTATGGTCTGATGAAACCAAACTGGAACTGTTTGGTAGAAACACAACTTGTCGTGTTTGGAGGAAAAAGAATACTGAGTTGCATCCATCAAACACCATACCTACTGTAAAGCATGGTGGTGGAAACATCATGCTTTGGGGCTGTTTCTCTGCAAAGGGGCCAGGACGACTGATCCGGGTACATGAAAGAATGAATGGGGCCATGTATCGTGAGATTTTGAGTGCAAACCTCCTTCCATCAGCAAGGGCATTGAAGATGAAACGTGGCTGGGTCTTTCAACATGACAATGATCCAAAGCACACCGCCAGGGCAACGAAGGAGTGGCTTCGTAAGAAGCATTTCAAGGTCCTGGAGTGGCCTAGCCAGTCTCCAGATCTCAACCCTATAGAAAACCTTTGGAGGGAGTTGAAAGTCCGTGTTGCCAAGCGAAAAGCCAAAAACATCACTGCTCTAGAGGAGATCTGCATGGAGGAATGGGCCAACATACCAACAACAGTGTGTGGCAACCTTGTGAAGACTTACAGAAAACGTTTGACTTCTGTCATTGCCAACAAAGGATATATCACAAAGTATTGAGATGAAATTTTGTTTCTGACCAAATACTTATTTTCCACCATAATATGCAAATAAAATGAAAAAAAAACAGACAATGTGATTTTCTGGATTTTTTTTTCTCAGTTTGTCTCCCATAGTTGAGGTCTACCTATGATGTAAATTACAGACGCCTCTCATCTTTTTAAGTGGTGGAACTTGCACTATTGCTGACTGACTAAATACTTTTTTGCCCCACTGTACATGTTAAAAACCAACCCAAGGCCTAGTATAGTCATATGTGAAATAACACGGACTAGTATAGTCATACCAAGGCCTAGTGTAATAACTCGAGTTTTACCAACTAGGATCTGGTTTCATGAAAAACAAACTGTTGAAACTTGTCTAAAAAAATAAGTTTCTTTCTTAAAAAATGTTTCAATTTTTTTAGTCAAGTTTCACCAGTTTGTTTTTCGTGAAACAAGATCCTAGTTGGTAAAAATCGAGTTAATACAGTAGGCCTTGGTATGACTATACTAGGCCGTGGTATTTCACATATGACTATACTAGTAGGCCCAAGGCCTAGTATACTCATATGTGAAATACCACGGCCTAGTATAGTCATACCAAGGCCTAGTGTAATAACTCGAGTTTTACCAACTAGAATCTGGTTTCATGAAAAACAAACTGTTGAAACTTGTCTCAAAAAATAAGTTTCTTTCTTAAAAAATGTTTATTTCTACACTACCACAATTTTAAATAAAAGTTGGAATTGAGCTGATTACATTCATCCACTCAATGCTGACTTGTATTCCCCATTGACTTTCATTGGGGTTGGGTTTTGTGTATTTACCTGCCCAGGTGTGTGAACATCAAAAACTTCACAGTTATACATGGGAAGTTTTTTATTTAATTGGAGTTTAAAAAATATAGTGCACTCAGTAATGGTATCAAATAAGGTTTTTTATTACCATAAACAAACAAAAACATTCTTACACCATTTCATCTTGCAAGTGCACCCGTCCTACATCAGAAATAAAGTAGGCCGCAAATTGGTCCCTCATTTGGCCAACTTCAACGGATGACCTGAGAGGGTGCTGAGTGAATTCAGGCAATGGGTTAGGAGCATCAGCGTCCAGTTCAAAGGTCGGGTGCTCTTTAGCCATCACAAAGTTATGTAGAACCACACAGGCCTTCACCACCTCATCGACTGTTTCAAGTTTAAGATTAATGGCCGTGCCGAGAATTCGCCATCTGGAGACAAGAATCCCAAAAGCACACTCGACAGTTCTTCTGGCCCTGGTCAGCCTGTAATTAAATATTTTTTTGGTGTGGTCCAAGTCCCGGCTGGAGTAGGGTTTCAGTAAGTTTCCGCACATTTGAAAAGCCTCATCGCCAACCATTACAAAGGGCAGTGGCGGAGCTTCGGTGTGAGGAAGAGGCCATGGCATAGGGAAATTAAATTGGTTGCCATACAACCTCCGGCCCATGTCTGAGTTTTTAAAAGCCTGTGAGTCATTAGCACGGCCAAATGCTCCAATGTCCACTGCTACAAACATACATCCGGCTTTCGCAATGGCCATGAGTGCTATTGAAAAGTACTTTTTGTAATTATAGTACTCAGATCCCGTTCTTTTGGGTTTGATGATCCGTATGTGTTTACCATCAACAGCTCCCAAACAGTTGGGGAAATTGCATACTGTCCAGAATTTGTCAGCAATTTCCATCCACTTTTCAGCGGTGGGCAGGGGCATAAATTCTGGACAAAGAACATTCCAGAGAGCCCGGCAGGTCTCCGCAACAATTCCAGACAAGGTAGAGATTCCAATACGGTACTGGAAGTGTAGTGAAGATAGGGTTTCTCCAGTTGCCAGGAATCTGTGAACAGAGAAAGAAGTTAAATTAATATTTATGTATATTATTTTAAAAAACTATAAAATAAAATATTAGTACATTCACGAAAACTAATTACCCAAGGTTTTGAATATTAAATTTTAAAAAAAGCAATCAGACCGCACCCCTTGGTTTTTAAATATTACGTACCGTAATGTCACCAGTAGCCGTTCCTCAGGAGGAATCGCACGACGGAGCTGTGTGTCCTGTCTCCGGATGGATTGTTGGACACGAGCAAGCAAATCCCTGAAACTTTCTTGGGACATCCGGATATAATCTGTAAATTTCTCCGGGTTTGCCTGGAGCTCGCTGTAGAGGGTGTGGTATGCCCCACGGCTCTCCCGGAGTTCAACAATCGGATGTATCCACATACGCCGCCGCTGCCGTCTTCGCTGCCTCTCTCTCTTCCTTTGTTCATGGCAAGCAACTGCATACGCCTGAGCCATCGCGATGTCCAAATCCAAGTTGAAGTGAAAACTCTTCCAGTGCAGATCCATGGTCACGAGAAGAATCAAGCAAATGGGAAGAATACTGTAGACAGGGTCTATATATTAACATACCACACCCACAATGAAGTCCCATTGGTCTTTTGTGTTGTTGAATGGTTTTTTTTTCTTTTTTGGGGGGTTGTCCAAAAATCTGTAAAAAAACGCAAACGCACAAAAAACGCATACAAACGCACAAAAACGCTGCGTTTTTTTCCTGCATGAGCATAAAAATGCTTGAAAAAAACGCAGCATTTGTATGCATTTGTATGCGTTTTTTCTATGCGTTTTTTTGTGCTAAAAATGCGCTGGAAAAAAAAGCAAGTGTGAAATTAGCCTTACCCTGCAGAGTTTAGTGTCATCTGCAAATATTGAAATTCTACTCTCTATGCCCCCTACAAGGTCATTAATAAATATGTTAAAAAGAAGCAGGCCCAAAACTGACCCCTGTGGTACCCCACTGCTAACCGTGACCCAGTCCGAGTGTGCTCCATTAATAACCACCCTTTGTTTCCTATCCCTGAGCCAGCTCTTAACCCACCTACAAATATTTTCCCCTATCCCCATTGTTCTCATTTTATGTATCAACCTTTTGTGTGGCACTGTATCAAAAGCTTTTGAAAAGTCCATGTACACCACGTCCACTGCATTCCCTTGGTCCAGTCCGGAACTTACCTCTTCATAAAAGCTTATCAGATTTGTCTGACAGGAACGGTCCCTTGTAAACCCATGTTGATATTGGGTCATGAGGTTATTCTTCTTCAGATACTCCAGTATAGTATCTTTTAGAAAACCCTCCAGGATTTTACCCACAGTTGAGGTTAAACTTACTGGCCTATAATTTCCAAGTACAGTTTTTGTCCCCTTTTTGAATATTGGCATCACATTTGCTATATGCCAGTCCTGTGGTACAGACCCTGTTATTATGGAATCTTTAACCGCTTCCCGACCGCCCACTGTAGATAAACGTTGGCGCTTGCTGGGCTTTGTGCAGCGCTGACGTGTAGTTTTCTCCCACATATGGGGTACCAGCGTACTCAGGACAAATTGGACAACAACTCTTAGGGTCCAATTTCTCCTGTTACCCTTGTGAAAATAAAAATTGGGGGCTAAAAGATCATTTTTGTGGAAAAAAAATGATTTTTTTATTTTCACGCCTCTACATTATAAACTTTACTGAAACACTTGGGGGTTCAAAGTGCTCACCACACATCTAGATAAGTTCCTTGGGGGGTCTAGTTTCCAAAATGAGGTCACACGTGGGGGGTTTCCACTCTTTAGGTACATCAGGGGCTCTGCAAACGCGACATGACACCCGCAGACCATTCCATCAAAGTCTGCATTCCAGAACATCACTACTTCCCTTCCGAGCCCCACCGTGTGCCCAAACAGTAGTTTTCTTCCACATATGGGGTACCATTGTACTCAGAACAAATTGGACAACAACTTTTGGGGTCCAATTTCTCCTGTTACCCTTGTGAAAAAAAGAAATTGGGGGCTAAAAGATCATTTTATGGAAAAAAAATGATTTTTTATTTTCATGGCTCTAAGTTATAAACTTCTGTGAAGCACTTGGGGGTTCAAAGTGTTCACGACACATCTAAATAAGTTCTTTAAGGGGTCTAGTTTCCAAAATGGGGTCACTTGTGGGGGCTTTCCACTGTTTAGGCACATCAGGGGCTCTCCAAATGCGACATGGCATCTGATCTCAATTCCAGCCAATTCTGCATTGAAAAAGTCAAACGGCACTCCTTCCGTTCTGAGCT
The DNA here is from genome assembly GCF_039654945.1 of Dendrobates tinctorius. Taxonomy (NCBI): domain Eukaryota; kingdom Metazoa; phylum Chordata; class Amphibia; order Anura; family Dendrobatidae; genus Dendrobates; species Dendrobates tinctorius. The sequence goes on from NW_027361684.1 coordinate 34,085,774, forward strand.
CTGCCGTGTGCACAAACAGTGGTTTAGCCCCACATACGGGGTATTGGCGTATTCGGGAGAAATTGCACAAAAAATTTTGTGGTTCATTTTCTCTTTTTACACTTGTGAAAATAAAAAAAAAATGGTTTTGAATTAAAATGTTTGTGAAAAAAAGTTAAATGTTTATTTTTTCCTTCCATATTCCATTCATTCATGTGAAGCACCTGAAGGGTTAATAAACTTCTTGAATGTGGTTTTGAGTACATTGAGAGGTGCAGTTTTTAGAATGGTGTCACTTTTGGGTATTTTCTGTCATATTGACCCCCCAAACTCACTTCAAATGTGAGGTGGTCCCTAAAAAAAATGGTGTTGCAAATTTTGTTTTAAAAATGAGAAATCGCTGGTCAACTTTTAACCCTTATAACTTCCTAAAAAAAAAAAATTATGTTTCCAAAATTGTACAGATGTAAAGAAGACATGTGGGAAATGTTATTTATTAACTATTTTGTGCGATATCACTCTCTGATTTAAGGGCATAAAAATTAAAAGTTTGAAAATTGCATAATTTTCTAAATTTTCGCCAAATTTTGATTTTTTTTAACAAATAAGCGCAGATTATATCTAAAAATTTTTACCACCATCATGAAGTACAATATGTCATGAGAAAACAGTGTCAGAATCAGTAGGATCCGTTGAAGCGTTCTAGAGTTATGACCTCATAAAGTGACACTGGTCAGAATTGAAAAAATTGGCCCGGTCACGAAGGCAAAAACAGGCTCGGGTGCGAAGGGGTTAAAGATTAAATATAATGGTCTATCTATGACTGTGCTTAATTCCTGCAGTACTCGGGGGTGTATCCCATCCGGGCCCGGGGATTTGTCAATTTTAGTGATTTTTAGACGCCGCTGTACTTCCTGCTGAGTTAAGCAGGTGACATTTAATGGAGAATTTTTATCACTGATCATGTTATCCGTCACGGGATTTTCTTGTGTAAATACTGTTGAAAAAAAGTCATTTAGCATATTGGCTTTTTCCTCATCCACCATTTCACCCAGACTATTTTTAAGGGGACCAACACTATCATTTTTTAGCTTCTTACTATTTATGTAGTTAAAGAATATTTTGGGATTAATTTTACTTTCTCTGGCAATGAGTCTCTCTGTCTCAATCTTTGCTGTCTTGATTTGCTTTTTACAGAATTTATTTAATTTTCTGTATTTGTTTAATGCCTCATCACTACCTACTTGCTTTAATTCTCTAAATGCTTTATTTTTGTCACTTATTGCGCCCCTTACAGCTCTATTTAGCCATAGTGGTCTCCTCCTATTTCTCGCATGTTTATTCCCATACGGTATATTTTGTGCACAGGTCCTATTCAGGATGCTAATAAACTTCTCCCATTTTCTTTGTGTATTTTTATGTCTCAGGATATCGTCCCAGTTAATTGCACCAAGATCATCTCTCATCCGTTGGAAATTTGTCTTCCTAAAGTTTAGTGTTCTTGTAACCCCTCTACTACACATCTTATTAAAGGATACATGAAAACTTATTATTTTGTGACCACTATTACCCAAGTGACCCCCAACCCTTATATTTGATATGCGGTCTGGCCTGTTGGTTAATATTAGGTCTAGCAGTGCCCCCCTCTTGTTGGGTCCTGAACCAGTTGTGAAAGGTAATTGTCTCTCATAGTTGTCAAAAACCTATTACCTTTGCTGGAACTGCAGGTTTCGTTTCCCCAATGTATTTCAGGGTAGTTGAAGTCCCCCATAATAATGACTTCTCCTTGAGTCGCAGCTTCATCTATTTGCTTTATGAGGATATTCTCTGTTGCTTTCATTATTTTTGGAGATTTATAACAAACCCCTATCAGTAATTTATTATTTTTCCCCCCTCCCCTTATCTCTACCCACAGGGACTCTACATTTTCGTTAGATTCATATATATTATCACGCAGGATGGATTTTAAGGATGATTTTACATATAAACACACACCTCCCCCTCGCTTATTTGTACGATCATTTCTGAACAGACTATAGCCCTTTAAATTAACCGCCCAGTCATGGCTCTCGTCCAGCCATGTCTCAGATATCCCCACCATGTCATAATTATGTTCCAACAACATTAACTCCAATTACTCCATTTTGTTGGCAAGGCTTCTGGCATTAGTATACATGCACTTTATGCATCTCTCTGTACCTCTATTCTTTCTTAAATTATTAACTGCTCTAACCCCACCCCCCATTTCATTATTTGTGCCCACGTCTCTCTCTGCACTGTCTTCCCCTCCTATAAAAGGAATACCCTCCCCCCGTCCCTAGTTTAAACACTCCTGCAACCTTCTAGCCATTTTCCCCCCCAGCACAGCTGCACCCTCCTCATTGAGGTGCAGCCCGTCCCTAGCGTAGAACCTTTAGCCAACTGAGAAGTCGGCCCAGTTCTGCAGGAACCCAAACCCCTCCTTCCTACACCAAATCCTGAGCCACTTATTAGCCTCCCTAATCTCCCATTGCCTCTCTGGCGTGGCACGTGGTACAGGAAGTATTTCCGAAAATACCACCTTGGAGGTCCTTGCTTTAAGCTTACAGCCTAATTCCCTGAAATCATCTTTAAGGACCTTCCACCTACCTCTAACTTTGTCATTTGTGCCAATGTGCACCATGACTGCTGGATCCTCATCAGCCCCTCCCAGTAATCTGTCAACCCGATCAGCGATGTGTCGGACTCGAGTGCCAGGTAGGCAGCACACCGTTCGACGATCCCTGTCTTTGTGACAGATTGCCCTATCTGTTCCCCTAATAATTGAGTCCCCCACTACCAGCACCTGCCCTGCTCTCCTATTTCCCCCCTAACTGGAGCAGACACTCCTCCGGCTTTCAGAGGACATGCCTTGCTGCAGCAGTGCTACTCCTGTACTAAATCTGCCAACTTAGCAAACTTATTGGGGTGTGCCAGATCAGGATTAGCCTCCCTGGTGCTCTTCCCTCTACCCCGCCTTCTAACTGTCACCCAGCTAGCTGCTTCATTGTCCTGCAGCTCCAATCAAGCATCCCCCCTCATCTATCCCATTGAGCGTCGGCTCAGTGAGCAGAAGACTCCTTTCCATATTGTCTATGGATCTCAGTGTTGCCAGCTGCACATTTAGATCCAGTATCTGGGCTTCCAAATGCACAATGTGCTCACATCTCGCACAGCATATGCACCCTCGACCGGCTGTTCAAGGATTTCATACATGCGGCAAGACGTGCACTGGATGGCATTGGCAATAGTGGAGCACATCCTAATGGGGATTGCACCAGACAGAAAAGTATTAATAAAATGTAACAGCAATTCAGTAATACCTCCCTTGGAAACTCCCTGAATCCAAAGTCACTGAATCACAAGTCACACACTTACCACAGTTCACACTTATGCTCAGGTCACACTCAGTTCATTCACACTCGCTCAGGCAGAAGATTTAAAAGAGATTTTTTTTTCCCTTTTACCAGCACACCACCCTGCTGCTCAATGCACTTCCAAAAGCCGTGATGGGCAGCTGGAATATTCTTCATTCTTTGAGCTAAAAGCAACTGTTTAAAGGGGAGGGGGTGTACAATTTTGCCATTCAGGGGCTGATCCCACATATTTAATTATGGAGTGAGGTGACTTCGAGGGGAGAGTATCGAGGCTGCGGTGGATAGATGGATGGCCTACGGAGTTTTGGAGATCGGTTGTTGGCTGTGCAGGATCCCTCCTTCAACGGTTGAGTGAACTGTCATCTGGATTTAACACATTTTTTTAAGGATTGTTGGTCCTGGATACATGGACGTTGGTTGTGTTATTTGTCATTTGGTGGAGCCTGGACAATGACGACAGGCTATACTGGCGGGAGATAAGAAATCTGTGGGCCAACCAAAAGTTGTGAGACAGTGAGTATCGCCTGGTACAGGGGCAGTGGGACTGTCAGCCCCGGGGAGGGGATCTTGTGGACTGAGAACATTTTATTTTGCCCATCTACCTGGATTTGTTGTAATACCATGGATGTATGGAATAAAAAATAGTTGCATCGTTAACCTGCCTAGGTGATTATTACAACACACAACCTCAGATCTTCACAGTCTGAATATCAGCTGGCGCAAATTTATTTGCATGTCCCATTCCATCGGCCATGACAGTGGTCTGTGGCCAATGAAAGAAAGTGGGATTAATGCCTTTTACCTGCTGACGTTCGTGACTCATCTTTAGTTTGCTGGCCTGGTGTGGTGTCACATGTGTGTCATCTCACAACAATGACATTGCTCTAGGCTGGCTAAACAAAAGAAGACTGACTCGATTTACTGTAGAACCAACTCAAAAATAAGACATTTTCTTCATTAAACTGTGCACGTCCCTCTTTTCACAGGGAGGATTAGCAGAATAACCTTGCTTCCCTATTTCAGCACTTCCGATAATGTATCCGTTTGGGAAAAGAAAATTCTATGGCTCCTAAAGAGGGTAAAGTCTAGTAGAATCAATTTGACATTAAAAGTGTGATGTTTGTTTGAAACAAAGAAATAACTGTGATAGTGGGGAAAAACAACTTTGAAAACAGGGCATAATTGTTCTATAAGTAGATTACATGTTTCTCCAAATAGCGCATTCACATTATTTCGACAACTAAGCACTCTAATAAGCTTCTCTGCTTCTGGTTTACAGGTCAGTGCTGATACTTGTATACTTTATGATGAACTTCTGCCGTATGTTGCAGGTGTGCTATGTGCAGGCAAGATAAGATGGTGCTGGAAATATGAGAAAACTTGTGATCATCTCCATATCATCTACTGCCATGACTCAAGGATCTCTAAATTTGGGTTTGAACAGAAATGGGCTGCGTGGTAATTCTGAAGAATTATTAGATTTTAACTTTTAAAAAGTTTGTCTGTTATTTCGCCAACACCCTTCTTAAATATTGTAGTGCAATGTGTCAAATAAAAATTATAGTTACCTCTCATTCCAGTGATCTCTGCGCCGGGTCTCCTGACACTTGCATGACATTGTTCTACCACGTGAGCGCTGCAGCCTATCAGTGACAGCTAACTACCTGCAGTGGTCATGTTGCTTATCCTGGCACTGACATTGCTGGAATGACGCCTATGCGGGAGATGAGTATACATTTTTTTTTCTCATTTTACAATGGAGACTACAGCATTTAATAATGGATAACCTCTTTAACCTTTGTAAAGAGTCAAGTAATTTGGAGGACGGAATCCCAGGTTTAATAATTACAGCTGAAAGTTCAGACATGCACTATAGACTGATCAAGTGTTCTGTCCCCGCATAAGGCGAATGAAGATGTGGCTGGTGAATAGGGGCTGGGAGAGAGTTTCGCATCTTCGTCTCCTTAATGCAGGGCAGACAGGACCATATGTTGCTCAACCTCTGGATAGATAATGCACACCAGGGATTGTGAAGTCCAGACTTGTTTATTTGGAAATCTGGACACACACAGAGTATGATTGGTAATACAATAGGTTCTCCAGAAATGCAGAGTGTTAACAACAAGGTGTGAGCAGCGAAGTGTGGTTGAAAAACTGATGCCTTTCCCAGCTCGGTACAAGCATGTCTCTCCCAGGTGAAAGTGAAACTAAGACTGGCTGCAAAGAGGAAGAGAAGCCCTGAACCTTGACCCAGAAGTGAAAGGCATGTAAAAGAATAAATTAACTGCAAGCTGCCATACAGAAAAAGGATGAGCAGGTGGCAGCAGAGCAAATGCAGGACTAGATTATACATAGCATGAAAAATAATACAGTCTATGAAACAATATAAACATAAATTAGACGGAACAGCACACTCCCCGACTGAAATTCTGTAAGGGATTTCACTATATTATTGTTGGTTTTTTTTTAAATAAAGTTCAATAACCTAGAAAAGAAACACACATATGCATGCCATGCAATGATAACTTCAAAAGGAGGTAAAAGACAGACAGTTCCTGAGTCAATCCAAAGATACCCATCTTCGGATCGGAGGAGCCGCACTAGGCCAAACTGTCTCCGATCCAAAGGTAATCCAATGGACGAAGTTCTAGGGCAGTGTTCTGTTCCTGGTTCATCCTACCAGAAAGTACTTGGTAGAGAGTGGTTTGTGGCAGACGTGCCAGCCGTGACAGTCTTTGTCTCCACGTGAGCTGTGATAAGATCTCGCAATGTGAACTAACCTTGCTATAGTCTTGACGAGTTTCATCCAATTGGAGAAGCGTTCGAAGCACTGACAACCAAGGCTGGAGGTTGGTTTAGTGTTCATGGCCTAAGTACTGTCCTCGGAGCGGACTCCTGGATCAACATCCGGATCCTGGATGCTGAAGACTTCCTGGACACATTCACTTCCCTTCTGTTCCAACAGAAACTTAGGACCTGAAAGCCAAGAAGAGTTAGCAAAGGACCTTATAGACATAGTTCTAATGGCATGGTCAACTGGATTAAGTTCAGATGGGACATAGTGCCATTGTTCAGGCTTGGAAGACCTCCTTATTCTCTCGATGCGGTTACTGACGTACACGTAAAAGCACCTTGTTTGTTTGTAGATGTATCCTAAGACAACCTTACTATCACTGTAGTATTGAACGTCGTCTATGTTGGTGTCCAGCTCATGTTGTATAAAGTCTGCGCGTTCTACTTCAAGCACGGTCGCACAGAGTTCTAGCCTGGGAATAGTGTGGTCAGGCTTGGCAGCTAACTTAGGCTTGCCGAAAACGAACCCAACGTGATCTTGATTGTCGGGTCCCGTCACCTTCAAGTAGGCGACAGCTGCAATGGCTTCTGTGGATGCGTCTGAGAACACATGGAATTCCGTCCTAGTGCTAGCAGCAAGTGAGATTCTGGCGTAGCATCTTGGTATATGGATTTCATCCAAAGTATACAAAGACTGCTTCCAGGTTTCCCATTTTTGTTCCTTATCAGGAGGGAGTAGGGCATCCCAGTCCTTGACGGTTTCGGAAAGCTGTCTCAGAAGGGATTTACCTTGTATGGTAATTGGTGCTACGAATCCCAGTGGGTCGTATAAGCTAATCACTGACAGGACACCGCGTTTAGTGAATGGTTTGTCTGCACAGTTGATTTGGAAACTGAAGGTGTCGACTGACAGGTTCCACCTAAAGCCTAAGCTTCTCTGCACAGGCAGACAGTCTGGTCCCAGGTCTATGTCCTTGAATCCTGGTGCATGGTCACTTGACTCAAAGGCTCTCATGACAGCCAGGCTGTTTGAAGCAATTTTGTGCAATCTAAGCTTAGCTTGGTACAGCATACCTTGGGTTCTCTTGAGTAGGTCGATCGACGCTTCTTCTGTGGGTAGAGATTTTAGTCCATAATCTACGTAGAAATCTTTCTCTGCAAAGTCTCTGGCGTCTGTGCCATATTCGGACTCTCCTTCTTGAGAGGTTCTCCGCAGGCCGTAAGTTGCCACTGCAGGGGAAGGGCTGTTCCCGAATACGTGCACCCTCATGCGATACTCCACCATCTCTTTACTGGGGTGATTGTTCTTGTACCACAGGAACCTGAGGAAATTCCTATGGTCCTCTCTGACTATGAAACAGTGGAACATCTGGAACCTCATCAACACTCCTACCAGGTTGCTTGTAATATTAGGACCCGTGAGGAGGACATCATTGAGAGATATGCCTTGATGTTTGGCGCTTGAATCAAAGACAACTCTAATTTGCTTGGGTTTCCGTGGGTGATATACTCCGAATGAGGGTAGGTACTAGCACTCCTCGTTTTCCTTTAAGGGAGGCGCTGGCTCAGCATGGTTATTCCGGAATACCTTGCTCTCTTATGAATGAGTCACCGTAGGAGGCAAAAACAGAAATGCTAGCTAAGTCCAGAAAACCAGAGAAGTTGGCAGCTATCGGATTGCAGACCCCTGAACCTATCAACAACTAGCAGTAGCCGTGGGGGGTTCCTACGATGCCCTAGACCCCTCGATCACAGCCGGAGAACTGCCTAGCCTAAAGACAGAAAGGGAAATCTAAACTGCCCCAGAGCAGACACCAAAGCAATAGGCAGCCCCCAACATATAATGACGGTGAAGCAAGAAGAAAAAACACTAACACAGATAGAAAGATAGACTGAGCAAATGATGGGGCCCAAGCTAACTAGATAGGACAGGATAGGAAAGCTGCTGTCTGCAATCCGCGAAAAACCCTATCAAAATAAGAGCCAACAGACTGACTGGGAAAAAGGCCCTGAAGACGCTAGGCTTCAAAAAGACTATGTCAGTACTCAGGTATTTTCTGAAGACAGAGCAAACCGACAAAAAAGGAATTCAGCTCACCCCAGCAGGGAATGGCAGAATCCAGAAAAGCAAGGCAAACTAAAATCAAAGCACAAATGCAAAAAGGCAAAGCAGAAAACTTAGCTTTTGAGGAGCAGGAATCAGACTGGTCTCCTAGAATTCCACAGAGAAATCACCAGCGAGGCAGAAGGGCGTCGGCTGCCTTATATCCAGTCAGAGATCCCCGTCGACCAGTCATCCTCTCCCAGCTCAGGTGCTTGGTAATCAGCCTCACTACCTTCCTTCACCAGAAGAGGGAGTTCATCAGACCTCAATGGTGAAGGGGAAAATGAACTCATAACATTGCTAATAAAGGTGACAATGTGTTCTTTCATCTCCGGTTTGTTGCTAAGTGTGCACTGGAGAGAGTTGAATCTGGACAAGGCTTGTTCCCGATTGTTCGGGAGTCTTACCCTGGTAGCTCGGAAGGGTAAGGGAAAAACCCAGTGATTAGTCTCGTCCTTAAGGAACTCATTGTCCATTATCCTGACAAATTCCTTGTCTTCCATTGACGGGGCTACCTTGTTGTCATCCTTAGTTGTATGAAACACTGATCTTCCCAAGTCATCTGCATAGGGAGAAGGAATGACATCAGGCAGCTGTACGGGATCTGGAGGCTTCTCTTTCACCTCATAGTGATGAGGGCATGGTTTGCAGAAAGTAGTTTGTCCATCTCGGCATACGTAGGTCTTAAAGGAATCAACTCTTGTTCGGTCCAAGCAAACAGTTCCTATGATTACCCACCCTAAGTCGAGTTTCTGTGCTTATTGGGCATAGTCAGGACCATTGCGCTGTTGGCTGACCTTATGTATCCTTAAATTGTCTCTGCCAAGCAGAAGTAGGGTTTCAGCATTGGTGTCCATAGATGGGATAACGCTGACTAGATGCCTTAGGTGTGGTTGGTGGAACGCAGCTTCTGGGGTAGGAATCTCATCCCTTTGGGTGGGTATTTGATCACATTCACATTGCGTAGGTAGGGGTATTTCTACGCCTCCGCTGACAGGAGAAGCAATGAAACCTTGTACCCTCCTGCCGCTAGTCTCTATGCGACCTGAGCAAGTATTCATAGTATAGGGCGTTGCTGGTTCCTTGATTCCAAAGACTTCAAAGGACTTAGGTGCAGCTAGGGAACGATTGCTCTGATCATCAATGATAGCATACATTTTTACTGCCTTCTCTGGATACCCTTCTGGATAAACTCTGATTAGGCATGTCTTGGCACAGCATTTATCACTTTGGCTCTCCCCACATACCTCTGAGCATGAGCAGGAGACAGCCGTGGTAGACTTGGTGCTATTCTGTGGCTCCCCGCCATGGCTTGTAGCTGGACTAGGGGTCACGGCGACTGTTGGATCGCTGGTGGCTGAGGTTGGATGCAAAGCTGATGTGTGTTTGTCACTATGAAACTCTTCACACTTAATGGCAGATTTGCAGTCCTTGGCCATGTGTTCTAATGAGGCGCAGCATTTGAAACACACCCCAAGTTCACTGAGGATTTTCTTGCGCTCCTGGATGGTTTTGGACCTGAAGCCTCTACATTTGTTCAACGAGTGTGGTTTTTTGTGAATGGGACACTCGACTGAAAGATTTATTCCTTGACAGAACAGTGTACTGCTTATCAGCGGGTACCGCAGGTGGTGGCAGATTAGTCTTTCTAATCTGATGAAGGCGGATTCACCGCCGAAAAGCTTTGTGAGGACATAATGACCAAGTAAAGAAGTTTCTTTTCCATCCAAAACAAGTGTCTGTCTTGGTCTGAGCGCCCTAATCAGCCGTACTTCTCTTTCCTTGTATTTTACACCCTTCTGGGTGAGCGGCTTGGTGCAGCACGGACCCAGCAGGCTTCCAACCATCCTGCAAGACCTGAAAGACGGAGGACCTGTGGTGACATCAGCATCATGTGACGCCCCTTGTGACCGACTAACATTGGAACCTCGAAGCCAGGATGATGAATGGTGCACGATAAGCACTGCAGGCTCTGCAAATGTGGTTAAGGCAGCAGCATAACCACGGCAGGTTAGTGTACTTTGTTCCTAACCTACTCTATTTGACCACCAGGAATCACACCAGGAGCGCCCCCTCCTCTCTCCTATTTTGTTTCTAGATTAGTCTTTCTGACACTTACACTGCTCCTCAAGTCTTTGCGTCTATGTGTGACGCTTTCATACCTTCATGAGGGTGCTGCTGGAGCTGTAGTGTTGGACTCCAGGAAGTCTAGGCTAGGGTCATTCCTCATTTGGGCCTGTTCGTCAACGAACTTGCAGAACTGATTGAACGGAGGAAAGGTGACATCATGTGACCTTTTGTACCTGGAAATACATACTGCCCACTTCTCTTACAGACTGCGGCAGCTTTGAGACGATTGGGTTCACCCCATGGGCAGTGTCCAGGTAGCATAATCCAGACAAACGAGGGTCTCTTTTTGCAAGTTCCAGCTCCATAAGCAGATCACTTAAGTCCATAAGCTTGTGGGCTTCCTTAAGATTGATCCTTGGAACGTTCTGCAGTCTTTTGAATAGGGACTTTTCTATAGCTTCAGCGTTGTCATAGATTCTTTTGAGTCTCAGCCAGGCAGGAGCGAGACCTGCTTCAGCTTGCCCCACGTAAACGGTCCGAAGGCTCTTGATATGGTTTGTGGAGTCAGGACCCAAGCATTTTACCATGAGGTCAAGCTTCTGTGCTGCGGATAGGTTGAGGTCAGCAATGGTAGCCTTGAAGGTTGCTTTCCAGGCTCTGTAGTTCTCTGCACAGTCGTCAAACTTTGAGAGGCTGGGGCTGATTAGATCTTTGCTCACCATAAACCTGGCAAACTCGGACATAGCTGATCCTTCACTCCTGGTTACCATGTTAGCTTGTGTTGCCCCTTGGGCGTATAAGTTGTGTGGCGTCGAAGGGTAAATTGTTCCCCGGTAGAATGATGTTGCTGCAGGGTTGAGCTGTGGTTTAACCTCTGGAGATTTCGATGACTGTGGCTTGAACTGTGGAGATGGACTGGAGTGCATCTTGTGGTCGTCTTGTGATAATTGCTGCTCCTGAGGGGACACATTATGGCATTGGTCTTGGGTCTCTGCAGATGCTGTGGGTAACACTGGCACCGTACGTTGGGCTGACTTGGATGTTTCCACATTGTTGGGTTGAACGTCGCTGGAGAAGGTGTGTGCTGCAGATATCTGTTTCTGCACGTAATCACTGGTACGGATGGCTGGGTCCTCTTCTTCCAGTGGTGGTAGGCAAATCGGGTCGAGATTTTGATTGAATGCTTGCTCGAGTATTTTTACTTCGGCTAGCACGATTTCTTCCTCCATTTGTGTTTGAAGAATCTTTGCTTGAGCCTCTGCTTCTGCTCTCTTGGCTTCTGCCTCTGCTTTCTTGGCTTCTGCCTGTGTTTCAGCTTTCTTGGATTCTGCCTGTGCTTCAGCTTTCTTGGCTTCTGCCTGTGCTTCAGGTTTCTTGGCTTCTGCCTCTGCTTTCTTGTCTTCTGCCTGATTTCTTGGCTTCTGCCTGCTTTCTTGGCTTCTGCCTCTGTTTTCTTTTCTGTGTAGGAGCGTCTTAGGTTGGATCGCTCTGCGTTTAAACGGGCCTCTAGGATTCTGTCGCTGAGGGTTGAAGTCCTTGAGCATGATGATTTGTATGACCGAGAAGAGTGTCTGGATGAGCCTGTTCTGTGGGATCTTGATTCTTGCAGATGAGCAATACGGAACTCCGCTTTATCTTTGTCATCTTGCACGGCGGCGTTCCTTCCTCTGTCTGTGGAATCTACTTTGCTTAACTCTGATAAGGCTTCATCAATATTAGAGTCTTTTAGGAAGGCGTCGTACCTTGCGAATAGACTCTTGAATCTTCCGTGGGCCGTGTCTAGCCGTTTTATAGTGTCCTGTAGACTAGCTGCATCATTTTTGTGGCGTTGGATGCTGGACATGAGGGAGATGACTCTTTTCCATAGGTCGTCCAGGTTGTCATTGAACTCATCCTTCATATTGTGATAGTTTTTGACAGCCTTTATGGTTGGTTTGACACAGCGTTTTGGTCGTGAGTCTTGGTCTGTTTGTGAAGCTGGCTGTTTCCCTCTCTTCATAATGGACAGTATCAGGTTGTATTTGCTCTGTTTCAACACTGGGGAACAATGCAGAGTCTTTTTCGGCCATTTTGATTTAAGGTGCACTGTCTCCTTAAGAAACTGAACTTTTGAATTTGGGGCTGGAAATCGTGTAGTACAGCTTAGTTAAGACATCCTGACGAGATTCCCAAGCTGTTTTTGGAGAATTGTGGGGTATTGCAGTCCGAAAATCTTCAGCAATGTTATATAATATACAGAGAGTCTCTTTGCACAATGTGGTCTGGGGTGATGCAGCAGACAGTGTCTTAGCAGGGCAGGGCTGCAGTATGTGAGCAGGCAGAGCGCAGGCATATGGATAGGGAAATAAGGGTAATTCTGGCCGGGTTTCAAGGCAGTTTTTCGACTGTTCTGTCCCCGCATAAGGTGAATGAAGATGTGGCTGGTGAATAAGGGCTGGGAGAGATTCCTACCTTTGTTTCCTTAATGCAGGGAAGACAGGACCATATGTTGCTCAGCCTCCGGAGAGATAATGCACACCAGGGATTGTTAAGTCCAGACTTGTTTAATTAGAAATCTGGACATACAGCGTATGACATACAGCAATGAAGTGTGGTCGAAAAACTGATGCCTTTCACAGCTCTGTACAAGCATGTCTCTCCCAGGTGAAAGTGAAACTAAGAATGGCTGCAAAGAGGAAGAGAAACCCTGAACCTTGACAAGGACGTGAAAGGCATGTAAAAGAATTAAGTAGCTGCAGGCTGCCATACAGAAAAAGGACCAGCAGGTGGCAGCAGAGCAAATGAAGGACTAGATTATACACAGCATGAAAAATAATACAGTCTATGAAACCATATAAGCATAACTTAGATGGAACAGCACATCAAGTATACTCTAACAAAACATTGAGCCACATCTCTAAAGCACCAGCATGATGTCCTAAGCTACAATACATAGGGGAAGAGCCATTCATAGGATTTTCTCAATTGTCTTGAGGAGCACAACACTCCCTTGCCTCCTGGCTTCCTGCTTGTTGGGTAGAGGGGTAGAGGTATGGTCCTGATTGCTTGACGGTCAAAACTAGCACCCAACTACCCAGAAGTGTGCGCTCTCTGATGCTGGAAACTTTGGACCTTTGCGTCTACAAAACTGGGGGAGTGCATAGAGCACTGAAGCAATCTGAATTAAGGTATCCAGATACTTTTAGAGCAGAGCTTACAATCACTATATCAAAGAGCTTGTAAGTGCTGCGCTACCTGCTTAAAGACTGACCACCATCGATAGACTGTGGATGGTAACCTAGACAATGAGCATGATATTAATAAATAGCTCCATTCTTGAGATTATAGAATATGTTTAAAAGAATTAATGAATTGAAAATTTGCCTGTTTTTATCTTTTTTAAAAAAAACACTGCAATTTTTCCCATCATTGGTAAAAATTCATGCAGGTCATAGAACACCTACAGTATGTACAACTATACATAGATACTACAGAGAAGATATTATAAAAAAGACACAGCTTTTTGTGTCATAGTGGCAGTATTTATCTGCAGTGCATATCAAGAAACAGGATATTGATTTTTCCAGTTTTTTTTTTTAAGATCCTGTAGATTTCTTGATTCTTTATTGTAATATCTAGACGGAAAGGTTTTGTTAGTGATGAGTGTCACAAAATGGAGTGGTGACTCGCAAAGCTAAATACACAGCTATAGCAACATCATGTAATGGTGTCCATTCATTGTGGGATTGTGGAGCGAAGCAAATAACTTTCTATATTTTTAGATTAATTTCTATGAGATGCAAGAAATCTGTGGTTAATCTGTATGTTTGAAAGCACTATACTAAGAGATCTGGGCTGCTTCTTCTACTAAGCATTCCTACATGCAAATAATGTTTTTAATTGTTATAATTCTGCCATTTCACAAAACAACCAATTTATTCCTATTTTTATATATATTTGAGTGAAGGGATTGCCTGGACACCTCTTATTGATGACCTATCCACATAATAGGTCATCAGTGTGAAGTGCAGAGTTGGTGTGAATAGATTTGCACATCCCATTCCTTTGGCCATGAGGGTCTTCTGTGGTTGTGGAATGGTGGGAGAGTGGGTGCCACCTCTTCCTGCTGACATCCATGGCTCTTCTTTTGATTAACTGCCCTGCATTGACACCATTGCTGCGGCTTGACATATATGTGAAGTCACACCAGATTGGATAATCAAAAGAAGAGCCTTGGATCTCATCAGCTACTCCTCCCATGCAGATGGGTTGCCCTCCCAGGGCAGTGGGGTACTCGGTACCGGGTCGGTCTCTCAGAGGGGAATGTCACAGCGGCGTTGACCCGGTCCGTGGCCCTGGGCGCCCATGTAAATGGGGGTTAAGTGATGGAATAAAGTTTATGAGTGAAAGATTCGTGACGCCACCTGTGGTGTTCAGCAATGAAGATGTTAAGCCGACGCTGCAGACAGATCCTCTGGGACAGATGGTGTGGTGAAGCAATGATGGTGTAGCCCTCCACAGGCAGGGCTGTAGTCCTAGGGCAGTGTAGATGGAGAATTAGTGAGGAGAGCGTAATGGTGCAGAGTTCAGCACAAAGATGTAGCAGTGCTGAGTGGGTTGGCGCAGGAATAAGCGGAGGACACCAGGGCATGTAGTTCCAAAGCTTTACTCACAGTCTGTTGTGCATACAGGTGCCCACATCCATGCTGTGTCCTCCAGGTCAGGAGCTCAGTCAACCTCCAGGCAAGATGAAGTACTCCGTTCCAACACTCCGCCAACATATGTGCCTTTTCTGAACTTCTCCCTTCTAGCGCCTATTTGAAGTACTCAAAGTACTGAGTTACACTGGAGTTCCTCCTTTCAGATGTTCTTAGAACTCTACTTGTACGGCAGACAGCTGTAGCCTGCTTCGGGGACTTCTTGCTACTAAGTCCCGACTCTCTCACGTTGCTGTTGTTCCCCCAAGTCTTGTGTGGGAATAAAGTGGTGACAAGTTCTATTCCTCCGGTGTCTGTCGCAGGACCATTAGTATCCATACAACCTCGGGGACCAGACCCCGGCCATGCACTTAGAACTTGAGGAAGGGCTCTGCTCTAACCCTAATCCTTAGTTCTCTTCTTCTCCTTACGTTCCGTACAAAACTATCTTTCTTATGGAGAATTAGGCTTTCTGAATATCTCTTTCCTGTGCCAGCAGACCCAGGTCACTCAGGTCAGCTGCAGCACTTCCTTCAATCCATCCCTCTCAGGGGAGCTTCTCTCACAGACTGACCTAGTCCCAATCTTCTCCCACTCTCTTGTGCAACTAAGCTCCACCCACCTCCCAGCACTCTTCGTGTTCCAAGCAGGGAGCCACCAAAGGTGCTTTGTTACACTACTATGTTGTGTGGGATGCAGGTGTTGGAGTGTGGTCAGGTGTCTCCACCTTACCTGGACGGTGGGGCACCACACCTCAGGAGGAGGTGCAGTACCTCTGTGGCGACTGAACCCTCAGGGGCGCCACACAGATGTAATAGGATATGCAAATAAATTTGCATCAATGCTAGTGAGATGGGATTTGACCCCTGGCATCCCAGCAAATCAGCTGTTTTCTCCAATGGTGGTTGAATGTAAACACATGAAATAAAGCTATAGAGCTCCATTCAATGTATAGCGGACTCTGCCAGTCAATGTACAAGAGCTAACATTCTTTTGAATAAGAGCTATTCTGCAACACATAACAGCAGCCACTACGCATTGCAGCAAATAACAGCTAATCTATGAGTATGTTCCCCCCACAGTGGCGCCACACAAGCATTACACTTTCCTGTGTGTCCATTCACATCATTTCATGTTTACTACTGAGCTGGCTTTTGATGGCCCATTGCATGACCTAATAATATCAGATCTTGCGTCTTGCTTTACCATTATATACTACTGTGGCTGAGTCCTGAGGACACAGCACAGTTGAAGTTGAGACATACCCTCATAACCTTCCAGGATTGTAGCACAGTTCCTCAAATTCAGAACTGTCCCGCTGGATCTAGGACCTTTGGAAGGTAATGGATAAATCATTTAAAATGTAAATGTACCTTATAATATATTGTTTTAATGTTTTTGAATCAAATAATAGTCCCACTTCTTTCTAATTTTTGGCAGTTCTTGCATTGTCCGCATAGGCTTTGTGAGTTTTCAGAGTCACTCCTTCATAAATTAAACAGGATGTGTCTGACCATGTCACACATAGCACATGCCCAGATAAAGTAGTACAATGTTAAAATTACATTTCCCAGTGACTACTGTTGGATTTATCTTTATGTCCCCTTCTACTATGTCATCTGCTGAAGTTCTAGGCGACGGGTTAATATGGTGAGAGAAGGATCGGCTATTAGTTAGAGGAGGCGGGTTTTTTTTTCCTCTTTTTAATTTTGCCTTTTATTGAAATAGAGGAAATAATGTTTCCTAGCATTTTTTACTATAAAATCCATTTTATCTTCGGTTTTGTATGTTTTATTGTCACTTCATAAAAGTGGTGTAATACTCTGACAACATGGTCCCAATAGCGACTTGGGAGACAGAGATGCTTCCAGGCATTTTCCCCTTGATGTTCCATTCTATCTGAGTGCTGTTTCCATCCATCTCAGCGATTTTCCTGCCTACCCAGCCCTCTTGATAAGGTCTTCTGGAAAGATGCTCAAGTTTCTCATTGACTTTGATTATACTCGTTACTTGAATAGAGTCTGTCCAAGCGTCCGACTTGCTTGATTGGAGTACTGAGCACTTCAGTGCTCGATCAACGCTAGTATTCAGCATGCCAAGTTTGTATTATGAGGTTTATGGATTGTGGCAAGTGCCTACTTTTATGAGATTAAATGCATAATCATACTACTTTCACATCACCTACATAAATGGATAGGGGATCTCAAGCATCACATCAGTGTACAGTGCAGTGTGCTGATGGTAAGTGATCCTGGAATTACATCTGTGTCTAAGACTAGACTTTACAGCTGCACTACAGGAGTGTGGAAATTATATGGACATCCATTGTAACAATCCCTTACCATTTTCTCTCTGTGGTAAGAGTGAGGTGAGTGATTTGTAGTGGAGACTTGTTGATGCCACTTTGCACAGTGGGCATCCACAGGATTTATTATATTTGTTTCTTAAATGGCATTGTCACTATTCTGCAGATGGAGTTTACAAGGGTGAGATTAACAAGAACAGCTTTAAATTCAAGAATAACTTATAGCACTGATCCCTAATATAATCTTTGAGGCGTTATCAAGAGGTACTTTACAAGAAAGCATTGTACGATTAATTTACAATTATATCTTGGTGGACACTTCTAGAGACTGATGGGGGTCTAAGTGTTAAAACTCTCACCAATTCCTAGAACAAAAAAAAAATAACACTAGGTTATGCACAGTGGTCCTCTCAGTCTTTCACAAACACAGCTCAATTAGCCAACTTGGCACTGTGTTGCTATTCCCAAATTGATAACAGTACTGTAGGACCAGCTCCAAGCTCCATATCCTCCTGACCAGATGGGGACCCTCTGCTCAGAAGGACTTTCCTCTATATCTATGATGGGTGAGAAAGATCCATTTATTCTATACCCACTAATGTTCTGTCTACCCCCAGATATTGTATACACCATACTGTAGGCATTAGTGATGAGCGAGTATGCTCAGTACACAAGATTTCCCGAGTATGCTCTGGCGTTCTCCGAGTATTTTGGTCATGCTCGGAGATTTAGTTTGTGTCGCCGCAGCTGCATGATTTGCGGCTGCTAGACAACCTGAAATCATGTGGGGATTGCCTGTTTGTTAGAGAATTCCTACATGTATTCAGGCTGTCTAGCAGACGCAAATCACACAAACTAAATCTCAGAGCACGCCAAAAATACTTGGAGAACACCTGAGCACGCTCATCACTAATAGCCATAAGTTTACTTATAGATTGTGTACATGACTATGATGACCTCTATCATATAGCCGCGATATGAATGTTATTTCTGGTCCCTGAAGATTTAAACTTCATTTTGTGACTTATTACTTACCACTGTGGTTTATGAGATGATACATGGGAACATTTGGGTATTTTTAATCTTAGTGAATGTCTCTTTTATGTTATATTGGATGATTAAAAGTTAAGTTTAATTATACTCACCATGCTACTAATATTTAGATTAAGTGAGGTATATAGGTGGTCCCACACACTTTAGGGTCTTTGACCCATTTTTCATGTGTTATTTTGCTGTTCTTCAAGCTCTCACTAGACCATAAAAATGCTGATGCAGCTTGGCAGACATAGAAACACAAATTAACACGATGTCAGATTGTCAGTAGCTTCAAGCACTAATAACATGAGGCTAAATTTAGCAGTAATATTTTGTATATATAAAGGGAGAATGCAGGCACAGTGCAGCGCATATACAGACTGCATGTTTTCTAGATGGGAATTAGCACAAGATCAAGTTGGACTTGCAGGAATGAAAAGTAGCTTCATGGCAAGGAAGAAAAAAAACGTTCAGAACACTGTTATTTAATTGTCACTGGCTGAATGGGCTTTGCTGTTCAATATCCAGATCATGGAACCCAAAAAAGTTCTCAATACATGGTCAAAAAGCTGACAGTGGGCTAGGCCAATCATGTGGTAAGGGTCAATCCATGTTGCCAACAGGCCCAAGACTTATATCAAAAGACAGGATGAAAAGGTCATACCATGAATTGGTGTACAAGAAAAGCTAATTTAGACAATGTGAATAAAACAACAAGAATCACAGACAATAGGAACAGAAAAATGACCAGGAAATTCTCACAAATGCTCTTAACTAGGCACTGGGATTGTCAGGACTCAAATCCAGGAGCTCTTGTGCACCAGGGAGCAGCTCTTCCTTCTGAGCTATTCAGCTTGCTGGACAGTTCCTTGCTAAACCAGATACTAGTACCAGTGTCATTCCTGATTGTCTCCACCATGAGTTTCTGATTGTCTCTACCCCGAGTTACTGATTGGCTCAACCCTGTGATCTCCTGATTGAACACCCTACTTAAATCTGGCATTGCACTTCCTTCCTTGTGAGATTATTGAGCTCCCAGCCTTTAGTCTAGCTTCTTTCCACCTGCTGCTTATCCTGACTACGATATCTGCTTATCTTCCCAACTATACTACTGTTCTGCGTACTGACCTCTGGATATGACTATGCTACCTGTTGGTGCTGCCCCTAGGGGTTGCCATATCACTACTCCAACTCAGGTCAGTCCATTACAGAATAATCTCGCACACAAAATGGAGTCTGTTGCAGCCACCCTGAGGCAACAAGTTGCTGAACTTCACGATTCTGGTGCCACATACCAAGAAAAATTTTCTAAGCTGCAAACACAGGTGTTGGGTCAGTAAAAGGAAATGATTGAGTTGCAGAGGCAACTTCTGGATTTGTGCAACTCAGGCCCGGAATCAAACGCACGCATGCTGCTGCTTGCAAAGTTCAGTGGGGATCGTTATTATCATGGATTCCTTAATCAATGTGGTATCTGTCACGCCGTTCTGTCTGTCTGTCTGTGTCTGCTTGTCGGTGTGACAATGCATGTTTTTTGCTTTAACCCTTTGCTCCTTTCCCCCTAATTGAGTTGGGATACTGCTGGCTTTTACCTGTATGGAGCCTGCTCAGTTCCCTGCTCTGATGCGTAGCTGCACATGTGTTGTTAGGTCTTTGCTCTGCTGCTTGACCATTCGCATGTGCGGTCCCTGGTCGCCGCTGTGGAAGCTGTCCGCGGATTGTGAGGTCTTTTGCAGCTGGTGCATGACTTTCCACGTGTGTCTAGGCTTTCAGACAATGCCAGGTGCTCTAAGCTGCAGTTCCTGCACTGATTGTACTGCAATGGTTTCTGTGTGTGCTTAGGGCGTCCGCAGCCACACCTTCCCTGCTTTTATCAGGGTTAGTGTGTGTACTTGAAATGCTGTCCCCAGCCAATTGCTGAGGGGCAGCCCCTTTATAAACTTTGCCATGTGTGTCTCGCGTCTGTGTCTCTGGACCTCGTCTGTCTCGGTTATGGTACCAAAGTCCCTGCCTTGATTCCTGCTTTAACCTGTACCCTCGCCCTGCCCCGGAGGCGGTATATCCGGGCCTGAATCCTTGATCCTGTACCTGTCCTGTACCTGACCCTGTCTAAATTCGCCCTGGCCTGGAGGTGGTGTATCCAGGCTTGAATCCTTGATCCTGAACCTATCCTGTACCTAACCATGTCTGAACTGTCTGCTGTGTTGTGTTCCTGGAATCCCTCTGTGTTTGGAGCCACGCACCCAATGACTCTGAGACTCTTGTAACCGGTGTTCCTGCTGAGCATCTACTATGCTGTGCTCTGACTACCATGCGGTGCTAGCACCATGCAAGCCCAGCAATCCTGTGGTGTAAGCACCATCACGCTGGAGTGCCTTCCTAGGTCTGATGCCTGGAGCCTGTCAACCGCAGTCTGGAACCTGATGACCACTGCCTGGAGCTGGATGACTGCAGTGGAGCCTGTAGGTCGTGTTGGATGTCCGGAACCAAACGACTCCCGTCTGATGTCTGCCGGTGACTCTGATGTCCTGTGGGTGACCCTGATGTCCTGATGACCTCGTGTACCCTGATGTCCTGATGACCTCGTGTGTCCTGATGACCTCGTGTGTCCTGATGTCCTGATGACCCCGTGTGTCCTGATGTCCTGCCTGTGTCCCGATGTCCCGCTTATGAGTGCCTCGGTAATCCGATGGTGTCTTGGGGTCCACTGGGTGGTACCCTTCTGGGAGGTGTGGAATCGGGAGCCTGGTTTAGCCCTGTTTTGTCTATGTACTGTGACTTTACTTTAAGTAAACTTTACTTTTATTATACCTGAAGTTGTGCGGTGTCATCAAGTCCTACGTGTCCTTGTCCACAAGCTCAGCTGCCACAGTTTCCCGGTCGCTGCCCTTCCCTAGTTTGGGTAGGCCCAGGTCCCCTCTGTGGTATAAATTGTCCATATTGCGTCCCCAGGGGATGCCCGCCCCCTCGCCGTCGGCGTGGAGGCGCCTGCTGGGCCGCGTATGCGGCCGCAGTCGTGACGGTATCTATTTCCAGATGCAACCTTCTCCATTTACCAGTGTCAGGAAAAAGGTTCTTTTCATCATTAATCTCCTGACTGATGAGGTTCTTGCATAGGTTTCACCTTATGTGGAAAAGATTTTGAACCTACTGAATTACTTAGTTTCCTTCATCAGAGCTATGGATCAAGTGTTTGATGACCTGAATCTCCTATTATCTCCTACAGTTTATTTTATGTTATCTTTGCAAAGAAGTAATGCATGGCCACTGAACAATGATGTTTGCTGATACGTTGATTACATACATTGTCCATACTAGACAGTTTCTTGGCATTCCCAAACAGAGGAGGAAAATCTACACAAAAAGATTACATAATCAAACAATGCGACTTGGTCGTCACCATTCTTTCCCTTATCTGTGATACTGGACTGAAAGATACTAGTTAAACATAAAAAGAGTTGATATGCCTTTATGAGAGAGACACACAGAGAGAGAGACAGACAGAGATTCTGCCAAGACATCCAAACATCCAGGGGACCCTAAAGGACTGCTACCAATACATCATGGCTCCATCACAAAGGACATGGATCTATCATTCTACAGGAAACAATCTAGGGGACCTCGGCCCCAGTTGGAAGAATATAGATCTGCTCCATTGACCATCGCTGAACCATAGATACGTTTGGAGAAAGCCAAGATTGGGACCCGTCGGCCACCTGGCTCCATGTAGATGTTCAGAGAAGCCAGATTGTGACCATCAGGTCAACTGGCTTTGTACCTCAATGGACTGTCATCTTAATATGCTTGTCATTATCTCCTCTGTTATGAAAGGGTCACCGAGGAGGAAAAGATAAACAACAAGCTGAGTCTCAGAAAACCAGAGAAGTTGGTAACTATGCAGATTGCAGATCCCTGAACTTAACCGCACAACTAGCAGCAGTCGTGGAGCGTTCCTAAGTTGGTCCTAGACGCCTCATCACAACCGGAGAGCTACATAAGCCTAAAGCAGGAAAAGAGGAAAGCTAACTGCCCCAGAGCAGACCCCAAAGAAGAGACAGCCCCCCACATGTATTGACGGTGAAACAAGATGAAATTACAAACAAATGCAGGAAAATAGGCTGAGCAAACGATGGGGCCCGGCTAACTAAACAGGACAGGAAAGGAAAGACACTGTCTGCAATCTGCCCAAAAAAACCTACAAAAATATTGTCCAACACTTCTGATAACAAAATTAACCCCGAAGTCACTAGACTTCTACACCTATATCAGCACTCTGAAATATTCTGAGACAGAGCAAAAAGCGGCCAATCCAATAAGGGACAAAAAGCAGCTTGGCAAATACTGATACATAGGAGTGGAAATTCAGCATAGCCCCAGCAGGGGCAGGCTGACCACACAAGAAACTGAACTGACCAACAAGCGCAAGTGTGAACAATAGCAAAAAACAAACTTAACTTGAGAAGACTGGAAGAGAGCTGAAGTCCAGGACCTGAGAAGCAGACTGAATCACCAGCACTAGGATAGGGCGTCGGCTGTCTTATATCCAGTCTGATACTCCAGAGATCCAATCGTTATCTTCCTCATCAGGTGGCAGATCGCTACCACTTAAACCAACCTCACTACCTCCTGTCACCACCAGAGGGAGAACGGGAGGGGAACTCTCAACTGGTGGAGCAGAAAATGAGTTCATAACACTCCTCTCTGTGTGCATGCCACAGGTGGGGTAGATAACCCTGGAAGATGAAGCCAGGTTGTGACCCTCCGGTCAACTGGCCTCGTACCTGAATGGACAGTCATCTTCCTACACTTGTTGTTACTTCCTCTCTGTGTGCATGCCACAGGTGAAGTAGCAGACCCTGGGAGCCATGAAGTAACAGCTGCCATTATCCCAGTGTCAGCGAACGGTAAGACTCTGTAATGTTCACCATCTTGGGGTATTTTGCTGGGACTGTTCTACATGCTATCTGCCTGTTTTGTGGTTCAGTAAAGCATTGCCACACTGTCTTACCCTCACCCTGTTATGCCTAAGTAGCATTATGCTCACGTTAAAGGGAGAGCAGGAGTTCGACGGGACAATCCCTGGTCGACGCGGTTTTGACTAGCGGACTGGGGCACCCGCCGTTCCCCCGTGTCTCCACAAGCTGTAAGGAGATGAACATATTGGCCAGAGATCACCCTTGATGAGCAAGTGTAGTGTGAATTTTGACTTTCGTCAATGATGTTAATGTTGTGTGTTGCCTGACAGTAAGGAAAGTTAGAGTTAATGGTTCAGACCAGCCCAGAGAGGGAAGGGCTAAACTAAAAAGACTCAGACAATTTCATGCTAGAGCGAGAGACAGGTCCCTGTGTGTGTAGAAAGCAGACTGAAGATATAGGGTGAACAGTGCTGGTTGACATGGATGTCCCTAATATGACAAGAGGTCAAGATAAAAGTTAATGAGATTCTAGCGGGAAGTAGAAGTGAAATGATTGAAGGTACAGAATGATCAACTGGAGGCATGCCCTGGGGTAGGATGCCTAGTGGTGCAGCTCACAGTTTATAACTCACAGCGGTAACGGGCTTAGGACACAAAGACAAAGATAATGTCCCGGGCAGGAGTTCCAAAGCGTCGTGAAGAGGAAGGAGTTGAAACTGTGTGTGGAAAATTATCCGTATTGTGAAGGAAACGTTCATCAAGTTTTGTACCCGCTATCTACTGTATATAATCCCCTCAAGATATTGTTGAGTAAAAAGTTCATTTTTGACAAGTGGTCTCCCTCATTGAACGGTCAAACATCTGATCCTGGCCAACCAAAGTCATTGGTTACATGCAGCCCGAAAGGGCATAGCGCCCCCACTGCACAAGTCCACACACCCAGCCAGGACCCCCTCCTTAATGTAACGTGCTGGGGGTGTATAAGACGAGTACCTCGCCCACAGCTACCGCTCCGCGCCACGTTACATAACCATTGTATCTGCCAAAAAAGCAAAGCTTAACTGCCTGTAAGGTTCGAAATGAGGGACTGATATTGAGTGAATAGGTCACAGGAGTGCACAAGACTGCCATACCAGCTATAGGAGTACATTGCTATGAAGTAAAGCCACTGAGCGAGAGTCTGACAAACACATTGAGAGAGTGTGCCATGACATGACAGTGACAAGACACTCTGCCAAAGGCATGCCTTATATGATTTTCACTCATACTAGTTGAAACTGAGATAGGAATATATTGCATCACTTTTTTGCATAGAAAAGTGGAAGTATGATATCCTTGGAGCATATTCTCAATCTAATGTGTGCAATATGGCATATGCTACACTGCAGATTCTGATTGACAATGACATACTTTCGTGCGTTGCAAGACTGTAACTAAAAGTGACTCAGCTTGTGGAGAAGAAATAAAATCTAAATATATTATTGCATAGACAGAATTCCTTAATCTTATCCAATCACATTCTAAGTTATATTTATCCCTAAATGACCAGAGGAATTTTTGTTTTTGCATTTTTGTTTTTGGCTCCCCTTCTTCCCAGAGCCATAACTTTTTTATTTTTCAGTCAGTATGACAATGTGAGGGCTTGTTTTTGCGGGACGAGTTGTACTTTTGATTGACACCATTGGTTTTAACATATCATGTACTGGAAAACGGGAAAAAGTTCCAAGTGTGGTGAAATTGCAAACAAAAATACAACTCCACAGTTGTTTCTTGTTTTTTTTTTTTACCATGTTCACTAAATGCTGAAACTGACCTACCATTATGATTCTGTGGCACCCCACGAGTCTGGCTGCCACAGTGGCATTGCCTCCCTCACAGGGGGGTGATGACATGCCTGGAAGCAAGGAGGGGTCCCTTAGCCAGGTAATACCAACATCCAACACTTTTCCTACTCCAGACCAGAAGGGGGAGCTCTAAACCCAGTTTCAGGGGAGCTTTCTTATAAGTTCTGGGCTGGAGGTGGAGTTAGTTTGTTGCAGTCTGTGAGAGTCTGTACAAGGGACTGGAGCTGTAAAGAGCTCGTCCCAAGAGCAGAGTGAAGAGAGAGGAAAGTGGAACTTTAGGAAAGCCTGGGGATTGGAGCTGTGACCAAACTCACCCCAGGGCAGAGCGCTTCAAACGGGACGCCGGAGTCCGTGGCTGCACAGGTACAAAAGTCTCAGCAGCCAAATCCAGAGGGCAGGAGACTTCAGGTCTCCTGGCCCCATCACACACCTGACGGCACAGCAGCATACCTGGAGCCATCACGAAGGAGTGACACCAGTAAAAGGCTCAAGCTGCCTGCCATACAGGCAAGTACTAAAGAACATTAAGGAACAGAGGACGGAGCATAGCTTCAGGCAGCAAGGATCTCAGAGAACAGCGCGGTAAGGAGGCCATCAACACTATCTGGCTTAGGGGATCCTAAATTGCTTACAGGCTGACCGAATCTCCATTTCCACCGGTACCAGTGCTCTGGTCTGCACCTCAGAACATCCAGTAACGGTAAAGAAAACTGTTGCACTGCTGTGTCCTCCTGTTTATTCGCCCAGGGCCACGGACCAGGTCACTGCTGCCGTGACACATCCCCTTAAGAACCGGCCCGGGACCGAGTACCCCCGACCCTGGCGGGCGCTCCAATTCTCCAAGTCATTATGAGTTCATAGACACCAACATGTCTAAGTTCTTTTTTATTTAATTGGTGAAAAAAAAAATCCAAAGTTTATTAAAAAAAAAAATGGTGCAATTTTCCGAGACCTGTAGTGTCTCCATTTTTTGTGATCTGGGGCTGGGTGAGGGCTTATTTTCTGCACGCTGAGCTGATGTCTTTATTGATACCATTTTGGTGCAGATACAATCTTTTTATCGCCGGAACAATAAAAGTAATTCTGACATTTTGAATTGTTTCTCATTACGCCATTTAAACAAGGTTAATTCTTTTTTTATATTGATAGATTGGGCAATTCTGAAGCGGTGATACCAAATTTGTGTATGTTTGATTTTTTTTTAATTGTAGTGACCAAATACTACAATACTGATCATTAATAAAAGACAACAACACAATACTAATATAACCTTAAGTGCCATTATACACAGGAGCTCTGTATAAAGTGTATAGTGTAAAGGTAATACAGTGATCATCGGTGACATTATACAGACGAGTTCTGTATATAGTGTATAGTGTACAGGTAATACAGGGATCACAGATGACATTATACACTGGAGCTATGTATATAGTATCAGTGTACAGGTAATATAGGGATACACTGGAGCTCTGTATATAGTGTATAGTGTACAGGTAATACAGTGATCATTGGTGACAATATACACAGGAGCTCTGCATATAGTGTCAGTGTATATGTAATACAATGATCACCAGTGACTTTATACACAGGAGCTCTGTATATAGTATATATTGTAAGTGTACAGGTAACATTGCTGACTCACCAGTGACGTCTCTGGTTAAAGATCTTCGCTTTTTTTCTTCATCCAGCACAGACCGACATCACTTCTTCCAGCCTGGACTTGTCTCTGTAGAAAATAATAAACAGTTATCTAGAGCACTGCTTCCAGTGCACATTCCCCATTTTTTCCCCAACTCCTAGTGTACAGGTAATACAGGGATCACCAGTGACATTATACACAGGAGCTCCATATATAATGTATAATCTAAGTGTAGAAGTAATACAGTGATCAGTGACATTTTGCACAGGAACTCTGTATACGGTGTATAGTGTAAATGTAAAGGTAATACAGTGACTCACCTGTGACTTTATGCACAGCAGCTCTGTAAATAATTTCTAGTGTATAGGTAATACAGTGACTCACCAGCGACATTATGCACAGGAGCTCTGTAAATAATTTATAGTGTACAGGTAATACAGTGACTCACCAGCGACATTATACACAGGAGCTCTGTATATAGTATATAGTGTAAGAGTACAGGTAAGTGCACACACTGACTCACCAGTGATGTCTCTGGTTGAAGGTAGAAAATCTTAATTTTCATTCTTCTTCCAGCACAGACCGCCATCAATTCTTCCAGCCATGACTCATCTCTGCAGAAAATAGCACACAGTTATTTAGAGCACTGGCTCCAGAGCACATTCCACAATTTTTCCCCAACTTCTACACTACGCCAGATGAAGAAAAAAAGTGCTGCGCAGTAATAGGAAAGCCTTCACCACCACCACCACTCAAAACATTATCCTAAAAAAAAATAAAAAAAAAAATACATCACAGCAGTAATAATATCCCTTAATTAGTCCCCACAGTAATAATGTCCCACATGCTGGTCCCTTCCTGTAATAATGTCCCCCATCCTGGCCCTATGTGTCTCATTCCTGGCCCCTTGTGTCTCATTCCTGGCCCCAGGCTCTGACTGGCCTATAGGGGAACAGGGAAATCCCCCGGTGGGCCCCTGTCCAGATTTGGGCCCCCAGCCCTACTCTGTGTACAGTACTTGGCATAATTCACTTGATTAATCCTGTACTGAAAAAAGCAGCGTCTCATCATTCATTAACCAAACTACCCAGTTTATTATTATATAGAGAGATACATAAGTTTGTGAATGAAGGTGGAAAGTGGGCCCCCCAAAGTCAATGTTACTGGTGGGTCCTTGGCACCCCAGTCAAACACTGCCTGGCCCCTATGTGTCTCATTCCTTGCCCTATATGTTTGCCTATCCTAGCCCTATATGTTCTCCCATCCTGGCCCCTGTGGCTTCAACAGTAGGAAAATTACTTTGTAAGGATTGCAGAGTTGTGAGATATGCTCTTCTGTGACCCCGCCGAATATTTATTTATTGCTTAGGGGGCACCCAATTAGAACTTCTGCTATGGGGCCACATGATTTCTATGTACGTCTCTGTGTATGAACACAGCCAGGTATGTTTAACTCTGAAATGCTGCGGCGTTTCAGAGAAAAACATACTGTAATAGCCGCTGGGGACCGAGACTGTGCAGTTAGACTAGTCGGACAGGTGGGTCCCCGGCAACTTCTCCTTGCCTGCAGCCTTGGACTGACAGGTCTCTGCCTACGTGTGTGTATATGTAGATATGCAGAGGCCTGCACATGTGTGCATGCAATGTGAGGATTCACAGGTACATAAAGTGAATGCAGACTTGTACTTTTTAGGACCAGACAGCCCTTTTGATATTCAAGCTTCTGAATTAGGTTTATCTTTAGCACAGTCACTCAAATCAAATCAAAAATGTCGCCGAAAACTTAGTTATTTGTAAAGTTGTATAATAGCATAAGAATTTTAAAAAGCTTGCGTTTTATGGGTACTTTTGTGTGAGGTCCACTAGGTGGCAATGAAGTGCTAAAGAAAACCCAGCACTGCTTCCTGTATGTGAGATCATATCTGTCTGCACTGCAAGAAAATGTGCTGCTCTTGACTTAATTTTTTGCAACAATCAGCTCTTCTGCCTCCTTTTTTTATTGTATAAATTGTTTTTCTGTAGTCATAAAGGGAAACTAGACTTTTGCCCCAGTTCCCCAGTGTTTTGATATGCACTTTCTTAGTGACTATGGATGGCATACTATAATATATACTTATAGGTGAACACTTAATAATAATAATAATAATAATAATAATAATAATAATAATAATAAATTTTATTTTTATAGCGCCGACATATTCCGCAGCACTTTACATTTCAGAGGGGATTTGTACAGACAATAGACATTACAGCATAACAATAATCACATAGATTATAACAGATACCAAGAGGAATGAGGGCCCTGCTCGCAAGCTTACAGTCTATGAGGAAAGAGGTAGACACGAAAGGTGGGTGGTAACAGTTGCCCTGATTGTATGGACCAGCCATAATGTTAAGTGTGTAACAGTACAGACATAGAGGGCTAATGGATGCATAAAGCATGTGGGAGCATGATTCGGGAAATCTGGTTATGGTAAAACTTTTGGCTCTGCCACACAGGGATAGATTAGGTTAATGTGTTGAGGCGATAGGCCAGTCTGAATAAATGCGTTTTCAGGGCACGCTTAAAATTGTGGGGATTGGCGACTAATCGTGTTGACCTGGGAAGTGCATTCCAAAGAATTGGCGCGGCACGTGTAAAGTCTTGGAGACGGGAGTGGGAGGTTCTGACTATTGAGGATGCTAACCTCAGGTCATCAGCAGAACGGAGGGCGCGGGTAGGGTGGTATACTGAAACAAGGGAGGAGATGTAGGGTGGTGCTGAGCCATGGAGAGCTTTGTGGGTGAGGGTAATAAGTTTATACTGAATTCTGGAGTGGATGGGTAGCCAGTGTAATGACTGGCACAAGGTAGAGGCATCGGTGTAACGATTGGCGAGGAATATGATCCTGGCTGCAGCATTCAAGACAGATTGGAGAGGGGAGAGTTTGGTAAGAGGGAGACCAATTAGAAGAGAGTTACAATAGTCCAGACGAGAATGAATAAGAGAAACAGTAAGAGTTTTTGCAGAGTCAAAAGTAAGAAAAGGTCGAATTCTAGAAATGTTTTTGAGGTGCAGATGACAAGAGCGAGCCAGTGATCGAATGTGGGGGGCAAAGGAAAGCTCAGAATCAAGTATGACCCCAAGACAACGGGCCTGTTGCTGGGGAGTAATAGTGGAGCCACACACAGAAATAGCAATGTCGGGTATAGGTACATTAGGAGAGGGAGGAAACACCAGGAACACACGGAACAGAAATGGCTATTCACATATTTTTGCATTACACACCAGCTCTCACTGATTAGGACCACCCACTTGACTGTTAAACCCAGAATGAGAAACGATTTCAATGAATAATTAAAATGTTATTCCCAGTAAAACTAAGTTATCTCCTAGCTATCTCCAGTCCGGGCTGTGGGTGCTGACCAGGCATCGGGTCCGGAACTGCTGGGGCCGGTCCTACTGTTGCAGGAGGGAAGGAGATTGAGGACGGGGCAGACCCTTGATCTGTGTAGAGGGGGCGTGGTGAGCCAGAGTGGTATTTGAGGGTTTACGTGGGAAAAGAGAGGGGCTTCCCGCCAGAGAAAGGAGTCAGTGAGGACCAGCGCTGAGCCACGGGTAAAGATAGGCCACACGGCAGCGATTACGGCCGAGTGTAGCAAGGACTCTCAGACCTCATCAGGTGTGCCAAGGAATGTACGCTGAGTGGAGGCTCGTAGTGGAATACTCTTTGCTGCACTAATGGACTAGGGGCTCAGCGGGTCAGAACGGTGACCGCCCGCTGCCGCCAGAAGTGAGACCGACTTGTTAGGCGGGGAAGCCGGAAGAACCCAGCACCGGCCTCAGCCGGCAGCCAGCCATCCAATCCAGGAACAGAGAAAGACATGTTAGTTATGCTAAGTGAAATTGACATTTATAAGATGCCATCTTGAGTTATTTCTTCCCTTTGTACCCCACAGCCTTCACCTTGTTTATTCCCTGTTGCTCCCTGGAAGGAGGTTATTATTGTACTGATTAAACAAGTAATTGTATTCCCCCTGTTAACCCTTGCTCTGTGCCTCTGTGTCACTGCATCCTAATAGCTGTGTTTCATATACACTTGCTGAATACTTGGGGTCCAACCCAGATGGAGCCGAGGTGTGCATACACATCCTTTGCTGTACATGTAATTGTCAATGGAACTGCTGGAGAAAGCCGAGTACAGCGCACCGCATTTCTTGACAGTCCCATAGACAATGAATGGAGCAGAGGGGCGCATGCTTGGCTGTTGTTCCATTCCAATGGGGTCTGCAAAGTCTGTTTTTTAGGATTGATGTGTCGGACCCCCACCATTCAGTAAGTTATTATTTGTCCTATGCAGTGGCGTAACTACAAAGTTATAGGCCCCGGTGCGAACTTTCAAATGGCCCCCCCATGCCAAAATACACTCACATCTCCGCTCCGTACACCTCGTACACATGCGGCTCCGCTCCGTACACCTCATACACATGTGGCTCCGCTCCGTACACCTCGTACACATGCGGCTCCGCTCCGTACACCTCATACACACACGGCTCCGCTCCGTACACCTCGTACACACACGGCTCCGCTCCGTACACCTCGTACACACACGGCTCCGCTCCGTACACCTCGTACACACACGGCTCCGCTCCGTACACCTCGTACACACACGGCTCTGCTCCATACATCTCGTATACACACGGCTCTACTCCGTACACTTCGTACACACACAGCTCTGTACACCTCGTGCACACGGCTCCGTTCCGTACACCTCATACACACACGGCTCTGCTACATCCACCCTGTAAACTCCTCCTGACCCCACACAGAAACTTTACCTCATCCAGTATCATGACAACCAGCACAGCAGAGTCAGACAAGGAGGCTCCTGATTATGCGACCACTGACACCTCCCCTCCTGTGACCTCATCACAGGTCCTGTGTGCACAGAAAAGGACTTAATTGCAAGCTGCGGTGGGTCTATCTACGAGGGCGAGGATGGGGTGCATGGGGGGGCGTGGCAGCTAACTGCGGGACGCGGGGTGTCAAAAACGGGACTATCCCGCGAGGATCGGCACGTTTGGGAGATATCATGGTCTGACCTGCCGGGCCCCTGACTCCCCCCTGGGCCCAGTCGCAGTGGTGACCGCTGCGACCCTGGTAGTTTCGCCCCTGGTCCTATGGTGAAAACATCTAAATGAGAAGTGAAAGCTTCTAACAATTTGCATAACCCTTTAATATTTCATATAATATCCATCTGCATGTTGTTTCTACTGTATATCATTTTGTCTAGTCTTCCATCTTGCTTATGTGTATATATACTTACTATTAGTATATAGTACAGATTTATATAGTACATATTTACTATTATTTTGAACAGGGGCGTACATAGAAGTCATGGGGCATCATAGCAGAATTTCTATTTGGGCCCCCCCAACCAAAAAAAATCCTCAATATTCGGCACAGTCACAGGAGAGCATATCTCACAACTTTGCAGCCCTTACAAAGTTTTTCCTCCTATTAAATCTTCCATACAGTATTATTGGCACCATACAGTGTACACCACATTGTACACCATACAGTATTATTGGCACCATACAGTGTACACCATACAGTATTATGAGCACCATATCGTCCTCCATACAGTATTATGTGCACCACATAGCGCTCCATACAGTTTTATGAGCACCACATAGTCTTAAATACTGTATTATGAGCACAACATCATCCTCCATACATTATTATGAAAACCACAATGTCCTAAATACAGTATTGTACTGTAGGTACCACATTGTTACGCTCAACGGTGGTTTGTGGACCCACTGTGCCACTAGGACGAGCCTGCCCAGGAAGGAGCCTAGCTAAGCGGCTATGGCCGGTTTCACATTAGCGCTTTTTAAGCGCACGCACGGCCGGGGGTAGCTCCGCCCCTGAGCCGGCTCTCTGCCCGGCGTGCCCGCCCCTTGCTTGTAGCGCCGCCTACTAGCGGACAGCGGCGCCTGCGATCGGCGCACCCTATCTTTAGCATAGGGTGCGCAGATCGTGCGCAGGCCGTGCGCTAGTTGCGCTTTGACCTGCGCTGCGCACTTTTGACGGTGCGCCGTGCGCGCCAAAATCAAACTTTTCGGATTTTGGCGCGCACGGCGCACCGTCAAAAGTGCGCAGCGCAGGTCAAAGCGCAACTAGCGCACGGCCTGCGCACGATCTGCGCACCCTATGCTAAAGATAGGGTGCGCCGATCGCAGGCGCCGCTGTCCGCTAGTAGGCGGCGCTACAAGCAAGGGGCGGGCACGCCGGGCAGAGAGCCGGCTCGGGGGCGGAGCTACCACCGGCCGTGCGTGCGCTTAAAAAGCGCTAATGTGAAACCGGCCTAACACATTTTAAAAAAGACATTGAAACACTGGAGCAATCAGAATAGTGAGTGGACTGCAAAGTATGTACTACAAGGAAAGGTTAAAGGATCTGGGAATGTTTAGCTTGCAAAAAAGAATGTCTAAGAGGAGACTTAATAGCAGTCTACAAATATCTGAAGGGATGTCAGTGTAGAGGGATCATCCTTATTCTCAGTTGCAAACAAAGAATACAAGAAGCAATGGAATGAAACTGAAAGGGAGAAGATACAGATTAGATATTAGAAAAAACTTTTTGACAGTGAGGGGGATCAAGAGGTGGAACAGGCTGACACGAGAGATGGTGAGTTCTCCTTCAATGGAATCTTCAGACAGAGTCTAGACCAGTGGTCCTCAACCTTTTTTGCACCAGGGACCGGCTTCAAGCAAGACCATTTTTCCATGGCCCGGCAGGGTGGGGCAGGGGCGGGGCTTTGGTCATATGAGGGTGGGGTATATATAGTACGATGGCCCCACACCTGTAATCCCCCATATTTAGTATGATGGCTCCACACCTGTAATCCCCCAATATAAAGTATGATGGATGGCCCCACACTTGTAATTCCCCATATACAGTATGATGGCCCCACACATATACACAGTATATAGCTTAGCTGAGGGATGCTCACCTACACAATATACATCTCTGGTTAAAATATATAGCTTTGTTCACAGTATAAAGCTTAGGACGGAGATACTCACCTGCACAGCTCAAGTAGCTCAGGTTAGGGAATGCGCACATATACAGTGGGGCAAAAAAGTATTTAGTCAGTCAGCAATAGTGCAAGTTCCACCACTTAAAAAGATGAGAGGCGTCTGTAATTTACATCATAGGTAGACCTCAACTATGGGAGACAAACTGAGAAAAAAAAATCCAGAAAATCACATTGTCTGTTTTTTTTTCATTTTATTTGCATATTATGGTGGAAAATAAGTATTTGGTCAGAAACAAAATTTCATCTCAATACTTTGTGATATATCCTTTGTTGGCAATGACAGAGGTCAAACGTTTTCTGTAAGTCTTCACAAGGTTGCCACACACTGTTGTTGGTATGTTGGCCCATTCCTCCATGCAGATCTCCTCTAGAGCAGTGATGTTTTTGGCTTTTCGCTTGGCAACACGGACTTTCAACTCTCTCCAAAGGTTTTCTATAGGGTTGAGATCTGGAGACTGGCTAGGCCACTCCAGGACCTTGAAATGCTTCTTACGAAGCCACTCCTTCGTTGCCCTGGCGGTGTGCTTTGGATCATTGTCATGTTGAAAGACCCAGCCACGTTTCATCTTCAATGCCCTTGCTGATGGAAGGAGGTTTGCACTCAAAATCTCATGATACATGGCCCCATTCATTCTTTCATGTACCCGGATCAGTCGTCCTGGCCCCTTTGCAGAGAAACAGCCCCAAAGCATGATGTTTCCACCACCATGCTTTACAGTAGGTATGGTGTTTGATGGATGCAACTCAGTATTCTTTTTCCTCCAAACACGACAAGTTGTGTTTCTACCAAACAGTTCCAGTTTGGTTTCATCAGACCATAGGACATTCTCCCAAAACTCCTCTGGATCATCCAAATGCTCTCTAGCAAACTTCAGACGGGCCCGGACATGTACAGGCTTAAGCAGTGGGACACGTCTGGCACTGCAGGATCTGAGTCCATGGTGGCGTAGTGTGTTACTTATGGTAGGCCTTGTTACATTGGTCCCAGCTCTCTGCAGTTCATTCACTAGGTCCCCCCGCGTGGTTCTGGGATTTTTGCTCACCGTTCTTGTGATCATTCTGACCCCACGGGGTGGGATTTTGCGTGGAGCACCGGATCGAGGGAGATTATCAGTGGTCTTGTATGTCTTCCATTTTCTAATTATTGCTCCCACAGTTGATTTCTTCACTCCTAGCTGATTGTCTATTGCAGATTCAGTCTTCCCAGCCTGGTGCAGGGCTACAATTTTGTTTCTGGTGTCCTTTGACAGCTCTTTGGTCTTCACCATAGTGGAGTTTGGAGTCAGACTGTTTGAGGGTGTGCACAGGTGTCTTTTTATACTGATAACAAGTTTAAACAGGTGCCATTACTACAGGTAATGAGTGGAGGAAAGAGGAGACTCTTAAAGAAGAAGTTACAGGTCTGTGAGAGCCAGAAATCTTGATTGCATGTTTCTGACCAAATACTTATTTTCCTCCATAATATGCAAATAAAATGAAAAAAAAACAGACAATGTGATTTTCTGGATTTTTTTTTCTCAGTTTGTCTCCCATAGTTGAGGTCTACCTATGATGTAAATGACAGACGCCTCTCATCTTTTTAAGTGGTGGAACTTGCACTATTGCTGACTGACTAAATACTTTTTTGCCCCACTGTATATATACAGCATACAGCAGCTATCACAGGCGCTCGAGTCCGTACTGACTGAGCGCGCTCCTGAATGCGCTCCTTCCACTTTCTAAGCTTGCCCCACGCTGCCCTGATGCACCAATCAGCGTCTGGCCAATTGCAGCCTGGCGGCCAATCAAAGCACGGAGCTGCACAGCCAATGAGCGGCTGCAGCTCCCAGAGACTGCTACTCCCCTGACACTCCCACTACACAGGGGACCTTCCAAGTCCCGCTCTCCGGCACACGGAAAATTAAAGGGGTCGGCAGCCGCCGCAGCTCACACAGTCAGTGCTTAGTGCTGGTCTGCGGCGACGTGGACCGACAAGAAAACCCCAGCGGCCTGGTCCTGGTCTGTGGACTGGTGTTTGGGGACCCCTGGTCTAGACAGTCAACTGTCTGAGATGGTTTAGTGAATCATGCACTGCATTGAGCAGGGGGTTGGACACGATGACACTTAAGGTCCCTTCCAACTCTAACATTCTATGATTCCATACAGTATTATGGACCACATAGTCCTCCATACAGTATTATGGGCACCACATTGTGATCCATACAGTATTATGGACACCACAAAGTGCTCCATACAGTGTTATCGGTCCCTTATTTTCCTCCATACAATATGAATGACCTAATCTAATGCTTCATACAGAAAAAATAAATAATCAAATACTCACCTCTCCCAGCTCCTCTGCTGCATCTTCTGACCCTCTGCACTGCTCAGCACAGAGGGCACGCTGTTGTGAAGTCAGACGCAGAGGGAGAATGACCCTTTGCTAGGTGAAGAGAATGGGGCATCAGACTGCGCTGCTCGCATGTCAGGATAATGTACCAAAGAAGTCCAAGTAGATGTAATGGAGAATAGACTTTATTTCTACGCGTTTCGTGGTGATCACACCACTTCCTCAGGACAGGAAAGGATCATCACATCGGAGCTTGCAGCAGCCGCCAATGCTAACTGCAGTGGTTGTGTCTCACACAACCATAATAGGTGAGTGAATTTGTATTATCTCTCATAAATCATAGAATGGTAGAATGAGAAGGGACCTCCTGGGTCATCTGGTCCAATCCCCTGCTCGGATAAGACCCTATGTGCGCTCTATATTCCTTCTAGCTACCAGAGGAAGAATGACGGGAGATGGATGTTCCTTTTCCCATCATTGGTTTCAACTGTATTGGCATTCAGGATGCCGAAACGGTTGAAAGTACGATGCGGACCCCATAGGGGCCATGTGGTCAGCCGTCATTGATGGTATGCCACTGCTTTTGAATGAATGCATCTGTATGGGATATTACTGACTGCTGCACTTTTCCATACAGAAACAAAAAGGTATAGCGAGCTTAAATACATTTGACCTACAAGCAGTTCGTGGCACATAGTGGTTATTGCAAAACACAATGTAAAAGTAGCTGTAGTGAATTTCTTCCTGTTTACACTAATCTTAAGAGAGATTTGTTGTAAGCACAGGGTGTAATAGAGATGAAGCTTACATGGACTCTGTGTCCATTGTATTATTGGAGCATATTTTTTCTTGGAGAAGCTTTCTCTGCTTACACTCCCTGCTTGGTGCAAAGTCCCATCCCCAGCAGTTCAGTCTGTGCACATTGATCTTTAGCCTCCTCCTTTATCAGTCAGTATAGTTCTCGATAATTCACATCCCCCAATATCCTACAGATAGTTGTTAATAGGGTAGGGGTGATAGAGTTGCTTCACATCACTACCTGCAAATATATAAGTTTGTCCAGGACAGGGTTTTTTCCAGGATTAAAGCTACCATAGCTGCACGACATCTTTGCTGATGGCTTATGTCTAAAGAACAAAACATTTGTGAGTTAAACTTTGCAAGTCAGGTGTTATTTCCTATGGTTTTGGTGGGAAACCCCCCATACACATCAGTGAGTTCAGACAATCTAAAGTTGGTGATAAAGTCTGTAAAACGCTGTGGAACTAATGGCGTTATATACTTTGTGGACAATTATTAGGCAATTTGCATTTTTGATGATTAATTTTATTATTGAACAACTAAAATGCTGCCGTCAATCCAACAGGTTAATAAAAAGTGAGGTTTTGTCTATTTTACGAGAATATCTCTGTGTGCAGAATTATTGGGCAACTAAATGAAAATGTACCTGTCATGTGCCTCTAACAGCTGTCGGTGGATCCGAGATCCATCTGCAGCTGTTAACAAGTTAAATGCCAATGTCAATCTCTGACAGCGGCATTTAACATGTTCCGGACGTGATCGTGGTGCGCCGATGGGTTGTGATGACACCCGGGTGTCTGCCCCATTGAACCATTCAAAATAAAACAAGTAAAAAAAAATAAAGTAATATACGTTTGGTATCGCTGCATTCAGAAATGTCCAATCTATCAAAATATAAAGTAAATTAATCTGATCTGTTAACAGCATTCTCATATGTATTACTAAATTCCCTGCCCAACCTTGCCTTTATACTCTTAGTCACTTAAATCTGTCATGCTTCACTAAAGAGCCAGATGGCGCACGGCGAAACGGATGGTAAGGGAAGCACTGCAACTAGGTAAAGATTAAAGGGACACCACCAAATCTTGCCCTGCGCAAGCCTGAGCTCCTTGACGTCATTAGATGAGTTCTTTCACCCCATGTGGCGATCCCGTTCCTAATCCCTGTCTTGCCCTGCCTAGTGCATGAGGCAGCACAAACACAGACACAAAGGGAAAGAAACAAGGGTAAAGAAAACAGCAATCACTTTCAGCGCACCCAGACAAAGGAATGGTATATAACAGGAGAGGAAGGGAGAGACAAACCAATAAGGGAGATTGGGAAAACACCAGACAAGGTTCCAAACAGCAAACTAAAGAGACAACTCCTAAACTACTTGTCTTTCTATGACTCACAGCTCCCAAACCAACTCCAAGGTATAGCAAGCTATCACTGGCAACTACTCCAGCTAAAAGGTGGGCATACCAGCAGGAGTGGGGATGTCAGAACAGCTGAGAGAGCTCTAGGAGATAACAGAAAAGTTTAAACCTTGCAACAATAGAGCAAGGAAAATTTGCAAAGCTAACTGGAAGGCAAAGCAGATCCAACCAGTGCAGGTGCACGTGTAGCCAGACGCTACAATCTCCTTACACGTCTCTGTCGCAGTATGCCCATAACAAAATCCATGTTTAAAAAATGTATTTAAAAGTTCCATTATTCTTATGCTAATTATGGCTTTGACTAGTCAGTGGGGCTAGTTTTCTCAGACTGGTCGGCCTTCTTTGCAAACTATCACGCCCCTGTCATCACCAGCTCCCTGCAAATCTCATGAATGCGTGTGGCTCTATTTGGCAGCATCATTGCACATATGAAGCTGGGTGTATGCTGCCCGGCCTCAAAGGCGCACTGCACATGACCAAAAGTGCATAAGAAGGACAGTAAATGTAAAAACACTCATTCCTGATTATTGGCTTGTCTAAGCAGGATGGCAAACTACCAGTGAACAAGCTACGGTAAAAATCATCAACATTGGTAGCACATTGCTCTGAGCAAATCGCAAATGTGCTGCTGAGAAAATGATGTGTTATGCACAAAGAACGATCCTGCCATGTGCACTTACTTGTCTAAACAGGCCATTAAATGACCGCTGATCTCCTTGAATGTTGCTGATCGGCTGTTGTTTAATGGCCAAATATTGTTTTTTTGCCACGTAAAAACATTAATGTCAAAAGTTTTAGGCAGGTGTGAGGAAAATGCTGCAAAGTAAAAAAGGCTTTAAAAAATAGAAGTGTTATGCTATTTTTCTCAATATGATGCAAAGTGAAGGAATAAAAGATAAATCTTATCCACATCAATATTTGGGGTGACCATATTTTGCCTTCAAAACTACATCAATTCTTCTAGGTATACTGGCATAAAGTCAGGGATTTTGTAGGATTACAGTCAGGTGTCTCAGTAACAAATTGTACCATACATAATAATGACCATCATTTTCAGATGTAGGTTGAAGCACATACATTGACTGAAACAGAAACAAGGGAATCTGTGTCCCCCGCACTGACTGACAGCCAGCCCTAATGATGAGCTGCTATCAGTCCGTGCCGGGGGTGCACTTACAGCCTCAATGCACAGAGCCTACATCCACAAAAGATCTGTGGTTAGTTCTCCAAGGGGTTTGGAACAACCTCCTTGCCGAGTTCCTTCAAAAGTTGTGTGTACCTAGAAGAATTGATGCTGACTTTTGAAGGCAAAGGGTAGTTACACCGTATATTGATTTGATTTAGATTTTTATTTCCTCAATTTACTTTGCATTTTGTTAATTGACAAAATTAATTATTACTACTTTTAGGCATTTTTTTCACATCTGCTTAAAAGTTTTGTACTGTATACGTTGTGAAAAATAATTTTATGTACTACATATTTTAGTTTGAATATATGAATAGTAATTATCAGTTCAATCACACAAAAAGTGTTGGGTCATTAGGCCATATAGATTGTATGCATACAGTATATATTATTATTTTATCTGATCTAGTCACTGGTAATGTTGTAATTTAGGCATCCATTTGATTGGGGGGTCAATTTGTATAAATATAACTGGATTAGGGATTTGTCTTTACTTCTGTCATAAATCATGACGCTCACAATCGGCAATCAATATAAAAGTTATGATAAAATTGTCATGAATTCATTTTGGTAGCATTAGAAAATGTAATTGTCCTATGATGGCTTACAGCCAATGAAAACACAAATGTCATTATCTCAGTAAATTAGAACAATTACCAAAGAACACCTGTAAAGGCTTCCTAAGTGCTTCAAAAGGTCCCTTAGTCTGTTTCATTAGTGTGACGGCCGTCTGCGAATCTGGGCTGCGGTAGGTACAGCACCCCGAGTAACCCCGAGACCCTTAACCCCTATACAGGGATTTGGAATTGTAGCAAGGCCCAGGAGGTAGCTGTCTGGTGGAGCAGTGGACCAGAGCAGGACGGCCGCCAAGGGGTTAAAACTAAAACCCGTAATCGTCGTGGTCAGGAGGCAGGAGTCAGAGGCCGGAGGGCAGCAGAGGTGCAAAGTCAGCAGACAGAAGAAGAGTCAAAAGTCCGGGCCGAGGTCAGTAAAACCAGAAGGGCAGCAAAGGTACAGAATCAGCAGGCAGCAGAAGGGTCAGGAATCCACGCGAAGGTCAGCGTCAAAAAATCGGAAGAGAGGCAAAGGTACAAAAACGACAGGCAATAGAATGGTCAGAAATCCAGGCTGAGGTCACAGTTAACTACAGCAATTCACACAGTAACACGCAGGGGAACCAAGAATATATCTGGCGGCTTGCAAGAAAAGTCCCAAGGTATTTGAGGGATCAGGTCATCCCTCACAGGTTCCCGGACTGATGATGTAATTAGGACCGCCCCCAGGACCAGGCCTGATGGTGATGCAGTAAGCCCTAAATGACTGACAGAGGGGCGGAGCCTGCGCCCACCAGATGCCTGCGCAGGAGCCTCTTCTCTGTCACCACCCTCACCCAGGGGCGAACCACGGAGCCTCCCAGTGGCCGAGGCAGGAACAGCCGTCCCCGAGTCCGACGGTGACGCGACGGTCCGGCGCCTCCTAGTGGCCGAGACCGGAACAGCAGACCCCGAGTCTGGCGGTGACGTGTCAGTCCGGCGCCTCCTAGTGGCCGAAGCCGGAACAGCAGGCCCGAGTCTGGCGGCGACGTGCCAGTCCGGCCCCTCCTAGTGGCCGAAGCCGAAACAGCAGGCCCTGAGTCTGACAGCGACGTGACAATTAGGCTCCACAATCATGGAGAAGACTGTTGACTTGACAGATGTCCAGAAGGCAGTCATTGACACACTCCACAAGGAGAGTAAGCCACAAGAGGTCATTGCTAAAGAAGCTGGCTGTTCACAGAGTGCTGTATCCAAGCATATTAATGGAAAGTTGAAGGGAAGGAAAAAGTGTGGTAGAAAAAGGTGCACAAGGAACTGGGATAACCGCAGCCTTGAAAGGATTGTTAAGAAAATTCCATTCAAATATTTGGGAGAGATTCACAAGGAGTAGACTGCTGCTGGAGTCATTGCTTCTAGAGCCACCACACACTGGCGTATCCAGGACATGGGCTGCAAGTGTCACATTCCTTGTGTCAAGCCACTCATGACCAATAGACAACCTCAGAAGCGTCTTACCTGGGCCAAGGAGAAAAAGAAATGGATTGTTGCTCAGTGGTCCAAGGTGTTGTTTTCAAATGAAAGTAAATTTTGCATTTCACTTGGAAATCAAGGTCCCAGAGTCTGGAGGAAGAGAGGAGAGACACAAAATCCAAGCTGCTTGAGGTCAAGTGTGAAGTCTCCACAATCAGTGATGGTTTGGGGAGCTATGTCATCTGCTGGTGTAAAGGTACTGTCACACTTAGCGATGTACCAGCGATCCCGACCAGCGATTTGACGCGGTCAGGATCGCTGGTACATCGCTAAGTGGTCGCTAGTGAGCTACCACACAGGCAGATCTCACCAGCGACATCGCTGGGGACAGGGGTCGCTACTTACCTGTCACACTAGGCGATCCTGACGTCCTCCCACCCGGCTCCTCGCTCGTCGTTCGTCTCTCCACAGGAAGCGCCGCAGGAAGCTGATGACGAGAAGCGGTCCCGAACATTCTTGCGCGATCAGCGATAACCAGTGGGGGAGCGGGTCGTAGGTAAGTATCAGACACAGCGATGTCGCTAGCAATATCGCTATAACGTCACAAG
The DNA here is from genome assembly GCF_039654945.1 of Dendrobates tinctorius. NCBI lineage: Eukaryota > Metazoa > Chordata > Amphibia > Anura > Dendrobatidae > Dendrobates > Dendrobates tinctorius. Next base: position 34,127,962 of record NW_027361684.1, read on the forward strand.
TTATAGCGATATTGCTAGCGATATCGCTTAGTGTAACAGTACCTTAAGTCCACTGTGTTTTATCAAGATCAAAGTCAGCGCAGCCGTCTACCAGGAAATTTTAGAGCACTTCATGCTTCCTTCTGCCAACAAACTTTTTGGAGATGGAAATTTCATTCTCCAGCAGGACTTGGCACCTGTCCACACTGCCAAAAGTACTAATACCTGGTTTACAAAAAACAGTATCACAGAGCTTGATTGGCAGCAAACTCCCCTGACCTTAACCCCATAGAGAATCTATGGGGTATTGTCAAGACGAAGATGAGCGACACCAGACCCAACAAAGCAGACGAGCTGCAGGCTGCTATCAAAGCAACCTGGGCTTCCATAACACCTCAGCAGTGCCACAGGCTAATCGCCTCCATGCCACGCCGCACTGATGTAGTAATTGATGCAAAAGGAGCCCCGACCAAGTATTGAGTGCATTTACTGAACATACATTTCAGTAGGCCAATATTTCAGATTTTAACCCCTTAATCCCATATGACGTACTATCCAGTCCATGTGCCCTGGGACTTAACGCCCAGGGACGAGATTGTACGTCATAGCGATCAGCGGCGCCCACTTGGTGAGCGCCGCTGATCGCGGCCGGGTGTCAGCTGATTATCACAGCTGACACCCGGCACAATGTGTCAGGGGTGGTCACGGACCGCCCCGACACGTTAACCCCTTGCACACCGCGATCAAACATGATCACGGTGTACCGGGGGTTAAAGGGAAGCATCGGCAGGGAGGGGGCTCCCTCCGTGCTTCCCTGAGCCCTCCACAGCAGCGGAATGTGCAGCGCTGCTGCGGGGGGCTCCTTCCCTGCAGGCCCCCGAATCCAAGATGGCGACGGGGACCTTCGGGGGCCGGCTTCCTCAGTGCCTGCAAAGCGCAGGCACGAGGAAGCCTGCTGCACTGCCTGTGACAGATCGCTGATCTGTCACAGTGATCTGTGATGTGACAGATCAGCGATCTGTCACAGGACAGTGATGTCCCACCTGGGACAATGTAATAAAGTAAAAAAAAAAAGTGTTAAAATAATTTTAAAAAAATCGCTAAATAAATTAGAAAAAAAAAAAATATTCCCCCAATAAATTCATTTTTTGGAAATAAAAAAAAAACAATAAAACATACACATATTTGGTATCGCCACGTCCGTAACGACCTGCCCTATAAAACTGTCCCATTAGTTAACCCCTTTAGCGAACCCCTTAAAAAATAAAAATAAAAAACGAAGCAAAAAATAATGATTTATTATCATACCGCCGAACAAAAAGTGCAATAACGCGCGATCAAAAAGACGCATATAAATATCCATGGTACCACTGAAAACATCATCTTGTCCCGCAAAAAACGAGCTGCCACACAGCATCATCAGCGAAAAAATAAAAAAGTTATAGCTCGCAGAATAAAGTGATGCAAAAATAATTATTTTTTATATAAAATAGTTTTCATTGCATAAAACCGACAAAACATAAAAAAAGACCTAAATGAGGTATCACCGACCCGAAGAATAAAACCACTTTATCAATTTTATCACACGCGGAACGGTGTAAACGCACCCCCCAAAAGAAATTCATGAAACGCTGGTTTTTGTTCATTCTGCGTCACAAAAATCGGAAAATAATAAAATAAAAAAAATGTATTTATTTCCATTGTCCCATTAGGGTTAGGGTTAGGGCTAGGGTTAGGGCTAGGGTTAGGGCTGAGATTAGGGTTAGGGGTGTGTTGGGGTTAGGGTAGGAGTTAGAATTGGGGGTTTCCACTGTTTGGGCACATCAGGTGCTCTCCAAATGCAACATGGCGTCTGATCTCAATTCCAGCCAATTCTGAGTTGAAAAAGTCAAATGGTGGTTCTTCCCTTCCAAGCTCTGCCATGCGCCAAAACAGTGTTTTACCCCCACATATGGGGTATCAGCCTACTCAGGACAAATTGCAAAACAACTTTTGGGGTCCAATTTCTCCTGTTACCCTTAGGAAAATAAAAAATTGGGGGCAAAAATATCATTTTTGTGGAAAAAAATGATTTTTTTATTTTCACGCCCGGGCGTTATAAACTTCTGTGAAGCACTTGGGGGTTCAAAGTGCTCACCACACATCTAGATAAGTTCCTTAGGGGGTCTAGTTTCCAAAATGGTGTCATTTGTGGGAGGTTTCCACTGTTTAGGTACATTAGGGGCTCTCCAAAGGCAACATGATACCCCCAGAGCATTCTATCAAAGTCTGCATTCCAAAACATCACTACTTCCCTTCCGAGCCCCGATGTGTGCCCATACAGTAGTTTTCTCCCACATATGGGGTGTCAGCGTACTCAGGACAAATTGGACAACAACTTTTGGGGTCCAATTTCTCCTGTTACCCTTGGTAAAATAAAAAAAATGGGGACTAAAAGATCATGTTTGTGGGAAAAATATGATTTTTTTATTTTCACGCCAGGTTGTTATAAACTTCTGTGAAGCACTGGGGGGTTCAAAGTGCTCACCACACAACTAGATAAGTTACTTAGGGGGTCTAGTTTCCAAAATGGGGTCACTTGTGGGGGTTTCCAATGTTTAGGTACATCAGGGGCTCTCCAAAGGCAACATGACACCCGCAGACCATTCCATCAAAGTCTGCATTCCAAAACGTCACTACTTCCCTTCCGAGACCCGACTTGTGCCCATACAGTAGTTTTCTCCCACATATGGGGTATCAGCGTGCTCAGGACAAATTGTACAACAACTTTTGGGGTCCAATTTCTCCTGGTACCCTTGGGAAAATAAAAAAATTGGTGACTAAAAGATCATGTTTGTGGAAAAAATACGATTTTTTTATTTTCACGCCCGGGCGTTATAAACTTCTGTGAAGCACTGGAGGGGTCAAAGTGCTCACCACACATCTAGATAAGTTCCTTGGGGGGTCCAGTTTCCAAAATGGTGTAATTTGTGGTCGGTTTCCACTGTTTTGGTTCATCAGGGGCTCTCCAAACTCAACATGGTGTCCGATCTCAATTCCAGCCAAAAACGTCAAATGGCGCTGCTTCCCTTCGGAGCTCTGCCATGCGCCCAAATAGTGGTCTACCCCCACATATGGGGTATCAGCGCACTCAGGACAAATTGCACAATAACTTTTAGGGTCCTGTTACCCTTGGAAAAATAAAAATTGAGGGTGAAAAGATCATTTTTGTGGAAAAAATATTATTTTTTAATTGTACGGCTGTATGTTAGAAACTTCTGTGAAGCCCTTGGGGGTTCAAAGTTCTCACCACACATCTAGATAAGTTCCTTGGGGGGTCTAGTTTCCAAAATGGTGTCATTTGTGGGGGTTTCCACTGTTTTGGCACATCAGGGGTTTTCCAATCGCAACATGGTGTCCGAACTCAATTCCAGCCAATTTTGCATTGAAAAAGTCAAACGGCGCTCCTTCCCATCTGAGCTCAGCCATGCGCCGAGACAGTGGTTTCCCCCCACATATCAGGTATCAGCGTACTCAGGACAAATTGCACAATAACTTTTGCAGTCCAATTTCTCCTGTTACCCTTGGTAAAATAAAAAAATTGAACCTGAAATATTTTTTTTGTGAAAAAAAGTTAAATGTTCATTTTTTTTAAAATATTCAAAAAATTCCTGTGACGCACCTAAAGGCTTAATAAACTTCTTGAATGTGGTTTTGAGCACCTTAAGGGGTGCAGTTTATAGAATGGTGTCACTTTTTGGTATTTTCTATCATATAGACCCCTCAAAGTGGCTTCAAATGTGATGTGGTCCGTAAAAATAAAATGGTGTTGCAAAAATGAGAAATCGCTGGTCAATTTTTAACCCTTATAACTTCCTAACGAAAAAAAATTTTGGTTCCAAAATTGTGCTGATGTAAAGTAAACATGTGGGAATGTTACTTATCAAGTTTTTTGTGTGCCATATCTTTGTGATTTAAGGGCATAAAAATTCAAAGTTGGAAAATTGCAAAATTTTCAAAATTTTTGCCAAATTTCCATTTTTTTCACAAATAATCGCAAGTTATTTGAATTAAATTTTACAACTAACATGAAGTACAATATGTCTCGAGAAAACAATGTCAGAATCACTGGGATCCATGGAAGCGTTTCAGAGTTATTGCCTCATAAAGGAACAGTGGTCAGAATTGTAAAAATTGGCCCGGTCATGAACGTGCAAACCACCCTTGAGGCTTAAGGGGTTAAAATCATTTTTTCAAGCTGGTGTTATAACGTATTCTAATTTACTGAGATAATAACTTTGGGGTTTTCACTGGCTGTAAGCAATAATCATCAACATTAACAGAAATAAACAGTTGAAATAGATCACTTTGTATGTAATGACTCTGTATAATATATGAGATTCACTTTTTGTACTGAAGAACTTAAATAAATTAACTTTTTGATGATATTCTAATTTTGTGAGAAGCACCTGTATATAAAATAAAAAATCTTCCCTGTGTGTCTCAGGAACTCAGTTATGCTTCCATTGTCCTCTGCTTCACTGTCCTAGGTAGTGATTGTGTTGGAATATGTTTGGTGCAACAACTCCATTCCTGTTTATGAGTGTTCAGTTGCTAGATTTGTATGCTGTTTATAAAGTAAAAAAAAAAACTCCCGGAGACTCACGCAGGGATAGCATGTGACTGTATTTCTTGTTTTTCCTGTGTCTGTGTATGAGAGAAGCAGCCTGCTGTAGATGCTGCACAGATAGACACACAAATGATTTATTCCTGATCTGTTAAGCTTATCATATATTGTTCCTGTTTGTTCCTGAATAAAGAAGGTCTGTTGTCACCAGGGCTGTGGAGTCGGAGTCGTGGAGTCGGAGTTAGTTTTGGTTGGAGTCGGAGTCGGAGTCGGTAGAAATGTACCGACTCCAACTCCAGCTTTAAAAAAAATGTATTAATATTTCATAATTGAACTTTCATATGAATTTTATAAATGTTACTCAAATATATATGTTCTATCAAACTATGAACAACAGTGATAAGCAGTTCTGCTGGAGATAGAGACATTTCTTACTTCTTGTGTGTCACTGTTCTCCACTGCCCTTATCTAATCTTATACTTGGTTAAAGGGGGTTTTACACTAAGCGATATCACTAGCAATATCGCTAAAACGTCACCGGTTTTGTGACGTTATAGCGATATTGCTAGCGATATCGCTATGTGTGATACTTACCAACGACCGGCTCCCCCGCTGTCCATCGCTGATCGCGCGACAATGTCCGGCTCCATTTCTCGTCGGGCGCTTCCTGCTGAGACTTCCTGCTGTGACGACGAGCGACGCTGGACGCGGGCGGGAGGACGTCAGGATCGCTGTGTGTGAAAGGTAAGTATCGTGCGCTGCGTCGCTGCTGAATCGCTGTGAGGTCTTTCTGTATGAAAGCTCACTAGCGATCATTTAGCGATGCACCAGCGATCCTGACCGCGTCGGATCGCTCATCGGATCGCTGATGCATCGCTAAATGTAAAAGGGCCTTAACCTCATGCTGCCCCAACCCCCCTACTTACAATGTATGAAACTGAAAGTGAAAATGTGTTGCAAATTCTTAGTAGTAAAGCTCCTCCTCTAGACTAGATCATACTAGGTGTGCGTCTTCCAAGCATCTCACAGCTGCCTGCTACTCAGAAGAGGAAGACTGTAAGAAGTATCCTTTCAACAAACTTTGCATCAGTTAACTGTGAGTACATGAGGAATAATAACAGTATTACTGACCACTATATCAGTTGTACGACCTGGCAATAATTTTGTACAATTGTTTTTAGGAAAAACAATTGTCATTTGGATTGTGAATGCAGAATTAAAAACCTGAGAATGTCAAAGAAGCATCACATTAAATCAGCTGTATTTGAACATTTCACCATCACTCAAGATAGAAAACATTATGTCTGTCAGTGTATGACAAATGATCCAGACGAAAACAAATGCTGTGAAGCCAAGATGAGTGCATATTCAGGCAAAGATAAAAATGCTCCTACCAGAGCTTCTAATCTAAAGAGACATTTACAGCGCTTTCATCCAGAAGTACTGAAAGCAGTGGATGAGAAAGACTGCATCCAAACCAATGAACCAGTGCCCAGCTCTTCCAGCCAAACAAAGGAGCAGAGAACTTTGCAGCCATCAGTTGCAAGATATTTTGTCAGTGACAAAGTTACTGTGACAATGACAGTAGATACATTTAAAAAACAGATCATAGAGCTTGTTGTAAAGGATAGTGTGCCTATTTCATTATTTTCACGACCAGCTTTTATGTGTCTGAATGGGGAAATGGCCCGCAAGCTTGGTGTTTCTCTGGAGAGAGAGAGAGTATTAGAAAATTAGTAATCGAAGAAGCTTTTAAACAAAAGGAAGAACTTAAAAAAACTCTCAAGGGACGCTTTCTGTTTCTTAAAATGGATGCCTGCACACGTCACAGAGTGAACTATTTTGCCATCAATGTCCGATTTGTTTGTGACAAAAATGAAATAGTTACCAAGACATTGGCAGTAAAAGACACCAAAGCTCATCACACCAGTGAGTTTCTCCAGGTCTTGGTGGAAAAGGTTCTGCAAGACTATGAACTTAAAAAAGAGCAAGTTCTTTCTGTCTTAACTGACAATGCTTCAAATATGATAAGTACTATTAAGCTAATGAATGAGAGTAATGATGGTGACCAGCAGCTAGAAGAACATTCTTGGTCCACAGACACAGAAATGTTTGAAATAGAGGAACACAGTATTGTAACTGAGGAGCAAACTGAAGTTGCTTCAGATGAACAGCAACATGATAGTTTAGATGATCTTGTTGAAACTGTGTCAATATGTTCTTTCATTCATCACATGCACTGTGTTGTGCATACGCTACAGCTGGCTATAAGAGACAGTCTGCAAGAAGGACATGCTGCTGCACTGATTGGCAAGGTGAGAAAATTGGCTACTGTTGCCAGAACCCCTAAAGTTGACTCAATTTTGAAGAGACATGCTGGAAAAGGGGCAATTATTGATCAAGCCACACGATGGGGCAGTACTTACTTAATGATTCAGCGCTTGGTTGAACTGAAAACCTTTCTTGTAGACATGGCTAACCCTCAACTGATGCTAAATGAAAGTCATTGGAATCAGGTGACTGAGCTGGAAAAATTGCTAGAGCACCCATTTACAGTGACTAAAAAATTACAAGCAGAGGACTTAACTCCAGGTATTTTCTTAAAGGAGTGGAAGAACCTGATGTTTCGCCTGTCCCAAAGAGGAGGGTTAATTGCAAGTGGCATTGCTACATCAATGAAACGGCGAGAGGAGCTACTATTACAAAATAACATTCTTTTGGCAGCTGTTTATGTAGACCCAATGCATCGGATTCTTCTAGATGATCAACAGCTAAGTAAAGGAAAAGAAGCTCTGTTTGAAATAGCAGTAAGGATGAAAGGGTTGCAGAACAGTCAGGAGGAACAAGAAGAATTTGGTCGTCCTGCCACATCTTCACCCTCATCATCAACTGATGAAGAATTTAATTTTGAAAAATATTTGGATCACAAGGACCGTGTAAAGCGTTCCCGCATAGAAGAAGAGTCATCCCCATCAAGGAACACAGCCAGTACATTTCAGCAGAATTTTTCATGTGCACTAAAAGAAATTGAGAAATTTGACCGTTCATCAAAAATAACAGTGCAACAAGCGATTCCTCTGTATCCTGACATTGTCAGAGATGTTGCCCGAGTGGTTACTGCTTTGCCACCAACACAAGTTAGTGTAGAGAGGTTGTTCTCTGCTCTCAAAATAATTAGATCAGATTTGAGGGCATCCATGAAGGAGGATCTGACAGAGGCAATACTTTTTCTGAGGACAAATGTATAGATTTCTTCTTATTAACTGCATAAAAGTGTTTATTGCATATTTACTTACAGTTTAGAAAAGTTTATAAAAGTTATTTGCTATATTCTAATTGTATTCTAATAAATGTAGTTTTTGCTCTAAGTGGTCTGATTACTTATATGATGGTGAGAAACTGAATAAGCACGATGTTTAATATTTTGCAACAGTAAATTTGTTATTATGAATTGGCCATTTATGAAGGAGTCGGAGCCGGAGTCGGAGTCGGAGCCTGATAAAATCCAGGAGTCGGAGTCGGAGTCACAACTGTGGCTTACCGACTCCACAGCCCTGGTTGTCACATGCTTGGAGAGTATCCTGAATAATCTGCTGCCAACAGGTTATGGGCCCAGAGTGACTCAGAACCCCAGAGTAATAGAGCAACAGAGAAGATGTCCACTAGCAGCAATACTGTCAAGTTCTCAGTGCCAAGCATCACTAACCAGAACTACCAGTCGTGGAAATTCAAGATGCTGCTCATAAGAGAAGGTACGCGGAAATATACTCAGGGATAAGTGCCTCATCCATTACCAGATGATGGGCTAGAGAAGGATCATAAAGCACAAAGCACGTTCTCCCTCAGTGTTTCTATCACTGACCGCCTATGTTCCCTGAAGCACGGCTCTGGTCCACACCCTGTACCGTAAGTATTCACTGGAGGTAATGGCCCGATTCATCCCCGTCTTCTATGATAGACGCTTCGTCCCATCCAAAGAACAGAGTCCAACCTACTCTGACAATGACCACAATCTCTTTAATCTGGTCATTCGTCCTTCCCTTCTCACATCTCGGCACCAACTCAATTCCCGCTTTGCCATCCTGGCTTTTTATATTTAGCAACTGTGCCACAGCTGTCACCTAACACACAATTTGCCTAAGGCAACTAGAGATCCCTATTAAAGATCCTAAAGTAAAACATAACTTTTAATTATTTTGCAAAGGAAACACACATTTTATAATTACAAAACAAATGTGTGTGTGAGTGTACCACAAAAGTGATTTAGTAGCAAAAGTTCGAGTGCATATAAGTCCAATTTTTATTATTATTGCACTACCCAACCCTCCGTCAGGCGCAATATAGATTCTCCTCAGTTCATGCGCAATGTGCCTGACAAGCACAGGTCAGAAAACCACCTATAGTAGCTACATATTTCAATTTCAGGACTATAGAAGTAGTCAGTGACCTTCATAGGAATGTATTAAAAGAGATTACACCAAATCAGATGCAAAAAAAAACATTTATTAACCATAAACTTATTTAAACTAAAAGTACCACTTTTCGGTAGTACCGCCAAATAGGCTCCAGTTATCTTTACTTAACTATTGCTTAAATGCTTAAATATAAAATTATGGAAAAAAAACTTAAAGGATATTGCACTTAGATGTTACTTAATTATTTTCTACTCATCTTCAGTGGTTTCAATTGCAGCAGAAGCAGCACAGGTACACTTAGAAAAGCAAGGCTGGCAGACGAAAGTTGCATGGGAAAGGCAGATTGATTCTTTACATATTTTGCAGTCATATTTAGAAAGCCTTCTGAAACCAGATACAAATGAGCAGGTAGTACAACTGCGTCTTTTAGAAGGTGGTAGAGTCGGTGTTTGTTCTGGAACGTCCTTGGGACGTCCTTTGTATTTTTATCTTTGCCCAAATAATAAGCTAGATCTGTGTCTGTTTCCTCTGTATCAGTGTCATCACCATCCTGCTCTGTTCCAGAATCAGTGTTACATTCTGCTACCTCATCTTCAGATGAAATGTCACTAGATTCCTCTAAATCCTCAGTTACTGCTGGTTCTTCCTCATCATCTTCTAACAAAAAAATCTTCATTTCTTCTAAATGAAGGGGTTTAGATGAATCATACTGTTTTCTGGCCATTGCAGCAGAAAATCTGAAGCAAGAGAGAAAGAGTATGTGTTAGGGCGCAATGTGCCTTAGAAGCCACCCTCCTTTTGTCTAAGAAAACAGTACTTATGTACACTAACTTAGCACTAATCCTTCATAAAACAAGCTAAATACACAATCGTGATGAATAAAAAAAGAAAATACTAACCTTTCAATTTGTGTTGAAATCAGGCGCAATGTGCCTGAGAAGCCAAAGTGTTGATATCTGCTCACTAGTAGGTCTGCTGAGTCACTGTGATATCAGGTTTCACAGAGCCTGTAGAGTCAGGAGATAACTAGGAGGGGTGGGGTTTTCTGATAAGTGGGCAAGGAGAGAGAAGTGAAACTAATTACTGTGTGCCTGTCAGATCTATTGCGCCTGACGGAGGGTTTTAATGGCTCAAGCTGTAGAGGGAATTTCAGTGTTACCATTCAAGATGAAATTCACCCAAAGCCTCCCTTCACGCCGAGCTATAACGTCACTATCCTATACTAATATAGAACACGTCAATAGATCACTCTATCAATGACTTTGTTTTAACCCCTTCCTGACATCCGACGTACTATCCCGTCCATGGGACCCAGGCCCCTATGCCCATGGACGGGATAGTACGTCTACCACGATCAGCGGCGCCCACGTGGTGAGCGCCGCTGATCGCGGCCGGGTGTCAGCTGATTATCACAGCTGACACCGGGCACAATGTGTCAGGGGCGGTCACGGACCGCCCCCGACACGTTAACCCCTTGCACACCGCGATCAAACATGATCGCGGTGTACCGGGAGTTAAAGGGAAGCATCGGCAGGGAGGGGGCTCCCTCCTTGCTTCCCTGAGCCCCCCACGGCAGCGCAATGTGCAGCGCTGCTGCGGGGGACTCCTTTCCTCCAGGCCCCCAAATCCAAGATGGCGACAGGGGCCTGCAGGAAGCTGGCTTCCTCAGTGCCTGCAAAGCGCAGGCAAGAGGAAGTCTTCTTCAATGCCTGTGACAGATTGCTGATCTGTCACAGTGATCTGTGATGTGACAGATCAGCGATCTGTCACAGGACAGTGATGTCCCACCTGGGACTATGTAATAAAGTAAAAAAAAAATAAAAAGTGTAAAAATAATTAAAAAAAAAAAATCGCCAAATAAATTAGTAAAAAAAATAAAAAATATTCCTCAATAAATTCATTTTTTTGAAAATAAAGAAAACCCAAAACAATAAAAGTACACATATTAGGTATTGCCGCGTCTGTAACGACCCGCCCTATAAAACTGTCCCATGAGTTAACCCCTTAAAAAATAAAACTAAAAAACGAAGCAAAAAATAATGATTTATTATCATACCGCCAAACAAAAAGTGTAATAACGCGCGATCAAAAAGACGCATATAAATATCCATGGTACCGCTGAAAACATCATCTTGTCCCGCAAAAAACGAGCCGCCACACAGCATCATCAGCGAAAAAAAAAAGTTATAGCTCGCAGAAAAAAGCGATGCAAAAATAATTATTTTTTATATAAAATAGTTTTCATTGCATAAAACCGACAAAACATAAAAAAACGACCTAAATGAGGTATCGCTGTAACCGTACTGACCCGAAGAATAAAACCGCTTTATCAATTTTACCGCACGCGGAACGGTGTAAACGCACCCCCCCAAAAGAAATTCAGGAAACGCTGGTTTTTGTTCATTCTGCGTCCCAAAAATTGGAATAAAAAGCGATCAAAAAATGTCACGTGCCCGAAAATGGTACCAATAAAAACGTCAACTCGTCCCGCAAAAAATAAGACCTCACATGACTCGGTGGGTCAAAATATGGAAAAATTATAGCTCTCTATGTGGTGATGCAAAAACTATTTTTACAATAAAAAGCGTCTTTTAGCGTGCGACAGCCGCCAAACATAAAAAACGCCATAAATAGTAAATCAAACCCCCCGTTATCACCCCCTTAGTTAGGGAAAAATAATAATAAAATTAAAAAAATGTATTTATTTCCATTTTTCCATTAGGGTTAGGGCTAGGGTTAGGGCTAGGGTTAGGGCTAGGGTTAGGGCTAGGGTTAGGGCTGAGATTAGGGTTAGGGGTGTGTTGGGGTTCGGGTTGGAGTTAGAATTGGGGGTTTCCACTGTTTGGGCACATCAGGGGCTCTCCAAATGCAACATTGCGTCTGATCTCAATTCCAGCCAATTCTGAGTTGAAAAAGTCATATGCTGCTCCTTCCCTTCCAAGCTCTGCCATGCGCCCAAACAGTGTTTTACCCCCACATGTAGGGTATCAGCCTACTCAGGACAAATTGCAAAACAATTTTTGGGGTCCAATTTCTCCTGTTACCCTTAGGAAAATAAAAAATTGGGGGCAAAAATATCGTTTTTGTGGAAAAAAATGATTTTTTTATTTTCACGTCCGAGCGTTATAAACTTCTGTGAAGCACTTGGGGGTTCAAAGTGCTCACCACACATCTAGATAAGTTCCGTGGGGGGGTCTAGTGTCCAAAATGGGGTCATTTGTGGGGAGTTTCAATAGTTTAGGTACATCACGGGCTCTCCAAACGCACATGACACCCGCAGACCATTCCATCAAAGTCTGCATTCCAAAATGGCACTGCTTCCCTTCCGAGCCCCGACGTGTGTCCATACAGTAGTTTTCTCCAACATATGGGGTGTCAGCGTACTCATGACAAATTGGACAACAACTTTTGCGGTCCAATTTCACCTGTTACCCTTGGGAAAATGAAAAAATTGGGGACTAATTGATCATGTTTGTGGAAAAAATACGATTTTTTTATTTTCATGCCCGGGCATTATAAACTTCTGTGAAGCCCTTGGGGGTTCAAAGTGCTCACCACACATCTAGATAAGTTCCTTAGGGGGTCTCGTTTCCAAAATGGGGTCATTTGTGGGTGTTTCCACTGTTTAGGTACATTAGGGGCTCTCCAAAGGCAACATGACACCCGCAGACCATTCCATCAAAGTCTGCATTCCAAAACGTCACTACTTCCCTTCCGAGCCCTGACGTGTGTCCATACAGTAGTTTTCTCCCACATATGGGGTGTCAGCGTACTCAGGACAAATTGGACAACAACTTTTGGGGTTCAATTTCTCCTGTTACCCTTGGGAAAATAAAAAAATTGGGGAATAATTGATCATGTTTGTGGAAAAAATACGATTTTTTTATTTTCATGCCCTGGCATTATAAACTTCTGTGAAGCCCTTGGGGGTTCAAAGTGCTCACCTCACATCTAGATAAGTTCCTTAGGGGGTCTAGTTTTCAAAATGGGGTCATTTGTGGGGGGTTTCCACTGTTTAGGTACATTAGGGGCTCTCCAAAGGCAACATGACACCCGCAGACCATTCCATCAAAGTCTGCATTCCAAAACGTCACTACTTCCCTTCCGAGCCCTGACGTGTGTCCATACAGTAGTTTTCTCCCACATATGGGGTGGGGGTGTCAGCTTACTCAGGACAAATTGGACAACAACTTTTGGGGTTCAATTTCTCCTGTTACCCTTGGGAAAATAAAAAAATTGGGGAATAATTGATCATGTTTGTGGAAAAAATACGATTTTTTTATTTTCATGCCCTGGCATTATAAACTTCTGTGAAGCCCTTGGGGGTTCAAAGTGCTCACCTCACATCTAGATAAGTTCCTTAGGGGGTCTAGTTTTCAAAATGGGGTCATTTGTGGGGGGTTTCCACTGTTTAGGTACATTAGGGGGCGGGGCTCTCCAAAGGCAACATGACACCCGCAGACCATTCCATCAAAGTCTGCATTCCAAAACGTCACTACTTCCCTTCCGATCCCCGACGTGTGCCCATACAGTAGTTTTCTCCCACATATGGGGTATCAGCATACTCAGGACAAATTGGACAACAACTTTTGGGGTCCAATTTCTCCTGTTACCCTTGGGAAAATAAAAAAAAATGGTGACTAAAAGATCATGTTTGTGGAAAAAATACAAATTTTTTATTTTCACGCCCGGGAGTTATAAACTTCTGTGAAGCACTGGGGGGTTCAAAGTGCTCACCACACATCTAGATAAGTTCCTTGGGGGGTCTAGTTTACAAAATGGTGTCATTTGTGGGGGGTTTCCACTGTTTAGGTACATCAGGGGTTTTCCAATCGCGACATGGTGTCCGATCTCAATTCCAGCCAAAAACGTCAAATGGTGCTGCTTCCCTTCCGAGCTCTGCCATGCGCCCAAATAGTGGTTTACCCCCACATGTGTGGTATCAGCGTACTCAGGACAAATTGCACAATAACTTTTAGGGTGCTGTTACCCTTGGAAAAATAAGAATTGAGGGTGAAAAGATCATTTTTGTGGAAAAAATATGATTTTTTAATTGTACGGCTTTATGTTATAAACTTCTGTGAAGCCCTTGGGGGTTCAAAGTTCTCACCACACATCTAGATAAGTTCCTTAGGGGGTCTAGTTTCCAAAATGGTGTCATTTGTGGGGGGTTTCCACTGTTTTGGTACATCAGGGGTTTTCCAATCGCGACATGATGTCCGATCTCAATTCCAGGCAAAAAACGTCAAATGGCGCTGCTTCCCTTCCGAGCTCTGCCATGCGCCCAAATAGTGGTTTACCCCCACATGTGGGGTATCAGCATACTCAGGACAAATTGCACAATAACTTTTAGGGTCCTGTTACCCTTGGGAAAATAAAAATTGGGGTGAAAAGATCATTTTTGTGGAAAAAATATGATTTTTTAATTGTACCGCTGTACGTTATAAACTTCTGTAAAGCCCTTGTGGGTTCAAAGTTCTCACCACATATCTAGATAAGTTCCTTGGGGGGTCTAGTTTCCAAAATGGGGTCACTTGTAGGGGGTTTCCACTGTTTAGGTACATCAGGGACTCTCCAAACGTGACATGGCGTCCGATCTGAATTCCAGCCAATTTTGCATTGAAAAAGTCAAACGGCGCTCCTTCCATTCTGAGCTCTGCCATGCGCCGAAACAGTCGTTCCCCCTCACAAATCAGGTATCAGCGTACTCAGGACAAATTGCACAATAACTTTTGCAGTCCAATTTCTCCTGTTACCCTTGGTAAAATAAAAAAAATTGAACCTGAAGTATTTTTTTTGTGAAAAAAAGTTAGATGTTCATTTTTTTTTAAATATTCAAAAAAATTCCTGTGACGCACCTAAAGGGTTAATAAACTTCTTGAATGTGGTTTTGAGCACCTTAAGGGGTGCAGTGTTTAGAATGGTGTCACTTTTGGGTATTTTCTATCATATAGACCCCTCAAAGTGGCTTCAAATGTGATGTGGTCCTAAAAATAAAATGGTGTTGTAAAAATGAGAAATCGCTGGTCAACTTTTAACCCTTATAACTTCCTAACAAAAAAAAATTTTGGTTCCAAAATTGTGCTGATGTAAAGTAAACATGTGGGAAATGTTAGTTATCAAGTTTTTTGTGTGCCGTATCTCTGTGATTTAAGGGCATAAAAATTCAAAGTTGGAAAATTGCGAAATTTTCAAAATTTTTGCCAAATTTCCATTTTTTTCACAAATAAACGCAAGTTATTTGAATGAAATTTTACCACTAACATGAAGTACAATATGTCACGAGAAAACAATGTCAGAATCACCAGGATCCATAGAAGCGTTCCAGAGTTATGACCTCATAAAGGTACAGTGGTCAGAATTGTAAAAATTGGCCCGGTCATGAACGTGCAAACCACTCTTGGGGGTGAAGGGGTTAATAGAGCTTAGGGCTCACCTTTGGGTCCACTATTTTAACATGTACTGAAATATAGCAGATTACTATTTTAGCGTACTCAGATCTATATTAAATCGCATTAAAGCTCATTGGCATTAGTGATACATAGATGATTTTATCACTAAGGAATCATCATCTATTCTGCAGTGTAATCTCACAATCAGATCACTGCTGGGGAATCACACATTCAGATTCTCCACTAATATATACTTGCAGGTATATATGATCAAATCTGCAATGGTCACAAAGTTACATATTCATCTGACCACTAGTGCTATGTTGTTTTCACACAGCTCAATTGACAGCCAGGAGACTGTATACAGGCGACTACCTTGTTGCCAGATCATATCAGATTTACAGCTATTATATCATTTAAAGTCTATAGACCATATGCGGTTCCACATGTCTCTTTGATTCCGCCATTTTGCTATATCACCAACTGGTAGTCATCTACTCTCATAAGGATCATGTGTTCTGATCCATTAGATCTTGGCTTCTTTGCCCATTTCTCCGCCATTTTTTTCCCATCATCAATTTTAATAATGCTTTTTTTTCTCGTATTTTCTCTCCTTGCGATATCCAGCATTGTCAATTATTTGCATGTGAAGTAATGGTATATCTAAAAATTAAGGGCCCCCATATATTAAGCTAAAGTCATCCAAACCAGCTGATATTGGTGGATCGGCCGACAGTCTAATATGGATAGGGACCTTTCGATTGCCTTGACTGATGATGTTGGGGGAGATAAGGATTGGGCAGTTTGACAATTTTATCATTCAGGAGATAAGCTGCTTTCAGGGCCCTTTGGCAGCAGATCTCTACTTTCTCCCTTGGAAGCACATGAACTCCCAGAACCTTCTTTTGTATGGTGGAGTTGGGTAAGATAGATGTCGGCTAACCGCTATTTAATATGGATGGGGTCTTTAGACTTGATGCAGACACTTTTTTGTGTACTGGGTCTCATTGATGTTGCATTTTATAAAGACAGTGCATCATGTTTCCTGGCCGGTGGTCATAAGCTGCTGGGGCTTTTGGGCAATAGTGAAGGATCCACAGGACAATGTGGTCCGTGTAATTCTACAATGGATACAATAACACTGAAGTGTAGTAAATACACAGAATCTGGCCTTGAAATGCAATAGGCTAAATGCGTTAAGGCCTCCAGCAGTGAATATATAATTGTTCATGGCCCCCAAATACATTGCAATGAATTTCAAAGCAACACATTATTTAGTCTCATAGCAAAGTTCTGGTGATTCTGGCCGACATCTGGTGGAAAATGAATAGGTTTGATTTGATCTGCTGACTTCAGCGGAGTTATATGGCTTTTAGCAGTCGGCTTTATGCTAAGCTCTAATGTGTGTGGATATTTGTAGCTCCAGAAATTATTTTCTGAGACGTCCCTGGTTTCATGATATGGTGCGTTGCCCTATATGGTGGCGCCAATATGACCTGGTGGGACTAATGGTGTACTGGCTGTCAGCATTGTTAAACACTGTGCCACAGAGGATAGGAGAGACAGAAAGAAGGATAAAAGGAATGGTTTGGCAATCAGAGAGTGCAGATGGTCCTCAGTGTGGTGACTACAAGACCAGTGACTGGACCTGTTATGCCCAGGCTAGCCATTGGTGATACATCAGTGAGCTGGAGGATGACCAGCTTGCTCATCAGGAACCATGGCTGGGAAGCTTGTTTATAGAAAGAAAAGAGGCAGTGAGCTGGAGACCAATAAATGACAAGGATCCTTGGAAGATGCCATATGGACCATACCATGTAGACATTGCTGAGCAATGCTTGGAGAAAGTCATTAGGGTAGCCAGTGAGCTGAGAACCATTGCCATTAGAGGGCTGGGGGAGTCTAGCTGCGGTAAGGGACTGCTTGCATGGCTCTGAGTAGTCCGTTTCTGAAATGGTGTGGGTTGGGAATGCTGTCAGCCCTGAGAAGAGTCCGTTCTGAGGACTCATCTTAGGATTTAAGAAAGACATCAGCTTGAGAGAGTCAATAAGCATAGGGTTGTGGAAGGTACTGGATCTGGAAAGGTTTTCTCTGGACCTAATAGGAACTATGTGGGATGTTACCCTGGGAAGGGTTGGTGACCAGTTTGCAGTGGAAGATGGCTGCCATGTGGCCAGTGAGACGGTCTGGGGAGTTCAGTCCTTTTGTTTTACAATCTGAATGATAAATTTATGTGGTGTTGGTTGAAAAAACATCTCTTCGAAGGAAGGTCTGGAAGAGAAGGGACTGTCCTGTTTAATTATTCAAACAAGTTCCCTTCAGATGTCAAAATTATCACGTGAAGTATAATAGCATCCGTCAGGCATAATAGTGCAACCCGATGTGTAGATTCTATACTCGTGTGTGACATAGTGCAACCTGATGCGTAGCTTCTGTACCCGTGTGTCACATTGTTGTTTAAACAAAGGAAAATAACATTCTTGCTCAATCAAATTTTGTCTGTGATTTCTTAAATTGAATTTGTAAGCAGGTTTATGCTTTGTAATCTGACAGCAGCATGATGTAGGATCTGAGACCCTGATTCCAGTAATGTGTCACTTAGTTTACTGGGTGCAGCAGTTTTGATAAAATTGTTGCTTTCTCTTCTGTAGATCTAGCAGAGCCCTGAATACTGAGCCCTGTATAACCCCGCCCACACCCCTAATTGGCAGCTTTCTTCGTACACTGTACATTGACAGAAAATCTGCTAATCAGTGGTGGGACGGGGTTGAACAAAGCAGGATGACTAGGAGTCACAAGTAGTAGTAGAGACTGTAGTGATAATCTTCTGCTGATAAAACACTGATTTTATTGAAACAACAACGCACAGCCTAGTAAGTGAAACATCAGGTTCTCAGCCTACAAAAACCTGCTGATAGACTCCGTTAAAAAAACACTGAACCACAATCTTACAAATTCCCTGTACATCACATGCTCCACACCTAACACACATATTGCAAGCACAGAAAAATATAATGCAAGAGTCTTGAGAAGCAATTCGTTATAAAAAGGGTTTATTTTTTTTATTTTTATTATTTTTTATAGTAACAACAAGCACTGTATGTAGATAGTACAGGCACAATAAATACCCACTCATGGGAGCTTACAATCTTTTTTTGCACCTGAGGCACTGAGAGATACAGTGATTTGCTCAAGGTTGCACAGCATCGGCCTTACTGCTTCCATATAGAGATGGAATATCAAGATGTCTTCTCCTGAAGGCCAGCTCAGCACTAGACATTGGGAGAAAATGGTGTATTGCTTTTGCGCTCTATAGTCCCCGCCATTATGACTGCAGTTTAGGAAAAATACTGGTGCTTCCCTGTGGTTTCACTCATCGAGTTCAACTAAAACTTTCTTCCATTTACTTGATTTGACAGCGCTAGAAAAAAGGAACATGAGAAGATACTAAAATGCACCTGTTACCTACTTACAGAGGTAAGTCCGGCCTCTACAACGCTGATTCCTCATTTTATTTCATGATCTTATATATAATTAGTGCATGTAGGTGACAAGTGCATGACAATATACTAACTGGGTCTTCTCTTTATAGTTCAGATAGCCAAAATACTGATTCACCTTAGAATGATCTGATTTTTAATCTTTACCTAATAACGGTGTCAAATGTTTATCACGTGATGAAGGAGCCTCTTGGGACTTTTAGGCTAGCCTCCATTACAACACAGTGTTTGTAGATGTGTTTTGTTTTGGAAAGTTTATATTAATCTAGAAAAAAAAATGAACATATTGAATAAAGGAAATGCTAACATAATCGATATACTTTGAGTGCAACAAATCACTAGTAGACCTGACAGTAATCATGTCTTATACACCCTGTTCTGCACAACAACCGGTATATTGGGGTGACCGGAGAGTTACACTGAAGTCTTACAGAAGGGTGCACTGGAGTGAGGTAACGGCAGATCTCCCAATATATTGGAGGGCACCTATGAAATCGTACACCCAGTATGTAAGTATTACAAGAGGAGATGATGTAATGAGCAACCGAGCAGATGTTATCACCTTCTAGTGGTTTGCAAAATAAAACCCCGTATTTGTTTGCAGTTCTCATAAATGTCCCCCAAAATATCAGAAATCTGAATATAATATCACACAAATATAATCAGAAACTATCGAGAACGAGGAGACATATAAAAATTTTGAGAACGAAATGATTGATGGAAAAAAAGACAAGAAAATGTAGCACACGTCAATAAGATTAGCTGGAGTGATTATAAGAAGGAAATAAAAAAATCAACGAAGGGAGGGTAGACATCGGCTTTCTGCTTCACCTTACTTATTTGGTTGTCGAGGATAAAAGGTTTTGTGACAAGGAGTATCTCCAGCTCCATTCATCAGAAAGCACTTCACACAGACAATTCTATGTCTCAAATATAAAAAATACCTAAATATATCATGCAAGGAACATAAAACATCATATTAGTAATTTATATAAAAAAAAAAAAGAAAGAAAAACTAAAAAAGAAGAAATAGACATAGGTATTGCTTAGAACACAGACTAGATATCAGTGACACAGCCCTGAATGCTGCACCCCAGCTTCATGGTAAAAGGGATGCAGTAACGACTAGGGGGGGTCACAGATCATCAATTCCTGGCTTGTGAGCATTCGCCAGGTATAAAGGTATTATGGCACAACAATTATATATGCATCACATATATATCATCACCTATATGGACATAGAGGATGGATGCGTTATCCCTTTTAAAGTGATATGCCTGCCTTTGTCTACTATAACTATATGTGGAAAGCAGCAAGTTCCATTAGTGCAGAGAAAGAGAAAGTTCAAGGAACAGGTGCATATTCTCCATCGTAATGCACCAAAAAAAATCAAACCACAGGCATCATGCTGCAGGACAGGGACGAACTCCTCAAGGGTGCGGAAATTCGCGGCTGTGCTTCCTGCTGACAAGGCTTGGCTTTCACAATACCCACTGGAGAATGCCCTAAGAATCTAGTTTATCTGGTTTTGCCAGTTGCACAACAGGCATCATCAGAGCCGGAGATCATGCTAACTGGATCATCGTAGAAGTAATCTTGGGTAGAATGATAAATCCTGCTACCACTCTGCTGAGCACCCAGGAAAATCATTCCAGACAGCAGGGGATAATCTCCAGCCTTATGGCAACTTACTACAGCGATCTCAAGTCACCAAGAGTCACCACAGAGGAAGAATCTCCAGTCCAATCACTCAAATTAATTCACATCCGCCTCATTCCCCAAGATACAGGATCAACTTTGGATTTTCTTTCGCAGTAGGATTTATTGGATTTCTATGATGAAGAGATTCAGCCTCCTGTTCTGAGGAGAAGGCTGGTTCACCGGTGGTTGGGATGCTGGAATTGGAGATATGTTCTAAGATGGTGACTTTTTATGCTGGAGTGATACCTTTCCAGAGATCGAGTGGAAAGGAGCATTGTGATTATCCGGCCCCTAGCATCTACCTGATGTCACTTAAACAAAGGCTTCATGATCAGGGGTGCCGTTTATTTTCAGATACAGTTTAGAGTCTTCCATCTTCTGTTTCCTCTGGCGTTCCAGGCTCCGCTTGAAAAAGATGAGGTAGAGTGGGAGGCAGAACCCGAACATGCTCACTACCAGCAGTCCGACATTAACCTGTCATTGCAGCGAGAAACCAAAGTATGAGTCAGTGAGGTAAAAGGGACAGATGTGATGCAACAACTATCACATTAGATCAGATGACTTAAACCAGTATCAGCCTAGGTGCCTAGGATAAGTACAATTCTCAGTATCTGATGGGCAGATTTTCCATGTTTTTCTGGACCCATACATATCAACAGGCTTGGACTGGCCGACAGGAGAACGGGAGAATCCTCCGGTGGGCCTCAGTGCAGGACTGGCCATCACCCTCCTATATGATCAGTACGTGGCACAATATATTGAATCACTATGTACAGACCAAGGTAGCATCTTATTCATTTAACAATCTACCCAGTTCATTGTTATATAATTTTGTAATTGAAGATAATGTCGTATTTGCATGTAGCTGAAAAGTGGGGCCCCGGAGTTGGTATCTGGTGGGCTCTTGGCATCCCAATCCGACACTGGATATCAAGCATATATAATATTATGAATTATTGGATAAATTAGTCCTTACCCAAAGAGGATCTCCTTTCAGGGGTCCCGTCATAGCCAAGAAGAGTGGTTGCTGAAGAAGTGCAAAGAGAGCGCTGATAAGAGACTGAAGTCCTGTCAAACTGCCAAAATGTGAAGATGGATATCTGCAAAAATAGGCAAAAATACCTACAATTAAGTAACTATATGTCCTCTGAAACATAAGTTAACATATTTGTATATGCGGCACCTAGCACATGAGACCAGTCGGGTACAGAGCCCGTTAACTGGCTTGGTGAGGTTACTGTCAGACGCTACATTGGAGTGTGACGGATGAAACCACTAACTCTATAGGAATGTGCAAATAGCTGGCCTTGTCGCCTCTGTCACACAATTTACAGCCATGTTACTTTGGTAAATGTCAATAGTCTTCAGCGTAGTAATAGGTTGTATACAACGTCTGTAATGCCACAGGCTTATAAGCGGCACCAATGAGGCGAGACTATTTGGGATTGCTGAAGGTTGATATACCAGTTAGCTCTTATGTGTCATTGTTTTCCTTGTTGTAAAATGTATTGTTATCTACATACAGTATACGGCTTATTGATTACTGAACTGTCCATTTTACAGACTTTTCAGCTGAAATCAGTGTTGATAAATTAGAATGAAGAAGTATAGTGATAGGAAAATTGGAGAAAAGAAATTCAAATTAATATATATAATTGTTTCCCAATTTTCCTATCACTATCTTCATCCACAAAAATCTCAGAAATCTTTCCACTATCACACTGGCCACTAGGCCTAATTCTAGACTCACACTTCCTTTTCTGTACTGAAGACTTTTCAGCACTTGCATTATCATCACAGACAGGATATCAATGAAAGGTAACATTTCTATATACAGTAGATAAAACAGAAGTCACCATTCACAATAACTCACAGCTCCCCTCCTCCCCCTTCCTGCATAATGACCTTTATTCCAAGCTGATCATACCAAGAAAATACTTCTATACAAGTCAATGTGTCAAAGCCAGTCTCCGGCTGCTTACATCTCTGAGACCGCTGAAAAGAACAGGAAGTAGGAGTCTAATATTAGGCCTAGTGTCCATTGTGAGAAATCCAAGATTTCAGAATTTTCTTTATTAAAGATTGTGGAAAGTATAAAAAAGAAATGCATTATCCAAGGTTTTAAAAAAACGGATCTAAAAAGGTTGTACACTTCTCAGACAACCCCTTCTCAATTACAACATTTCCCCACGTAGGATAAAAACACACTGTACTCACCTTCTTGGCTCCCGGAGCTCACGTAACGCTCGCGTAAACCCTGCAGCCAATCATCGGCCACTTATGAGCCACTTCACTTCTTTTGGCCGATATTGAATCGCATAATGTGACGCGAGCCCCAGGAGACCCGATGATGACGTTACCAGCACCAGAGGTGAATATACGGTGTTTGTATTCTATGTGGGGTAATACTGTAAATGAGAAGGGTTTGTCCGAGTAGTGGACGACCCCTTTAAATATTAGTTCTATTTTGATGAAACATTTCTTTTAAATAAAGTACAGGTAAACTAAAAAAAAAAATCAATTTTGGAACAAATCAAGCCAGACACTCGAAGCAAGGATCACCAAGCTACAACTTGCCTACTTTGGACATCATACAAAGAGAGCCATCACTGGAGAAGGACATCAGTCAGAAGAATAGAAGGAACAAGGCGAAGGGGAAGACGAGCTACCCAATGGCTTGATACTATCAAGATAATGGCGCAGGACACCCTTGTGGACCTTCTGTACCTAAGTTTGCACAAGATCGATCATCCTACAGAGCGTTCATCTATCACATCACCATGGCTGGAGATCGAGCCAAAGGTCTTTAAAACCAAAATGTAGTCAACTGTTTTGCGGGCACTTACACAGCAGCGTAGAGCCCTCCAACAGCAGAATGGATGAATCCTCTCACTATTGTGTGCAAAATAAATGACAGAATCTGTAGAAGCAAAAATAATATGGATGTTATCACAATTGTAAAAACAACAGTAGAAAACAACAATCATTTATTCTGAAGTGGCGATGAGACAATGAGTATAACACGGGCAACAGAAACTCCGGAGGAACTTTATCATACCTGTAATGGCAGGTTAGGGATGAGACATGTGATCCCAAATCCCACTAACAAAAAGTTGGTACAAGCAAAAGCTCTTGTGGCATTTGTGATCTTCTGAATCTGACGATCTGGTTTTTTCTTTTTCTTTGCATCTCTGCATAAATAAATGAATGCATTAAGAAATAAGATTGAAGATTAAAATGTGAACATCAGAGACAACCCCTTTCCGAATGCGGCAGCAACTGATTTTACCAATGGAAGTCGCGGTCATCCAAGCATCATACAACATAAAAGGTAAAATACGATACTTGATCCTGTAACCCAGTGACGAGTTAAATAGTAGCCGTCATTTTAATTTTTATTTCATAATTCAATAGCACACATGAAACGAAGAAACTGCGTGATATATCTTACCAAAGCAATCTGCTTCTTTCTAGACTAATTTATCACACTCAATTCATGGGTAAAATCTCTAAATCTGTATTCTGTGATGACAGATTTCTCCATTAATGAGATAGAAGATGACAGTTGGTGATTTTAAAATTCTATGGAGAAGTTAGGAGGAACGAGACCCCCAAAAAACGCAGACATTCTGCTGCAAGTTCTCCTCAAATGACAGTTACAGTTCTCCACAGAACTTTATAAGCACCAACTGCTGTCTCCTATCTCAGTAATGGGAAAATCTATATTCACTCAACACAGACTTTACTTATGAATTTAGAATTTTGAGAATGAATGATCAGTTTAAGAGGCGAAAGAAGCAAATTTCTCTGATAAGGTATATTACAAAGTTTTTTTTTTATTTTCACATGTACTATTGATTTATGAAAAAGAATTAAAATTAGTTTCTTTTTAATTCCAGAATGAAAAGGAGAAGCTATTATAGAGCGTCTCTCTCTCCTCTGTCACCTACAGAGGTGTCACAAATGGATGACTCCCCTCTCTATTACAACCCTCCTTATAAATAGGACACGTCTGTAGGGTTTGTCTTCATGTGACAGCCTTTGATTCTCATGAGGTTGACAGCATAGAACAACTCTCCCTTCCGTCTCATAGAGGGGAGTCTGAATTGGGTGATCGGGGGGGGGGGGGGGGGGGGTAATCACCCAAATCAGATGGGGGGCATCTAGGATTCCCATATGATATAATAGGACATATGACATAATACATTTCACATTCTGCTCCTAAGGCAAAGAGCATAGAAGAAAACACTATTCTGCATTTGCTGTAAAAGAAGGTTGGAGTGTTGGGGTCTTAAAACACCAAAGACTGTGGTAGTGACTCTGGATATAAAAATAAATGTTAAAATCTCAAGTTCAATTAAGAAAAAGATGACATACGGAGCAGCGTCCTTGTCTTCTCCATCATCGCTGCCGTCGTCACAGTCTTTAAGCCTCCAGTCCATAATGTAGCCGATCACAGGGGCTGTCATCAGGCACAGAAGTTGTAACACACCAAAGATGGAGGTGTACAGACTGACTGTAAAACAGAAACCACCGCTATTAGTTCCAGATATGTAATAACTCATCTGAGTATCATTGCATTGTGATTAAAGAAGACATGCAGTACGGTAAGACTATCACAAGTATAGGAACAAAGTACAGGGAATAGAAAGCTGCTGGCTAACAGGATGGTAAAATGACCTCACACCGTTCTGCCAGGCATCAAAGACGGAGCAAATGTCCTTCCAAGAAAGTGCATTACAATCCGGATGAGACTGCACGTGTCTGCCATTGTGGAGAAGACCTTCTTCAAGGGTAATCTAGCCAGAAGCATTTACCACCTATCCACAGGATAAGGGCTATGTCTGCTGGGACCCTCTTCATTTCATCTTTTTACCTCTATCTGCAAGACCAGGTCTAGGAAGAGTATAAAGGGAGCGGTGGTCTAAAATGCCCCGGGCTACTCCTAGTCTATGGCACTTACAGAAATTTTTATAGGAGGTTTATCAGAAGATCTTTTAGTGTACATTCATATGGAAAACAGGTAAAAGCTTACTATTATGCTATGATATTTATGACCTAATGTTAGGACAGATGATCAATATCAGAAAGGTGGTCTGATACTCAGCACCCCCACTGGTCAGACCTTTGCACACCAGGCAGCGGCTGGATGTATGGATCATAAAAGCACAGCTCTGTACACTATTTAACCACTATTTAGCCACTGCTGGCCACTACAGATGAGCAAATCCGAACTGTAAAGTTCGGGGTTCGTACCGGACACCTAGTGTCAAGTGGTGAACTGTGAACACGGACTTCTCCTGGAAGTCCGTCTTACAGTTCAGGAAGGAGAGAGAGAGAGAAAGAGAGAGAGAGAGAGAAAGAAAGAAAAAGAGAGAGAAAGAAAAAGAGAGAGAGAGAAAGAAAGAGAGAGAAAGAAATAAAGAAAGAGAGTGAGTGAGACAGAGAGAAAGAGAGAAAAAACATTTTCCAGCTTCAAAGTTTGGGTCCTCATTGATTTCTACGGGGTTCAGGTTCTAGTTCGGGTACAGTTCTGGTACCAGAGCCGAACTTTGAACTAAAGTTTGGTCGAACCCGACCCTCCATGGATCCGCTCATCCCTACCGGCCACTAAACACCCGGAGGATTTTAGTTATAAGATACGAATACAATCATGTTTGTTGGGTTTCACTTGGTTCTGTTCTCTAACCTCTTTTAGGAGTGATTATTTGCACCAAACATCAGGATTTCTCACCAATCTGTACAGTCATGACGGTAACTGACCATCTCACTTTATAACCTTGTATGTGAGCAATTACACACAGATCATGGAGCCAAAAGGTGAACATCAGAAATTCACAGTTTCATGTGGTGCAACAATGGCAAAGAGAACATAAAATGACTGAACTATGTTCTCCTTCTGGGGTGTTATATATACTGTATATATATATATATACTTCTCAAATCTTACCCGTGTGCATCACTGTATGAGGAAAGCAAGGCAGCATGTGACAGCAGAGGAAGCAATACAAGAGGACAAGGGTTAGCACAGACAGCAGAAAGTGGTTTCAGCAAACACATAGAATGGTTCAAAGGATGACGAATACGCTGACATGAAACTGGTTTCAGCCTCTCAGAGAAAAAGGAAACCACCACATCTTTTGCTTGCCTACGCTGACTTCGTGTCTATTACCCAGAAGGGGAAGTGAAAAATGTGAAATACTGGAATTAGAAATGTAGAAATGTGCAGCTGCAAAAAATATCATTCATTTGATTAAAACTGAACTGATAGCATTTACCTTGCTATATATTGTATTGCATCTGTCTCTGCATAGCCCTATCTATGCTAAAGTTGTGTCGTATTATCTTAATTTATTTCCCGCTACATATATAGCGCCAACATAGTCCAGAGCCGTGTACAGAAATGGTCGTGTCAGTCCTTGTCCCCAGAGAGGATCTGGCCAGTTTGCAAAGATCACCAAGAAACTAGAGAATCATCATGTATCATCAACCATTCTAACCTTCTAAAATCATCAGCTTGTAGAGATCTACATTAGCAACATGCATTGCTGTCAAGTGCAGGGCCCTGGCCACAACAGCGCCCCTAACTGGCCAGAAGGAAAGTGCTCCCAGATGCTAGCAGTGATCATTAGGATAAAAATGACCGTCTGATACTCAGGAACAATTCATCAATCAGTCATACGAGGTTTGAAAAATTGTTCTCAGTAAGTGGACACTTGTCTATCTAGAGAACTGATCTGACTCATGCCGAAGTTTTGTTGGCCATGCCTCCGCTTACTAGCCCCTGTCCACTTTTTTTATTGCCACCTTTCAAAAGTGTGGAATGAAGATATAAAACTATTACCACCTACCTACAGGATAAGGTTGCGCTATCTCCGTCAGTCCCATAGACAATGATGGAGCAGAAACAAGCATGCCACGCCATTCCTGGAAGAACTGAGGAGATACTGCATTAGGACCCCCATTTTACTGATCAATGAGGGTCCCTGGGGTAGCTTCCCCAACGATAAGATATTTCTCACTAATCTATAGGACTGCCCTGTATTCAGCTATCTCTGCCAGTCCGATACACAATAAATGGAGTGACATTGCTTATACTCAACCATGTTGCTCCATTCATTCCCAGAATTGAAAAGGATCAGGGACTTGCCACCAGCATTCTAGTGCTCAGTAGGACCCCCGCAATCATACATCTATCACCCATCCTGTGGACAGGTGATACATTTCTATTGTGGTAATACCCCTAATGCTACAATTCTGGGGGGGGAAATTATTATTATTTATTATTATTATGCATGTATATAGCGCCATTTATTCCATGGCGCTTTACATGTGAAAAGGGGAAATATAGACAAGTATAATAAATATGTGTAAGACAAGGGACACACAAGTACATAAGGAGAGGGGACCCTGCCCGCGAGGGCTCACAGTCTACAGGGATGGGTGAGGATACAGTAGGAGAGGGTAGAGCATGTCAAGCGGTGGTTCAGTAGACCGAGGATCATTGCAGGCTGTAGGCTTGTCCGAACTGGTGGGTCTTCAGGTTCTTCTTGAAGGTTTCCATTGATGGTGAGAGTCTGATGTGTTGCGGCAGAGAGTTCCAGAGTAGTAAGGGGAAGCACGGGAGAAGTCTTGTATGCGGTTGTGGGAAGAAGAGATAAGGGGAGAGTAGAGAAGGAGATCTTGAGATGATCGAAGGTTGCGTGCGGCTAGGTACCTGGAGACCATATCACAGATGTATGGAGGAGACAGGTTGTGGATGGCTTTGTATGTCATGGTTAGGGTTTTGAATTGGAGCCTCTGGGCAATAGGAAGCCAGTGAAGGGCCTGGCATAGGGGGGAGGCTGGGGAGTAGCGGAGAGACAGGTGGATTAGTCGGGCAGCAGTGTGTAGGATGGACTGGAGTGGTGCCAGAGTGCTAGAGGGGAGGCTGCAGTAGTCGAGACGGGAGATGATAAGAGCATGCACTAGTGTTTTTGTGGTTTCGTGGTTGAGGAATGATCGGATCCGGGAAATATTTTTGAGTTTGAGGCGGCAGGAGGAGGCGAGGGCTTGGATATGTGGTTTGCAAGAGAATGCAGAGTCGAAGATCACCCCAAGGCACCGAGCGTGCGAGACTGGGGAAAGAAAACAGCCATTGACATTGATGGATAGGTCTGGTGGAGGGGTAGAGTGAGATGGGGGAAAGATGATGAATTCTGTTTTGTCCATGTTCAGCTTGAGAAGGCGAGCAGAGAAGAAGGCTGAGATAGCAGACAGACATTGTGGGATCTCAGTCAGTAAGGTGGAGGTCGGGTCCAGATAGGTAGATCTGAGTCACATGTTATGTGCCGTGCAGGCACCACTCGGGTACATGCTTGGCACGTAGAGTCCCATTATCAGGTAATGGCTTATTATTTGGCTTTTTCTTAGATTAGTCATTAGCATCATAAGCGTAACTTGGGCAGTCACGTTCCCTTCCCGTTACTCTGATGTACAGGAGCTAAGCCCCACCATTGCTGCCGGCATCTGGCCAAAGATGCCCTCTTTATACGCACTTTGTTTTTATCCCTGTGCTCATTTCATGCTTTGGTTTCGTGAAGTCATTTCCCAAAACATGATCCCACAGGATGCATTGTCCTCGCGCGACCTTACACATTACGTCTTTCCTCGCACCAACACTCCAGGGCAATATTGGGAAACCTGAGCTCTCTGGATAGAACAGGCACAGCTTGTTCTGAGCGGCAGCAACACAACAGCCAGAGATACGCAGGTTAACGTCGCCCTGCTGGGATTTTTGGAGGCAACGTAAGGAAACCTGTATATAACATGTATCTTTTGATACAATTTAATGATAATTTCTGAAATCTACCCATAATGGAAGCTTCTGCTGATGGACATTAAGCAATAAATAAGGAATCCTTATGGATCTGCTATGTATCTGTAGTAAGGTCCTATATATGTGAGTGACAGAAGTCCCTGTCATTAGGTCTGGCCGCTGCCCGCTCTGATGGATTCCTCTGCGCCCTCGTCTCATGTGCCCAGGTCTGATCTATATGCGTATGTTTGCACGCCTGACAGCCTGTCTCATTACATGACTTTCCACTTCTGGTTTCATCGTTCCTGATAGATCAGGTTCAAACTGGATTTCCCTCATTGAACTTCTGCCACAAATCATTTTGCAATCTGGGATGAGTAACGGAGGCAAACAGCACATGTTAATAATAGTTCCTACATCGGAGGGCGCTGTGGCATCATGGACGCTTCCTTACTGTACTGTGTATCAGACATGGACAGATGGGAGAAATGCTGTCCGTAAAGGTCATGGATGTATGTGAGAGGGCTCGCTCTTCTGGAAGGCGGAGTTCCCATGACGCAGCCAGTAATATAATATGTGCCTGTGATAAGGCTTGTAATAACGGACGTTCTACCGGATGGAACCGTCATCCTCATAGAACCCTGTGCTGAGCTCCGATCAGTAGGACCACATAATGTCCCAGTCTAGCAGCCACACAACAGACCATAATACATCACCATATTAATGATGACTGAAAGGGACCACAGACAATTGGGTTGTACGAAAAAAATTGTGTTTTAAAAATATATATATATTTTAACACTATCTATACTGAGCTGCACTATATGAACATGGCCCTAGGTATATAAGCACAGAAAGGCTATGGATCTTTCTATTAACTACTCCCCTGCCTCCAGGTTACTAGGGCTGCTGTGCTCCTGAATACTGACAGTCTGGACCACTGTCATGGCAGCGCCGATGGTCCAAAATGAGTGATTACTCAGACTGTTTTTCCATTGCAGCACAGGAGAAGCACAGGGGCCCTGAAGTTGGCCAGATCCAGACATCCGCTTAGCTTCAGAGCAGCGGTTGCACACTCCGTGGCCACTCCGAGACCGCAGAGGTGACCGGTAACCTAGGCAACGAGATGTACACTATAACATTAAAAAATCTCTCAGTCCTTAAGAACAAGGAGGATTTTTTAAAAAGAATTAAATGACAAAGTTGCTTGTTTTCACAAGCACTTTTCAATTTTCTAATTGATGCTCAGATATCTCGGGGCTGGTGTCCCCAATAGCTAATTGTAGCTGAGAAAATGTGGTAATCCGGCACCAAAAAATTTATTAAAAATCCATTTTATTAATATCCATTAAAATAAAAAACAGCGCATTTAAAAAAAGAAGGGAGAATGTACGAAGGAGGTAGTGGTAGGGATCCCAAAGAAACACCTTTCAGATCTCACCCTTAACCTCCCTTTTCTTTTAAATGCTCTATTTTTTATTTTATTTTAATGAATATCTATAAAATAGATTTTTAATCCATTTTTTAGTGCCGGATTACAACTTTTTCTCATCTGCAAGTGAATGCAGTCACAACAAGGTACCGTGACCAAGACAAGAAAGTCGTAAAAAGTCAGAATCATTTGGATTTTTTACCACTTGCTTCTCGCAATACCTTGAGGGTTGCCGCCTTCTCATGCAATGTAGAAGTGCTATACTGTGATATCTGGCTGATAGCGTGTATCGTCCCCAAGTCGCCGTGTAACCCCAGTCCTTTCGTGGAAAGGATGAAGACATGAAACAGGTGTAAGCCTAAGACAGTGCTCAGTTTCCTTCAGGGTAAAGTTGTATGTTAAATGATGACGTGGGAATAATTCAGGTGCGAGACAACACATACTTTTACTATGAATCATTAGCTGTGTGTGAACACCATAGCAAGCAGAAAATAACAACCCCACGGCCTCATGGATGGAGGAAACCCCGACATCTAGGACTGTTCTAGAGTTTTATGCGTTCTGTCTTAGAACATTCTCCAACATATATGGACCCGTGTGCCAATAAATGTGACGATGGTGCTCAGTAATGCTTCGTTTTGTACTGTCAGGGACACCAACAAGTTTTTCTTTCAAAATGACTATACAGCGTGTCAGTGACTCTGCAAATTAATGGCAGATAGTAGCAGTGAAGCACATACCGGTCTCCAAACTCCCATCCACCAAGAATTCCAGTATGTTGTTCATGGCTCCCATGTAGAAGATGAGACGTAGCTGGGTGACACACATTGTAATAAGGCTCAGCAGTAATATGGGGCTGAAAACACTCTTCATGAAAGAAGGAGTTGCTGCAAGGAAGAAGCACAAAACCACATTGCTTATTTCCACTATATGGGTACAGAATGCCTTATGTATCACATTAGAACAAAACAAGATGGCACGCATTTTAATTAATGTGAATGTCTGACAAAAGTACCACATTTTGTGTTGATTTATTTAATCATATAGTTTTATAGCTCTATTTATTTCATACAAAGTGTCAAATTCTCT
The DNA here is from genome assembly GCF_039654945.1 of Dendrobates tinctorius. Taxonomy (NCBI): domain Eukaryota; kingdom Metazoa; phylum Chordata; class Amphibia; order Anura; family Dendrobatidae; genus Dendrobates; species Dendrobates tinctorius. The sequence goes on from NW_027361684.1 coordinate 34,159,873, forward strand.
GCATTGTGTTAGATGGTACAACGCTGACTGCCTGCAGCCACCACTAGAGGGATCTTAGAACCTCACTGCTTTATAGTTCACTGCAAGCGATTAAGCTCCCTCTAGTGGTGGCTGCAGGCAGCCAGAGTACTATCACTTTGTAAGGCCTGTTTCACACTTCAGTTTTTTGTGATCAGTTGAAATCCGCCAAAGATGAGAAAAACAGCTCCGTTTCCGTTTTGTAACCAACGGATGTCAGCGGACCTTTTTTTTGGACGGATCCGTCGAAGTTGCAAAGGGCCGGAAAAGAGAGAGAGAGAGACGACAGTCAGTCAAAATCCGCCGCTAATACAAGTCTATGGGGGAAAAAAAGGATCCGCCAAAAAAGGGGTGGATCCGTTTTTTTCTAAAACTGGCAGATTTTGACTGACGTAAAAAAACTGAAGTGTGAAACTGGCCTAACGAATTCAAAGCTTTGTACCAGCAAAAAGAGAGCAATTTACCTCCCACACAACCAAATGCGGGTCCATTTCATCCAGAGTATGGCAAACTTACAGCACTGTTAGTGAATAATTCATCTGTAATGTCGAGACTTATAAGCACAGAATTTTGCACCCATTTTACATTTACAAACATTGTTTTTAAGGGTTTATATTCATTTTAAAGGGGTAAGATATGGATAGGTGCTCGAACTTCCTTAAAGTAAGATAATTTAAGATAAATGGGCAACCTCTGTTTTTAATAGGTGGCAGGATAGGGACTCACCATATACTATGACTAGGGGCGTTTATTGCACCAGAAACGCATCGGTTGTTAATGCTCTTGCATGGATCCACTTGTTTTTAATGGAATTTGAATAAATGACTTATTTTACCAGCTGGATGTGCTGCATTGCTCCTGCCTTCTTCGACTGATCTTAATCCCTGTACTGGTTTGTGCAGATTTCTTTGCTGTAGACTTCATCCGATCCAATTTAAAGCACTACTCCAGCATTTCTTTTTATTTTATGGTGGAGTGGTGCTTCTAATCTCAGGTCCCTGCCCCTAGTCTTACACTTACCCATCACTGTCTTCCTTTTTTATTGCCGCTGCTCCCGTCGGTCTCCAGCAGTTTGTGACCTGCCGGATCACTTTTCAATGGAAGTCTATGAGACCATCGTTCTGGATCTCAGACTTACAATTAGAGCGTGTGCCCGTTATTTCTGACTTCTGACCATTCAGAAGTTGTGGACACAAGATGGCTCCGCGGGACTAAAAGGTGAACACGGTGGTGGCAGGTAAGTATAAGGGTACAGGCAAGGACTTTAGATTAGAGGCACCACTCCAGCTGGAAAAAAGCTGAAATGGTGCTTTAAGCCACAATACAAACTCCTACAGGTTGGCATTTAGAGTGAGTACAAGCAAAGAGTAATCAAGCGCTTTAGAAATAGAACATGGAAGGCTTAAACTTTGTACGGTAGAAGATTGTGGGTTGTAGCTTCTGAATAGACTGAAATATATTCCGCAAAGCAAATGTCATATCGACCAAACTACTGTGATAAGAATCCTGCATTTGTAGAAAGGCCATAATCAATTTACATCTTCATACCCTGAACATAAAACTACAGGACAGGAAATTATTGATCTAATTTAACGGGAGGCTGAGCTCCTTTGAAGCAGAAAAGCAAATGTCTAACTACGTGTAATAAATGCAGAAGGGATGTCTGGGGAAACAATATGACGCTGATCGCCTCCATCATCTGTGTGACTGCCTATAGAAAGATACGGTACATGGCTCTACAGTGTCATTCTTTGCCGTCCTTTATGTGATACTTCATTTCTTGTTCGGCTACGATAATAAGTCTATGGAGAACTTTTAACGAGACACTAAACCTAAAGCTGCTGCCAGGCATCACTTACCTCTCTTGTTATTACAGGGAAGCCATCATCGGAAAATGGCCCATTCTTTAATCAGGTTTTGTGTTAATATATTGTGCATTTTTGGCAAAGTTGTGTTTATTTTTCTTCCTATATCACAATCTGTATTACAAATAAAAAATAGGAATCTTGCAATTTTCACAGTGGCCACTGGGGCTTTTTTTAGACTCTAACTTCCTGTTTGTTTCAGGAAATAACACATGTACATAGCTACAATGATCAGACCTCCTGACCCTATCTTTTTATGAAAGTGAGTAATGAGCCTGTGCAAAGGTCATGTGAAGGAAGCAGGGTCAGCTGTGACATCGCCTATCCTCTGTTAAATACAGAGGTGTTACCCGGCATTCTAATCCTGACTCTGAGGATAAGGATAAAAAAAAAAACTATGACAACGGCCACTGCTGCCAGGCTGCAGAGATGGCGGTAACCTTGGCAATGAGCCGTAAACAATAAAATTAAAATTCTCCCCGTTCTTGAGAGTAGAGAGGATATATAATAGCAAGTAAGTTGCAAAGCTTCTAATATAGTTGTGGGTTTTAACCTAATTGCAAATTAATTTATCAGTATGATTTTTTTTGGGAGTGCGAAGGAAACTGGGACCCCAGGGGGCTGAAAATTAACTATGCGAACCATTAACCATTAAATAGAATTTATTTTTTCCCAATAAGTTGCCACTTAGATGTCCCTTGCATGGTCGGTCTGTCAGACTAAGCATTTACCTGCATTGTCAGCTTGGCATTTCACTTCCAGATCCACAGTAGACAGGCACAGTTTATTGCCTTCCTGTAATGCTGACAGCTCTTTGGGATTTTTCATGGACCCCCCTACACTCAGCCGTCGGCCCACCGTAGTCACTTGTTTGTAGAATTGTTTCCCTGTAATTTTGTGGTCAAATCCCAACCAGCTGAACTTTATCTTCACACTGTGAACAGAACAAACAGCGTTAGCGTGACTCCGAGTAGTATCATGGTGGCAGGGATTTGTTAGTACCGGCGATGCCCTTACGTGTAGTCCATGTCCTCTGGTCCGGGGAATGGCTCTAGAGGCCAGTTGAAGAAGCAGTTGAAGAAAACGAGTCCGGCGCAAGCAGCCCAGACAATCAGAATAGTTATAAAAGTCACACCAAGGTCATAGATAACCTGCAGACAGAAGCAGGAATTCAATTTGACATTCTTGTGATAGAAAGTCACCATTCTAGAAAATTCTGGTTTGTGTTTTTTTTTATTCTGAATACAAGGAAAATTTATGGTTCAATTAAATAATTTCCATTTTTTATTTGTAAACCTGTCGCCGAAGCTTAAAGCGAGTCATGGCAAGTTCATGCTATGCCCATTCAAGACTTTATAATCAATATTGTCCCACTTCTGTTTTTAACTGCTTGAAAAAGAAAACGTAATGTTTCCCTGTTAACTTGAATGATACAAATATCGGAATATAATAAAATATTTTTTTAAAGTAAGTTTTCTGCTTTATTTACTATGAAGTGTACTAGAACGGACCTCCTGAACGCAAATCCTGTGCAACAGTGCATAGCCTAAGTGGATTGTATGCCTGACAAGCCAGTCGCACGTTGCACAGCATGCCAGATCATCGTGCCTTTATGTTGCCTCTTGGTTCTATTAGCTTTGAGGATGATACACGGATTATTACAAATGTCCTATGAGACCATGGTCTGGTATGGGGCCTATTGTTGGTCCATGTGCCACTAGTTTTACACATTTTCTTTAGGATTCCATGAGATTCCACAAGTGAAAGATGGTGGAATGTGCTATTCCATGTATTAAGGAGGAATCGTTCCTTAGAAACTTTGCCTCGAAAGGAGAACACAGTGCCTTTTGTGAGCACTATATGGCGGAGTGCCTATGGACCTACAGAGAGTTCATGTGCTAACATACATTATAGCTGTATTTTTCACCTATTTAGGCCACATTCACACGTTCAGTATTTTACCTCAGTATTTGTAAGCCCAAACCAGGAGTGGGTGATAAATACAGAAGTGGTGACATGTTTCTATTATACTTTTCCTCTGATTGTTCCTCTCCTGGTTTTGGCTTACAAATACTGATGTAAAATACTGACCACATACTGACCGTGTGAATATGGCCTAATGCCTCTTGTTACTAATCGCCACAAATGCTCATTCTGAGGAAGGTCCCAGGAAACATGATTCTTGCTGAGAAAAACCAGTCTAGTGCATGTAATGTATACTTTTCTTCTGGGACATGTAATTCTCAATTACTGACAACTATGTCTCCGACAACAAGTCCTCACCTTGATGAAGGGGAAGGTGACTGCAGAGGAAGCATAGGACCCGATCATCAGTGCAATAAAAGTTGAGCGCAGGTCGCCAAACATGTTGGGCAGCTGTGAAAAGAAAGTGAGACAGTTAAAGGGGCCATATGGAGCCATGAACGCTTTCATAACCTCACCAGGAGCAGCAGAGCACAACGGCTTCACAAAGCCGTAAGACGGAATTATTATATTTTATCTGTCGAAAGCGGAAATTAAAAGATACTATCTGCCTCTGTGTGACAGATGAATGATTACAGAGTAGTCTTAATGACAGCAGTTTATCATGTGGGTATTGTCCTGGGGTATAGCGCACCGCATGACACCAGAATAATATGCAACGCTGCTATTTCCTGACAATGCAGAAGACTTTCTCAGTTTTCAGCAGGATTTTTCTCTAGATACTGAAAGTATCCGATCCAATGATATGACATTGATACATAACACATACAAGCACGGCCATGTTTAATTACTTTTCTTCTCAAAGGAGCCAATATTAGTGAATGTGGTATCACACATAATAACTGTATCCTCATCGCTGACCGCAAAACTCTTCAAGGGACTAAACGATAGATAGGAGATCTGGCATATGAATGGGTAAAGCCATGGTCTTCAATCAATGGAGATCCACCGGTAATGACCTGACACAGATCAAGACCTGCAGATATATGCCCCATTTATCTGTTTTTCATGGGGGGAGTAACGAGCACACGTTAGATTACATTGCTGTTATAGTTTCTAGATCATATTTTATTGGCCTGTGAATCTGATTCTTCATGATAAGGGTTTGTTCATACATTATGTTTTTCCAGCGATTTTGGAGTGAAAACACATGGCGTTTTACTGTCCCAGCAAAGTGAATGAGATTTCTGAAGTTTCATGCACACAATGCTTTTTTTTTTTAACCTTGCAATCATATAGAAAGAATTGTACCAAAGAACCAGAAGATACAAGAGATTCTAAGAATATGGTAGTATACTATCTTTATTATTCAACAATACAAAAATCTAATAAAAACACAGAAAAATTTAAAAAGTGGGAGACCACAAGGTGGTGCCACAGTTCCCATATCTAAGGGTTATTGTAAGTAGAACCAATTGTTACACTAACGTTCATTCAAATGGTACCATAAGGAAATTAATAATTGTATGTACTAACCCTAAGTACATCTCTAAACTCACAATCCAATATTGGATTCTGTATTAGATAGTTGCTAAATACCTGCTTTGGGGCTGCAGCACACCTGAGACCCGACGCGCGTTTCGGCTGTGTAGCCTTCCGGGGTTTTTTACATTGCAGATTTGAAGCAGTTTCATACATACAGCATGTCAATTCTTTCAGCATTTTTGTAGCATTTTTTGCCCTTCTCTAATGAATGGGAAAAAAATGCATCAAATATGCATGTTTTTTATGCAATCTTTTAACTGCCAAGAGACACGTTTTTGTGCAGAAATGGTTTTTACAAATACTTAACATGTGCACATACACTGGACTGTCAAGTCTGGGAAAATATCATATATTATGCCCTTATAGCACTTTATGAGTGAACATATATCCGGTATTAGATAAGGGGGTTGTCACATGAAGGTAACCACTGTCCATACACCCAACTATGGACATCATATAGGGGGATCCCCGATCATGGCCCCCGTCTACGAGCCAGACTGGAGAGATACACAGTACGAGCACCTCCAACTCAGACTGACTGCCGCCACCATGTATCACACGGATGGCCATTTCTCTCAATGACCGCCATGTAAGGCCATTTTCCTATGTAGTGCATTTTTTGCCACATTCTTTTTTTGTGCATAAAATATGCTGCGTTGACCAGTTTGAGAAAAGTGGATGGGATTTCATGAAAACGTATGCCCTACGAGTTCTGCAGAACTGTGTGTTTTTTTGCTGCATTTTTCCCCTATAGAATTCGATGGGGAGCCTGAAAAAAACCCACACGTAACATTGCAGTTGTGTTTTTACATGCATTAAAAATGCAATAAAAAATACTGTCAAATCCGCACCAAAAAACACATAAAAAATACAATAAACAGCAGATTGCTATTGCATTTTTTGGTGTGACCATTTGTGTAAAGTGTGAAAAAAACAGAGGTTGCAAAACCAGCTGTGTACTAGTAGTGCCAGGAGCGCACCCAGGGACCGTGTTATGATAGTGGTGGACACATAGGTTGATATTCCATTTGTGGGGTGAGGAGTCTGTGAGCGTTGTGTGGGGTCCACCACCCTCCTGACTCTCAAACTGGCGCTCTGGAATGTCTTTACTTGAGGTGCAGTGGAGCTGCATACATTATGGGAGCAAGCAGTAGTGTAATGTGCTCGGGCTATGGGTAGTACGGAGCCACTGGTCATAAATTCCACACGTACAGTTGTTAATAAGTAACTATGAGTTATGGTCTTGTATATAGGGGGTGCAGAAGTAGGAATATAGTTTATATATAAGTGGAATGATAATCATGTTGTCAGCTGTGCATGGTTTTCTTGAATGTACCTAATCTTTGGTATGATCCCTGGAAGAAAGTCCATTTGGATAACGTCTGACGACCATTGTGGCCATTCAACCAGGTCTCGTCTAGCTATCCGCTAACAATAATACAAAATAATATAAATAGACACTGTATGGACACTATGCCTATGTATGCACCTCTTGTATGCACCTCTTGTATGCACCTCTTGTATGCACCCCTGTATGCAGTGGCGTAACTACAAAGTTATGGGCCCCGGTACGAACTTTCAAATGGGGCCCCCATGCCAAAATACATGCACATCTCCGCTCCGTACACCTCATACACACACGGCTCCGCTCCGTACACCTCGTACACACAGGGCTCCGCTCCGTACACACGCGGCTCTGCTCTGTACACCTCGTACACACACGGCTCTGCTCCGTACACCTCGTACACACACAGCTCCGCTCTGCACACCCCATATACACACATCTTCGCTCCGTACACACACAGCTCTGCTACATCCACCCTGTAAACCCCTCCTAACCCCACACAGAAACTTTACCTCATCCAGCATCACGACAACCAGCACAGCAGAGTCCTGTAGACAACGAGGCTCCTGATCATGTGACCCCTGACGCCTCTCCTCCTGTGACTTCATCACAGGTCCTGTGCACACAGCCTAGGACTTCATTGCAAGCTGTGGGGGCTGCGGTGGGTCTATCTGGGAGGGGGAGGATGGGGTGCATGGGGGGGCGTGGCGGCTCAGTGCAGGATGCGGGGGGGTCAAAAACGGGACTGTCCCGCGAGAATTGGCATGGTTGGGAGATAACATGGTCTGACCTGCCAGGCCCCTGACTCCCCCCCGGGCCCAGTCACAGTGGCGACCGGGGTTGTTAGGCCGGGGTCACACTAACCAATGCAAAATACGGTCAGTATTTTACATGCGTAATACGGATGAATGGCCCCTAAACAGTGCTCCGTATGTCATCCGTAATCAAGGTGTGGTTGCGTATGGCATCCGTATGGCGAGATTTTCTCGCAGGCTTGCAAAATGGACATATAATGGAGCCCTATGACAGGTTTTCTAACAGAAACCAAAGAATAGATATAGACACATAGAATGCATAGATATATATATATATATATATATATATATATATATTCTATGTGTCTATATCTATTCTTTGGTTTCTTTATTAAACCTGTCAGTGTGCGTTTACTGTATAGCGCACTGAATTGCCGCCTTTGCTAAAAGACACCTGGTGCGTATTTCTCGCAAGTCACATGTGTGGTCCGTGTGTAATCCGTATTTTTTGCGCACCCATAGACTTGCATTGGCGTACTACGGCCGTAGTACGCTGACAATCGCAGCATGCTGCGATTGGCACGGAGCGTAGAATACGGATGAGAAATATACGGCTGGTGCGAGGGACCCCATAGAGAATAATTTGTTCGTGTCTAATGCGTGCTTTTAGCGCCTCTCACTCGGCCGTATTCCTCGCCAGTGTGACCCCGGCCTTATGCCCCTGTCTGCATGCACCCTTTGCACACACCCATGTATGCACCCCTTGTATGCACCACCTGTATGAACCCCTTGTATGCACCCCTGTATGCACCCCCTGTATGTGTAGGAGGGAGAGCCCCCACTATGTAACCGGACCGGAAATAAGGGGCTGTCACTTAGGTTCCCAGGGGGTATGTTTCCGGAGGAAGGAGTTGCAGGCCGGCACAGAGACGCTTCTGGAAAGTGCAGGGCGACTATTAAAGGAGCACAGGAGACCAGCAGGGGGCACTCGACGTGGAGAAAGACAAGAGGCAGGAAGGAGGAGCCTAGGTGGCGCTGGAGAGCAGGAGTGAGCTAGCGTCTTCCAGAGAGACAGGACGGGGGCTTACCTAACCCAGGGAGAGGATGGTACTGATTGAAGCGAGGAAGAGACACAGCGCTGACACCCGCGGCCATCACTGCCCGCTCCACACCGTAGCTGCAGCCCAGACGCCGAGATCCGCGGCCGCCACTGCCCCACTCCATCCAGCGCCCACTGCTCTGCTCCACATCGCGGCTGTGGCCCAGACGCCGAGACCCGCGGCCGCCACTGCCCTGCTCCATCCTGCGGCCTGTACGCTGCCAACCGCAGCTGCCACTGCCCCGCTCCATCCCGCGGCCGCAGCCTGTACGCTGCCACCGCGGCCGCCACTGCTCTGCTCCACACCGCGGCTGCGGCCCAGACGCCGAGGCCCGCGGCCGCCACTGCCCCGCTCAATCCCGCGGCTGCGGCCTGTACGTCAAGGTCCGCTGCTGCCACCATCTCGCCTCCGAGAGGAGCGGTCCCGACGCTGAGGAACTCTTCTGGGGCCTGTTGCGCCCCTTCTGCACCTGGGCGTAGGAACGCCCAAAGCCTCCGACAACTCCTCGTTGGGTGGGCCCAGCGGCTGAGACGCTGAACGGACACCTCCCGGACAACAACTCTGGAGGACGTCAGAGAAGGATAAGTGACACTCTGTTGGTTGTTAACTATAGTTCCAGGACTTGTAGTCGGCCATATCATGGCCATATAGTTGTCGGCACTTGCCGAGTAGTCTTATATCGGGTTATTTGTGTATTTGTGTCTAAGTTCCCTGCGTGGAAAACTGTTGTCAGCTTACCAGTTATCCATATAATCTATATATAAAGGTTGAGTTTGCACTTGCTCCGTCTCTGGCTCGTCACTGCATCCTGCGTACCTGCGAGTACCACATTTGTGCCCCCTGTATGAACCCCTGTCTGCACCCCTCGTTTAGGCAGAGCATTGACCAGGTAATTGGCGCTTGCTCCCCTGTGGCCCAATCACCTGCAGTGCTTAACGTGTCTCATGAGGACAGACTAAGTGAGGCTGTGGATCAGCCCAAGAGGGTTTGTAATCAGCTCTTCTCATTCCTAATCCTCTGATATATTGCAGTCTCACCTGGTTTATTTAAAGCTCTAGAGGAATTCCTCCATTGTGAGTGTATAATGACAGACATGAGCAGCTCACTAACCCAACAGCCTGCACCTGGTCTTGTCAAGTATGGATCATAACAAGAGCGGTAACGGTGGAGCGATATAATAGTATCTGCAGGAGGAGATTGTAAACGTACAACCTCGACGAGTCAGACGCCGTAATCCTGCCATATACGGATCAAAACATCCTCACACGGGGTAATCACCTGTTTAAAAAACACCAACAACCTGATCTCCTTGGGTCCCTTGTAATGCTATAGTCAATTTATTGTGAAGCCACCTGGTAATACCTTCTAATATTGTACTAGACTATGACTTAATCATTTCCCCTTAAAAGTATTTTTGACTCCTAATCTGAGAGCAGCATGATGTAGTGACAGAGGCCCTGATTCCAGTGATATATCACTTACTGGGTTGCTTGCTGCAGCACTGATAAAATCGGTGTTTTATCAGCAGGAGATTATCACAAGAGGACTAGTAAACCTGCTGCTAAATAGTCTTTCACGTTCATGAGTTCTGTATAACCCCACCCCCACCACGGATTCTACTGTAATTAATTAATCAGCTATTAAATATCTCAGAAACTAGAGCCAATCTGGCAAAACCAAAGTCATATTCTTAATTCGTTCTATAAACTTAATATAAAACCAGTCAGGATCCGGCCTCCATCGGCCTGATACTCTCTCTCAGCTGTGTATCCAACATGCAAGCGCAACACCTGATAAAGGCTTTGTTAAGCCGAAACACGTTGTGTGGAAATATACATAAATATACGCAAATATTTTTTAGAAATTATTATGTATCTTTTTTATTATATTTCAATAAATGCCTGCTTTTATTGACGAAGTTATCCTGTTAATACCATCGCACTAGATATTTTTTCCTGAAACGGGAACGCCTACCAGAATTTTCCTCTTGTGATCTCTATTCCGCTATGTAGTCCATTTTACCAGGCAGAATAATACATAACAATACAATCCCGTCCATAAAACACTTTTATTTGTTATAAAAGCTCACTTGAGGAAATACTGCAGTTTGCCAGCAGGGAACATTCCAAGTCTCGCTAGATCTTTCATGCCAGCTCACCCGCCACCTATGTCATGCTGAAAATACAGGCGAATGCTGCTGACAAAGCAGGACTGTGTGCACCGGTCACTGATATACCATCAAAGGAAGTTCAATTCTAAGAAAGTTAATTCCAGGTTTTAGTTGTGCTGACAGTTAGAGGAAAGGACTACCAGCCTCTTCACAATCTTCTTTCTAAAAACAGCCTGAAGTTATTGGCCTTGCTCAGTGTTATTCCTTCCTTTCCCTTTTGACAGAGAGACTCTTATCAGCTCTCCATGACCTGTGTCTGGGCACAAATCCCCCTGTAGATGGGCACATTCCCTGAGTCCTTCCTAAATCTCTCAGCTTTGCCTTTGTAATAATAAACAAGCACATTCTGTCTGACCTCCTAAAACTGAGAACATGGAGTACGTCCCTCCGCCCCTGCCACCAAAAGGCAGTAACACAGCACCAGCTCCCCACACACCATCATCTATACCAGGGGTCCTCAAACTACGGCCCGCGGGCCACATGCGGCCCTCCAAAGACTTTTATCCGGCCCCCCGCCAGGCCGACTTTGAGCTCTTGAACTGCACTGCAGTTCAGTGCCGGCGGGCTGTGTAATTGCGGGTGGGACGAGGCGCCGAGGAAAGGCGTTGCGCCGCCCTCCCACAGCACAGTGCACAGAGACGACGTGATTGTCATCACGCCGCCTGCGCGGTCTGATGATGTCACGCCGCCTGGGCCTGTGCCGGAAGAAGACGTAGACGAGCGGGCGCCTCTTCAGAGCAGCGCGGGGACATAGGTGAGTACTTTTTTTTGTTTTTTTTTTTGTAATGCCGGTCCTATTGGGGATATTTTCCTGCCTAGTGGGGTGTGCTACCTATTGGGGACATTTTTCTTCCTAGTGGGGACATTGTTCTGCCTAGTGGGGACCTGTGCTACCTATTGGGGACATTTTTCTGCCTAGTGGGGACATTTTCCTGCCTAGTGGAGACCTGTGCTACCTAGTGGGGACATTTTTCTGCCTAGTGGGGAAATTGTTCTGCCTAGTGGGGACCTGTGCTACCTATTGGGGACATTTACCTGCCTATTGGGGACCTATGCTGCCTATTGGGGACATTTACCTGCCTATTGGAGACGTATGCTGCCTATTGGGTACATTTACCTGCCTTTTAGGGACCAATGCTGCCTATTGGGGACATTTATCTGCCTAATGGGGACATCTACCTGCCTATTGGGGACCTGTGCTGCCTAATGGGGACATTTGCCTGCCTTTTGGGGACCTGTGCTGCCTATTGGGGACATTTACCTGCCTATTGGGGACCTATGCTGCCTATTGGGGACATTTACCTGCCTATTGGAGACGTATGCTGCCTATTGGGTACATTTACCTGCCTTTTAGGGACCAATGCTGCCTATTGGGGATTCTTGCACCACACCAGTCTGAGCCTGAGGTAAAAGTGGAGTTCCACCAATATGGGCACTGGTGAGGCTGCGCTGATGGGCACTGGTGAGGCTGCGCTGATGGGCACTGGTGAGGCTGCGCTGATGGGCACTGATCAGGCTGCAATGATGGGCACTGATCAGGCTGCATTGATGGGCACTGATCAGGCTGCATTGATGGGCACTGATCAGACTGCATTGATGGGCAGTGCAGTCTGTATGTCTCTGTGTGGGCAGTTTTATTGCTGGTATATTGTTTTTGTAGCGCTGTATATATGTTGGTATTTTACTAATAGCAATTTTGAATCCCTAGGAAACAATGATATCAAGAAAGAGAAAAAATTGACTCGAAGTGTAGGATATTCGAAGAACCCAAAAAATCGGTAAGTTTGATGATTTAACTTCATTTTTAACATTGTATTTGTTCCTATTTTTGTTTTATTACTTCTAAATAAGATATGTGCAGTGTGCACAGGAATTTATTCATAATTTTTTTTAAACTATATTCCGGCCCTCCAACGGTCCGAGGGACCGTAATCTGGCCCCCTGTTTAAAAAGTTTGAGGACCCCTGATCTATACTATACAAGCTGGACTGCATTCAGCTGCAAACAATACACACTGTGACAAGGACGACACCTGTAGAAGGACGGCTGTCATTGCCGGAAGGTGAGACCTTCTCTGCTCTTCTTAGGCCTGTTTCACATTTCAGTTTTTTTGTGTCAGTTAAAATCCGCCAAAATGGCGGAAAGCGGATCCGTTGGTAACTGATGTGAACGGATGCCACCGGACGGTTTTTTTGACGGATCCGATGAATGAAGAATTTTAAAGGAACCGCAGCCTGGGAAGAGAGAAAAAGAGAAAGAGAGAGAGAATTTTTTCCGTCCGCCAGAAAGGATTTCAGGGTTAAATTTCCGGCTGTCTTCCTTCCTCCGGGCATGCGCACTGTAAACTGCGGATCCTGCAGCAAAAAAAAGTTGCATGGTCCGACGCAAAAAATTTGGCGGATCCGCAAAAAAATGGATCCAACGGATGGCCATCCGTCAAGATCCGCCGGTAGTGCAACTAAATGGGGAAAAAAATCGGATCCGCCAAAAAAAATGGCGGATCCGTTTTTTTTAAAAACGGCGGATTTTGACTGATGGTCAAAAACGGAAGTGTGAAACAGGCCTTACCTGTTCTGCAAGTTAAAGCTCTATTTCCTTCTGACGTAGGAGAAGGTGTCGTTGATACCTAGTTTGGTTTTATTTCAAGCCTTCTGTGATATTTCACCAGGTAACATCGGACTTCTTCACCACATACAGACTGGACTTACCATAAATGCAGTGTGATCCTTATAACACATTGGTTTCTCGGTTGATATGAGTTTATCATCAGGATTCCCAAAATCCAAGAGGAAACCCAAGTAAAACACAAGGTGAGCATACAAACTCCATAGAGATTTTGCCCAATTTTGTTAAATTAGGACCCAGCACCCCAGTGCTAACCACTGCACCACAGATAAAACTAAAGGGCCCCATTAGAAAAAAGTCAACCGAACCCAATAAATTTGTCCAGCTTGACCGACCATGTGATATGTATGGGGGGGGTCTCTTGGTTATCCCCCTCCAGATAACATTGAGGAAAAAAGAATCTAGCCTGAATTTTAGCAGCCGATCCTTTTTTGTTTGGTGCGGTGGAGGCGTCTCTCTCGTAGAGAACACAGGAGACAAGTGATCCTGTGGATGGGAGAGCCAACAGAAATCGCTGCCACCAAACTATCATTCGGCCACCAGCTCTCTCATGTAAACAAAACAAATTAGGAAAAGCTTTTCCTTGCTGTCTGCCTATAGATTTAAGATCTCAAGGGACTCCACTTATCGGCAGGAGTCAGTCAACTGGGAGTGGCGCTGAATCACTTATCATATTTTATTTTTTTCATTGTAGCCATCATCTTCAGGTATGAATATGCAAGAAAAACAAGATTTGAGGCTGATATGCCAGGAGAGGTGGTGAGTTCTCCTTCAATGGAAGTCTTCTAACAGGCTGGACAGACAGCTGTCTGATATGTTTAGTGAATCCTGTATTGGGCAGGGGGTTGGACACGATGACCCTGAAGGTCCCTTCCAACTCTAACATTCTAGGATTCTACCTTTAGTTAAGTTTGCCTATTTTATTAATATATAAGGCTTAGACTTCAGGACTCATGTATTTTAATCAATAGATCTTGGAATAATAATAATTTCCACAACTGGATGTGTTTCAAAAAATGTTCCTGGGCTGAGATAATCTTATAAAGGTGCCCCTGCTGTGTACTGTGTAATGGCTGTGTCTGTCCATGCAAGACATGGTTAGACCATACCACATTTTCTAGGTGGCGGGGGGGGGGGGATAAGAGAGGATAAAGATATTACAGCAGGGGATTGCAGCTGATTCTTTTTGTGAGGTAAAACATTTCCCTGCCTGTTTTTAAAAAATGTTTTACCTCATAGAAAGAATATTCTGTGTACCAAAAAAGTATACATCCTCCCCTGCCCAGGAGATGTGACCATGTCCCTGTACGGTCAGACACAGCCATTACACAGTACACAGCAGGGGCACCTTTATAAGATTATCTCAGCACAGGAACATTACTGTATATTTAATCACATCCAATTGAGGAAATTATTATTATTACAAGATCGATTGATTAAAATGTACTTTGTTCATGGAAAAATCCCTTTAATGACGCACAATTGATGGTGGCTAGAGTTCTGAAACTTCTCACAACCCAAAACAAAATGGCACACTCGCCTTTCTGCGGACGGGAACGACTAACCACTGACTATAAGGGTAGTTTCACATGAGCGTATACAAATCGTTCAGTTGCATTCAGAAAATTGGAAAAAAAAACATTTTCTCATTTGTCGTCCGTATACAATCCGTTTTATTACAGCAGCAGCTATTCATCATTTCCAAGACCATTTACAGCTTCCTATCTTACAGAACTGCAATCCATCCAGAAAAGTCGGATGCTGTACTGTGGCTCCGTATGGCAGCCAATGTTTTTTTCTCACACCATTAGACTTGAATGGCAGAGTCTCATCCGATTTACGAGCGTGCTGTGTTTTTTTTAATCACATGCCGATTAAGACAGAGAAAAAAATTGGTCAGCTGCACTGCCCCATGGAATAACATTGGTCCGAGTTCAATCTTTTTTTTTTTTTTTTAACGGGCAGTGATTGGACTGACATTACGGTTATGTGCACGAACCCTAAGAGCCATGCATGTGGCCTCCTGGAAAAAAGTGAATGGAGATTAAGGGCACGTTGTTTTCGCAGCACTGCTGTCACCTTCTGCGGGTGTCATAATCATTCGGAGATCAGTGGATTATCCTAAAGTATTGCCTATAATCTCCTTAACGAGACAACCACTTTAATAGCAATATTGCTGATAGTTTACTGAGACTTTAATCACATGTATCTACATGCTGGGAGCCTTTCCTATGATGTACCCAAATTATTAGATGAATATATGTAAAAATGACCTGGGACGGATATATTACTAATTGAAAAGGGGAGAACTCCACGGCGTGACCTCTCTAGCAGGCCATAAAACTTAACTTTTATTCAATATCAAAATAATAAGTTTATTGCAGATGAAAGATTAAAAAAGATTTGCTTCTAATCTGCTAGAATTGCATGTTTTAAATAAGCTATTGCTTCTGATTACCAGACAATAGCACCCCGGGGTGCCACCATTGCTAGGCAGAATAGGGCACTCAGATTAAAAAAACAAGTCCCCCCGACATGTTTCACCATATACACTATACACAGCATCATCAAGGGAAGGCACAAAAGTAGTACTTCCCCTGATGAAGCCTTGTATATGGTGAAACATGATGGGGGGGACTTGTTATTTTAATCTGAGTGCCCTATTCTGCCTAACAGTGGTGGCAAATGAATAATGGTGCAATCATTGTGTGTTTGCGCTGCACATTGGGTGTACACGCAGACATCATTTCCTGAGCTTTACATCCAGTGGATGCCACTGTATAGGTATCCACTGGCAGTATACACTTTTTTTTTTACTGGATACCTATGTGTAGAATAGCATCGTCGGCGACGTTACTCTGTACAGCTCAAAAAAATATAGATTTACACAGGAAAAATAGATCTTACGAACAAGTTTGATGCAGTATTTTAGAAGGCAACTGCATTTAGCAGGAAGGAAAAGTACAAGACCTAACATATTTCCCATTCCTTTTGAACCCATTTCTGGTTTTGTCTAAATAAAATCCCACTGTCTAAAAACTGTCAAAGAAACGTGTTTTTTTTTCTTTAAAAAAGTCTTGATGTGAAACCACCCTAAAGCTTCATTCAGATGACTTTGTCTCACATACATGCTTTATCCATGTCTGTATGGATGGAACTTGCTCCCATTATGGCCTATGTGTCACGTCGCCGCCAGACTTGGGGCCTGCTGTTCCGGTCGCGGCCACTAGGAGGCGCCGGACCACTACTTCATCGCCAGACTCAGGGACGGCTGTTCCTGCCTTGGCCACTGGGAGGGGCCGTGGTTCCGTCACATCAGACTCAGGGCCTACTGTCCCGGCTTTAGCCTCTAGGAGGCGCCGGTCTATCACGTTGCCTTTAAATTCGGGGTCTGCTGTTCCGGTCGCGGTCACTAGGAGGCGCCATGGCTCGCCCGGGAGTTATGGTGCTGACAGAGTAAGGGCACCTGCGCAGGTAACTGGTGGACGCAGGCTCCGCCCCTCTGTCAGTCATCAGAAGGTTACTGCATCATCATCTGGTCTGGTCCTGGGGGCAGTACTGATGACATCATCAGTCCAGGAACCTGTGAGGGGTGACCTGATCCCTCAAATACCTTGGGACTGGTCTTGCAAGCCGCCGGATATATTCTTGGTTCCCCTGTGCGCTACTTGGTGATTGACTATTGTTTGACTCTGACCTCAGCCTGGATTTCTGACCCCTCTATTGCCTGACGATTTTGTACTTCTGCTATTCTCCCGGTTTTTGACCTTGGCCTGGATATTCTGACTCTGCTTCTGCCTAACAATTCTGTACCTCTGCCGTCCTCCTGGTTTTTGACTCTGACCTTGGCCTGAATTTGACTCTGCTATTGCCTGCCCGGTTAAGACTCGGATTCCTGTCTACGCTTTTGGTCCCGTTTATTAACCCCTCTCTGACGACCGTCCTGCTCTGGCCGCTGCTCATATTCAGACAGCTACCTCCTGGGCTCTGTTGTAAATCCAGATCCCTGTATAGGGGTAAAGGGTATCAGTGTTTCTCGGGGTGTTGTCTGGCTGCAGCCCAGAACCGCAGACGGACGTCACACTATAGACATATTCACATTTTTTTTTGTGCAGACCGATTGTCTCCAAAAAAACAAACAAAATGGAGACTTGCTGATTTTGATCTGATTTGAGAATAAAAAACATCCAGACAAGTCAATGGGTCCATGAGAAAAAAAGATAGGTAGGGATTAGGTATCCTGCTTGGCGATAGTTGCAGAACCTATATAAGGACGAATGGGCAGACAGGGTGACGTTAGATCTGTCTAGGGGTCTCCACTCCCCCCTTCCCTGGTGTTTGTTTCCCCTTCCCTTAGCCCTTTGTGTTACACTTAGTCTGTCCTACACTGTGCGTGACATTATCACAGACACACGGATAGCAAAAATCAGAAACACAAACCAAAAATTGAATATCAAATCACTTTTCTTATATTAAAAAAAAAAAAATTGGACGTGTGAAACAGGCCTAATGCTGTTATGTTTTCAGTTTAGCTAGTAAGTGGAATGGTATTTATTGGGGTTAACTGGTATCATTTATAGCAATGTACTGATACAAAACAGAAAAAAAATATCACAAGCCATAAAGTAACAAAACAATTTGGACTTGGTGCCCTAAAGGGATTAGTGTAAGTGTTCTATAAACACTTATATAAAGAAGAGAGCTGGTACTGAAAAGCAAACAAGGATCATACACATAAGCAAACCCATTTGTGCATTAGGGCAGTGACACAGAAGGCGCATAACAACAGTGAATGCGACCCATTGCCTTTGCGAGCAACAAGACCTGCTGGTGGTGCAGCCAAAGCTCCTACTTGCATCTTATCACTAGGACTATTAGGCCGATATCAGCTTATAGTCGTCATGTGATCGCCTGGACATTTATGAATAAATCAACACAGCTGTAGCAACTCAGCTAATTTACAGGAATATTCTAAAAAAAAAAAAAAAAAAAAATTTTTTATGTCATGTCCATATCGTCAGAATGGTTTCGAGGCTGGACCCCAACCATTCTGAAGAATGAACAATTCCAGATTCAGACCCTCAGTGAGAAGATGACAGTATTTGTCTGTATTCTCTCCAATGAAATGAGTGGATGGTTGGAAAACCTATAAGGGCTTTCTCTTTGGGGCTCCATACACATTAGGGGATGTTCACAGGTTGTTTTTGAGGAGGAAACTCTACAAATCCTTCTGAAAAACTCAAAACTCATCAAAAACTTGGGAGTTTGTGCTCCAAAGATTCAGAAAAAAAGACTCAGTGTGCACATACTGTCTACTACATGCTCATTCAGCAGGCAACTGTCTCCCTCAACTATCCACAAAAAAGGGAGTGTTCACTCTGCTGAGCGCTCTGGTGTGCTATACATGAGAGCCCCTGCCAGACTCCTCTGGCAGTGGCTTATGTCACAAAGACAAAAGGATTGTTATTCCTAAGTGAGACATCCAAGATCCTTATTTTCTTTGATGATATCTGTCAGCAGAGAATCTGGAGATCCCATACACATTAGTCTGCGAATCAGAGGATTCGGAAAAAAGTTAGTCTTATCTGTATCGGTGCCTTTATAGGTTTCTTATTCATACTGGGCTACACACTGTATATTTGGCTCCCCATAATAATGTTGAAGACCAGCTTGGTATCTGTGGGTATTCCTGCTGCTATACCACCACAGACTGGCATTTCATGACAAGGACTCAACTTTGTAAAATTGCTTTAAGGGAGGATATTATTCAATGATTGTAGATGACAGTGTCAATTTTGTTGCACAGTTCAAGTTAATTTTAGACTTACTGTAAGAGAAGTGAAGGTCATGCACATTCCACCAAAACCATTCAGACATAAGGCTACGAAAATCAGCACAGACAGAGCTGTAATGGGAGGCAAGAAAAGCATAGGGTTACAATCTGACATATAATTGTGACATCCTTACCTGTTAACTAGCTGGCAAAGATGGCTAACAGAGGACTTTATGCCCACTGGTATGTACTAGATATAAGCCCCGTTTCACACATCTGCAAATTATGGTCCAATCAGGGTCTCCTGACCCAAACTCGACAACCTGATATATGCCTATGAGGGTGATGAGTTCGGGTCAGGAGACCCACGGTTTGTTCTCAGACCGTGAAACACACGTGTGAAGAGATGGCATTTAGGAGACCTTCTCATGATCTGTGCTCTAGAAAAAAATTCTTTTTTTGTAAGTTCAATTTTGGAATCTTGTTTCTTACAACTATGCATTCTGCTGTGCTTCAGTTATTGCTCATGGAAGAGTAAGAATAAACTGACAATTGGGGGTTAGTAATTAGGGGGTGTCCTCTCACAATCTGAGTCTGAACGGACATGTTCTTTAACCAGACGAATGGTACCAACCAGTTTTCAATCTATTCATATATTTAAAGTAGGAATAACAGAGAAACAGCTCAACACAGATCTAAGAAAAAATCTACAACATTATCATTTAATGGTGAGTACAAGTATTTCCTAAGGTAGACATGTCAGGAGAGTAGGCAGGTCATCTTTAAAGGAATCTGTCAGCATGTTCCACCCCCTAACTGCACACATGGACATGTAGGGCTTTTAAATATAAGACAATCTGTACCTTTACTTAACCGATCCGTTATTCTGTTACTGAAAAAAAAAACTTTTATTGCATATACAAGTGAGTGTGAAGTGCTCTGGGCGTGATTGGAGAAGTGCCTGAGCCTCCGCCTCCCCGGCTCCATTCCCCACTTAGCGCACCCTTCTTCTGCTTGTCTGACAGCTCACTGGCTGTGTAGTCAGTCAGGTTAGTGAGTCAAGATGAAGTAGGTAGCACTAAGCTGGGGATAGTGCCGGGAGGCGGAGGCTCAGGCACTTCTCCGACCACACCCAGAGCACTTCAGCTTCATTTGCATGTGGAATAAAGCATAATTTTTGGTCATGGAGCAATAGAATACCTTATCTTTGAAAGGCCTAGATGCTCTTATATGCATATCCATATGGCTTCCCGGAAAAATACA
The DNA here is from genome assembly GCF_039654945.1 of Dendrobates tinctorius. Lineage (NCBI taxonomy): Eukaryota > Metazoa > Chordata > Amphibia > Anura > Dendrobatidae > Dendrobates > Dendrobates tinctorius. The sequence continues at coordinate 34,180,255 of NW_027361684.1, forward strand.
GCTGGCTCACCAATAGGGCTCCTCTGTGGTGTCACAATTTGTCGGATTAGGTCTCTGATATAGACTATGCCATGTACATAACACATAACTCATAAACTAATGGCACAAAGAACTGCAATGTATTGGCAGATGACTCTTACTTACAGTTGGGATTACTTGCTCCATAGGCAATTAGAAGACAAGAAACACCAAAACTGGCACTGAAAAACAGAAAGCAAGCAGTTACATTATATGACATATAAACTGAAGCCATAATAACAAATTTATATCACATCATGCACCTTCCACTTAGCCTCAGCTTGCGGGGCCCATACTTGTCCATGATGATTCCCAAAGGCAGGGAAATGGCACTGAGAAGAAAAGACCCCACTGTGAAGGCCAAGTTCAGCATCTCATCCTGCTCATTGCACACCAGCCAGCCATTCAGTTTAATGATTTGTTTTTCATTTGTGTTATTCCCAAGCTGAGAGCTGCCGTTGGTGGAGTTGTCCCATGTATAGTTATCTAGGGTTAAGAAAGATGGGTAAGAAATGAGCATAATGAACAAAATTGGAAAGGAAAATGAACTATTGTTTAAATTGGATTTTGTGCTTTGTGGTTTTGTGCTACATGTCCTTTTGAAAAAAAATCGGTAATGTTTTTTCTTTCTCCATATCATGATAGTTATTAAAAAGCAAAATGAGTAATTTAAGAATTTACACACTGGCCACTGGGTTACTTTTAGGCTATGTGCACACGCTGCGGATTGGTCTGCGGATTTTTTATCTGCGGAACCGCAGGTAAAACCGCAGGTAAAATGACCTGCGGTTTTACCTGTGGATTGGCCTGCGGTTTATTACCTCTACAATGGAGGAGATGGTAAACCGCAGTAGAATCCGCAGAAAAGAATGACATGTTATTTCTTTCTGTGGATTCAAAACCGCAGCTTTTCCGCAATTAAAAATCCACAGCATGTGCACAGAAAATTGTAAATCCCATAGGATAACATGCTACTGTACACTGTCTGCAGAACTGCTGCAGTTCTGCTGCGGCCAAAACCGCAGCGGAACCGCAGCAAAAACCGCAGCGTGTGCACATAGCCTTAGGGTTCGTTCACACTGGCATATGCTCTCTTAAGTGAGAGAACCGGGCCGATTATGCTAATGATGAGAAAATGGAAACGGTCTTAGGAGCGCAGGAAAGAGACTCAGACAAGAGATGGGGTTAAACCACAACACGTTTCGACGGAGAATCCGTCTTCATCAGGTGGAACTTCCACCTGATGAAGACGGATTCTCCGTCGAAACGCGTTGTGGTTTAACCCCATCTCTTGTCTGAGTCTCTTTCCTGCGCTCCTAAGACCGTTTCCATTTTCTCATTGCTCCTATCCTCCATTGGAGGTTTTCGGCTGGAGCTGCGGTGGAGACCTGACATTTTTGTCTGCCCCTGGGTTGCTTCCTAAGCGCTCCTCTATGACCGCTTATCACTGACGATTATGCTAATGACACTCAGATGAAACTCTGTCAGACAATGATCCAAGCGTCATCTGAGTGTGGAGAAGAAGGAGAACTTAATTTCTCCATCTTCTCCATTGTCTTTGCACGCGTACATCGGACAGTACTGGGATTACATAAGAGTCCAATCAATGTTTCCTATAGACTCATATTTCCTGTCCTTTCAGGAAGAGTTTTCAGCAGGTTCCTTATCAACAGAGGCAGGGTTACAATCACAGATAACACCTGAATCCCAGCTGATAACACAGGATGCACCAATCACAACAGGCGATGTCACAGCTGACCCTGCTCCCTGACTTTCACAATGACCCTTGCACACATTTATTTGATGCTTCAATACAAAAGATAAGGTCTGAGTCAGGTTAATGCTGCTAATGTACATGTAGATTTCCCAAAACAACTTGAGCTTAGATTCTTTAAATGCCCCAGTGGCCTGTATGAAAAGTGCAAGATTTCAAATTTTTTATTTTAATAAGAATTGTGATATAGGTAAAAAAAATAAAATAAATGTTCACATTTTTAAATTAATTTGTTACAAAGCTTGATTTAAACAATCATTCATTTTCTCATGGCACATTCCCTTAACGGGAACCTGTCACCAGGTTTTTCACATATACAATACGGCCAGCATCTGTAAGCCCATAATTCTCCAATGAACTCTGCATAAAAAAAGAGCTTATATTATACTCACCTACAACGTGGTCTGGTCTGATGGGCTTCTCTTGTCTTGATCCGGTGCTTCATCACTTCTTAATTTTTGTGGATTACGTGTCCTACATCATCCACACAGTGTCCTTCATTGCGCTCATGAGCAGGCTTACACCTCTCTGCCCTACCGAGGGAAGATCAAAACACTGTAATGCGCATGCGCGGGGAAAGGCCAAGAGCGCCAGCGCAGGCGCACTATAGTATTTTGATCTACCCTCGGCAGGACACTGAAAAGTACACCTGTGTAGAATGGAGGACACTTGTGTGGATGACATAGTACGCGTCATCTGCACGAAGCAAGAAGGAAGACAGTGATTGCAAAAAGAGAGGAGGTGGTGGATTAAGACCAATGACGACCATCAGACCGGCCAGTAGGTAAGTATAATACAGCATTCTAGTACATTGTAACAAAGGGCTGAAACATGCCGGCCGTACTCTATATGGGAAAAAACTGGTGACAGGTTCCCTTTTAAGAAATGTAAGCAGCGTCTGAAATGCCAAATAAATCCTTAATGGTGTTGCCCACCATTATAAAAAAAGGGTCTGCCCCTTTGCAGAAACAGTGTCACTCTGGACCATGTACTATGTCTGGAATTGCTTTTAATCCCCAATTGAAGTGAACGGTGCTGATATGTAATAGTCAATGGACAAAAGTGGCAGCACTGTTTCTGGGACACTTTCTAATATCAGACAACTACTTTAAATGCTTCTGAAAATTCAAAGGTCAACAATATAATCCAAATATGAACTAAAAGCATGTATAAACTTGTACTGAATACAAACTGACAAAAGACTTCTGTAAAGAAGTCATGGTCAAGGATCTTCAAAAGATTGGGAAGTAAATGTCTATCTAACACAAAGTAAGCAATTAAGTAATGTGCTGTTCTAAAAAAATGAAATATGGCCATAGACTTCAGATTTTTGCAGTGAGAAACGCATTATTTATGAGGCCTGGATGTCATTTGTACCAATTCTAATGGAAACAGTGAGAGCCACTGTAGGGCCATGTTCACACTGAGATTTTTGCAGGAGGTTTTAGAGCAGAAACTGAGCCAAAACTCTCCAAGTCCTCCTCAAAAAAAAAATACTCAGTAAACAGTTTATTTTTATGCATTTTTAACAAATAATCTGTTTCTTCTTCAGGCGATTTTATGATTTGCTGACTATGTAAAACCTTGAATATATATAACAGTGCATTGATAACATCAGGTGCATTCCTCAATGATTACAGATATCCAATCCTTCTTTAAGAAAGAATGCAAGCAAAATGTATTTTAAACAAAACTTTGCTGCCTTTAGCTCTTGTTTTCTTTTCTTAGGATTGCTACTAAAATGGTGATGTGCTGACAGCCATATGTGCTTAGTGCTTTTCAGGACTTTTCTAGACAAAAATATGTTTACAATTGAAAAAAGTGCTGCATTTCTCAAGTTTAGGTATTTAAAAACACTATTACTCTTCTGTGCTTTGTGGCATTTAAATGATAATTGGGCCAGTAGATGTACAAATAACATTTATGATTATGGAAATATTCCAAGTAGCTCATATCAGCCAAGCTAGAGACCCATCTGTAAACAGAACTGTTTTAGGGGTTTTGCTTCTCATCAGTACAGGGAAGTTATTGGTTGGTGTAGAGTTGGCTTCCCTGCGCGATTCCCATCCTCCTCTCCCACAGCAGACGCCAACTCACTCACCGCCCTGGCCCTCGCTTCCTCTTGCCGCTGCAGTCTCTCGGGGTCTGCACACATCTAGCAGATCCCCGGGCATTGTGCTTAGGGTGTACGCCCGTTCCCATTCTTTTAGAGAGACAGCGAACTGTCCTAAAGTGTCCCCAGCCAATAGCTGGGAGACACTTATTATTTAAGGCGCCTCCACTGGTTAGGAGGTGCCTGAACAACATGTTCCGTCAGTTTGTCTGTATGCTTGCTAGTTGTCAGGTCCTGTTTCCCAGTTCCTACCTATTCCCGCCAGCACCTACCTGTACCTGATGTGCCTGTATACCAGCCCTGCCTGCCTGCACCTGTCTTGCCTTTCTGTATACCAGCCGAGCCTGGCAGCACCTGCCATTCCTCTACACCTGTCGTGCCTGCCTGTACCAACCGAGTCTTACCATTCCTGGATGTTACAGCTTCCTGTCCCTTTTGTGCACTTTGATCAAAAACCGCTAAGTACCTTTACGTTTTTAACATTTACAGCAAGTTCATGTATTCATTAATCGCAGTGTGCTGACGCATTGTGTATGTATATGTTTTTTTGTTGGCCACATAGCGTTTAATTTAATACTACGAAATGTGTATGGCCCTGGTGTTTGTTTTTTTTTGTCTTGAAAATAAGTCTCCATCAAGGATGGGGAGAATCGATTTGCAGGACACCGGTCCATCGTCCAGGGCGGTAATGTGTGATTGTTGGATCGCAGGCCTACAAATCGCCATACCTTTTTCCATTCCCAACTATTCTTTTTATTAGCTGGTCCTGGATAACTTTTTGTGTGCATCACGCTGCATTTATAACATCACACCAGCCCGGGTAATAAAAGAAGAGCCAGGAATGGCAGGAGGTAAGGAGATTCCCAAGCTGATGGGACTGGAATCATGTGAATCGATTCTCACTTCTCTTCTCTCCATACATAGAGGGATCTCTTTAATGAGATAGTGGCACATTGAAGTTCTAGGGATGCCACAAATTACGTTACTTGTAGGCGATGTGGAGTAACCCGCTATGATTGGGCATAGTATTTGCACTGTGTTTGCCACATCCACAGGATGGTTGCCATTTTTTTCCAGGACTAGACCTAGGACGTAAACTTGCAACAGCTTCTATAGAAATTATGATTGCAAATGTATAAACCATGATATTGTAAAAAACCTAGAAACAAATTGCAACAAATCAACTATCTGTGACTTCTTTTAGAAGACGATAGAACAAGTATGCAAAAAAAAAAAAAAAAAGTTACTATAAAAGAAATAATAAGGGAAAAAATACAATGTAATTGTACACTTAAGGACCTCCATACTGCAGGCAGTATGTTAATAATTAGTGAAGGAGCACACATATTATCTTCCTTTCCTTCCCATCCCCCCAGGCTATGTGTCAGGGATAAGATACCAGGAAACAGATGTAGGTGAAGAGTCAGATAAGCAACCAATGGTGTTTGGGCCATATGTAAAAGGTAGAAAACAATGCAATATGGTGGCACTTGCCACTGATTATCTCTTACTGTCATTTTCTCTTAGCAGCAGTCAGTGGTTTGCTGGGTGTTAATGAGATCTGTAGATATAACACCTATAGCCACAATCAATAAGTCAATGAAATGCAAAACCAAAAAGATTATTTAATTTACTAATTAATCAATAAAAACAAATAATTATAAAAACACATAAAATACATGAAGAGGCAAAACAGGACATAAAAAAGAATACAAAAATAAAAGACTAGCGGGATGAAACATTTATATATTGTAGCATGTGATATGTCTTTTTAAGGTTTAATTAATAAAGTAAATTATACTTTTGGATTTGCCAGGCACCTATTCACATTATGTGAGATCTGTAGATAGTCATCAGGAGGTGCGGGTATAAGTTGACAGTAAACAAGTCTGTTTTAGCTCTGGAATGGAACAGGCTGTCTGCAGAAAGGTCTTCGCCCATGTCCTCGGCACTTTCAGACTGTTTTGAAGGATCCTGGCTCTTTTCCCAAAACAGAAAAGGGTTTGTTTGTATTACAAGGCATGATAATTTATATCTTAGTACATCATTCACCAAGACGCAAGAGGTAGTCTACCACAGATACTCCACCCAAGTTATGTCTATGAGGCTGGAGCGACATTAGGACATTTGAAACATTTCAAAAAAGTGTAACGCCCCATAAAAAAAATGTATTGTACCAGTAATCTAAACTGATCAAATATAATTTGCCAACATGGCTCCTAAAGGCAGGACCGCCACGCATTGTTTAATGTCCGCCATGATACCACTACGTCCCATTTACTGTGCAAAAACCATACATAAGTTGGCAAAATAAAAATGATGTAGTCCTACCCCATCACCATCAAACACTACAAAAATAATGTATGGTACAGTGACTAGATAATGCCACACAGCAAATATCACCATATAGTGCTCAAATAATACAACCATTATTGTTTATATAGTTAACGGTCTGCGGCTCTATCTCCAGACATGACTACTTAATAGATGAACGTTCTGTAGGAAGATTGATCTTCTGCAAGCCTTAGATACAGTAAGTCCACTAGGGTCTTCTTCGCCGTAGTATCAAGCCATGGATTTGCTGGTCTTCCTCTTCACCTTGTTCCTTCTATTCTTCTGACCATGATGTCCTTCTCCAGTGATGGCTCTCTTTGTATGATGTGTCCAAAGTAGGCAAGTCATAGCTTGGTGATCCTTGCTACTAGTGACGTGTCTGTCTTGAATTGTTCCAAAATTGATTTATTTATTCTTCTTGCCATTCATGGTATTGATAACAGAACCACATTTTGAAGATCACCATCAAACAAAAGAGTCAAGGCCATCTGAAATGCCCCCTTTAACAAAAGTAGCACACTTACTTGGCTGCAAAGTATTGCAGCTTATTGCCAAAGTTAATGCTATGACAGGGCCTTAAAGCTGGCCATAAATGTTATATGCATAGTGGCCATACCAGCAGATATTAGCAGAGATAAGAATTGGGTACTTTAGTTGTCAGAGATAGGCAGCCGGCAGAGGTTCTTATACTAAAAGTGCACCTATGTTTTGCCAAGCTGCGCTGTCTAATATGTATGGGCACTTAGTATGAGCACACAATGGCTTTTTCAGAATGAATATACATATTTCCGTGTAAAAATGACTTGCTGTTCAGTCTTCTGAGCATCTTTTAGTGCTTTAGGTTTCCAAAGATGCCCATGCGTCCTACTATGATGAGAGCCTAACACATAAGTGCGCATGTTTTAGGCTCTGCCCACAGTAGGACAGAGCAAAACGCGCCGGCGGCAATGTTTCTGTGCAAAGGCTATATTTCACCCGGCTATGTGAATGATGCAGGAGCAGTCATCCAAGTCAACCAGAGCAGGAGGACAGTGATCAGAAGCCGGGAGGAGGAGTAGACGCCCCAGCAAGGACAGGCTGGCAGGGTTTACATAAAGCGAAGGAGAATTTTCAAAAGATTTTTGGGAGGTATACAGGGGGAATCCCCATTTATGGAATGCAGCACAGGCGATGATTAAGGTGTTGGTCTAAAGGTACTGTCACACTTAGCGATGCACCAGCAATCCCGACCAGTGATATGACGCGGTCAGGATCGCTGGTACATTGTTAAGTGGTCGCTAGTGAGCTGCCACACAGGCAGATCTCACCAGCGACATCGCTGGGTACGGGGGTCGCTACTTACCTGTCACACTAGGCGATCCTGCGTCCTCCCGCCTGGCTCCACGCTCGTCGCTCGTCTCCACAGCAGGAAGCGCCGCAGGAAGCTGACGACAAGAAACAGTCCAGGACGTTCTCGCGCGATCAGCGATAACCAGCGGGGGAGAGGTCGGAGGTAAGTATCAGACACAGCGATATCGCTAGCAATATCGCTATAACGTCACAAGTTATAGCGATATTGCTAGCGATATCGCTTAGTTTGACAGTACCTTTAGTTCTGACATGAAAAAACTGGTGGTTTCTTCATTGTTGAATGGAGTTTTAAAAAAGTCCAAAAAACATGACTAAAAAAATACGGAAAAGTTGGAAAAACACAGAAAAGAAAAATGCCAGAGACAAAAAAAAAAGTGCTCAGGAAATGACCAAAAATGCTAAAAAAAAGACGCTTCAGGAGAAAAGCGCCGGTGTTTCCTGAAGTGTCTTTCTCTCAAAAAATTTGGCAAGTTCATCCCAAACGTTGATAAGAAAATAAAAAATCACACAAAACAATAACAGTCTGAGTGATTAAAGTGCATCTTTAGTATAAAATAAAAAAAATAACTGAGTCGGGTGTTCTTGCACTATCACTGTACTGAGATGTCTTCCTTTGTCAGTAATTTATGCTTTTAACCTCTTCTGCCTCCCATAGCGTCACATCAGCCATTTTCAGCATCTGCAGAGCCGCCGTCGCTTACACAGAGTCGTCCAATGTTCTGCACTTTCAGGGCCTACTATCGACGACGTGCCTGTGTGTGATGAAATGCGAGGTGTGGCCATGGCCGTTTCTGCAGTTCTTCATCTGCCAGTAATTGTTTATTGTGAGCAGTGATATATTTGCTTATTTTCAACATGTGGGAACATACTAACTAGACTGTAAATTCAAGTGAGACTTGTTCTAATTCATGATGTGCTCCAAACACTACGTAAACATTCTCCAGCCTGAATAACACACGGGTATAACTTGTTATTACTAATACTTACTTAATGCTTGATTTAGCCTGCATCGTGACTGGTCTTGACCTAACCAAGTGGAAAGTTTAACTTCTCTGCCTTAGACTTGTAACTAAATACCCTGGCCAAAGCCAAGTGCCTCATATGCACCCCCTGGCACTCAGTACCTGAGGAGCATTCCCTGCCAACTCTTGCTTTAGCTAACATTCCTTCTATAGCTGAAACAGGATCTGGCAGCCAGATTCATTGGTAACCTTTGTAAAAATGGTTGTGTATTGATTAGATATCCTTAGGATAGGTCATCAGTATCAGATAGATGGGAGTCCGACACCTGACACAGCCACCAATGAGATGTCACTAGGTCCTGCCGCCTCTGGATGGAGAACAGCACCTGCGTATAGTCTGTCTCCGAAACAGTCCCTCAGATGCCATTAACTTCACTGATCTTCAGTACCCAGGAACGGCAACTACACAGTGTACAGATCCGTGGCACTCCGCTCCATACACTCTGTACATCTGGAGCCAGCGGGACCTGGTAACAGCTGATCTTTGGATCTTATTAACACCATGGCCAAACACTGGGACGCCCAACGACCTGATATTGATGACCTATCCTATGGATAGGTCATCAATATCTAAGACCTTGGAAACACCTTTGAAGGGGTTGTCATCATAAATATTTTATTTTATTGGGTTCTTGTACTTAAAAATACAAATACTGCTGCACTTTCCCACAGTCGTTCCAGTGCCAGCACTCCGCTGTTGTCTCCGGTCTTCGTTGATATGGCTGCAGCAGTAACGTCACATCATATGACCGCAACTGCCAATCAGTGGGCTGCAGTAATGCCACACAGCCTTCCCAGAAAAAAATTTGCATTGTGGATGGGCACACATGCTAAGTGAAATTCAGCATAATTGAAACTAGCACTCAAAATGGATAATACTAGTACATATTGCAATTATTTCCACGTAAACCAAACAAAATGCAATGTTACACTTGTATTTTTCACTTATATCATATACATAGTTATATCTATAGGAAGACTCCCCAAGAGAGAATGCAAAACTTTTGAGATGACAGTGCTACCTATCCCAAGAGAGGAAATACCAGATCCATAACACCTTACTGGTTGAGTTGGTCTTGTTGACACAACATAATGAAAGGCTTTCTATGGTGACTCACATTTGGGATGACCTCCTAGTTAATCTGTAACCAGAGTTGGCTTTTTCATGGTATAACAGATGCTTAAGAATGTGACCGCTCTAGTTACAAAGAATTAAATGAGAAATGTGAAATATACAACTACACCAAAAAGGCTGCTATTAGTAAAAGCCGACCAAGTAAATGAAAGGCAAGCAAAGTTTGGCTGAATCAGACATGGTCACTGCAGGCCTCATTCATAGATCATTTTCCCACATACATGTTTTATTCCTGATATGGGGCTGCTCTCTTATCACTGTTTTTTTTGTGGATGCATCTGTTTTTGAGCAGCGTCATAAATTAAAATTGCCCATAGGGGTCTGTGGAAATCATGGACGGTACATGAATACCATCTGTGGGCTGTCCGTTATTAACATTGCAATGTATAAGAGAAGCTTTGAAGTTTTATTTCTTTCTTCATCAATGAAAATCACGGACTGATGAAACACGGAACCAAAACCAAAACTGATTAATAACTGTCAGTGTTTTTACGTCCGAGAAAAATCACATTGCTGCAGGCCCAAGAGGGTTCCCCGCACACGATCATGTTTACACAGGGTTTTTCAAGGAGCTTTATTCAGCGGATCCACTCAAAAATCCTTCCTAAAAACTGCTTCAAAAAGGTGCACAAAGCCTTAGGAAACATTTTAGAGAAAAAAAAGAGCATTTTTGAAAGCCTCAAAAACTCTGTACGAACATTGTGTTTGTGTGCTAAGCTGTAAAAGCCTGAAACAGACGACCCATGTGCCAGAAACATTAGAGTACACCCGTACTCTGTAGCCTGGGTATTTTCCAGGAAAATAGGAAGTGCCGTACCGGCTGTGTTTAATGTCGAAATCCCTTCCTGCCACTTCCTGTTGTCTTCCTAGAGGATACACATATACTGTATCTTAGGCCAGGGATATAATGTGTATGCCGACAGCTGTAATGCATGCTCTCTATGCTCGGATTAGAAGCACGTGGTTTATGATCATGCAGAAAAGTCATGGCCGAAAACTAGATGATGCCACAGAGAGGTCACATTTTGCATTTTTTGGGGGGCGATGAGTGAAGATCTGAAGCAGGAAGTGACCTTAGGTGCCTGATACTATAGTGATCTGCCAAATGTACGGAGCGAAAAATATCGCTTCATAAAGAAGCTCATTGTCTTGCTACTACTGCAAGCCTTGGAGATTTCCATGAGCGTCACAGTCAGGAACCATTATTCCGCTCCTATAAGTACAGATCCAGGGATACACTTGTAGGCAGTTCACCGAAGAGGAAACAGACGTTGTTGTCTCCATCTAATTTTAGATTAAGTGTAATTTGAGGTTGATAAAATCTGACTATTTGGAAATAATAGAACACATAGAGCAGTGTTATTGCCAAGCATCCAGAATTTTTGGACTTGGTTCCTAATAGGCACCAATATCTGTATCTGCAGTCTCCTATTGATCTCATTAGACACATCAGGCTCTGGCAGAGATGCACTGGATATCCATAGATTTACATAACTCCTGCAATCCTCCATAGCTGGGAATCACAGCCTCGGGGTTCACAGTATGTCTAATACAGATTTTTGCAGCGGATAGAACTATTAATGGAATTAAGGCTCATTAGTATGTTGTGAAAAATATCTGTGCAGATGGGAATGCATGCCCTGATACCGATTCCTACAAGATTCACCATATATTTGACACATTGCAGTGAATGATCATTGATACTTGCAGGACATTTTATCCCTTGGTCCATCCAGAAATATAGAAAAAGTATGAAAGAGTTTTCAATTTTTTTTTTTTTACTTAGGTTATTTAGATTATTAATGGAGATAAGCAAATTTCCCAATATTATTTTAGGGGCAGATTAGCTCAATTCGACCACCGGTGGCCCGAAAAGACGTTTATTATAATTTGAGGACTCTCCAGACCCCAAAAGCATAATAAACTAAGGGTAGAGAAGACACCAAAATTAATACAGTACATTACAAGTCTATGGCCCTTCTGACGCTCCCATCTAGTGACGACACCAGTGAAAGGAGCACTGGAAAAATTGAAGAATGGCGTGGAGGACTGGGGAGTGCAACGTTCGAGGAGGCTTAAGGACACATGAGGGCCTAGGACAGTCAAGTATAATTTATTTTATTATTTTAACCCTTACCAAGCCCATAAAAGAAGACACCAAGGCCAGCTTGCTGCAATTTTGCTGGATAAGTACGAACTGAATACCCAAAATTTTGGATTTACCAGAATCCAAAACTTTTGAGAAATTCAGAACAAGTTTGATTTTGTTATGGATCCATTTGCTTATATGTAATTATTATAATGTTATAAATGTAAAACTCCATTCTCAGTGTTCTGAGAAAGCAGACTTTACATATATGTGCATTTTAAAAGCCTTAATTTATTGTCACAGAGAAAAAGGAGCAAATTTCACACTAGTAATTTACTGTACCTTGAAGCTCCTTAACCCTGGATCTGCAGTAAAGACATTATATATATATATATATATATTTATATATATAAACAGTATATACATAATTCCAATAAACAGATTCCTAATGAGGATATATGATCTTGATTCCAAATAACCTAGTCACTAGAGTTGAGCGAAACAGGTTGGTCAGATTGAAAAGTCGCCGACTTTTGCCAAAGTCGGGTTTCGCCGAGCGAAACCCGACCATAGCGTGAGGTCGGCCATGCGGTCGGCGACCTGAGCACCAAAGTCGGATTTCACAGACTGCTTGCACGTGACTTTTTTTCAGCCAATGAGCAAGGACGTACACTGTGGGCAACGAGATGACATGTGCAACGTCGAGAGAGAGTTTTCGCGCTCTTTAAAAAAGCGGTCCGGCATGTAGGTGTGTTTTCTGTCCTCCACTCCCTGCCGACTTTACTTCCCCATTAACTTGCATTGGGTTTTGTGTTTCAGTCGGACCTCAGACTTTTCCCGATAGTCGGCCGATTTTGTTCGACTCAACTTTTGGGAAAGTCAGGTTTCATGAAACCCGACTCGACCCTAAAAAAGGCAAAGTCGCTCATCTCTACTCGTCACATTATCCGGAACATTTTGTGTAATGAACTAATGCTGTTTGCTTGTTAAGTGGTCACCCCCTGCCAGGCATAGCCAACAACAAATCATTGCTTTATACTCTAATTGTAGAGCCTCTAATTACAGATAATGTGCAGAAACAGTGAGGTTACTCATTTTTAATGGTTCACATCTCAGCCATTTTTTGGCATATACACATGATAAACCATAAATGTCTGATACATGTGGCTCTTATACTGACAACAGGACACCACCTCACGGCCGCTGTGAATGGAGAGGTTTGAATACCCCTTAAAAGTTTTTTTCTGGTCTCAGAAAATTGCTATTCCCAAGCTGCAGTTCAGTTTAAAAACAAACTGCGCTTTACTCACCCTCCCCAGGTCTCCTCCAGGTATATGCTATGGTCTACCGTGCTGAGGTCAAGGCGACAGCGCTGCAGCCAAACACTGAGCTCAGCAGCTCTGAGCGGATTGTACCACAGACTCGGGCAGAGCTGCTGAGCTCAGTTACTGGCTGCAGCGCTGTCTACGTGACGCAACGCTGCAGGCAGTAGCAGAAGGTGGAAACTGCAGCCGAGACTCCGCGCTGGACCTGGGGAAGATGAGTAAAGAAGAGAGTTTTTTTTTTTCTTTTTAAAACAAGCTACAGCTCGGGGACAGCAGTTTTCTATAACCAGAACATCCCTTTAAATTAGTTTAATGAATGCAGTCCACCAGTAATATAGCATGATTCAACAAATACTAGTCAGGAACATACCATCCACACCATAAGTGGGAAATGCTTTGTGGGAACAGTTCATGTATTGGAATCCAATGTGGCTCTTTAGATTCTAATGGATTCCTCATTTCCACTAGTTTGCATTCCAATAGAGACACTAATGGTGGAAGGCTACCTTTACTATAGTGCACAGTACAAAATACAATAGGACCCATTTTCATTCTTTGCAATGAATGCACAAGGAAAAGCAATGACAGCTCTCCAGGGAGAAGGCCTCCTGCTACACTACATGTGAATTGTCCGGTCCCACAGAGATAAGAATGAAGGGTGTGGATGCAACTCTACAACTATACAACTCGTCTCTCAGCATATCCTGGAGACAAATACTTATTTATAATGCATATCTAGCAAACATCAGCCAAGGGTATTTCTACTAGATGAGACTACTTAACAATGAAGATTATAGGGGTTACATAGCATTTGTTCAGTGGTCCCATTGGGGTTTACATCCAAACTGCAGAAAACAGGATTGGGGCGTACACGTTGATGAGGTCATTGAATATAAAGATGCGGAGGGAGTCACCGTGTGCTCTGTTGTACATTATTTTCAGCTGTATACGGCTATTGCAGGTGGGCAACAAGACATAGTGGACTGCATCTTGCTGCCAGCATCAACAAGGTGTAAACGGCCAAAAATGATGCTCAACAGAGCACTTTGTGACTTCATCTCCAACATTAGAGCCAATGGCTCGGTCAGTGCATTTGACCCAACCCGGTTTTGTAATGGTTCTAACGTAACCTCCAACGGGTCACTGAATGTAGTGGCAAGTGCTATGTGAACCCAATCTATGCTCTAGCCTAAATTTTAAGGCGACTAAGGCAGTACATGTCACACCAATGCATTGATCTTGTAACTTTACCATAAAAGTTTATTACGGACATTTGGGTGGTTCTAAGCTGTAATTTCATAATGGGTATAAATATCCTATAAATAATCATGACCGACTACCCTTTCATCAATTTCTGGAATCAATCTATCAGCACTAGAAAATAGTGTCCAAATTTTGAGAAGATCACCTTGGCTCTCAAGAACACATTCCTGATATCTAGTGGGGCAGTATGAGGAGAATAATGTTGGTATTATTGTCTGCACAATGAAAAGCCGCCGCAACTCACTCATATGGACATCAATAAAGAAATGTTCCTTCAACTCCAACATGACTCAACAGTTTCCATCTGTCACAAATGCTGACAAAAATGTACTTTTTGTAAAGATTAGATCCTTGATGACTTAGGGCACTCGGGTTCATAAGTTCAACTCAGGAATATTTGTTCAAAACCAGGCAAGAAACCCAAAGGAAAAATGTTTGCAATTTATTGACGAGCGGTAAAAAACAAAGTCACTAGTGACAAAGGGAGATGTATATTTATTGTGACTCTAGTTCACCAGTGATGAAAAAACTATAAAAGTCCATAGTTTTAACGTTTGTGCACATGGAATCTTTTTCGAAACAGTCAAAGACGAGTTTTGTAGCGGAAACAGTCTCAGATAACGTTCCTTCTTTGGAGGAGTTTTCTTTTCCTCCTGACGTGTTTTTCAGCCTTTTGATAGGACAGTACATAGTTTAATGCCAATTCCGTCAGGAATTGCTTTTCTCCCACCAGGCGTCTTTCAAAACTTGAAATGTAAAAAAAAATGCCCAAACCACTGAACATATAAACGAAAAAGTAGTTTTACAATAGAAATGAATAGGACGAATAAGCCATGCAGTTTTTGAGTTATTTTTCAGTCTTTAATTGGAGCGAAGGCACTTCTGAAAACTTCTGAAAACTCTATGCACATACCATAAGGAGGAAAAGAATTAGGCATGATGATATATAGGAGGATGCCCCTTCTTGTAGGCAATGGTCTGCATGGCTGCACTCACACACACATTAAATACGATCTCCTTGGTAGATTTAAGTCCCATTTACTTGGGCCAAACTAGCATTCATAGGGACACTCACATCCGAACACGAGCCTGTGTAAACATGCAGGTTGGCGGGCAAAACAGCAGATTAGTTAGTTTATGTGGGTTTATTTAAGTATCCTTGCCTGCAGCACATCACACTGTGCAAACAGCTGTAGACAACATGCATGTTGTATGCAGTCAGAAACAGCATAACAACAACTGCTCTGACTCCCTATGGTTTTCTTAGCAAATGCAAAAGGATCCATAAATGACCACCAATCAATTTGTATAATGTCAATTGCTCTTCCTTAGGGTGCAGTCAGACAGCCATATAAAATGGACTGAGATCGGAACACAGTACATGGACTGGCTGGCAGCTCTCCTGACTTGAGCATGACATCCTTATGTATTTCTATGCAGATGTCACGCTCGGGTTGGGAGAGCTGCCAGCCAGTCCCTGCACTGCGTTCCGATCTCAATTTGATTTATACAGCTGTCTGACTTGCGTCCTTAATGTGCATAAACCGGACGGTATAATTGGGCCTTCAGTTCAACCTGCCAAAAAATACTTGGAAAATCAGCCAACACATGTTAGCAATAATTATCTACCCCATACACCAAGGAATCAGTGCATTATATATATTTATGAAATCCACCTGGTGGGTTTGGACACCTTTTTTTGTGTGTATGGCTTTGAAGACCATGGACAATAGTAAGAAGTGCTCTAAGTATGAGCTCTCATTGCAGTTTGACTCTAACTTTACACTTTTAGAACCAAAGTTCACCTAACAAAAGCTTTTATGTGCTGAAATGCAATACTGTATACAGGATCAGGAATTTTGTCTAGTTTCAGATAACAATATCTACAAAATCACACCGAGCATGAAGGCATTACGAGCATGAAGGCATTAGGAGCATGAAGGCATTAGGAGCATGAAGGCATTACGTGTCTGAACAGACTGGAATCACTAAGTGTAGTGCATTCCACCTAATCATAGCCATGATTATAAAACACATGTAAAGCTTTCCACCCTTAACTAATTAAAGACACCACTTCTGCAACCAGCACTTATCTCTAGAATATGGGACCCCCATTACCCCACTCTACCTAATAAGATGGAAACATTATTATTATTTATATAGGGCCATTGATTCCATGGTGCTGTACATGAGAAGGGGTTACATACAAATTACAGATATCACTTACAGTAAACAAACTAACAATGACAGACTGATATAGAGAGGAGAGGACCCTGCCCTTGCGGGCTTAAGGGGCCTTTACACATAGCGATATCGCTAAAGCGTCACCGATTTTGTGACGCAGCAGCGATATCGCTATGTGTGATACTTACCTTCGACCGGCTCCCCCGCTGTCTGTCGCTGATCGCGCGAGATCGTGCAGCTCCATTTCTCGTCGGGCGCTTCATGCTGGGCTTCCTCCACGAGCGACGAGTGGACGCGGGCGGGAGGACGTCAGGATCGCCACGTCTGAAAGCTAAGTAACGACCGCTGCTGCATCGCTACATCGCTGTGAGATCTGCCTGTGTGGCAGCTCACTAGCGACCATTTAGCGATGCACCAGCGATCCTGACTGTCGTATCGTTGTCGGGATCGCTGGTGCATCACTAAATGTAAAGGGGCCTTTACATTCTACAGGATGCTGGGGTAGGAGTCAGTAGGTTGGCGGGTTGCAGAAGTTCTGGTGTTGGTTGAGGCGATATCTCCGGTAGTGGTGAGGAGGTATCGGGGTCATTGCAGTCTGTAAGCTTTCTTGAAGAGGTGGGTTTTCAGGTTCCGTCTGGAGGATCCGAACGTGGTTGATAGTTGGACATGTTGGGGCAAAGAATTCCAGAGGATGGGGGATATTCGGGAGAAGTCTTGGAGGCGGTTGGGTGAGGAGCGAATAAGTGTGGAGGAGAGAAGGAGGTCTTGGTAGGACCGGAGATTACGTGAGGGAAGATATCGGGAGATTAGTTCAGAGACACATGGGGGAGACAGGTTATAGATGGCCTTGTAGAATCATAGAATCATAGAATCGTAGAGTTGGAAGGGACCTCCTGGGCCATCTGGTCCAACCCCCTGCTCAAAGCAGGATTCGCTAAATCATCCCAGTCAGATGTCTGTCCAGCCTCTGTTTGAAGACTTCCATTGAAGGAGAACTCACCACTTCTCGTGGCAGCCTGTTCCACTCATTGATCACTCTAACTGTCAAAAAGTTTTTTCTAATATCTAATCTGTGTCTCCTCCCATTCAGTTTCATCCCATTGCTTCTAGTCTTTCCTTGTGCAAATGAGAATAAAGTTGATCCTTCTACAATGTGACAGCCCTTTAGATATTTGTAGACAGCTATTAAGTCTCCTCTCAGTCTTCTCTTTTGCAAACTAAACATTCCCAAATCCTGCAACCTTTCCTCATAAGACAGCGTTTGCAGACCGGTCACCATTCTGGTCGCTCTTTTCTGAACTTGCTCCAGTTTGTTGATGTCTTTTTTAAAATGTGGTGCCCAAAACTGGACACAATATTCCAGATGAGGTCTGACCAAAGATAAGTAGAGGGAAATAATGACTTCACGTGATCTAGACTGTATGCTTCTGTTAATACATCCTAGAATTGCATTTGCCTTTTTTGCTGCTGCATCACACTGTTGACTCATATTCAGTCTGTGATCTATTAGTATACCCAAGTCTTTTTCACATGTGCTGTCACTTAGCCCTATTCCTCCCATTCTATATATGCTTTTTCCATTTTTATTGCCCAGATGTAGTACTTTGCATTTCTCCCTGTTAAAAACCATTCTGTTAGTTGCTGCCCACTTCTCCAGTTTATTTAAATCTTTTTGAATCCTCTCTCTCTCTTCTCTAGTATTAGCTATCCCTCCTAGCTTTGTGTCATCAGCAAATTTAATCAGTTTACCCTCAATTCCTTCATCTAAATCGTTGATAAAGATGTTGAACAATACAGGGCCCAGGACAGAGCCCTGTGGTACCCCACTTGAGACATTCTTCCAACTGGATGTGCAGCCATTTACGACCACTCTTTGGGTCCGATCACTAAGCCAGTTATGAATCCACCTAACAGTTGCCTTGTCCATTCCATACTTAATCATTTTTTCAATAAGGATTGTATGAGAGACTTTGTCAAATGCTTTGCTGAAGTCAAGATATACTATATCTACAGCATTTCCTTGATCCACCCAATCAGTGATACCGTCATAGAAGGAAATTAAGTTAGTCTGACATGACTTATTAGTTACAAACCCATGCTGACTCTGTTTAATCACTTCATTCTTATCCAGGTATTGACATACATGTTGTTTAATAATTTGTTCAAAGATCTTTCCTGGTATAGAAGTCAGACTCACCGGCCTATAGTTACCTGGGTCCACCTTCTTCCCCTTTTTGAAGATAGGAACAACATTTGCTCTTCTCCAGTCTTCTGGCACTTCTCCTGTTCTCCAAGAATTTTCAAAGATTATAGAGAGGGGTTCAAAAATTTCTTCTGCTATCTCCTTCAGTACTCTGGGGTGTAATTCATCTGGACCTGGAGACTTGAATTCATTTAGGCTAGCTAAGTGTTTCCTCACTATCTTTCTGTTTATAGATATCCTGGATTCTTCTATTCCCTTAATAGGACAGTGAATAACAGTTGATGTTACATTTCCTTTCTGAGAGAAAACAGATGCAAAATAGGAATTTAAAAGTTCAGCCTTCTCAACATCCTGTCTTACCATTTCATCATTTTCATCCTGTAAAAATCCTATGGCATCTTTGACTTTTCTTTTACTTTTGACATATCCCCAAAATCCTTTATTATTGCTTTTGACATCTCTTGCAAGCCTCAATTCATTTTCAGCTTTAGATAATCTGATTTGTGCCCTGCAGGTTCTGCAGACAGCATTATATTCTTTTTTAGATATGCCTCCCTCTTTCCATTTTATAAACATTTTTTTCTTCCTTTTTAGCATGTGCTTAAGTTCTGTGTTCATCCATCCTGGTTTCCTTAACTGCTTCCTATTCTTCCCTCTTTTCGGAATTGTTAACAACTGTGCTTTGAGAATTTCATTTTTCAAGATTTCCCATCCTTCCTGGACATTTTTGTCTTTAAGGATATCCAGCCATTGGATCCCTCCAATTCTCTTTCTGAATCCCTTAAAATCTGCCTTTCTGAAATCTAACCTTGAAGTCTGAGTCTTCACAGGTCTTCCGCCTCTAGTTATCCAAAATTCTAAAATAGCATGGTCGCTACCTCCTAGGGTCCCAGCCACTTTTACCTCCTCAACCATTTCCTCCCTGTTTATAAGGATTAGATCCAAAGTAGCAGTTCCCCTTGTTTTCTCCCTTACCGTTTGGAAGATAAAGTTGTCAGCAAGAGAGGATAAGAATTTCCTTGACCTGTTAGTTTTGCCTGAGAGAGGTTCCCAACAAATGTCTGGATAGTTGAAATCTCCCATGACAACTATGTCATATTTTTTGGAGAACTTGGCCATTTGATGCATAAAGAGTTCATCCATAGCTTCAGCTTGCACAGGCGGCCTGTAGTAAATGCCTACAATGGTGTCCTTTCCATTGTTCTGTCCTTGTATTCTTACCCAAACAGTTTCCACAGAACTCCCAGTCTCTGAAGCTTCAATCTCTGTGCAGATATACGCGTTTCGAACATACAATGCGACACCCCCTCCTCGTTTATCAAGTCTGTTTCTTGCAAATAAGTTGTATCCTTCTAGTCTTGTATTCCAATCATGTGTATTGTCCCACCAAGTTTCAGTGATTCCAATGACATCATATTTCTTTTCCTGTGTTAGTAGTTCCAATTCTCCTTGTTTGTTGCCCATGCTTTGTGCATTAGTATAGAAACATTTTAGTTTGTGATTGGTTTCTCTTTCTCCAATATTTTTATTAATTAGATTCTTTCGTCTTTGTTCTTCCTTTTCACTTCTAATAGCAGAGTTCTCAATAGCATTTGTCAGGTGTATGGCTTTTTCTGGTCTTTTGCTTCCCTTCCCATGTTGTTCTAGTTTAAAGCTCTCCTTACAAGTGTAGCAAGGCGACTTCCAAATACATGCTTTCCAGTCTTCGTAAGGTGCACCCCATCTCTAGCAAGTAGTCCATCGTATAAGTAGTTCACTCCGTGATCCAGAAATCCAAATCGTTGCTGACGGCACCATCGACGTAGCCAGTTGTTCACCTGCAGAATCTTATTCCACCTCCTTGTTCCATGGCCATCCACTGGGAGGATGGAAGAGAAGACCACCTGCGCTCCCAGTTCTTTCACTTTCTTGCCTAAGTCTTCAAAGTCTCTGCAGATGGTTTCCAGGTCGTTTCTTGCAGTGTCATTTGTCCCCACATGTAGTAGCAGGAATGGGTAGTCATCTGTAGGTCTGAAGAGTCCTGATATCCTGTCAGACACATCTTTAATTTTTGCACCTGGAAGACAGCACATTTCTCTTGAAGTTATATCCGGTCTGCAGATAGCGGCCTCAGTTCCTCTCAACAGGGAATCCCCCATGACCACCACTCTCCGTTTCTTCTTCACAACATTTTTCTTTCTCCATCCAGGAGGACTCTGAAGGCGTACAAGGTTGCTGCTTGTTGGCAAAGTCTTATCCTGATGTATTTCTTCATTGTTTTCCTACGTGAGAGCCTGGTACTGGTTTCTGTGCAGTATGGGTGCTGACTGCCTCCTGATCCTCCTGCTTCTCTGGGTCACATGTCTCCATTCCTCTGTTTCTTCAGGTGCACTTCGAATTTCTTCTCTTTCTGTAACATGAAGAGATAATTCTGCTCTGTCCAAGAACTCTTCACCTTC
The DNA here is from genome assembly GCF_039654945.1 of Dendrobates tinctorius. Classification (NCBI taxonomy): domain Eukaryota; kingdom Metazoa; phylum Chordata; class Amphibia; order Anura; family Dendrobatidae; genus Dendrobates; species Dendrobates tinctorius. Next base: position 34,201,503 of record NW_027361684.1, read on the forward strand.
CTTAATGATCTTCAACGTAGCTAACCTCTCTTCGAGATTTTGCAACTTTTCCTCCAACAGGGACACAAGCTTGCATTTGTGGCATGTGAAGTTTGGCTTTTCCACTGGTAAGTCTGTGAACATGTAGCAAGAAATGCAGCTCACCAAATGGCTCCTGGCCTCTTCCATCTTGAGATTTCTTAAAAACAATGAAAGATGAGCCCAAATTTCCTCTTTTCAGCTGCAACGGCCAAAACCCAGTGATCGTTGAGCTCGCGGAGACTCTTCACTTATCCCAGAAGGCACTGGGAATATGCAAATGATCTCCTCAAGACTCTTCCCCTGGTTTTCCGATTTCCTCTTTTCAGCTGCAACGGCCAAAACCCAGTGATCGTTGAGCTCGCGGAGACTCTTCACTTATCCCAGAAGGCACTGGGAATATGCAAATGATCTCCTCAAGACTCTTCCCCTGGTTTTCCGATTTCCTCTTTTCAGCTGCAACGGCCAAAACCCAGTGATCGTTGAGCTCGCGGAGACTCTTCACTTATCCCAGAAGGCACTGGGAATATGCAAATGATCTCCTCAAGACTCTTCACTTATCCCAGAAGGCACTGGGAATATGCAAATGATCTCCTCAAGACTCTTCCCCTGGTTTTCCGATTTCCTCTTTTCAGCTGCAACGGCCAAAACCCAGTGATCGTTGAGCTCGCGGAGACTCTTCACTTATCCCAGAAGGCACTGGGAATATGCAAATGATCTCCTCAAGACTCTTCCCCTGGTCAGTATTAGTAATTTGAACTGGATACCTGAGGGAATGGGAGCCAGTGAAGAGATTTGCAGAGGGGAGGAGTAGTGAGGAGAGAGATGAATTAGTCGGGCAGCAGAGTTAAGGATGGACTGGAGAGGTGCAAGGGTGTTAGCAGGGAGGCTACAGAAAAGGATGTTGCAGTAGTCGAGGCTGGAGATGATGAGGGCATGCACAAGCATTTTAGTAGATTGGGGGTTGAGGAAAGGATGGATTCTGGAAATATTTTTGAGCTGGAGGCGACAGGAGGTAGAAAGAGCTTGGATGTGCGGTTTGAAGGACGGGGCAGAGTCAAAGGTTACTCCGAGGCAGCGGACTTCCGGTACGGGGGAAAGTGTGATGTCATTAATTGTGATAGATAGGTCAGGTAAGGAAGATCTGTGAGATGGAGGAAAGATGATGAGTTCAGATTTGTCCACATTGAGCTTGAGGAAGCGAAAGAAGGAGGATATGGCTGATAGACACTCCGGGATTCTGGAGAGCAGAGAGGTGACATCTGGGTCAGAGAGGTAGATCTGAGTGTCATCAGCATAAAGGTGGTACTGGAATCCGTGGGACTTTATGAGCTGCCCCAGGCCAAGTGTTTAGTTTGAGAAGAGTAGGGGTCCTAGAACAGAGCCTTGGAGAACTCCAACGGAGAGAGGGTGGGATAAGGAGGTAGTGTGGGAGTGGGAAATGCTGAATGTGCGGTTGGAAAGGTATGAGGAGATCCAGGATAGGGCGAGATCTTTGATGTCAGAGGAGGAGAGGATCTGAAGTAGGAGGCAGTGGTCAACTGTGTCGAAAGCAGAGGACAGGTCTAGAAGCAGAAGTATAGAGTATTGTCCGTTTGCTTTAGCTATAAGTAGGTCATTAGTAATTTTGGGCAGGGCTGTCTCAGTGGAATGATGGGGACGGAAACCAGATTGTAGATTGTCAAAGAGCAAGTTAGATGAGAGGTGGGAGGAAAGTTCAGCGTGGATGTGCAGCTTCAGGAGTTTGGAACATGGATGAAATAGGACAGCCATTCTACAGAAAAGTGTGAGTAGTTGAGGAAGGACACGGAAGAATCATGTCTGGAACTATTGCTAAACAGATTCATAATAATGGATTACTAACTGAATGTTGAATGTCAATGGCCACGTGGTATTCAAGGTAACCTGCAATACTGCACGGCCATTAACACTTATCAATCATTTATCAATACTTTTCCATGAATCTGTCTGAACACAGCACCAGGCTTACACAACTGCACACATTACAGTATTGTGGCCACATCTCTGTCATCTAGCTTCTGCCCTGTTGGACCATACGATCGCACAGGAATAATGTAATGTGTTTATTGTTCTGCCAACATATATCTTAGGCCATGTGCACAAACTGAGTATTTGGTGAGTTTTTTACCCCAGTATTTGTAAGCCAAAGTGGAACGGTCAGAGGAAAAGCATAATAGAAACATTTGCACCACTCCTGCATTTTTCACTTACTCCTGGTTTTCGCTTACAAATACGCAGGTAAAAAACTCACCAAATAATGAATGTGTGCATGTGGCCTTTAGCTGACCATACACATGACTTCAGAGTTATCTGTCCTTCATGGTTTGCCTGTGAAGGTTTTAGTTCTGAGCAAAGCTAAAACAACACATCAACAATTGATCTCTGTGTCAAGGTCTGAGCTTCCATTGATGCAGGTCTGTTTTTCTTACGTTAATAGCCTTCCAACTACAGCATCTAATAGCATTCCCAAAAATCCATCAAAACAATTTTTGACAGATATTTGACTCTGGGTGTAATGTCTCATTCTCATTTGGTCAGCAGAAATTGGTTTATATCACCTGCCTTTTTGGACATCTAAATTCTCTACTCAGCTTAAAGAGGTTCTCCGGTGAAAACAAGTTATCTTATCACCTATTCTTTGATGTAGCCATAATGCCGCGTGTCTCTGCATGTATACTTTATGGCTTTCTTGTGCACTGTATAATGTGGCATCAGGAGACCGAGCAACTCTAATGAGCTGATTCATGTTTCCTCTGAACTGACAGACTTGGATGGAACGGACTTCTTTCTGGCCAAAGTTCAATGGAGGACTCAGCAGATCCTGAGCTCCATGGACTGACAGTTGAGGTTTACTTTGCGGTCCAAAGGGCGGCTCCAGGAGTGCTGAGATGCTTTTTCTGGACTGAGTAAAGATAGCAACACTTCATGCAGATGTGAGCAGAGTCCTTCTTTCATAACCCTTTGTTATGCGACATCTACTCATTTTCTTGCCTGTGGCAGCAGCTCTGGGAGCACGTTATGGCTGAGGCGTTGTCTGAATTACTTACTGAATTGCTAATGTCAGAGAAAATGTTCTTGCCCTCTGACCGTGTGGTAAAGTCAAATGCTAATGAAATAATATGACGTGGGGACAGAGTGTAAAGGTTTTAGCCATAAAAATTACAACTAGAACAATTTTTCCAAAGACATAGAGGTAAATGTAGCATTAAAATAAACATGAGCAAAGAATTTCCAAATCCGTCCAAGAAAAAGAAAAGAGTACTAAAAAAATAATACTTTTAGTATTGAACAGATGCAAGATGGTTTATAAGACGATACCACACTGTTTTTTTGGAGCGGAGGAAATTGGAGTAAATGCAAGAAAGAATAGAGAATACTAAATCCATGGGGATGATAACCCGATGTCAGATTCATATGCAGGACTGTTATGTCCATTCATATAATGCTGGGTATATCAAAAGGGGCTCTGTGCTGCTATATAGAGGACAGAGTCCCCATTTATCACATCTATATAATCTTAATAGGGCACATGAACTGGCGTTGTCTTCAGGAGACAACCTGATGTTATTAAAGGAGTTACCCCACAAGCATAAATCATGATAGGTGATAAATGCACCGCCAGGATACCTGAGTCTCATAGCAGGTGGTATGTGCATGCACGACCACTGCTCCATTCACTTCTCTGGATGTATGGGTGCAGTTGAGCACAACCATGACCACCGCTCCCATAGACAGTGATCAAGCGACAATTGCACATACCGATCCACTAACATAAGGAACACAGGCTCACAGTTATCATGATTGTTGAGGGTCTCAGAGCTGAGGCACCCAGCCATCATTCATTCATAACCTGTCCTTTGGATAGAGTTGGTGAAAATCAATTCCCTCGTCCCAGTCCATCGGCCATAACAGTTGTCTGGCCGGTGAACGGGAAAGGGAGTACCTCCTCTTATCTGGCCATGTTTGTGTCTCTCTTGATTAGCCGACCTGGCGTAACATCACACCTACGTCAGGCTACGCCAGACCGGCTAATCAAAAGAAGAGCCGCTGATAAAGTCAGAAAAGAGGCGGCACTCCCTTGCCTGTCCAGTGGCCATAGATCATTGTCATGGCCGATGGAGTGGGATTTGGGAATTTGCACCGACTCTAGTAATAAATGGTCTTTGAGGGATAATCATCTCCATTGTGAGAATGAGAGGAAACATGGACTGTGAAATCTATGCCACCTGTGTGCACTTACCAAAGACAGAGCTCAGTTTTATGGAAAAATGAAAGCTGTGCCGTGATAACGAGTTTTGCTGTGTATAAGTTTTTGTAGGTAAGTGTGTTACTGTATTGCTTGGTTGTGTAAGTGACTTTTCATTCTGAGTAATTAGCTAGAATTGTTAGAGGTAAAAAGACTCCGACATAAAGACGCCGCAGCTTCAAGATCACGGCTTTCACACTAATTTATCCACTATGTGTACCTGACTCACGAGGCACAAATCTCCTGACTGAATCTATTACCAAGCAGGAGGTATAATTACTCCGGTCTTCCATCATCTGACATTCAGTAGGCTTTTCACTTACCTGGCTCCAAGTACATCTGCTGACAATGGCATAAAGAGGTCATTATAACTAGAGTCTATGTAATGTACGAGACAGCGCTAAATGAATGATGGAGAAGACGTGCTGTCATGCAGTATATTATGAGCAACTTTGGCTAAACTTAGAGATTCTAACTATATCTGTACCACAAATAAAGCTTATATGGTGGCCAAACATTCGTTCAATCAGCTATTCCTGCAGATCTTCTCATACACATACCATCTGGGAGAGGTGGGATATCCACATCATCACCCAGTCTAACCAAAACACAGTATGGCCCCGATTTGTCATTCGTTGGCGTATTTAAGGTCTCTTTACTTTATTTGTCTTGTGGTATTAGTTGATATTTTTGGTGCCAAATCCATCAAAATGGTGCATGCAATTCATACATTTTGTAAAAATAATCTCTCTTCCTATCTTGACGTGTATTTGCAACTTCTGGTGTCAAAAGTCACAAAAATTGGGCCAAAATTTTGACATACTCAAAAATACATCAGGGGTGGACTGGAGTGAAGTCGTGTAAAATTTTGCAACTTTTTAAAAAGTTGCAATTGATGAATCAGGTTAAAACATCTGGAATTGCTAGATTCTACCCACAAAGTGGGAAAAAAAACAGGCGAGCACATATAAAAAGATTTTAAGAAGCGCAAACAGAATAATGAATCGGGTGCTAACAAAAAAGAAGGCGCAAAACATACAAACTAGACAAAAATGATGAGCAAAGGCAATGAGGAATCGGGGACCATATGTCAATAGGACACATCGTTCCTCTACAACAAGGGTCCCCAACCTGTAGCTCGAGACCCACATGAGCATGAGGCTCGCGTGCCTGTCATGTGTGGCTCGTGGCTGTCTGTCAGCTCCATGCATTAGCACCAGGTGTAGCTAACAGGTGTTAAGAGCAGATCTCTAGATAGTGACTTTTGTGAGTAGTCCTGTACAAAAGTGCAAATATTAATGGGGGTAAGATAAAGTCGTTAAACCAGAAAAGTAGGGGGCTCTGAGTGTCACTACTGTGAGGGGGCAGGAGATGGATGTGGCTCGTGACCCTCTCTCAAAGGTGAATGTGGCTCTCAAGGTCAGTAAGGTTGGGGATCTCCGCTCCAGAGGCTATCGGTATAATTGGAGTTGACAGCTGGAGCATTTTCCAGTGTGGTAAAAACATATATGAAAATATATTTATAAAAGTTATAAATCCTCTTTAAATGCTGTTTTAGCCACAAAAGGAACTGGGTAAGAGCGATAAAACTCTGCACGTCACACATGGATGCAAATGGCTGGCACAATAAATCTAATGGAGCATGCTTAGTGATGAGCAGGACACGTTGGAGCAGAACCAGTCATCTAATGTTCTGTACTTGTTAATCATCCTCGGAGTTTGTGCTTGCAGATCTAAAACTAACAGATGCAGTATTGATCCCAGACACTGAGCAGGCTCAGAAATCTCATATATCCACAACAGAAAGATGAATGGCCATCATCATATTGGAAGATTTTCCATCTCTGTGTTTACCGAGCACAAGAATACAAGCTTTGCTGGGTAATGAGAGCTAAGGAAGTCGTGTGCACATACTCTTAAAGCAGTCATGATTGTGTAATTGATTGCTTTCCTCCCCTTTTTCTGTTTCCATTACTAAAGCTGGCATCTATCTCTCCTGACTCGCCCATACACATTAGATGGTTGGCCGGTCTCCCCAAAATCAGCAGGTACCGCCGACTTAATTCTGTGTTTTAGGGCCTTAACAACCAGTGGATATCCTGCTGGCAAACAATTTTTAGGTCATCATAAAATTTGAAATCCCTACAAAAATGTAAAATCGTATATAGAGAAAAGCTTTTTTTTTTTCACTAGACAGTCTCCTTTCCATATGTCCAATGAGGGTACAAAGGCAACAGGATCCCTCACTATTACCTACAGCAAAGAGCCCCTCACAAATAGTGACTCTTACGCTAGCGGACCCAGCCTACCCATGTACATTCGCCTTGTATTATTAAGGCACTATATGTAGGCACAGATCTATGCAGATGACCGTATGGATGAAATCGCTATATAAACCATACCCCCCATCCATAACCGCCAATGCAAATCCTAACCTCATCCGTCCGTAATGCAAATTGTACCATAGTGGATCTCTAAAAGTAGAGCATATCCAATGCTTATGCATCCTGCTGAGAATTAGTATTAAACCAAGTCTGCTCTGGAATCAGTAAAAATGCATTTATATTATTTCTGCCCATTAATTAGAGCCAAAGGGCTATCTATATACAAGTTAATCGGCGTTCATTGTAGGTTTAAACAGGACAACAAAAACTGATGGAAACAGAACGATCATTGATGCAATCATTCTGCCCCGTCAGCGCATCCCCTGGTTACATTAGGATTTATATGTCAGTGTATACGATCCCGTCATCCAACGAAGGTTTGCTCATTTGTCGGGTGATCTCCTGCATTTTTCACAGGCCCATAATCCGTATTGTGTGTTGTTATAAGTGTCCCTTCAGCCAATAAATGCACCGTTAAGTATGGCCTCTCCTTTTCAGTGAGATGTAACATGTTTACTGCTCTGTATGGTTTATCGCATGCCACATTACATTGTATTTTAGCCGTCAGCTACCGAATAAATGAATGAATGAATGAATGAAATAAGTGTTTTCTTCTTCAATCTACCAGTGATGCTCCTCATGAGCAAAACTTTTAACACCACATTTGCTATTTTTGTCAATTTTCTAACGATGTCACTATAAATCCTTCATCAAATCAATAATGGCTTAGAAAATATCCTGAGTAACTGAGCCATAATGAAGAGATGTGTCACATTGAGTGGGTGAGCTCTGCATACATCCCATCCAAACAGCAAGCCATCATGCTTCATATTCACAGAATGATGGCTTGTTCCTTAGTTACATGACATCTATAGTGGTGACGACCTAATGGTCAATCCATAGTAAACGACATTTGTCACAGGTGGTGGTCAGACCCCCTGGGACCTCTGTCGTTCAGCGGCAGCAGGAGGGGGCGCTCATAATACTGAGCTGCAGTACAAGACATACGTAGCCAAGTAAGCAGCGAAGGCCATCACTTTTTAGCTCCCCCCAAAAAAAATCATTACAATAATGATATAGTAAAAGAATAGAAAACTGGTTAGCTACGGTAATCCTAAATTATGAAGTACCTGGATAGCTGCATAAGTGGGAGTAGAAACCCTCAGATTTCAGCATGATAAGCAAGGATCCCCAGCCTAGAAGTACTGCAGAAAAGAAGAGATTTTCCACCACCGCAGTACATGCCATCCACCACCGACGTCGGTGCGCTGTAGCCAATGTAGGAGCCATTTTCTTTTCTTCTAGTGATTGTCAGTCTGTAAAATAAAGAAAGAAAGAAACAGATATGTTTAGTAGGGAAACACTATAAAATGTTCATTTATCTTCTGCTGTAATGCAATCCTGCACAAATCAATGAGATCAATCTACATTCAGTGGTTTCTATGGATGCCAGAGCCAAAAGTCAGACAAACCCCCTCCACATGTCCTAGTAGGGTGTGTAACAATGTATTCACCACTGCTTATACTGCTTCTGATGGTTGGATGTACTCATTATTCCGATATGTGATGTGAACGATCCTTCTCTTTTGTAAGGGACATTAGTTCTCGGTCGGTTATTTTCTCCGTTCACAAGCAGAGATTCTTATGATTAGGCCTCTTTCACACTTCAGTTTTTTACAATCAGTCACAATCCGCCAGGTTTTGAAAAAACGGATCCGCAATTTTCTTTTGAGGATCCGTTTTTTTCCCCCATTGACTTCCAATATTGGCGGATTGTGACGGATTGCCGTCCGTTGCATCCGTTTTTTTGCGGATCTGCCAAAAGTTCCTGTCCGTCACCATCCTCAAAGATTTCAAAACGGAGCTTGCAACGTTTTTTTCTCTCTCTCCCCCCAGCCAGCGGTTCCTTTAAATTTCCTCATTTTCAGGATCCGTCTAAAAACGGATCCTGTGCCATCCGTTCACATCAGTTGAGAACGGATCCGCTTGTCTGCCTTTTTGGCGGATTGTAACTGATGCAAATAACTGAAGTGTGAAAGAGGCCTTACAAGTCTATGAGAAAAAAGCTGATCCAGCGGCATCAGTCGCCGGATCCGTGTTTTTCAAAATTCGACGGATTGTGACTGATGGCAAAAAACTGATGTGTGAAAGAAGCCTTAGGGTTCAAAATTCTCCTATTATTACATTACCTGACATGTGACCAAGTCATCAATATGAGATTGGTGAGGGTCGGACACTCGGCACCTCCACCGATCAGCTGTTGATAGTGTAAGGAGCCAGGACACCTCGGCTCCCTAGTCTGCGCAGCGGCCATTCTGCTCCCGTTGAAGTCATCCCTACCGATCTGATACTGATGACTGATCCTATGTTTTAATCTAAAAAATCTGGACAACCCATATAAGTGTATAACTGTCATCAGAAGGGTCAAAGCTGCTGTGCACCAGTGAAAAATCTGTAGCAGGGACCCTTACCTGCCCCGTATTAGTTACAAAACCGATGCCCTCTCTTGTGGCAGAGGGGCCTTTGGGTCTTTTCTGCTATTTCTTAACCCCCTTCAACTCTGCCCCTGACTGTAAACCCAATTCATACATCGCACTTCACTGAGGATTCGTGCAAAATTCAGAATCTACTACACTGTCTGGACGGTCAATGTGACATGATACGACTAAAAAGTGGTACTAGAGAAGGAAAACAAAGAATCTGCAAAACATCTCAACCCTTTCATACATAATCATTCTGCATAACAGTAGAATTCGGTTGAAATGATAATTACCTGTTACTGAAAGGCCTTCTCCAATAGTAATTCTACCACTTAAAGAAGTTCTCACCTGTGCCCGCTGCCGTGTCTTTGCCAGGTAGCTGTGAACACCTAACAGGCGCCTGCTTATACAACACGACCATGTACAGGGATCAGAGGAGGCACACAACGATCAGAGGAGGCACACAATGCACAGGCAGGAAAGCAGTTAGCAAGTAAACACAAAGTCCCTGGGTTCAATCTTATCACCTTCATGATATTAAGAGGGGCAAAGATCTATTGCTTTAATTCCTTGACAAAGTTTCAAGATTACAGGAGTGGGAAGTAAAAGAAAACCCCAGATAAGAGAACCTCCAACAAACAACCTGGAAACAGATAAGAATCCTTTACCTAAGTGCAATTGCTTCCCATTCTGATATCTCTTTCTTTTTCAACAAATATGATATAAACAGGTGACAAACATCCTTTGACCCATCCAAAAACACATAAACATATTTTTAGGAACAGCTCATTAACCAGACACCGCTAAGATTAAGGGGAGACCAGATGGCGCAGCTGATCGCACTTGTCTGACCTCCATCTATCAGGAGAACAGGGATCCTTGGAGTCTTGTTTTCTGGCCAAAGGGGTCATCATATGAAGAGGCGGAAAGTCGTGCTGGACACATACATGCTCCTAACATACTTGAGTAGAAAGAGTCAAACACATACAAGGCCACCTTTTCAATCACTCCTTATTGGATGCGAAATCCGTCAGCCAAAGAATATGCCATAAATATCAGACAGATGTGGCCTCTGCCCTCATATCAGAATGATTACGGTACTGCTCCATCCTCCTCCTCCTGGATGTGGCAGCTGCCAGCAGTCAGGGGATACCTGCATCTAACAGACATTTATAGCATATCCTGTGGATGTGTCCTTGGTGGAAATACCCCTTTAAAGGCCCTTTTACATTTAGCGATGCACCAGCGATCCAACCAGCGATCCGACCCGGTCAGGATCGCTGGTGCATCGCTAAATGATCGCTAGTGAGCTTTCATACAGAAAGATCTCACAGCGATGCAGCAGCGACGCAGCGCACGATACTTACCATTCACACACAGCGATCCTGCGTCCTCCCGCCCGCCTCCACGCGTCGCTGGACGTCACAGCAGGAAGTCTCAGCAGGAAGCGCCCGACGAGAAATGGAGCCGGACATTCTCGCGCGATCAGCGATGGACAGCGGGGGAGCCGGTCGCTGGTAAGTATCACACATAGCGATATCGCTAGCAATATCGCTATAACGTCACAAAACCAGTGACGTTTTAGCGATATTGCTAGCGATATCGCTTAGTGTAAAACCCCCTTTAAGTCTACCTTATCTTCTTGTGCTGCAAAGTTGTGGGTTTCCTGTAAGAAGCCATTTCAGATTGAGTATAGTGTCTGTCAATGTGATTACTGCCTGGAAGTCTACAAAAATATCAACCCATAATCCAGGGATGTCAAACTCAAATACATCTTGGACATAGTCTCGGACCAACCTTGATATTTATTTAATAAAATTCTACAACTGAAAAAGTTTTTCCTTCTCATCAAACATATCAATGAACTTTTTTCACATGGAAACAAACTTAAAGGGGTTGTCTCATGAAGAAAGTACATATATTAAAGTACATATATTAATTAATAGATCTTTGAATAAAATATTGGAATAATATATTATGGGTCATGCTGCTCTCACCACATTCCCTCGAGTACGGGACTCGGCGCCCGACGTCACCACTTCTGGTGTCACGGCCGGTCCGGGGCTCCTGTTGAGTGCGCACGTGCACCTCCCGTGTTTGACTCTGTGGTTGTTCACTCGACTCCATGACTCTGTCTAGCGCGCATGCGCTTCCCCATGTCCTGTCTGCAGCCGCGACATCTCTATGGTCCTGGAGGACCTGACCTGGAAGTCCCAGCGCTTATGCAATTTATCAGGCTGCCTCTTCCTGTGGGAGGTGCCCGATTATTGTTGGACTTCCTTGCTAGGCCTGCTTGGCCGCGCTCTGTATTCAGGTCCCCTGCACTGTGCTCTGCGGTGCTTCTTAGCACACGCTCTGCTCCTGTACTGTGCTGTCGTGCTCCTTATCACACGCTCTGCTCTAGCCCTGTGCTCTGTCGAGCTTCTTAGCACACCCTCTGCTTTGCCTTGCATCCAGGCGTGCTTCCCAGAACTCGCCCTGTCTAGCCTTTTACTCAGGTGTGCTATCCTGCAGGCGCCCTGCTTTGCTCCATGCCCAGGTGTGCTTGTCACTGCACGCCATACGCGCTCCCGTACCCAGTGTGCTCCCGTGTACACACTTTACACTATCCAGTACCCAGCGTACCCCTGTGTTCACACCCTGTACTGTGCTGAACCCTCCGTACTTCCGTGCACACGCCCTGTACTATCCTTTACCCAGCGTGCCCCTGCGTCCACGCTTTGCATGCTCTTGCATTCTGCGCGTTCCCTGTTGCACCTTGCTCTGTGAGCCGGCCACCTGGTTCCAGCAGTCATGGTACTTTGCCCCCCTGGGTCTGCCCCTGACACTCCCTGTGTAAGGGGTGGTCGTCACTAGGTCAGCTCGCCCTGGGTGGGTTGGTATCACGACCCAGAGGGTCCACTACAGGAGTCATCACATTAGGTAAGTAAAAAGTATATGACCCAACGGCCTAATTTAAATATGTAATAACAAAGGATAAAAACCTTGGATAATATAAATAATAAAGTAAGATACAACAAAAAAGTTCCCTCAAACACAGTATGATACCCCCACAGTGAATTCCTCCACATGCACAGTATGATTGACCCTACTGAACCCTCCCTCCATCCCCTTGACAAAGAATACTGATCCCATCACCGTATGATTCTCCAACTGTAATCCCCAAAAAAGCCCTCCATACAGTATAATGGCCACAAAAAAAGTGCTCCATACAGTATAATGGGCCCCACAGTCATCCATACAGTATAACGGGGTCCTGTATTGCCTTCCATACAGTATTATCGCCCAACATAGTGATCCATACAGAATAATGACCCCACATAGAGTTCCATACAGTAAAACGGACCTCACATAGTCATCCATACAGTATAATGGGCCTCACATAGTCATCCATACAGTATAATGGGCCTCACATAGTCATCCATACAGTATAATGACCCCGCATAGTGCTCCATACAGTAAAATGGCCAAAATAGTGCTCCATACACAATAATGGCCCCAAACAGTGCTCCATACAGTATAATAGTATAATGGCCCCATATAGTGCTCCATACAGTATAATGGCCCCATATAGTGCTTCATACAGTATAATGACCCCACATAGGGCTGACATAGTGCTTCATACAGTATAAGCCCAAATAGTGCTCCACACAGTATAATGACCCCATCTAGTGCTCCATACAGTATAATGGCCCCAAATAGTGCTCCATACAGTATAATGGCCCCATATAGTGCTCCATACAGTATAATGACCCATCATAGTGCTCCATACAGTATAATGACCCATCATAGTGCTCCATACAGTATAATGGGCTGACATAGTGCTCCACACTGTATAATAAGCCCAAATAGTGCTCCACACAGTATAATGACCCCATCCAGTGCTACATACAGAATAATGGGCTGACATAGTGCTTCATACAGTATAAGCCCAAATAGTGCTCCACACAGTATAATGGCCCCATATAGTGCTCCATACAGTATAATGACCCATCATAGTGCTCCATACAGTATAATGACCCATCATAGTGCTCCATACAGTATAATGGGCTGACATAGTGCTCCATACTGTATAATAAGCCCAAATAGTGCTCCATACAGTATAATGACCCCATAGAGCGGTCGTCTTGTAGTGACATCATCGTGCTCGCTGAGCTGAGATGTCAGATGCAAAGAGGGAATGATGGGAGAGGGAGCGTCAGCTAATGCTTCCTCCTCCATAATTTCTTTCAACTGTATCGGCATCTAGGAGGCCAATATAGTTGAAAAAGCGATATCGCTGGCCAAATATACTCAGGGTACCTGCCTGGTGTCGCAGGCCAGATATACTCACCCTGCGGGCCAGAGTTTGACATGTGTGCCATAATCAATACTTTATTTCACATATCTCCTGTTCTGGTATTTCTCATTAAATATGTACACTGCATAATAAGATTTTATACATTAGGTATAATTGTAATGTCCCTTTTTATGTAAATTTTATAGTGTTACTCGTGTAGGTTTTTTAAGAAAAGCAAATTGAATCAAATCTACTCATTTTACAAATGATTTGTCCAAAACCTTATGGCTTACTTCATGAAAAAAGACACATAGGAAATGTTTTAACATAGTCCTAAAATAGGCCTCCACCAGAAACAATGTCTGGATGCTAACACGATAACAAAATGACGGCTCCTACGACGCCAATGGAATCTGGTACTAAAGAGCTGCATCACTGTGTCTCTAAGGCCTATTTCACACATACGTTTTTGCATCAGTTGCAATCCGCAAAAATGGCGGGACACGGATATGCAAGTGTTTTGGAAGCAACGTGTGCTACCGGACCGCTGCTTTGACGGATCCGGCAACGGGAGAAATTTAAAGGAAGAGAGAGAAGAGAGAGAGAGAAAAGAAAGAAAGAAAGAAAGTTAGTTTTTACCAGCCGCCAGAGCGGGATTTAGGGTTAAATTTCCGGCAAAAGCAATGCTTCCGGGCATGCGCAGTTACAAATGCGGATCCGGCCAGCCAAAAAAACATTGCATTGCCCGTCCTGTCATGTCAGCGGACACCAAAATTTTGGCGGATCCGTAAAAAAAACGGATCCAACGGATGACCATCCGTCAAGATCTGCAGATAATGAAAGTCAATGGGAAAAAAACGGATCCGCTAAGAAAAATGGCGGATCCGTTTTTTTTGCAAAACGGCTGATTTTGATTGATGGACACAAACAGATGTGTGAAAGAGGCCTAAGATGTTTATTAAGAGCATATCCAGAAAAATGGAGAGGTTTCAATTATTTACCAGAACAAGCAGTTCAGCAAAGGTACTGACTTGATCATAGGAGAAATCAAACAGGATGACATGACATGGATGTCTTATATTCCAGGCACCATGGTTGTATGTACTGAAGCTTTTTACCAGAGTAATCAATGATAAATATAAAAAGGGCCAGGCAAATATAATATTGCTTTATGCAACGTAATGCCATAAAGCTACACACGGTAGAAAAAGATTGTGATTTTAGATAGATATTCTAATTAAACTCCAGGTTAGAAAATCTGATTAATGCTGGGTGTGATGGAGAATGTGATTGTTAATAATTGGCATGGTGGATCTTTTCTGCTGGCAGCATAGTGCCAATCATGATTCATTAAACATCTCGATCCCGCGAGACTTCTTGCTTGACGTACAGGCTCACATCTAAAGCTGTACATGTCTGTAGCAATAGGTCATCAGATTACTCAGGTCTTGCTCAGATTTAGGCTTAATAATTTCCTAAATTAGATTTTGGTGGCGAACTTTTTCAAAACACATGTCTAGCTTTTGATATCATGAAGATTTCTTTGGATAAAGTGTTGAGAAATGTCATCAATGCCATTGTCATGTTTGTAAATGCAGTCTGTGCAATGATCCAGAATTGCATTCCAAAAATCTAATGACTAAAGGGATTGGTCATCATAGGATAGGTATTCAATATCAGATTGGTGAGGGTCCGACACCCAGCACCCCCACCGATCAGCTGTAATTATCTGGAGCTGCACTGAGGCGCTCCATTCAATGTGTAGTTGCCACTGCTGGGTACTGCAGATCAGCTCCTATATGCTCAGTCAGGATACATCATCAAGATCTGGTGACCTAACAACTCTTCTAATATCTAAAACCTCTTGGCACTGCTTCCTGGCTCAATGTCCGCACTTGGAACTATGTACACTTGCTTATTAATTGGATATAGAAAACTAACTATCCCACTTAATTATTGGATCTCAGCCTAAGGCCGGGGTCATACTTGCGTGCATAATGCGAGAAACTCTCGCAAGTCTCTTGCATCAATACCCGGCACTGCCGCCGGCACTCGGGACTGGAGTGTGCGGCTGCATGTATTTCTATGCAGCTGAACGCTCCGGTCCCGAGTGCCGGCGGCAGTGCCGGGTATTGATGCGAGAGACTTGCGCGAGTGTGATCTTGGCCTAAGTGTGCCTAATCTCACGCCTGTCTGCTGTTTCAGAAGATTTCCAGCAAAATTGTGACTGTCCGAACCAAAAGGGTATGTTCACAAGGTGAAGATATGGCACAACATGGATTTTCCAGGTATAAAAATCTGCAGGGTATTAAGGAACTGCCGAGTTTTCCAAAGTGAAGCCACTTCCGGAAGAAGCCAGTGGTCTTTTACCTGAAGCGGCTTCGCTAGTGGTTTTGCCATCGTTATTTGTGGCGCTGGCTTCCTTAGTCTATACTTCCAACTATAACAAGCAGGGAGCTTCCAAATGAAGACGCCCGAAGAATGAACAAGTGACCTCTTTCAACCGTGTCAGTTTCCGATGCCCGAAGCGGTTAGGAGACGTAAGAAATGACTGAACACGAGCACAAGCAATTTATTTACTTTGCTGTGAATTATGTTCGATCTTTTGGGGCACTTTTTCAGGCAGTTTATAGGTAGAATCCGCCGTAAAAATATGTATGCGCACTTACACTGACAGGAAGAGCAAAGTGGATGATACTTTAATAAATCTCACTATTTTATATGCACAAGTAAAAAAAAAAAAAATGTTCGGGAAAGCCATTGCAAAAAGCGTCCAAAAAGATGCCAAGAAATCCACTTCAGCAAAACCACCACTGACCGTCCAAAAGATGTCGTGTGCAAATATCACACGACACGGCAAGCTGGCATTGTGTGTCGATAGTATGTGATTACATGTTTGTGGTCGTGTGCCGACCAGCTTCTCATCCACGTCTCTCAACAGAACGTCACCAGTCGAAATGACAAGCAGAGGCGGATTCTAGCGGTGTTCACATAACACACTGTTTCGGCTCATTCAGACGTACGATTTTTGCACACGAGTGTTATCCGTGATTCTCATGGCAAGCCCCTCGTACCTGTGATAGTCTATGGGGGTGTGCAAATGTACACGATTTTTTTTCATCGGACCAAGAGGTCCACAGAATATAGTGGAGACATGTCCGAGGGTCGATTCAAAATCAGCAATGCGAGTCAAAGGGGAAGTGAAAAAATTGGAATGCACTCGGATAATATCCAATTGTGTCCCGATTTTCAGGGACTGTCAAAATGGAGACGGTGGGTTTTTTTTTTTCTTTTTTTTTACACTTTAACCATGTAAAGGAAAACTGAATGACACTAGTACCACACTCTGATAAGACCGTGATCAGTACAATTGGTCCGATTTTCTCATACCTGAAAAAACTCCAAGTCTAAATGAGTCCTTTAATTTTTTTTAATCTGTGCTTTTGATCAAATTTTCATCAGTGTTTGGTAAGTTTTTACTATCAGCGTTTCGTCAGTTTTTCTCATATGAAAATTAAATCTCAATGTTTTCTGCAGCTTCTCCTATCGGTCTGGGGAAAACGGACAGTGCGCGGATGGCAAAAATCCAGCAGTCAATGTGGGTGTTAGAACGCGGACCCCACTGATTGGCAGCACAACCTACAGTGAAAAGAAAAATCCAGCTCTTAGTTCTTCCAAGGTTAAATTTGTTCAAAGAGAAATTTTTTAAAAGTCCAACTTCATAAAGACAGCATAAATGTCACCACCATACTTGGGGACACAAGAACAGATGCGTTTCGAGCTTACAAGCTCTTAATCATTGGAGCAAAATTTCTCCTTCAATAAATTTAACCCTGTAAGAACCAAGAGCTGGATTTTTCTATTCATTGGATTCCCCTCCTGCTACACTGCAGACTTCCGTGCTCAGGTCTCCTGGATCTACTAAGGGGTGAGCTGATGGTTTTTGTCTTTCACAACCTACAGTATGTGATATCGTGAAGGCATGCATCTTTTGGCTAAAAACATTTTTTGTAATAGCATTTAATTCAAACAGTTTGTATTTGTGATTCCCCCGGGAATGGGGCAGTGTACAGCAGTACTAACACTGTACAGCAGCACCAACACTGTACAGAAGCACTGACACTGTACAGAAGCACTGACACTGTACAGCAGCACCAACACTGTACAGAAGCACTGACACTGTATAGCAGTACTAACACTTTACAGCAGTACTGACACTGTACAGAAGCACTGACACTGTACACCAGTACTAACACTTTACAGCAGCACTAACACTGTACAGGAGCACTAACACTGTACAGCAGTACTAAAACTGTACAGGAGCACTGACACTGTACAGAAGCACTGACATTGTACAGCAGTACTAACATTTTACAGCAGTACTAACACTGTACAGAAGCACTAACACTGTATAGCAGTACTAACACTGTACAGGAGCACTAACACTGTACAGGAGCACTAACACTGTACAGGAGCACTGACACTGTACAGAAGCACTGACACTGTACAGTAGTACTAACACTGTACAGGAGCACTTACACCGTATAGCAGCACTAACACTGTACAGCAGAACTGACACTGTACAAGAGCACTAACACCACTGTACAGCAGCACTGACACTGTACAGCAGTACTAACACTGTACAGAAGCACTGACACTGTACAGGAGCACTAACACTGTACAGAAGCACTAACACTGTACAGAAGCACTGATACTGTACAGCAGTACTAACACTGTACAGGAGCACTGACACTGTACAGCAGTACTAACACTGTACAGGAGCACTAACACTGTACAGAAGCACTAACACTTTACAACAGTACTAACACTGTACAGGAGCACTAACACTGTACAGAAGCACTGACCAGCACTAACACTGTATAGGAGCACTAACACTTTACAACAGTACTAACACTGTACAGGAGCACTAACACTGTACAGAAGCACTGACCAGCACTGACACTGTACAGCAGCAATGACATTCTATAGCAGCACTAACTGTACAACAGCACTGACACTGTATAGCAGTACTAACACTGTACAGGAGCACTAACACTGTACAGAAGCACTGACACTGTACAGCAGTACTAACACTGTACAGAAGAACTGACACTGTACAGAAGAACTGACACTGTACAGAAGCACTAACACTGCATAGGAGCACTAACACTGTACAACAGTACTAACACTGTACAGGAGCACTAACACTGTACAGGAGCACTAACACTGTACAGAAGCACTGACCAGCACTGACACTGTACAGCAGCAATGACATTCTATAGCAGCACTAACTGTACAACAGCACTAACACTGTATAGCAGTACTAACACTGTACAGAAGCACTGACACTGTACAGCAGTACTGACACTGTACAGCAGTACTGACACTGTACAAGAGCACTAACACTGTACAGAAGCACTAACACTGTACAGGAGCACTAACACTGTACAGGAGCACTGACACTGTACAGCAGTACTAACACTTTACAGCAGTACTAACACTGTACAGAAGCACTAACCCTGTATAGCAGTACTAACACTGTACAGGAGCACTAACACTGTACAGCAGTACTAAAACTGTACAGGAGCACTGACACTGTACAGAAGCACTAACACTGTATAGCAGTACTAACACTGTACAGGAGCACTAACACTGTACAGCAGTACTAAAACTGTACAGGAGCACTGACACTGTACAGAAGCACTAACACTGTATAGCAGTACTAACACTGTACAGGAGCACTAACACTGTACAGCAGTACTAAAACTGTACAGGAGCACTAACACTGTACAGAAGCACTGACACTTTACAGCAGTACTAACACTTTACAGCAGTACTAACACTGTACAGAAGCACTAACACTGTATAGCAGCACTAACACTGTACAGAAGCACTGACACTGTACAGTAGTACTAACACTGTACAGGAGCACTTACACCGTATAGCAGCACTAACACTGTACACCAGTACTAACACTTTACAGCAGTACTAACACTGTACAGAAGCACTAACACTGTATAGCAGCACTAACACTGTACAGAAGCACTGACACTGTACAGTAGCACTGACACCGTATAGCAGCACTAACACTTTACAGCAGTACTAACACTGTACAGAACACTGACACTGTATAGCAGTACTAACACTGTACAGGAGCACTGACACTGTACAGCAGTACTAACACTGTACAGGAGCACTAACACTGTATAGCAGCACTAACCCTGTACAGGAGCACTAACACTGTACAGCAGTACTAACACTGTACAGAAGCACTAACACTGTATAGCAGTACTAACACTGTACAGGAGCACTAACACTGTACAGAAGCACGACACTGTACAGTAGTACTAACACTGTACAGGAGCACTTACACCGTATAGCAGCACTAACACTGTACAGCAGAACTGACACTGTACAGTAGCACTAACACTGTACAGTAGCACTAACACTGTACAGCAGTACTAACACTTTACAGCAGTACTAACACTGTACAGAAGCACTAACACTGTACAGTAGCACTGACACCGTATAGCAGCACTAACACTTTACAGCAGTACTAACACTGTACAGAAGCACTGACACTGTATAGCAGTACTAACACTGCACAGGAGCACTAACACTGTATAGCAGCACTAACACTGTACAGCAGTACTAACACAGTACAGAAGCACTAACACTGTATAGGAGTACTAACACTGTACAGCAGTACTAACACTGTACAGAAGCACTAACACTGTACAGTAGCACTGACACCGTATAGCAGCACTAACACTTTACAGCAGTACTAACACTGTACAGGAGCACTGACACTGTACAGCAGTACTAACACTGCACAGGAGCACTAACACTGTATAGCAGCACTAACACTGTACAGCAGTACTAACACAGTACAGAAGCACTAACACTGTATAGGAGTACTAACACTGTACAGCAGTACTAACACTGTACAGCAGCACTGACACTGTACAGAAGCACTGACACTTTACAACAGTACTAACACTGTACAGAAGCACTGATACTGTACAGCAGTACTAACACTGTACAGGAGCACTAACACAGTACAGAAGCACTGACACTACAGCAGTACTAACACTGTACAGGAGCACTGACACTGTATAGCAGCACAGTCTGTAAGGAGCACTGACACTGTATAGCAGCACAGTCTGTAAGGAGCACTGACACTGTATAGCAGCACAGTCTGTAAGGAGCACTGACACTGTATAGCAGCACAGTCTGTAAGGAGCACTGACAGTATACAGCAGCACGGTCTGTACAGCGGCATGTGATACTTTTCTTTGCAGCCGCCTGCAGTGTAGTTACTGTCGCCTATTTTCACACATAGCGGTTTTCAGGAAACCGACACATTTTTAACAGCTTTGTCTTCTTGCCCGCAGGCGCTGCAGTCACGGGATGCGTAAAGGTCTATGGGGAGATAGGACCCGATGTACAAACGACGCTTTCGGTGGGTTGTGGTGAAGGTTTTGGTGCACTCGGTCTGAGGGGAAGGATTTCTCTCTTACACGTGAGGAGATACCGGGCCGCTGCCGCCCCTCGCAAGAGGAGACCACCCCGCTGTCACCTGTGACACAGTCAGACGCTCGGGGCGACTTCCCGGACGAGCGCCCGGCTTTGCTAAAAAAGAGCAAATAGGCGCGCTCCTGATGGACAGGCTCCGCCTCCAGAACACCGATTGGTCGACCGAGACTTGAGAGCTTCCTGTGATTGGTCGGTCAGTTAAAGCCGGGCAAGGGGAGGGGGGGACAGGTGTCACAGCAGCCGGTTTGAACCGGCAGGCGCGAGGCTGCGGCTCTGCGGAAGAAGTGCTCGCTCGTGAGGGGAGACGGGAGAGCGCGGCTGGGCACGGCGGAGGAGGGAGGGTGTGTGTGTGCTGGGACTGAGGGAAGAAGGAGAGGGGGCAGGGGCGCTGCCATGGACCGACAGCTCGGCGGCAGCTGTAACACAAACAGTATGGAACATTGTGGACAGGACAGTGCACAGGTGTCAGTAATGACGGACGGGAACGGGCTGCCGGTGTACCGTCAGCTCAGCGACGACACTGATAATGGGAGAGACATGAGGCACAAAACACGGAAAGGCGCCAGTGTGAGAGGACGGGACGGACCAGGGGGACGGAGTATAGGAGGAGGGCCCGGGACACGGCGTAACGGACGGAAAACGGGCACATAGCCCGCTGTGTGAGGAGCGGAGGCCGCGGACAAAGGAGACGGCCAGTGTATCAGAGAGTGCAGGGAGCGACACCAGGATGGGACGTGTGATGGCGGCTGAGGGTGACACAGGCTCCGGTGGTGCCAGCATCAATAAACTGCACAGAAAACGGGGGCAGTGTGTACAGGACAGTATATACAGGGGGCAGTATGTACAGGACAGTATATACGGGGGGGCAGTATGTACAGGACAGTATATATATATATATATGAGGACAGTATATACGGGGGGCAGTGTGTACAGGACAGTATATACGGGGGGCAGTATGTACAGGACAGTATATACGGGAGGCAGTGTGTACAGGACAGTATATATATATATATGAGGACAGTGTATATACGGGGGGCAGTGTGTACAGGACAGTATATACAGGGGGCAGTGTGTACACTACAGGACAGTATATACAGGGGGCAGTGTGTACAGGACAGTATATACAGGGGGCAGTATGTACAGGACAGTATATACGGGGGGCAGTATGTACAGGACAGTATATATATATATATATATGAGGACAGTATATACAGGGGGTAGTGTGTACAGGACAGTATATACAGGGGGCAGTGTGTATAGGACAGTATATACAGGGGGCAGTGTGTATAGGACAGTATATACAGGGGGCAGTGTGTATAGGACAGTATATACAGGGGGCAGTGTGTACAGGACAGTATATACGGGGGGCAGTGTGTACACGACAGTATATACAGGGGGCAGTGTGTACACGACAGTATATACAGGGGGCAGTGTGTACAGGACAGTATATACGGGGGGCAGTGTGTACAGGACAGTATATACGGGGGCAGTGTGTACAGGACAGTATATACGGGGGGCAGTGTGTACAGGACAGTATATACGGGGGCAGTGTGTACAGGACAGTATATACGGGGGGCAGTGTGTACAGGACAGTATATACAGGGGGCAGTGTGTACAGGACAGTATATACGGGGGGCAGTGTGTACAGGACAGTATATACAGGGGGCAGTGTGTACACTACAGGACAGTATATACAGGGGGCAGTGTGTACAGGACAGTATATACAGGGGGCAGTATGTACAGGACAGTATATACGGGGGGCAGTATGTACAGGACAGTATATATATATGAGGACAGTATATACAGGGGGCAGTGTGTACAGGACAGTATATACGGGGGGCAGTGTGTACAGGACAGTATATACAGGGGGCAGTGTGTACAGGACAGTATATATGGGGGGCAGTGTGTACAGGACAGTATATACGGGGGGCAGTGTGTACAGGACAGTATATACGGGGGGCAGTGTGTACAGGACAGTATATACAGGGGGCAGTGTGTACAGGACAGTATATATGGGGGGCAGTGTGTACAGGACAGTATATACAGGGGGCAGTGTGTACACTACAGGACAGTATATACAGGGGGCAGTGTGTACAGGACAGTATATACAGGGGGCAGTATGTACAGGACAGTATATACGGGGGGCAGTATGTACAGGACAGTATATATATATGAGGACAGTATATACAGGGGGCAGTGTGTACAGGACAGTATATACAGGGGGCAGTGTGTACAGGACAGTATATACGGGGGGGCAGTGTGTACAGGACAGTATATACAGGGGGCAGTGTGTACAGGACAGTATATACGGGGGGCAGTGTGTACAGGACAGTATATACAGGGGGCAGTGTGTACAGGACAGTATATACAGGGGGCAGTGTGTACAGGACAGTATTTACGGGGGGCAGTGTGTACAGGACAGTATATACAGGGGGCAGTGTGTACACTACAGGACAGTATATACGGGGGGCAGTGTGTACAGGACAGTATATACAGGGGGCAGTGTGTACAGGACAGTATATACGGGGGGCAGTGTGTGCAGGACAGTATATACAGGGGGCAGTGTGTACAGGACAGTATATACAGGGGGCAGTGTGTACACTACAGGACAGTATATGCGGGGGGCAGTGTGTACAGGACAGTATATACAGGGGGCAGTGTGTACAGGACAGTATATACAGGGGGCAGTGTGTACACTACAGGACAGTATATGCGGGGGGCAGTGTGTACAGGACAGTATATACAGGGGGCAGTGTGTACAGGACAGTATATACAGGGGGCAGTGTGTACAGGACAGTATATACAGGGGGCAGTGTGTACACTACAGGACAGTATATACGGGGGCAGTGTGTACAGGACAGTATATACGGGGGGCAGTGTGTACAGGACAGTATATACAGGGGGCAGTGTGTACAGGACAGTATATACAGGGGGCAGTGTGTACAGGACAGTATTTACGGGGGGCAGTGTGTACAGGACAGTATATACAGGGGGCAGTGTGTACACTACAGGACAGTATATACGGGGGGCAGTGTGTACAGGACAGTATATACAGGGGGCAGTGTGTACAGGACAGTATATACGGGGGGCAGTGTGTGCAGGACAGTATATACAGGGGGCAGTGTGTACAGGACAGTATATACAGGGGGCAGTGTGTACACTACAGGACAGTATATGCGGGGGGCAGTGTGTACAGGACAGTATATACAGGGGGCAGTGTGTACAGGACAGTATATACAGGGGGCAGTGTGTACAGGACAGTATATACAGGGGGCAGTGTGTACACTACAGGACAGTATATACGGGGGCAGTGTGTACAGGACAGTATATACAGGGGGCAGTGTGTACAGGACAGTATATACAGGGGGCAGTGTGTACAGGACAGTATATACGGGGGGCAGTGTGTGCAGGACAGTATATACGGGGGGCAGTGTGTACACTACAGGACAGTATATACGGGGGGCAGTGTGTACAGGACAGTATATACGGGGGGCAGTATATACAGGACATATATATGAGGACAGTATACAGGGGGCAGTGTGTACAGGACAGTATACAGGGGTCAGTATACAGGGCAGTACACAGATAAGCACAGTATATACAGGGGGCGGTATATGAGGGTAGTATCTACAGGGCATTATGTAGATGAGGGCTGTACAAGCACAGTATACACAGGGCAGTATATATATCATGGTGGCACCACCACTCTCCCACTATTCCCAGTAATATACAGCACAGTTACTGACAGATCAGCCTTCTGCCTGTTCACACTAGCACACCTCTGCTGCCGGCTGGACCCCGCGCGAGCTCCGTGCAGTGATCGTGGGCTCTCAGCTCCCGGGCACTTGTCTCGCACATCGCCCGCCTCCATCTCTCCGGCCTCCCCGGTGCTCCGGCAGCGCTGCCCCTCCATGTACGGCCGGGGCATCAGCTGTCATGCCCGGCAGGACTCGGTACTCACCGGTGCAGTGGACTCTGATGACAGTGGATGCTGCCCGGGATCGTGGCCAGCGCAGTCCTTCCTCTCGCTGATCCCGGCGGTGCGGGTCCCGGGGCTGCCTCTCTTCCTTATTTGGACCGGATCGGTTCCGGTGCCGCAGCCTCTTCTCTCCTTTCTCGGGCCCGACCGAGTTGTTTTCTCATTGCTCTTTATTCGGGTCCTTTTTATTGCGGAGCTTCTGAGAAAAACAGTGCTCGAATGTGATTGGCCGACAGGGGCTAGAAACAGAATCCAGCCAATCAGCAGGCGGCGAGATAAAGAGAAGTGATGGAACAAATACATATAGTAACCAGAGAGAGTAAAGTCAGAGTGCAGAGAAGTGGAGATCTATGAGGGGACCCCCCTCTCTCTCCATGACGGGACCCCCATCTCTCCCCATGAGGGGACCCCCAGCTCAGCCCATGAGGGGACCCCCATCTCTCCCCATGAGGGGACCCCCAGCTCACCCCATGAGGGGACCTCCATCTCTCCCCATGAGGGGACCTCCATCTCTCCCCATGAGGGGACCCCCAGCTAAGCCCATGAGGGGACCTCCATCTCTCCCCATGAGGGGACCCCCAGCTCACCCCATGAGGGGACCCCAGCTCACCCCATGAGGGGACCCCCATCTCTCCCCATGAGGGGACCCCCATCTCTCCCCATGAGGGGACCTCCATCTCTCCCCATGAGGGGACCCCCAGCTCTCCCCATGAGGGGACCCCCAGCTCACCCCATGAGGGGACCTCCATCTCTCCCCATGAGGGGACCTCCATCTCTCCCCATGAGGGGACCCCCAGCTCACCCCATGAGGGGACCTCCATCTCTCCCCATGAGGGGACCCCCAGCTCTCCCCATGAGGGGACCCCCAGCTCAGCCCATGAGGGGACCTCCATCTCTCCCCATGAGGGGACCCCCAGCTCACCCCATGAGGGGACCCCCAGCTCACCCCATGAGGGGATCCCCAGCTCACTGCATCCTAGCCTGCCAAGAAGCCATTCACCTACACTATGCCCAGTGAGTGCAGTGCAGGATCTGCTGGAATAAGCAGTGCATTGTACTGACATCTGAGTGCTGCCCAACAAAGAAGTCAAGAAGCTGAAAGCTGGCACCTTCTAATATGAGCCAGATAGCTGTACAATGGAGTGAGCAGCTGACATGTCACTATGGCACAGCAAGATTTACCCTTCTGCACACCAGCTCTGAACTGAGCATTTTAACCTCAGAACTACATTGCTCAGATGGAAAGACATATGGAGACTTCTAGACGTCCATTGTTGTTTTGTCCGCTCGAGGAAACCTGATCCATGGACACCAGCCAATGAGATTCCACAGCAAAGACAAAGAGGACCACAGACAGAGACCATCACCCAACAGCAAGACAAGGAAAACTCTCTTGACCATCAAAAAAAGACGTTCCTTCATTGCAAAAACCAGGCAATGTTCCCAAACTCTGGAGAGAATTGGCTTTCCCACAAAGAAGGAGAGAAGTGTCTGATTGCTGGGGGCCCAATAGTCATCAGATCAAGGGTCCCAATCAGCAGTTTTCTCCTTATCATATGACCGCACTGAAGAGCAACTAGTACGGATTGTCCCATCAAAATTAAAATAATGACCTTGGACAACACCTCCAAGATTTACAATTATTTGGGAACCCTGCTCATTATGAATTATGTATTTCCTTCATACAGAATCCCTATCTACTAACCAGGGCCAATTGGTGATTCCCCAGAAGCCTCTGGATCTGTGAGGACCAGGGCTCATTTAGAAAGGGCTAGTAATACCCACATGGAACCACTCTCTCAAGAAAACAAAATTAATGCCAAAGAATTTTGATATACGTCTATATACAGCAATAATAATGATACCCCTTAATAACTGTGGGGGTGTATTATAAATATATATCTCACTGTAAAAACTGTATGACAGTCTAAAAAATACAACCAGTCTCACTGCCCAATGTGCATAAATGCATCTGTCACCAGAGAGGAGACATCATACTAACCGTCCAGGTTACTGTTCATACCGTGTGCGATAATGGCAGTCTTGAAATCAGCACATAGCAACTCCTCTCCTGATAGGCTTTGATGAATTCCAATGGTGGTATATTGCTCAGTCCAAAAAATGCACAATCCGAAAGAAAGCGGGCTAATATTGGGTAAAGTTCAAAAGGGTCACCTCTGCTATAATCACGGGCGATGCTCCGGCCGGTAGCAATCGCCCAATTCTCCCGTTGTTGTGCTGCCCGTTAATGGTGGGACATGCAGCGGGAGACGCGGTTAGTGCCGGCAAGGTGCCTTCCTGAGGAAGGAAGCAGTAAGCCTCCGAAACGCGTAGGATTGGTTGTTGGTTCTGTCAGTCTTTCTAAGCCGGTCACGTGACTCAACACGTGACTGTGACGTCACGCAAGGTCCTGTACCTTGCCGGCACTAACCGCGTCTCCCGCTGCATGTCCCACCATTAACGGGCAGCACAACAACGGGAGAATTGGGCGATTGCTACCGGCCGGAGCATCGCCCGTGATTATAGCAGAGGTGACCCTTTTGAACTTTACCCAATATTAGCCCGCTTTCTTTCGGATTGTGCATATTTTGGACTGAGCAATATACCACCATTGGAATTCATCAAAGCCTATCAGGAGAGGAGTTGCTATGTGCTGAATTCAAGACTGCCATTATCGCACACGGTATGAACAGTAACCTGGACGGTTAGTATGATGTCTCCGCTCTGGTGACAGACGCATTTATGCACATTGGGCGGTGAGACTGGTTGTATTTTTTAGACTGTCATACAGTTTTTACAGTGAGATATATATTTATAATACACCCCCACAGTTATTAAGGGGTATCATTATTATTGCTGTATATAGACGTATATCAAAATTCTTTGGCATTAATTTTGCTTTCTTGAGAGAGTGGTTCCGTGTGGGTATTACTAGCGCAAATTCCTGCTTTATTTTTAATTATTTTTAATTGTTTTAATATTCAGACAAAAAGGTGGCATAGTCTGTTAATTTGCAGCTGTTATACCCTCACACAGCGCCGTTGGTTGTTAGAAATTATTTTCTCATTTAGAAAGGGGGTCAAAAAGTTAAATAAAGACACCCTTTGATTAAAAATATAGCATGTGATTTTCCTTAGTAAGGGCTCGTGCAGACAACAGTATTTTTGGTCCAAGTGCAATCCAACAAAACATCGGATCACGCTTGGACAAATGTAATTCTATTGGGCCGTTCACATGTACATTTTTTTCCTCGGACTGAGTCTATCTGACGAAAAAAATTGCATGACTTGCATTTGGAATTCGGATTGCACTTGGCCATGCAAGTCAGTAGGTCCATAAAAAAAAAATCAGAGAGCACTCTATGCATTCCGATTTTTGTGGACTGACAGAAAAGAGAAGATGGAGAATTTTTTTTATTTATATCTTCACATCAGAGAAAATTGGATCACACTGTCCTCTCAGTCTGATCATACTCCGATCAGGGTGAGATTAACATAATCAGACCAATTGTCTCAGATGAGAGAGAATACAGTCGTAGAAAACCATACCTAACACGTCTGTCAGCTGTTCATTAGAGAAGACCCCCCAATTTACGAATGTTGGAGTACTTTGATGCTTGCCGTAAAAATTTAGTTTCTGTCAGTACTAATTTAGATAGGATCTGACAAATATCTATAAAGGCTCCCAAAAAGTGACAACAAGGATTTTTAATGTGTCTAATCTATTGCATGTCTTATTTGTCCTAATTTATGTGATGATCAATAGGTTGGGGGCAGTATAGGGTTATTGTTTTGCTGTATTAAGTTTTTTGAATAATACATAAATACTTGTATTGCTACGTGATGGATCCTAAAAACTCTACGTCTATGGCCAGCTTTACTTCTTCACTATATGCATAAATACGTAATGTGGCATTTATGTGAATGTTTTTCCTTCAAAAGAAAACAACTTACAGATTAAGGCTGGGATCACACATGCGAGAAACATGGCCGAGTCTCACATGTTAATACCCGGCACTGCCGCTGGCACTCGGATCGGAGCGTGCGGCAGCATAGCAATACATGCAGCCTCATGCACCACTTCCGAGTGCCGGTGGCAGTTCCGGGTATTAATAGGCGAGACTCGGCCATGTTTCTCGCATGTGTGATCCCGGTCTAATGGGGTTGTTCACTGCTTTTATATTGATGACCTATCCTTTGGATAGGTGATCATTATAAGATTGGTGAGGGTCTGACACCCAGCCCCACCTACCGATCAGCTGTTATCACCTCTGGTGGTGGTGATGTAAACAGCCATTGTCCTGACGAGTATGTCACGTCCTCCTGGAAAACTGGGGAGAAGGCCCTTTTACATTTAGCGATGCACCAGCGATCCGACCAGCGATCCGACCCGGTCAGGATCGCTGGTGCATCGCTAAATGATCACTAGTGAGCTTCCACACAGGAAGATCTCACAGCGATGCAGCAGCGACGCAGCGCACGATACTCACCTTTCACACACAGCGATCCTGACGTCCTCCCGCCCGCGTCCAGCGTCGCTCGTCTCACACAGCAGGAAGCAGACGACGAGAAATGGAGCCGCCCGATCTCGCGCGATCAGCGATGGACAACGGGGGAGCCGGTCGGAGGTAAGTATCACACATAGCGATATCGCTAGCAATATTGCTATAACGTCACAAAATCAGTGACGTTTTAGCGATATTGCTAGCGATATCGCTATGTGTAAAACGCCCTTTAGGCAATCTTTACGTACTGTGAATCGTAGATCTTCCATTTAGCTTGTGTGTTTTGTTCCTCATATTAAATGGACTTCGTTTCCATTGACGCCGAAGAAGTTAACGACTCTTTGTATGCTGGTTAGGGACATGCAACGCCATCTCACAGCTGCTCCTGACCTGATGGTTTTCTCTCTGTATAAAACCTGGCCAGACCTTCTCATCCCTGCCTTTGAAAGTTTACTTCCTGGCTTGATAGAGTTGGTGTGCTGAAGTTGAAGTTCATAGTTGCTGCTGGAGACTGTTGACTGCTGTTTTTGGGTATATGCTTTCTTCAATATCCTATCATCGTTTACCAACCACAGTCGCCTGGTATGGCAGTGCCACAGGGTATCATCCATCACGATCTGTAAGGTCTCCAAAGCAAAGGTAACGTATGTACAGTATGAAGAGTCACATATATACACACAGTGTGGCCACAATGTAACTATAGAGCAGTCAGTAAAAACAATCAATAATAATGGTTACACCTTCAGTCCATGTGCTGTGACTGGAGGATATAAAGTTCATTCATCTTACTAATAAAAACGTTGTAACCTGATTTGCCTTAGAAATAAATAAAGGTTATATTAAAAAGTGGCTTTATACTACCATAGAATAGCAATGCATGTTATTTAATCTGCTTCTTCTAAGCCCTGTATTATGGGGTTTGTACTGTATGTCAGACACCTAGGACTGCTGCTCCAGAGCGGGACACCCCTTACTGAGAATATCCCCTTACACTTTTTACCCAAGAGTAGGACTTTCTCTCCCTTGGCCACTTGGCAGCCAAACTTCTGTAATGAGTATTATGTCAGAGGCAAGTTGATTCCCCACAAGACAATATGGCTCCCCAGGAGAACTGCTTTGCTTCTCTCCCCTGTATACAATAGAGCTGCTGGCAGTTGCTTTTCAAGTTTTGTGATTTTAAAACATGCATCCATGCAAAAGTCTATCATCCACTAGAGTTCCCCTAAAGACCCCCCATACACATTGGACTAACGAATCGGTGGTCTCAGCCAACATGGGGGGGCCACCTGACTCACCTTACCCTGACAAATGATGTCAAGAATGTTTATGAGGCTCCCCTGACAGGTGCTATCAGGGAGATAAAGACCCCACATGTCCAGTTTTGGACTGTAAAGGGGGTTTTATGCATAGCAATATCGCTAAAGCGTCACCGATTTTGTGACGCAGCATCGATATTGCTAGCGATATCGCTGTGTGATACTTACCTTCGACCGGCTCCCCCGCTGTCTGTCGCTGATCGCGCGAGATCGGCCGGGTCCATTTCTCGTCGGGCGCTTGCTACTGGCGCCGACGAGCGACGTGTGGACGTGGGCGGGAGGACATCAGCATCGCTGCGTGTGAAAGGTAAGTAACGACCGCTGCTATGTCACTGTGAGATCTGCCTGTTTGGCAGCTCACTAGCGACCATTTAGCGATGCACCAGCGATCCTGACCGGGTCATATCGTGGTCGGATCGCTGGTGCATCGCTAAATGTAAAGGGGCCTTAAGTGCTTTTGTTCTGAGAGATAAGCCTCTGTCAGAGGAGTCTGGCAGCAGGTTTTTCATAGAGAACACAGGAGCGCTTGGCATTTACATGTTTTTTAAGTGGATCTTGTTGCGGATTTTACACTGCATTGTACTGCTGTGAAAATTGCCAATAAACTGACACTGACTTTGTAGCCAAACATTACCTTATTTGTATAAAATGTTTTCCATTTTTCATGAGTTTTCTGCAAATTTCAGAATTAAAGGGGGTTATCCAAGAATTTGCTTATTTTTTTTGCTATAGGGCTATGAACATACAGGCAGGTGGTTAGCAACTACCTGCCTGTTCTTCCCCACACCATTCTCTTTCGACACAGGGCAGTTACGGACATCTCCTGCTGGCAATTCCTCTGCTTCAATTTATCCTAACATCAACAGAGCAGCATTTTCCCAAAGGTTCCAATCAGATACCTGAAATGGGTCTTAAGGCCCCTTTACATTTAGCGATGCACCAGCGATCCCGACCACGATACGACCCGGTCAGGATCGCTGGTGCATCGCTAAATGGTCGCTAGTGAGCTGCCACACAGGCAGACCTCACAGCGATGCAGCAGCGGTACAGCGGTCGTTACTTACCTTTCAGACGAGGCGATCCTGACGTCCTCCCGTCCGCGTCCACGTGTCACTTGTTGGCACCAGCAGGAAGCGCCCAACGAGAAATGGAGCCGGACGATCAACGACAGACAGCGGGGGAGCCGGTCGGAGGTAAGTATCACACATAGCGATATCGCTAGCAATATCGATGCTGCGTCACCAAATCGGTGATGCTTTAGCGATATTGCTAGTGATATCGCTATGTGTAAAACCCCCTTTAGTTTTGTTGCTGTAGGTCACAGCTCCACTTTTTGCAGTAAAGATAAGGTCCTCTATGACTCTTTCTGTTGTCATACTTGCCAGCAGTCCTGTTTTTTTCTATTTTTTTTTGCCAGGACAATCCTGCCTTGGCCAGTTTTGTTAACTTTTTGAAAAGTGGGCAGAGCTCAGGCATGAAGGAGAGCAGCCAAGCTCACCCCAACAAATACATCATAATTTACTTAACAAAAGTGCCATAAAGTAAGTCAGAAATGTACTCCATTAAGACTGACATACAAATAACCTTTCTTAATGGATCAGGGCCTAAATACTTGAAAGTGGGCATTTAAAGGATATTTCCCGGGTGGTGGGGCTTAAATGTCTTTATTTTATTACTATCATGTTAGTATGTGCTGTTCTTGCACACCTATATATATAATTTGTCATTATTTCCAGTGCAAATTCTGCACCAAGAGTCTTGACCACGGAAAAGAGTGGTTGATAAATCTGACATCTATCTGCACTGCAGGAGAGATGGGCACAGTGTTTTTTATTGAGCATCAGTATGGCCTGTTTCACACATCCGTTTCTGGTCATCAGTCAAAATCCGCCAATTTTATAAAAAAATGGATCCGCCAAAAAAGGGGCAGATCCATTCTTTCCCCCATTGCTTTGCATTAGTGACGGATTTTGACTGATGGTCGTCCGTTGGGTCCGTTATTTGACGGATCCGTGAGAATTTTAGCGGCTCCCGGGCGGACCAGACGGACACTGCAACGTTTTTTTTTTGGTTGGCGGTCCGCTATCTTTAGCTGCGCATGCCCGAAAGGTGAAAGCCGGGAGCAGTTTTTACCCTGAAATGTTGTCCCGGGAGCCGCTAAAATTCTCTCTCTCTCTCGTACCTTTAAAATTCAACCTTCGCCGGATCCGTAAATACAACAGTCCGGTGCCACACCTTGCTGTCAATCCGCCAACGGATCCGTTTTCCGCCATTTTCGCGGATTACAACTGATCTGAAAAACGGATGTGTGAAACAGGCCTATTAAGAAATCTTCCCTAGTTCCAGCAGTCATTATGGAGTTCCTTACATTTATTTATGCAAAGCTGTTGATTAAAACAAAATATTGAAGTATTGCAAAATAGTTTAAGGGTATGTGCACACGGAGTTTTTTTGGATCTGCGGATTTTGTAGTAAAATCCGCAGATAAAGTCCTGCGGCTTATCTGCGGATTTGCCTGCGGCTTTACACCTCATAATGGATGAGGTGTGAAACCGCAGCGGTTCTGCACAAAAGAATTGACATACTGTGGATTGTAAACCGCGCAAAAATCCGCAGCATGTGCACTGCGTTTTTTTTTTACATAGGAAATAAAGGTACTGTACAACGCAGCAAAATCTGCTGCTGACCCGCAGAGCCAAAACCGCTGCGGATCTGCAGCAGAATCCGCAGCGTGTGCACTAGGGTGACCGGATCTCATATGGGGGGAAAAAAATGTCAGAATCTTGTTCGTCTGGACCCCACAAAATGATTCCCCTTTCCAGATATTGAGAGAGCCAAAATTTGAGCTTGATCAAACGACGTTAACCCGTGCCGCTCGTCGCTCAAAGTTTGAAAAAATCCAAATTGAGGTATTTTAAGATTTAGGTATTTTGCATAGTCTGTTAGACTATAAAGAATGTAACAACAACATTGCAGAAATAGCCCTGACCAAATTTTCGAACTATTTGTGGTATTTGAATGCAGAGTTGGTGGAATTATCGTTTTTTGATCCCACCATTACAGACAATGAAAAGTTGTTAATGGCTAATAAATTGCTCAGTAGCACAGATGAACCATCAGAGCACGCTAACCTACATGAGTTGATAATTTTACATAGTTATCTAATCTATTCTAGAGCTTTTGTTAAAGTAGTTTTTGAAACGTCAGAATATAATGCTCGGCATTTGCTTACAACTTGCAGGACATATTGCTTTTGTTCTTCATCTTTTGTCAGAAGGTCGTTACAGTCGGTTACTTCCTACCTCTTTTAATTTTTCTTTCCTAACTTTTGGATTTAAAACCCTAGCGTGCTCTGATGGTTCATCTGTGCTACTGAGCAATTTATTAGCCATTAACAACTTTTCATTGTCTGTAATGGTGGGATCAAAAAACGATAATCCCACCAACTCTGCATTCAAATACCACAAATGGTTCGAAAATTTGGTCAGGGCTATTTCTGCAATGTTGTTGTCACATTCTTTATAGTCTAACAGACTATGCAAAATACCTAAATCTTAAAATACCTCAATTTGGATTTTTTCAAACTTTGAGCGACGAGCGGCACGGGTTAACGTCGTTTGATCAAGCTCAAATTTTGGCTATCTCAGTATCTGGAAAGGGGAATCGTTTTGTGGGGTCCAGACGGACAAAATTCCGACATCGATTTTTTGCGGTCACCCTAGTGTGCACATACCCTAATAGTTTTCATCTCATGGGTCTCAATGCAACGTTACCAACAGGGCCCCCAACTATCAGAGGCCTTTGAAAAAGTTCCCAAAGAACAAGCTAAAATGGCGTCCCTGATATAATCCAAACCGCAGCTCATCCTAGTCACGTCTCAGGACAGAGTGCATATGGAAGACGTATTGCTCCCGAGACCTGTGTCTCAACTAATAAGAGCTGTATCACACACAGGGCCGGCGTTAGGGGCAGGCAGACCAGGCAGCTACCTAGGGCCCCGCTCTCCCCCAGGGGCCCCCAGCTAGCGGCACATCACGCAGCCGCTATGGGACTCCTGTGAGGCAGGGGGGCCCGCCTGTCCCCAGCGCCGAGTCCCCCCGCTACCGCATTGAACTATACCGGCGTCATAGTCAGCTGACTCTCCCTCTCCCATTATTCCCCGCTCTGCCTCTGACACAGCGGGTGCGCGATGAAGTCATCGCGCACTCAATCTGTACCAGACAGAGCAGGAGACAGGAGCCAGGAGCAACGCGGGCACGGGGAGAAGGTGAGGAGTGTGTTGTTTCTTTTTTTTTTTAATATATCAGTGTGAGTACTGGAATGTGGGGCCATTCCCGGGGGGGGGGGGGGGGGGCGGCTATATACGATGCTGGGCAATATACCATGTGGTGCTGGGCTATATAGCATGTGGTGCTGGACTATATATCATGCTGGGCTATATACAGTTGTGGCCAAAAGTATTGACACCCCTGCAGTTTTGTCAGATAATACTCAGTTTCTTCCTGAAAATGATTGCAATCACAAATTCTTTGGTATTATTATCTTCATTTAATTTGTCTTAAATGAAAAAACACAAAAGAGAATGAAGAAAAATGCAAAATATTGATCATTTCACACAAAACTCCAAAAATGGGCCAGACAAAAGTATTGGCACCCTCAGCCTAATACTTGGTTGCACAACCTTTAGCCAAAATAACTGCGACCAACCGCTTCCGGTAACCATCAATGAGTTTCTTACAATACTCTGCTGGAGTTTTAGACCATTCTTCTTTGGCAAACTGCTCCAGGTCCCTGATATTAGAAGGGTGCCTTCTCCAAACTGCCATTTTTAGATCTCTCCACGGGTGTTCTATGGGATTCAGGTCTGGACTCATTGCTGGCCACCTTAGAAGTCTCCAGTACTTTCTCTCAAACCATTTTCTAGTGCTTTTTGAAGTGTATTTTGGGTCATTGTCCTGCTGGAAGACCCATGACCTCTGAGGGAGACCCAGCTTTCTCACACTTGGCCCTACATTATGTTGCAAAATTTGTTGATAGTCTTCAGACTTCATAGTGCCATGCACACGGTCAAGCAGTCCAGTGCCAGAGGCAGCAAAGCAACCCAAAACATCAGGGAACCTCCGCCATGTTTGACTGTAGGGACCGTGTTTTTTTTCTTTGAATGCCTCTTTTTTTCTCCTGTAAACTCTATGTTGATGCCTTTGCACAAAAAGCTCTACTTTTGCCTCATCTGACCAGAGAACATTCTTCCAAAACGTTTTAGGCTTTTTCAGGTAAGTTTTGGCAAACTCCAGCCTAGCTTTTTTATGTCTCGGGGTAAGAAGTGGTGTCTTCCTGGGTCTCCTACCATACAGTCCCTTTTCATTCAGACACCGATGGATAGTACAGGTTGACACTGTTGTACCCTCGGACTGCAGGGCAGCTTGAACTTGTTTGGATGTTGGTCGAGGTTCTTTATCCAACATCCGCACAATCTTGCATTGAAATCTCTTG
The DNA here is from genome assembly GCF_039654945.1 of Dendrobates tinctorius. NCBI lineage: Eukaryota > Metazoa > Chordata > Amphibia > Anura > Dendrobatidae > Dendrobates > Dendrobates tinctorius. Next base: position 34,237,759 of record NW_027361684.1, read on the forward strand.
TCAATTTTTCTTTTCCGTTCAAATCTAGGGAGGTTAGCCACAGTGCCATGGGCTTTAAACTTCTTGATGACACTGCGCACGGTAGACACAGGAACATTCAGGTCTTTGGAGATGGACTTGTAGCCTTGAGATTGCTCATGCTTCCTCACAATTTGGTTTCTCAAGTCCTCAGACAGTTCTTTGGTCTTCTTTCTTTTCTCCATGCTCAATGTGATACACACAAGGACACAGGACAGAGGTTGAGTCAACTTTAATCCATGTCAACTGGCTGCAAGTGTGATTTAGTTATTGCCAACACCTGTTAGGTGCCACAGGTAAGTTACAGGTGCTGTTAATTACACAAATTAGAGAAGCATCACATGATTTTTCGAACAGTGCCAATACTTTTGTTCACCCTCTTTTTTATGTTTGGTGTGGAATTATATCCAATTTGGCTTTAGGACAATTCTTTTCGCGTTTTTTCATTTAAGACAAATTAAATGAAGATAATAATACCAAAGAATTTGTGTTTGCAATAATTTTCAGGAAGAAACTGAGTATTATCTGACAAAATTGCAGGGGTGTCAATACTTTTGGCCACAACTGTACCATGCTGGGCTATATACCATGTGGTGCTGGGCTATATGCCATGCTGGGCTATATACCATGCTGGGCTATATACCATGTGGTGCTGGGCTATATACCATGTGGTGCTGGGCTATATACCATGCTGGGCTATATACCATGTGGTGCTGGGCTATATACCATGTGGTGTGCTGGGCTATATACCATGCTGGGCTATATACAGTTGTGGCCAAAAGTATTGACACCCCTGCTATTCTGTCAGATAATACTCAGTTTCTTCCTGAAAATTATTTCAAACACAAATTCTTTGGTATTATTATCTTCACTTAATTTGTCTTAAATGAAAAAAAACACAAAAAGAATTGTCCTAAAGTCAAATTGGATATAATTCCACACCAAACATAAAAAAGAGGGTGGACAAAAGTATTGGCACTGTTCGAAAAATCATGTGATGCTTCTCTAATTTGTGTAATTAACAGCACCTGTAACTTACCTGTGCCACCTAACAGATGCTGGCAATAACTAAATCACACTTGCAGCCTGTTGACATGGATTAAAGTTGACTCAACCTCTGTCCTATGTCCTTGTGTGTACCACATTGAGCATGGAGAAAAGAAAGAAGACCAAAGAACTGTCTGAGGACTTGAGAAACCAAATTGTGAGGAAGCATGAGCAATCTCAAGGCTGCAAGTCCATCTCCAAAGACCAGAATGTTCCTGTGTCTACCGTGCGCAGTGTCATCAAGAAGTTTAAAGCCCATGGCACTGTGGCTAACCTCCCTAGATGTGGACGGAAAAGAAAAATTGACGAGATTTCAACGCAAGATTGTGCGGATGTTGGATAGAGAACCTTGACTAACATCCAAACAAGTTCAAGCTGCCCTGCAGTCCGAGGGTACAACAGTGTCAACCTGTACTATTCTTCGGCGTCTGAATGAAAAGGGACTGTATGGTAGGAGACCCAGGAAGACCCCACTTCTTACCCCGAGACATAAAAAAGCTAGGCTGGAGTTTGCCAAAACTTACCTGAAAAAGCCTAAAACGTTTTGGAAGAATGTTCTCTGGTCAGATGAGACAAAAGTAGAGCTTTTTGTGCAAAGGCATCAACATAGAGTTTACAGGAGAAAAAAAGAGGCATTCAAAGAAAAGAACACGGTCCCTACAGTCAAACATGGCGGAGGTTCCCTGATGTTTTGGGGTTGCTTTGCTGCCTCTGGCACTGGACTGCTTGACCGTGTGCATGGCATTATGAAGTCTGAAGACTACCAACACATTTTGCAGCATAATGTAGGGCCCAGTGTGAGAAAGCTGGGTCTCCCTCAGAGGTCATGGGTCTTCCAGCAGGACAATGACCCAAAACACACTTCAAAAAGCACAAGAAAATGGTTTGAGAGAAAGCACTGGAGACTTCTAAGGTGACCAGCACTGAGACCAGACCTGAATCTCATAGAACACCTGTGGAGAGATCTAAAAATGGCAGTTTGGAGAAGGCACCCTTCAAATATCAGGGACCTGGAGCAGTTTGCCAAAGAAGAATGGTCTAAAATTCCAGCAGAGCATTGTAAGAAACTCATTGATGGTTACCGGAAGCGGTTGGCCGCAGTTATTTTGGCTAAAGGTTGTGCAACCAAGTATTAGGCTGAGGGTGCCAATACTTTTGTCTGGCCCATTTTTGGAGTTTTGTGTGAAATTATCAATATTTTGCTTTTTGCTTCATTCTCTTTTGTGTTTTTTCATTTAAGACAAATTAAATGAAGATAATAATACCAAAGAATTTGTGTTTGCAATCATTTTCAGGAAGAAACTGAGTATTATCTGACAGAATTGCAGGGGTGTCAATACTTTTGACCACAACTGTACCTTGCTGGGCTATATACCATGTGGTGCTGTGCTATATACCATGTGGTGCTGGACTATATACCATGCTGGGCTATATACCATGTAGTGCTGGGCTATATACCATGCTGGGCTATATACCATGTGGTGCTGGGCTATATACCATCCTGGGCTATATACCATGCTGGGTTATATACCATGTGGTGCTGGGCTATTTACTATGCTAGGCTATATACCATGTGGTGCTGGGCTATATACCATGCTGGGCTATATACCATGTGGTGCTGGGCTATATACGATGCTGGGCTATATACCATGTGGTGCTGGGCTGTATACCATGCGGGACTATATACCATGTGGTGTGCTGGGCTATATACCATGCTGGCCTATATACCATGTAGTGTGCTGGGCTATATACCTTGCTGGGCTATATACCATCTGGTGCTGTGCTATATACCATGTGATGCTGGACTATATACCATGCTGGGCTATATACCATGTGGTGCTGGGCTATATAGCATGCTGGGCTATATACCATGCTGGACTATATACCATGTGGTGCTGGGCTATATACCATGCTGGGCTACATACCATGTGGTGCTGGACTATACACTCACTGGCCACTTTATTAGGTACACCTGTCCAACTGTGTGTTAAGACTTAATTTCTAATCAGCCAATCACATGGCGGCAACTCAGTGCATTTAGGCTTGTAGACATGGTCAAGACAATCTCCTGCAGTTCAAACCGAGCATCAGTATGGGGGAGAAAGGTGATTTGAGTGCCTTTGAACGTGGCATGATTGTTGGTGCCAGAAGGGCTGGTCTGAGAATTTCAGAAACTGCTGATCTACTGGGATTTTCACGCACAACCATCTCTAGGGTTTACAGAGAATGGTCCGAAAAAGAAAAAAAATCCAGTGAGCGGCAGTTCTGTGGCCGGAAATGCCATGTTGATGCCAGAGGTCAGAGGAGAATGGGCAGACTGGTTCGAGCTGATAGAAAGGCAACAGTGACTCAAATTGCCACCCGTTACAACCAAGGTAGGCAGAAGAGCATCTCTGAACGCACAGTGCGTCGAACTTTGAGGCAGATGGGCTACAGCAGCAGAAGACCACACTGGGTACCACTCCTCTTAGCTAAGAACAGGAAACTGAGGCTACAATTTGCACAAGCTCATCGAAATTGGACAGTAGAAGATTGGAAAAACGTTGCCTGGTCTGATGAGTCTCGATTTCTGCTGCAACATTCGGATGGTAGGGTCAGAATTTGGCGTAAACAACATGAAAGCATGGATCCATCCTGCCTTGTATCAACGGTTCAGGCTGGTGGTGGTGGTGTCATGGTGTGGGGAATTTTTTCTGGGCACTCTTTGGGCCCCTTGGTACCAATTGAGCATCGTTGCAACGCCACAGCCTACCTGAGTATTGTTGCTGACCATGTCCATCCCTTTATGACCACAATGTACTCAACATCTGATGGCTACTTTCAGCAGGATAATGCGCCATGTCATAAAGCTCGAATCATCTCAGATTGGTTTCTTGAACATGACAATGAGTTTACTGTACTCAAATGGCCTCCTCAGTCACCAGATCTCAATCCAATAGAGCATCTTTGGGATGTGGTGGAACGGGAGATTCGCATCAGGGATGTGCAGCCGACAAATCTGCGCCAACTGTGTGATGCCATCATGTCAATATGGTCCAAAATCTCTGAGGAATGCTTCCAGCACCTTGTTGAATCTCTGCCACGAAGAATTGAGGCAGTTCTGAAGGCAAAAGAGGGTCCAACCCCTTACTAGCATGGTGTACCTAATAAAGTGGCCAGTGAGTGTATACCATGTGGTGCTGGGCTATATACCATGTGGTGCTGGGCTATATACCATGCTGGGTTATATACCATGTGGTGCTGGACTATATACCATGGTGTGTTGTGCTATATACCATGGTGGGCTGTGCTATATACCATGGTGGGATGTGCTATATACCATGTGGTACTGTGCTATATACCATGGTGGTTCTGTGCTATATACCATGTGGTGCTGTGCTTTATACTGTGTGGTACTGTGCTATATACCATGGTGGGCTGTATGTCATGTGGGGCTGGGCTATAGACCATGTGGTACTGGGCTATATACCATGTGGGGCTGTGCTATATACCATGTGGTGCCATGCTATATACCATGTGGTGCTGGGCTATATACCATGCGGGACTATATACCATGTGGTGTGCTGGGCTATATACCATGCTGGCCTATATACCATGTAGTGTGCTGGGCTATATACCTTGCTGGGCTATATACCATCTGGTGCTGTGCTATATACCATGTGATGCTGGACTATATACCATGCTGGACTATATATCATGTGGTGCTGGGCTATATAGCATGCTGGGCTATATACCATGCTGGACTATATACCATGTGGTGCTGGGCTATATACCATGCTGGGCTATATACCATGTGGTGCTGGACTATATACCATGTGGTGCTGGGCTATATACCATGCTGGGTTATATACCATGTGGTGCTGGACTATATACCATGGTGTGTTGTGCTATATACCATGGTGGGCTGTGCTATATACCATGGTGGGATGTGCTATATACCATGTGGTACTGTGCTATATACCATGGTGGTTCTGTGCTATATACCATGTGGTGCTGTGCTATATACTGTGTGGTACTGTGCTATATACCATGGTGGGCTGTATGTCATGTGGGGCTGGGCTATATACCATGTGGTACTGGGCTATATACCATGTGGGGCTGTGCTATATACCATGTGGTGCCATGCTATATACCATGTGGTGCTGGGCTATATACCATGTGGTGCTGGGCTATATACTATGCGGCTGTGTTATATACCAAGGGGGGTACATTTGACATTATATTCTATGGGGGAGGCTGTTATATAATTTGGGGGGCTACATTATATTCTATGGGGAGGCTGTATTATATTTATTATATTCTATGGGGGTGATTGCATCATACTCTATGAAGGGGTTACATTATACTATATGAGGAGGCTACAATGTATTCTATTGGGGGCTGCATTATATTCTATGGGGGGCTAGCTTATATTGTATGGGGGCTTTATTATATTCTATGGGGGTTGCATTATACTATATGAGGAGGGCTACATTGTGTTCTATGGATGGGCTACATTATACTATATAAGGGGCTGCATTATACTGTATGAGGGGGTTGCCGTATATTGTATTCTATGGAGGGGCTGCATTATATTTTATGGGGGGGGTTACATTATATTCTGTGGAGTGGCTGCATTATACTCTGTGGGGTAGCTACATTATGCTCTAAGGGGTGGCTGCATTATACTATAAGAGGGTGGCTGCATTATATTCTATGGAGGTTACATTATATTCTATGGCAGGGCTGCATTATACTCTGTGGGGTGACTGCATTATGCTCTATGGGGTGGCTGCATTATACTATATGTGGGCTGCATTATACTGTATCGAGGACTATGGACTATGGGGAATACATTATATGAAGAACTATGGGGTGCATTATACTATGGGAAGTCAATTGTACTACATGGATGACTATGGCTGTGCATTATACTATATGGAGCACTATGAGGAGTGTATTATACTATATGAAGAACTGAGCAGTGTATTTTAATATATGGAGGACTATGGGGCACATTATATTATATGGAGGACTATAGGGAGTGTATTATACAATATGGAGGACTATGGGGTGTAAACTGTAGATGTGCTGCTGATAACATGATACTGTATGGTGATTTGTTAGTGATTGTTTTGTTCCCATCATTCTTTCTTTCTCAGATGGTGGAACGAGGCCGGGAAACAATAATAATAATCTTTATTTTTATATTGCGCTAACATATTCCACAGTGCTTTACAATTTGCACTCATTATCATCACTGTCCCCGATGGAGCTCACAATCTAAATTCCCTATCAGTATGTCTTTGGAATGTGGGAGGAAACCCACACAAACACGGAGAGAACATACAAACTCCTTGCAGATGTTGTCCTTGATGGGATTCAAACCCAGGACCCCAGCTCTGCAAGTGCTGCCCCACGGTGAAACAATTGTTAAGCAACTTCAATATTGTCGATCACACTCATTTAGCGTCCTGCACTCAGCACATGTAACTACAACCTAAATGCTTCTGTGTGATGGAGCAATATATTAGCATTTGGGGCCCCATTTTAAACTTTGCCTAGGGCCCCACTTTGCCTAAAACCGGCCCTGATCACACATACCCAGTCGGGAGCACGGCTGCGATATGTGAAGAAATATGTTTTAACTTATGTTGTGCTCAGCGAAGAGATCTTCAGCTTCATCTTTCCCAGTCAGTCTGACAGCTTTATAGCAATGTACAGAGACTGACTACGCCCAACTGGAAAAGAAATAAACATTGGGGAATAGATATATTTTATAATAAATGACAGCGGTGCTCCTAATTGCTGACTGTGATATTTGTTATAAATCTTTTGTCAGTTGAGACACAGGTCTCTGGAGCTGCATGTCTTTAGTCTGCAGCCTGTACGGACACAAGACTAGGACAGGTTGCTGTTTGAATTATATCAGGGTTGCCATTTCGGCTCATTATCGAAGTACCCCTTTAATGCCTTCTCGTATGCACATTAGAGACCTTTTGGTCCGTTCTAGACCCAGATGCAATTCTTTCCCACACTGTAGATATACTCGTGTTTTACACTCCATAGGGATAATACTGAAATTGATAAAATCTATTTAAGTTATGTACAAAGCAGGTGAACTGCCCCCTAGTTTTCAGAGATGTTTGCAGACAGCGATCCCCCTGCTAGGCTGCTTGGAATAAAAGAGTAATGCCCAATGCAATGTGACAAACTGTCTGTGTAGTAAATATGACAAGCTGACCTGCACTGGGTGCTGCTGCTGAAACATTGGCCGCCCTTTGAAATATTCACCTTGAATGTCTCAATACGCCCACAGCTTTACAACATAAAAATATGTGCAGGTTATTACAGATAGATTTAATTAATAAATAATCAAGAGCGTTGGCATTAAAGGGAACCTCTCAGGTCTCCCGTGCCGTTTGCATTGATCCGATATTTATGAGAGATATATTTTCAGCATCGTAGCGAAGGGATACACTTAACGCCTTCCCTCACATCACCGTAAGGCCATTCTCACTGTTCCAACATAATATCGGCCTGATTGATGATGATATCCATGCTATGTTTCATCTCTATAAACAGATAAAATCTCAATAAGAGACATGATGACAACATCTACCACCCGGATCCTCCAGGAGCAAAGATATCCTTAAAACTAGTGTAACAGGAGTGGTGGAACCACTGTAATGTGATCTGAGGAGAGCCTGGAGGGGCATGGCTAGGTGATCACCTGACTCTTCACTGGAGCCCCTGACAATAGGGTAGGTTTGGCTCCCGATGGATAGCAGGTGCTACACCTGGACAGACGTCGGACTCATGGCAGCTGATCCCCAAGAGACAGGTAGCTGGAATGGCCTGGTAGGAGAGTATAGCTAATACAGGAAGAAACAGAGAAACCACAGATGCTGGCGGGTACGACTGGTATACAGATTGGCACTGGCAGGTGCAGGCTGGTATACAGAAAAGCACTGGCAGGTGCGGGCTGGTCCAGCTAGTATACAGATAGACACTGGCAGGTGCGGGCTGGTCCGACTGGTATACAGATAGGCACTGGCAAGTGCAGGCTGATATAGCTGGTATACAGATAGACACTGGCAGATGCGGGCTGGTCCGACTGGTATACAGATAGGCACTGGCAGGTGCGGGCTGGTCCGACTGGTATACAGATAGGCACTGGCAAGTGCAGGCTGATATGGCTGGTATACAGGTAGGCACTGGCAGGTGCAGGCTGGTATACAGATAAGCACTGACAGGTGCGGGCTGGTATACAGATAAGCACTGGCAAGTGCAGGCTGGTTCAACTGGTATACCGATAAGCACTGGTAGGTGCGGGCTGGTAAACAAATAAGCACTGGCAGGTGCAGAGTGGTATTGCTCAGACACCTCAATTCAGGTAGAGGTACCATAAATAATAAATGTCTCCCAGCCATTGGCTGGGGACACTTTAGGACAGTGTGCATGGCCCCTTAAAGAAGGAGGGAGCAAGCGTGCCCTATGCACAATGCCAGGGGATCTGCGCACCATTCACAGACTATGGGCATCAGACAGAGAAGGAGGAGGAAATGCAGGGCAGGGGTCGCAGTAGTGAGTGAGTCGGCGTCCCTGCTGGGGGAGGGGAGAAGCAAGCAGGGACACCGCCGCTACAGTTAGGGATCTTATAAAATTCAGACCTAGCACATCCCACAACCAGCCCCCTTATGAACTCATCAAGGGAAGGTATGAGGGTGTAACCTTGATCTAATAAAAAGCAGAATTTGGGTGTCTGTCATTGTTCATTCTGGAAGACTCAGTTCACTGGGATATTTTTCCACTTTTCTAATTGGAGCGCTTCCCTCCATAAAGATAAGAGCCACTCCTTGAACATCAGGTTTAGTAATTCTCTTTCCTTTTTATTTTATGCAATTGTCTATACTGTACTGTTTTGTTCCCATTTGGCATCATTTCTATAATTTTTTTTATAAACACTGCCTACCTTTCTGCATTAAATATATAAAATGTAATAGCACTGTTCGTCTTTCTCTGTAAACCACACCCCTTAAGCCATATGCTACATGTAGCGTGTCCAAACTGCCTGTATAAATGATTGTTGGTGGCAGCTAGTAGGTCAATTTGTCTGTATATATATTCCATGAGCTGGAATCAGAGTTGTATATACACATACGCTCACTGTGAGTTCCCCTATAATGGCCTAATAGTGGAAACCGCTGCAGCCTCATCCCTCACTCGACAGTCGATTGCATAATTGCCCTGACAATTGGTGGCAGCGGAGATGTGTCTCCCTGAAAACCTGGTAACAGCGTTGGGATCCATGTGACCCCCCTGTTATTCATGACAAATAGGGTATTCACATAACGCTGCAGCCAGTATCTGTATAAGTACAGAGTGCTATTAAGTGCATGTAGGGTGTGTAAACAGATGCTACGAGGGACCAAACTTGGAAGAAAATTTTGTAAGACCAAAATGGGAATAGTTACATAAGTGAGGTGAGGCCAGTGTAAAATTGTGGGTATTGGGAATTAATAGAATTGTCCCGGGTAGTGCATTCCAGAGAATTAGCGCAGCACGCGATAAGTCTTGGAGATGGGAGTGGGAGGTTAAGATTATTGAGGAAGTTAGTCATAGGTCATTAGCGGAACGGAGGACACGGGTAGGGTGGAAGAGATGAGGGAGGAGATGTATGATGGTGCAGATCTGTGGAACGCTTTATGTGTCTCCATGGTAACAGACAACAAACAAACCCTGCAGTCATACAATGCCATTTACTTCTTGCTAGCCTTCCAGTAGTGCAATGAGTAAAGGCTGCAGGATATACAGGATTGTTGTCTGTTACCTCGGAGATGCATTGTATACATAGGAGCTGTACTATGTCAAAGAGAATTTTTAAACCCTATTGTAAAGTTGCTTTTTTTGTTTGTTTACAGGCATGAAATTTGATTTTGAAAATTAATATAGTTTTTAAAGCGCACCTGTCACCATGTCAAAAGCGACCAGCTTTTGCTGTTTTTTAAAGGGAATCTGTCACCAGTGTTTTGGCCTATCAACTAGAATCATAGAATCATAGAATCATAGAATCGTAGAGTTGGAAGGGACCTCCTGGGCCATCTGGTCCAACCCCCTGCTCAAAGCAGGATTCGCTAAATCATCCCAGTTAGATGTCTGTCCAGCCTCTGTTTGAAGACTTCCATTGAAGGAGAACTCGCCACTTCTCGTGGCAGCCTGTTCCACTCATTGATCACTCTAACTGTCAAAAAGTTTTTTCTAATATCTAATCTGTGTCTCCTCCCATTCAGTTTCATCCCTTTGCTTCTAGTCTTTCCTTGTGCAAATGAGAATAAAGTTGATCCTTCTACAATGTGACAGCCCTTTAGATATTTGTAGACAGCTATTAAGTCTCCTCTCAGTCTTCTCTTTTGCAAACTAAACATTCCCAAATCCTGCAACCTTTCCTCATAAGACAGGGTTTGCAGACCGGTCACCATTCTGGTCGCTCTTTTCTGAACTTGCTCCAGTTTGTTGATGTCTTTTTTAAAATGTGGTGCCCAAAATTGGACACAATATTCCAGATGAGGTCTGACCAAACTAAAAATATCATCTAATAGAGTGTGAGCTATACATTGCCCAACTACTTATGAAACCCCCTGCCTCCCCATGAATCCCCCATGAAAACCTTTTATATTGCTCCCATGCTGTATGGTAATATTCTCGGTCCGGTCCGATGAGCGTTGGTTCTGGTCCCTCTCTCCACCCCAAATCGGCGTGCTGTACGCATTCCGATATGTGAATAGGTGCGCAGTATGCTTTGCCCAACTGCGGGCAAAGACGAAAAGCATTAGTGCTTTTAACGGCGGCAATTAAGTGTACTTATGCCTCAGCGCCGCTTTTTAATGGCACTGAGAAATAAGTGTATAGCGCCCCCCAGGGTCAAAATTTCTCCAGGGTCTCGGCTACTGGGGGGTAGCTGAGACCCCAGAGAACATGATTCGGGTCATTTTTTACTGACCCTAGTGTTGTGATCGCCGTTATTAACAGTATAACGGCGACCGAAAAAAAAAGTATGATTTCCCATTTAATTTTCCTTTCCCCTGATGTGATTGTACATCATTGGAGAGAGAAATGGGGTCCCCCCGATCCCCCCTGTACCTCCAGAGTCCCTGCAACCCCCCGTGAAATTCCCCGGGTCGCCAGCGTCTTCTTCCAGGAGAAAATGGCGGGCACATGCGCAATTGCGCCTTATGAGAACTTGCCGCCGGCAACAATAGGAAATTTTTCCTATTGGTTCATGTTGATCACTGTGATAGACCCTATCACAGTAATCAAAATAAAAAAAAATAGTAAATAAAACTTTTTTTATCATCCCCTTAGTTAGGTAAAAATAATAAATTTTTTTATTTATTTCCATTTTTTCATTAGGGTTAGAGTTGGGCTAAAGACAGGGTTGGACTAAAGTTAGGGATGGGCTAAAGTTAGGATTGTTGTTAGGGTTGGGATTACGGTTAGGGTTGGTATTAGGGTTAGGGGTGTGTTAGGGTTAGGTTTGTGGTTAGAGTTGGCATTCGGGTTAGGGGTGGGTTAGGGTTGTTGTTAGGGTTATGGGTAGGGTTGGGATTAGGGTTACGGGTGTGTTGGGGTTACGGTTGGTGTTAGAATTGGGGGGGTTCCACGGTTTAGGTACATCAGGGGGGCTCCAAACGCGACATGGCACCACCATTGATTCCAGCCAATTTTGCGTTCAAAAAGTCAAACAGTGCTCCCTCCCTTCTGCACCCTGCCATGAGCCCAAACAGTGGCTTTCCCCCACATACGGGGTATCGACGTACTCAGGAGAAATTGCACAACAAATTTTGTGGTCCATCTTCTCCTGATACCCTTGTGAAAATAAAAAAAAAATTTGTGAAAAAAGTAAAATGTTCATTTTTTCCTTCCACATTGCTTTAGTTCTCATGAAGCATCTGAAGGGTTAATAAACTTCTTGAATGTGGTTTTGAGCACCTTGAGGAGTGCAGTTTTAATAATGGTGTCACTTTTGGGTATTTTCTGTCATATAGGCCCCTCAAACTCACTTTAAATGTGATAAGGGCCCTTAAAAAAATGGTTTTGTAAATTTTGTTGGAAAAATAAGAAATCGCTGGTCAACTTTTAACCCTTATAATATCCTAACGAAAAAAAAGTTGTTTCCAAAATTGTGCTGATGTAAAGTAGTCATGTGGGAAATGTTATTTATTAACTATTTTGTGTCACACGACTCTCTGATTTAAGGGTACAAAAATTAAAAGTTTGAAAATTGCAAAATTTTAAACATTTTTGTCAAATTTCAATTTTTTCCATAAATAAACGCAAGTTATATCGAAGAAATGTTACCGTTAACATGAAGTAAAATATGTCAAAAAAATCATTCTCAGAATCAGTGGGATACGTTGAAGCATTCTAGATCTATAACCTCATAAAGTGACAGTGGTCAGAATTGTAAAAATTGGCCTGGTCATTAAGTACCAAATTGGCTCCGTCACTAAGGGGTTAAAGGGTTATTTCCAAAATTGTTCACTTCTGGTCGGCTAATGATAATATTTATAACAAAGTTTGTTCAGCTTCAGTCCACTGGTCCCGGTTATGGATGTTATCTAATATAACAGGCTCACTCTCTTTTTTGAAGAGAGGTCTAATGCGTTCCTTCACACAAGCAGTTCATTTAGTTGTCCCACATCATTGGAAGACCCCACTGGTTCTGTCTCTTGTGGAGTAGCTAGATACCTTCCTGGACATTTCTTGGATGGAGAACCTCACCACCTGGGACACGACAGGACTGACCAATGTATGGCCTTCTTGCTCTAAGAAGAATATTTAGAATTGAGAGTCCTCAGTAGTTGATACCTTTTAATGGCTAACTGAAAAGATGGTAACACATTGCAAGCTTTCGAGACTACTCAGGTCTCTTCATCAGGCATAGACTAATACAAAATCTGAAGAGTCACATATTTATACACAGTACAACACAGAAATAACGGCAATAGATAAGACAAGTGATGTGAAGCAGGATTGTCATTATGGGAGAGGGATAAACATAAATATTGGAACAGTTCATAGATAAGGGGCGTTAAAATTTTATTGCCCTCTTATTGGGGTCTTGTTCTGTGTTGTGATGACCCCAGAATGTAAAAATACATTTTACATCAATTAAGGAATTTGCTCTTCAGACCTTCTGGGGTCTATTATTGTCTTCCTTTTAAAAGCATAGTTTCCAAAACTCCCCCCCATCAAAGTACCGGTAAGTCTCGTACAGGGTGTTTAAGGATAAAGTGAGAGAAAAGTGCTGAGTGATCAGTGAATACACACTAGGCTGCAATGTGATGTCAGTTTGCCAGTCACCAAATGTGTCTGGAATCTGGCCAAAGCCAAAAGGCATGCTTAGGATCAGAGGAGGACACTTTAGAAAGTTTTAAAGGTGCACCTGTCCTGACTTAGGACAAATGTTTTGTTTTTTTTTTAAAGGGGGGAGGGGGACACTATTTGGGATCCTTTGTTATTAGCTGCTGAAAAGAGCAACTAAAACTCTGGAGAACTTTGCACCAAGATATACAGATTGTCCCGTAGGGAGATGTGAAGATGGCAGCAGAGCCCCCCAGTAAGGTGACTCCCAGTGATCAGCTCATTATTGGGGGTGCTGCTGTACAATTAAGCTGTGTGCACACGCTGCGGATTTTGCTGCGGTTCCGCAGCGGATTTGGCCGCTGCGGATCCGCAGCAGTTTTTGCTGCGGTGTACAGTACCATTATTCCCTATGGGAATCAAAAACCGCAGTGCAGACGGTGCGGATTTTTCCGCGCGGATTATCTGCGGTTTTCAATCCGCAGAAAGAATTGACATGTCAATTCTTTCTGCGGATTCTGCTGCGGTTTGCCATCTCCTCCATTGAGGAGATGAAAAACCGCAGGGTTAAAACCGCAGGTCGGTTTCACCTGCGGATTTTACAAAATCCGCACGGATGAATCCGCACCTAAATCCGCAGCGTGTGCACACAGCCTTAGGTTTGTCTTTATAGCCTTGTCTCTGTGTGCAGTGCAGTTAATGGACTGTTTTTCTGCAGATGTTCTACTTTTTCCAAAATAACAGATTATTGCTTCATCTGGGTTGAGGGAAACAGAAAGTGTAAGAATTACTGGACTTTGGCAGAATTTTACATCCCAGACTGTATTTGTTTCAAAAAGAAGCCAGCTGTAGTTTGTGTTCTTTACAAATCTCCTGGAAAGATCTGAGATTAACATGACTGTTAAAGCTGTAGAACAGAGCCTTAAACATGATCTGCAAAACCAGTTGGTCTGGAAGAAAGAAAAAGAGGTCACATAGCGCCATCTGGTGGAGTTGTAGGGGGAATGCACACAAGTATAGTTTCATATAGTCTTTCAGTAGTACAAAACCCTAGGGATAACTATAGTGGGTGCAGGATTAGGCTACGGTCACAGGACTGTAGATTCTCTGTCCCTAGTGAATCAGATCGATTATGCAATTGACACTCTGATCAAACTCTGATCCACTTGTTAGCTTGGTGTGATCAGAGAATCGAGCACATGCAAGGAGAAGATGGAGAACAAGATTTCTCTTTCTTCTTTGTGTGAGTCTGCAGAAATCGGACTGCATTCGGATGTTATCAGAGTGCAGTCCAATGTTTTCCACGCATCAATAAGCTTGATTGGGTGAAAGACATCCGATTTGATCTGCAAATCAGAGCATGCTGCAATCTTTTTTCTCATGCTAAATCAGCGTGAAACAAAAACGCTGATCTACACTGCCCTATAGGATAACATTGGTCTCTCTAATTACTTCTCTCTATCACTGAGACTTTCCTTATTTCCAGACGGCTTAGCAGACATACTTGACATCTTACATTATTGTATACTGTAAAGGGACCTTCGTTCTGTACTGCCACCTTGTGATCTTCTCGGGAACGACATGTTGTTTTTGTTTAATTTGTCATTGTCTACATTATTTCTGACATGTTGACTTCAGAGTGATACATTGTTTCAATCTCATCTGCACATTTGCTATGGGAAAAAATAAATATTTCAGATGTGAATCTATGTAAATAGAGGGGTACTAGTTTAATTATTATTGTGGCTGATTTCTGTGTTGCTCCTTTAATTTGCATAATTTCTTTCTATGCCTCCTTGTCAGCAAGCAGGTTTAGAGCTTAGTGGGCTTCCATGTGACGGGTTATACATGACTGGATCAGAATAGAAGCAGAGCTCTAATCTGCAGCCATGGAGCAGAAACTGCATCAAACTGGTAAGTCATAAATCTGCGGAGGATATTAGGGCTATTAGCAATGTTGCTTCATACTTTATTTCTGATATGTTTAGACCAGGGGTTACCAGCAGTCAGAGGATGGCATGTCCTAGTGACAGATCATAGCCACTATGACTCTGCACTCCATTTTCCTCTGATCTGTAGGGGACCATAGGAGGGCAACAACCCAGCAGCAGGACCACTACCTCCTTTCTACAAGGAGAAACAGTAGGGGCAGTGCCAGAGCCCTGCGAAATGACCTCCAACAAGCCACTAACATCCATGTGTCTGCTCAAACTGTCAGAAACAGACTCCATGAAGGTGGTATGAGGGCCCGAAGTCCACAAGTGGGTGGTGTGCTCACAGCCAAACACCGTGCAGGGAGATTGACATTTGCCAAAGCACACCAAGATTGGCAGATTCGACAATGACGCCCTGTGCTCTTCACAGATGAGAGCAGGTTCACACTGAGCACATGTGACAGACGTGAGTGTCTGGAGACGCCATGGAGAACGTTCTGCAGCTTGCAACATCCTCCAAGCATGACCAGTTCAACAATGGGTCAGTAATTGTGTGGGGTGGCATTTCTTTGGAGGGCCGCACAGCCCTCCATGTGCTCGCCAGAGGTACCCTGACTGCTACTAGGTACCGGGATGAGATCCTCAGACACATTGTGAGACAATATGCAGGTGCACTGGGTCCTGGGTTCCTTCTGATGTATAACAATGCTTGGCCTCATGTAGCTGAAGTGTACCAGCAGTTCCTACATGATGAAGGCATTGATGATATGGACTGGCCCGCCCGTTCCCCAGACCTGAATCCGATTTAGCACATCTGGGACATCATGTCTCATTCCATCCACCAATGCCACATTGTACCACAGACTGCCCAGGAGTTGACGGATGCTTTAATCTAAGTCTGGGAGGAGATCCCTCAGAAGAACATCCGCTGCCTTATCAATACCTTGCCCAGGCATTGTAGGGAGGTCATACAGGCATGTGGAGGCCACACACACTACTGAGCATCATTTCCTTGTCTTGAGGCTTTTCTGATGAAGTTAGATCAGCCTGTAATTTGATTTTCCAATCTGATGTTGAGTATCATTCCAAATCCAGACCTCCATGGGATATTAATTTAGATTTACTTTGATAATTTTTATGTTTTATTGTTCTCCACACATTCCACTATGAAATGAATAAAGATTTGCAATTTTAATATTTCATGCAGTGATATCTAGGATGTGGTATTTTAGTGTTCACTTTATTTTTTTGAGGAGCACCAAATAGAAAATATAGCACAGGATCAGCAATGTAATGTATGTACACAGCGACTTCACCAGCAGAATAGTGAGTGCAGCTCTGGAGTATAATACAGAATGTAACTCCAGATCAGTACAGGTTTTGTATTGTATGTGTGTTGCACATTCCTGTTCTGGGAGTCAGCAGCCATTATTACTCTGCAGTTACATAAACTAGTAACTCTATTTATTATTCTCTCGGAGAACTTTTGTATAACCGGCAGTGAGTATATAACCATAGTCATTTATGGGTAAATTAGATACTCTTGACCGCATACTGTATATTAATCTTGTTTTTGTTGCCTGTGATTTTCTTATGATGTGCTGTAGTTTTGTAGTGCTTTTTTTTTCTTGTGCTGTTTAATTTGCTTCACCACTAAAATCTGTATACCCACACAATGTCCGATAACACTGAACCTGTACTGATGCGTTCTTTATGCTGTGTATACAGTGGAAGGAGCGGTAATCTAACAGCCTTCATTGGTTCAGATGAAGCGTGGTAACAGACCAGATATGTGACCAATAGGTCAGGGGAAATCTAGTCACATGATCAGGGCTGATGGCAGCTTCAGTCACAGGATAAGAAAAACTATAAAAGTTATAAATTCCACCCACCACCATCCATCTTAATTTTTGATCTTTTTAGGGCACATAAAGAACATAATAAAAAATACTAAAATCAAATTAAACATAAAGTAATTCCATTTATTTCCTTTTCTATGTCAAAATAATCAGCCAAAACTGGTGGAGAAAAAAACGATTTTATTTCTACACTTGTTTGCACAGATTTGTTACAAAAATCTCTGCATCTAAAAAGATCAGTTTTTCGTTACATAAATGCGCTCGATTTCTGCAAGCCGTGTTCAGATGACTGTTTTTTTTTTAAATATACTTTTGGCAGTTTTTTTCACATTACGATCTTTATTAAAAACAGTAAACTTTCAGTTTTCACACTGGCCACTGAGGTTAGTTTAGAGTCATACTTCCTATATCCTTTCAAGAACAGTTTTCAGTTGACTCCTTATCATCAGAGACAGGATTGCAATGACTGATACAGCCTCTGTACACTGCTGAAAACTCAGTATCAACCAATCACAATTGGCGATGTCACAGCTCCTCCTGCTTCCCTTCCCTCTACATTGACCTACGCACACGCTCATTAGATGCCGCAATATAAAAGATAAGGTCAGACCCTGTTCATTGTGGCTAATGTACATGTTAAATTCCTGAAACAACTGGAAAAAATCCTCAGTGTCTAGTGTGAAAATCGCTGGCCAGATGTAAAGTCGAGAAGTATGTCGCCTTCCCCAGGGTGGATAGGGACTCCTCTATCCAAGGCAGCGGGTACGAGTCTTTGATGGTACAAGCATTCAATTTTGGATAGTCCACACAGAACCGCAAGGTGCCATCTTTCTTGCAGACCAACACGATGGGGGCCGCCCAGGGACTCTGGCTTTCTCGGATAACTCCTTTCCGCAGCATTTGGCCCAGTAATGTTTTTACCTCCTGATATAGTTGCGGGGGAATCTGTCGATATCGTTCCCTGATGGGAGCCTTTCCTGCAGTGGGGATGCCGTGCATGATGGCTGTGGTAGATTACTATTATTATTTATTTATATAGCACCATTGATTCCATGGTGCTGTACATGAGAAGGGGTTACATGCAAATTACAGATATCATTTACAGTAAACAAACTAACAATCACAGACTGATACAGAGGGGAGAGGACCCTGCCCTTTCTGGCTTACATGCCACAGGATGGTGGGGAAGGAGACAGTAGGTTGGTGGGTTGCATCAGTTCCGGTGTTGGTTGAGGTGATATCTCCGGTAGTGGTGAGAGAGAAGGAGGTAGCGGGGTCATTGCAGGCTGTAGGCTTTCTTGAAGAGATGGGTTTTCAGGTTCCGTCTGAAGGATCCAAATGTGGTTGATAGTCGGACTTGGGGCAAAGAATTCCAGAGGACAGGAGCAATTTGGGAGAAGTCTTGGAGGCGGTTGGATGAGGAGCGAATAAGTATGGAGGAGAGAAGGAGGTCTTGAGAGGACCGGAGATTACGTGAGGGAAGGTATCAGGAGATTAGTTCAGAGACGTATGGGGGAGACAGATTATAGATGGCCTTGTAGGTCAGTATTAGTAGTTTGAACTGGATACGCTGAGGGAATGGGAGCCAATGAAGAGATTTGCAGAGGGGAGAAGCAGAGGAGTAGCGAGGAGAGAGATGAATTAGTTGGACAGCAGAGTTAAAGATGGACTGGAGAGGTGCAAGGGTGTTATCAGGGAGACCACAGAAAAGGATGTTGCAGTAGTCGATGTGGAAGATGATGAGGGCATGCACAAGCATTTTAGTAGATTGAGGGTTGAGGAAAGGACTGATTCTGGAAATATTTTTGAGCTGGAGGCGACAGGAGGTAGAAAGAGTTTGGATGTGCGGTTTCAAGGACAGGGCAGAGTCAAAGATTACTCCGAGGCAGCGGACTTCCGGTACTGGGGAAATCGTGATGTCATTAATTGTTATAGCTAGGTCTGGTAAGGAAGATCTGTGAGATGGAGGAAAGATGATGAGTTCAGATTTGTCCACATTGAATTTGAGGAAGCGAGAGGAGAAGGAGGATATGGCTGATAGACACTCTGGGATTCTGTACAGCAGAGAGGTGACGTCTGGGCCAGAGAGGTAGATCTGAGTGTCATCAGCATAAAGGTGGTACTGGAATCCATGGGACTTTATGAGTTGCACCAGACCAAGTGTACAGATTGAGTAGAGTAGGGGTCCTAAAACAGAGCCTTGGGGGACTCCAACAGAGAGAGAGTGGGATGAGGAGGTGGTGTGGGAGTGGGAGACGCTGAATGTGCGGTTGGAAAGGTATGAGGAGATCCAAGATAGGGCGAGGTCTTTGATGCCGAAGGGGGAGAGGATCTGTAGTAGGAGGCAGTGGTCAACTGTGTCGAATGCAGAGGACAGGTCTAGAAGAAGGAGTACAGAGTATTGTCCATTTGATTTGGCTGTAAGTAGGTCGGACATCCATAATCATCCTCATGGTTGGCGAATACCTCCTGGTACTGGCCCAAAAGTGTTTCTACCTGGAGGATTTGGGCCTGGGTAATACCAGAGAGTTCTGCTCGCATTCTCTCCAGGATGGCTCGGCCCTTTTCTTCGGTCGAGGTCCCAGTAGTCTGAAGAGACTGGATAGACACCGCCCAAGGGTCCCCTGCCTGCACTTTCAGTTGGAACTCAGAGGTTGGAAGCACCTCTTCCAAAGGTCTCACCAGCTTTGCCATTTCGGCTTGTGGCTTCAGGATGATGTCTTGGTCTTCTAGGTTGACGCAGTGCACCAGGACGGTCCCTTTCCGCACAGTGGCCAGGGTGCGGGCCACCAGGACTCCAGAGGGGAGGCGCTTCAAGAGGCATGCCTCCACCTGCATCTCCACTCCCTCCAGGGGCACTGGGGCCCGGATAGGTAAGGCCACAACTGTCTGCCCGGGAGTCAGCACGAGTGGTGGAGCCCCCGGCGCAATCACCTTCCCTAGTACCTCGCCCTCTTGGCAGTCCTGGAGGACCCGCGCTCCCCCACCAACTGCTGGAAGACACGCCCTTGGGGCGTGCGGGAGCCCCACTGGATCAGAGTCTCTTGTGTGGGCTCATTAAGGAGTAGGTTGCCGAACTCTCGCAGTATGTTCATACCCAGGGTAACCGGATGTTTGTCGTTTGCGCATCCCTGGGTCGGGATCACTCCCCGGCGGCTGAGTGATTTGCCGCATAGCGAAATCTGCATCCAGACTGCTCCGACGACAGGAACCGGTAGCTGGTTGGCGGCCACCAACTTTAACACTGACCCCCACTTAGGTCTCACTGCTTCGGGAAAATGCTGCCAAAAATAAGTCTCTGGTATGGTCATTACTTGCGACCCTGTATCTACTAGGCATCGTACGGCACGGCCTTCGACCTCTGCCCATACCACTGGACACTGCGCGATCAGATCTTCGTGACTTCCACCACCCCGTGTGGTGGGCTCTGGCTCCGAGCGGTGTTCCCTCAGCTCAGGGTCCTATGATTGTAATGGCCGGTGGAGCAGGTTTCTCCTGCAACGTGGGCACTCTCGGGCATAGTGTCCCAATCCTCCACAATCGTAACAGGCGAGTGATCGTGGGAACCGACTCTGGTGAGGGCCGCGATGGTTCGTGCCTTCTCTGCCCGGCCCCAGCTGACTTCTTGTGGCCTCTTTCTTCGCTTTGGCCAATTCACCTTTAATACTTTGTAGCTCTTGCCTCATCTCTTGTACTCAGTGGGGTTCTTCCAGGGCGTTTACGGATGCTTCAATACTCCGAGCCATCCCCACAGGGACCGTCACCCCTTGCTCCTGTTCCCGAACACGTGCCTCCTTTCCTATCTCTGAAAAGGTCAGATGCGGGTCTACTCACACCCGCTCTCACAGAGCCTGTTTCATCAGGGTGTCTCGTAGCCCGGTCACTAAAAGGTCACGTAATGTTGCATCCACGGTCCCCACGCCGATCCCATCCTTCCTTTCAATGGCTACAAACAATTCCTGCAAAATATTCATATATTGCGTCACTGTTTCCCCCTCTTTCTGCATGCGACTAAACATCCAGGCTCTCAGTTCTCCCACATCAGTTGGGTCCCCATGGGTCTCCTCTAAGATATGTAACACCCTGATGAAGGTATTTCACTCCCCCGTGGCCTCAGCATTACGGAATCCCGGGCCTCCCCGTCCAATGCCATTAGAGCCACTTCTGCCTCTAGGTCAGGGGTCAGCGGATGCATCTTAAATAGCCCTTGTATTCGCTCTGTCCAGTTCCACAGTATAGTATTGCTGCTGGAGAACCTGGGTAGACTGCTCAGCATAGCCCCCAAGGATAGGCTGGGCCGGGGCTCACCGTTGCCCCCCTGGCCCACACCATCTCCGCTCGCGCTCAAAGACTGCATCCTGCCGACTACACCAAATGTAGTAATCGCAGGTACACGGGATGCAGTGACGAGACGGGAGACGGGATGAACTTTAAGATGTAACTTTTATATAAATATAGATGCCTATAGGGGCTATCTCGAGCAACCAAACAAGCTCACAGCAGTTATTCTCGGAGGGATCAAAACAAGAATACACTGGTGACACAAACACGACTAACCCGGCAAAGACCGGTCACTATAGGGCCGCGGTATGGCTGACTACGGGTCCAGAATGTTAACTACAACGTGTCACTTATCCTTCCCGACATCTGGCAGAGCGATGGTCGATGAAGCTTCAGCGTATCAGCCGCTGGGCCCAGCCGACGAGGATTTGGCGGAGACTTCGGGCGTTCCTACACCCTGGTGAAGTGGGGGCACAGCAGGCC
This sequence comes from Dendrobates tinctorius, assembly GCF_039654945.1. Taxonomy (NCBI): domain Eukaryota; kingdom Metazoa; phylum Chordata; class Amphibia; order Anura; family Dendrobatidae; genus Dendrobates; species Dendrobates tinctorius. Next base: position 34,259,726 of record NW_027361684.1, read on the forward strand.
CCTGAAGAGTTCGTCTGCATTGCACCTCCCGGCGGAGGTGGGACGGCGTTGCCCAGGGTCCGGACGGTGTAGGTCGCAGCCGCGGGCCGGAGCCGAGCTGCGGGGGCCGCAGGTGGCAGCAGACAGGCCGCAACTGCAGGCTGGAGTGAAGCGGCGGTGGCCATGGGCGGCAGCAGATGGGCCGCACCTGCGGGCTGGAGTTGGGTGGCATCTGCCGCGGGTGGGAGCGGTCGGGCCGCACCCGTGGGGTGGAGTCGGGCGGCGGCGGGCGGCAGCGGACAGGCCACACCCACAGGGCAGAGGCGGGCGGTGTCTCTCCGTTGGATGGCTCGGTGCCGTCTCCCTTCTGTTAGTGGTGAGTCTCCCTTCAGTCTCTCCTGTCGCTGCTCTGCTCTCCTTGCTCTGGTTCTGGCTCTTGCTCTGGCTCTCTGGCGCCCTCTAGCTTCCTCACTTTTCCTCTCCTGCTGCTGCGTCGACTGACTCCTGGCGTCCTCAGCCCCTTTTATAGTAGCTCCTCCCCCAACCTTGCTAGAAGTCTCTGTGGTCCGTCCCCCAATTGTGTCCCCCAGAAACAGTCTCCCTAGGAACCTTGGTGACGCCCCCCTTGGTTCCGGCCCGGATACACAGCGGGGACTCCTCCTCCTACAAGCTCACACTGGGGAAAGGACACAGGATGCTGCCCCGACAGAAGACGTGCTTGTACTTATAGACAGTGCATGTTGGAAGCTGGAGCATATATGATACAGGGAGGATTGTCTTCACAACATTTAGTCATACTCAACCAGTACAGAACTGAGTATGGAATTTGCTCAACAACACATCTGTGGTGCCACATCTGAACCTGGATCTGATTCCACGACTTCTGCTTCTGTAATCAGGTGTTGTTGTATTCATTCTTGGGGTGTCACTGGTACTCTGGCTTGATCATATACATCTGGTCCACTCTTAATTGTCTGACCAAAATGAGCAGAGACCACTCCTCTCTGCTTCACACCTGACTGCACTTAGTTGTACATATATTGCAGAGCACAAGTCTGCATAGACTTCAGTCTGCATTGTGATTGCTATAAGTGTGTGCTAGAAGTGTGAAGATTAATTTAAGAATTAAAACCAGAATTGAACCAGAAGGGAACTGAAGGTAACTGGACACAGTCACTGTAAACAATGTTTCTGTTTGTTTTCACTTTCACCCCAATAATCCTTCACTTTCTGCTAATTCCCCTAATCCCTACTCCTAGTAAGGAACTGTTCATCTCTTCTTCAATCCTCCCCATCCACCTCACCTCCGCCTCAAAACTGTTCCTTAACATACAATCCTCTGTCTCCAAACACAGACAGCCCCCTCATGCCCTCTCCTGCTCCCACCTGCTAACACTTTCTCTGCTCCTTCTCACTGCTGGTGATATCTCTCCAAATCCTGGTCCTCCTCACCACATTCCCACAGTCATTTCTACCTCCCATCCACACTCTATCACAACCTTCCGTAACCTCTCCAACCTTATACCCATTCACCCAGCCCCCGCTTCCCCAGTCCCACTAACAGGAGCTCTGTGGAACGCTCGCTCTGTCTGCAACAAGCTTTCCTACATCCATGATCTTTTTGTTACTACCAAACTCTCCTTCCTCGCCATCACCGAAACCTGGCTCACCCCTTCTGACACAGCCTCTCCTGCTGCACTTTCGTATGGCGGCTTCCACCTTTCTCACACCCCCCGCCCCAGCAGCAAACATGGTGGAGGAGTTGGTTTTCTCCTGTCAGATACCTGCTCCTTCACCCCAATCCCACTGCCACCCTCTGTTACCCTCCCTTCCTTTGAGGTGCACTCTGTGCGCATCTACTCCCCCTCCAACCTCCAACTGGCTGTCATCTACCGCCCCCCAGGGCCAGCCACCACCTTCTTTGACCACTTCACCACCTGGTTACTTCATTTCCTTTCCGCGGACATCCCTACTATCATCATGGGCGACTTCAACATCCCCATTGACACTTCCCTCTCAGCTGCCACTAAACTTCTATCTCTCACTTCCTCCTTCGGCCTCACTCAATGGTCTTCTACAGCCACCCACAAAGATGGCCACACACTGGACCTCATCTTCACCCGCCTCTGCTCCCTATCTAACCTCTCTAACTCACCTCTTCCTCTCTCTGACCACAACCTGCTCACATTCTCTTCCCTCTTCACTCCATGTCTACAATCCCCACCCCACAAACTTTCACACCCTCGCAGGAATCTTAAACACCTTGACCTACACTCATTCTCCGAATCCCTCCTCCCTCTTACAGATATAAGTTCCTTACACAATGCGGATGACGCTGCCGCTCTATATAACACCACAATAGCTGTAGCTTTGGAATCCGCTGCCCCACTTACACATACCAAAACTCGCAAAATCAACAGACAGCCCTGGCACACCAGCCTGACCAAAGAGCTGAGGCGAGCTTCCAGGGCTGCTGAGCGCAGATGGAAAAGATCCCACTCCAACGAGCATTTCATCGCATTCAAACAGTCCCTCACTACTTTCAAGACCACACTCGCCACAGCTAAACAAACCTACTTCTCATCTCTCATATCCTCCCTGTCTCACAACCCTAAACAGTTATTCAACACCTTCAATTCTCTCCTCCGCCCCCCAGCACCTCCTCCCTCCCCACTCATCTCAGCTGAAGACTTTGCCTCATTTTTCAAGCAGAAAATTGATAACATCAGGGACAGTTTTGGTCAACAACCCCCAGAGCCCTTCCTCCCGACTTCCCAGCCCTCCACCTTCAAAACCAACTTCTCCACCATTACAGAAGATCGACTCTCCACTCTACTCTCAAGATCACATCTCACCACCTGTGCACTCGACCCGATCCCATCCCACTTCATCCCAAACCTCACCACAGTCTTCATCCCAACCCTAACCCATCTCTTCAACCTATCACTAACAACTGGTGTTTTACCCTCAAGCTTTAAACATGCCTCCATCACACCTATCCTCAAAAAGCCCTCTCTTGACCCATCCTCTGTATCTAGCTATCGCCCTATATCACTTCTCCCATACGCCTCCAAGCTACTGGAACAACACGTCTACCTTGAACTGTCCTCCCATCTCTCTTCTTGCTCCCTCTTCGACCGCTTACAATCTGGCTTCCGGTCACACCACTCCACTGAAACTGCCCTTACTAAGGTCACCAATGACCTCTTAACTGCCAAGAGCAAGCGACACTACTCTGTCCTCCTCCTCCTGGACCTGTCGGCTGCCTTTGACACAGTGGACCATTCCCTATTATTACAGACCCTCTCATCCCTCGGCATCACAGACTTGGCCCTCTCCTGGATCTCATCATACCTAACAGACCGGACATTCAGCGTCTCCCACTCACACACCACCTCCTCACCTCGCCCCCTATCTGTCGGAGTCCCACAAGGTTCAGTCCTAGGGCCCCTGCTGTTCTCTATTTACACCTTTGGCCTGGGACAGCTCATAGAATCTCATGGCTTTCAGTATCATCTTTATGCTGATGACACACAGATCTACATCTCTGGACCAGATATCACCTCCCTACTAACCAGAATCCCTCAATGTCTGTCCACTATTTCATCCTTCTTCTCCACTAGATATCTGAAACTCAACATGGACAAAACAGAATTCATCATCTTTCCCCCATCTCACGTGACCCCCCCTACGAACCTATCAATTACAGTAAATGACTGCCCACTCTCCCCAGTCCCACAAGCTCGCTGCCTCGGAGTAATCCTTGATGCTGATCTCTCCTTCAAACCACATATCCAAACCCTTTCCACTTCCTGCCGACTTCAACTCAAAAATATTTCACGCATCCGTTCATTCCTCACCCAAGAATCTGCAAAAACCCTAGTCCATGCCCTCATCATCTCTCGCCTTGACTACTGCAACCTCATGCTCTGCGGCCTCCCCTCAAACACTCTCGCACCCCTCCAATCTATTCTAAACTCTGCTGCCCGACTAATCCACCTGTCCCCCCGCTATTCCCCAGCTTCTCCCCTCTGTCAATCCCTTCACTGGCTCCCAATTGCCCAGAGACTCCATTACAAAACCCTAACCATGACATACAAAGCCATCCACAACTTGTCTCCTCCATACATCTGTGACCTCGTCTCCCGGTACTTTCCTGCACGCAACCTCCGATCCTCACAAGATCTCCTTCTCTACTCCCCTCTTATCTCCTCTTCCCACAATCGCATACAAGATTTCTCTCGCGCATCACCCCTACTCTGGAACTCTCTACCACAACATATCAGACTCTCACCTACCATCGAAACCTTCAAAAAGAGCCTGAAGACCCACCTCTTCCGACAAGCCTATAACCTGCAGTAACCACCGATCGACCAAACCGCTGCACGACCAGCTCTACCCTCGCCTACTGTATTATCACCCATCCCTTGAAGATTGTGAGCCCTCGCGGGCAGGGTCCTCTCTCCTCCTGTACCAGTTATGACTTGTATTGTTTAAGATTATTGTACTTGTTTTTATGTATACCCCCCTCACATGTAAAGCGCCATGGAATAAATGGCGCTATAACAATAAATAATAATAATAATAATAATAATGGAGGAGACATAAGGAGGACCAGAAATTCTTGGCAGCGCAGGCTCTGTCCAGCCACAGAGGCTAGTGTAACTGGGACCAGTTGTGCCGTCTAGTCTGGCAGTATGAGGCTGTGTGCCCACGTTGCGTTTTTTAAGCGTTTCCGTGGCGCTTTTAGACGCGTTTCTGCCACGGAAACGCTTAAGAAAAGCATCCCATGGAAACATAATTGAATCCGCACATGTTGTGCTAATGGTGCGTTATTTTCCACTGCGGAAACGCTAAGCGGAAAAAAACGCAGCATGTTGATTAATTTTGCGGAAACGCACGCGTTTCTGCATACATACAATTGTATTGCAAAAACGCATAGAAAAACGCATGCTAAAACGCTTAACAAAAGAGTCAAAAACGCTTACAAAAGCGCTCCATAAAACGCATGCGTTTTCCCGGGAAGAGGGTGTACGTTTCCGCTCAGGAATATTCTGCATGAAAAACGCTACGTGGGCACCTGAGTGTGTGCTGTTCAGCTGTTGCCAATGAGAATGCTCCACTCCCTACATAATATTCTAACTTAATGCTTGGAGTTGCCAGATATAGTTCATACCAGCATTGATTCTCATTTGAGCTCAGCTCTGGTTGTATTAGCATTTTGTCTGGTTTCAGTCTTCAGCCTGTAAGCAAGTCGATTCTTCTGGTCTGATATACTCCTTTACATTGAAATTGTAACACCAAGAAGAAAAAGTCATGGAATTTTGGAAATCATAATATTCATAGACATGTTAATGATATGGAAATATATTACTATGTAAGCAAAAAGGCAGAGTGGAGGAGAGGATGTTGACCTGTGGGTGTAGTCCCTGATGGAAGACCTGTGCTTTCCCTTGGACATTCTGCATTGTTGCCTGGTAGAAGAAATGATGTCGTGTTCAGCCAGGAACTCACTCCTTGAAGGGTCTTCTACTGGTGAGAATAATCCAGAACCCTGTATTTCTCTGTACAGTCTTTAACGTCACTTGGGTGAGTCTCTTAGGTTTGGTGAAACTGTTGGTGTGTGGTTCTTGCAAATGACTTTGCTATATATCTACATCAGGTGAGTTGTCATTTTTTAACAGTAGACATCTGGCACAACTGCAAAATACATACCTGACTTATGGACCACACAGACTTTAAATCTAATCAGTTCCCTCAAAAGATAAAGGGGTAAAACAGCCCCTCACATTTCCTCATCAAGTGATGACCAGTGTCACTGATGCCATGTGTGCAGATATCTGCCTGCTCACCTTCCAAAATAGAATAAAGCAAATAGTAGACAGCAACATCATACGTATGCCTACAGAATCAATGTAACATAGTTACGTAGATAATATTTGCTGTCAAATCATGGACATTAATGTGGATCGATCGCTAATAAATAGCTGAAAGCAGAGGGGGTGTGAAAACCACAAGTACGACCAAAGATCCATGAAAAATAAAACAATTTCATTTATTAAGTATTTTAGACAAACACTGCACAGGGAGAATCTCAAGCCATGCCCTTTGCGGTCTCCCATTCCTCTGCGCCCGCAGAGATGTCGGTCCAGGCGTCTTGCCCAGGCTGATGCTAGGCGTCTGGTTGCTACTTCTGGCTCTGCTATAACACCATGCTTGAGTCAGCAGCAAGCAGACGCTTCTGGGACTAAGTCCTGTGTTTTGCTTACTGAGCATGCCCGTGGGACATCCTCTCATTGGAGGTCGAAGGTCATATGCGCAGGTCCCGTTCCTGCTCGGATTGGTCCACTGGGAAGGTCCCGGAAGGACGCTGCTATAAAAGAGTTGCATGGCCGCTCGGCCATGTGCTAGTATAGACTCAAATGCTTATGGTGTGTATGATGATGGATGCATGTATCTGGTGACTGACTCATTATAAAACCCCTACCCTTGGTTGTGTCTGTTGTTAGGGTTTTGTGGTTGGAGTCAGTGGCTAGGCTATATGCCACAATGCATCCCAGTCCTCTGCACTTGCTAGCGTTCGATTGTGCCTCTCTGCTCAGGGCACTGTCGTACCACGCCAGGTAGCAGTAGCCGCCAGCGCGGCGCCGTGCACAACTCTAGCGCTTTCCTCCCCACTCTGGGTGGTTAGTGGCGTCCGCCGAAGCTGTACAGTGCGCACTTGGTGCGATTATATATTCCTTTCCTTTTGCTGGCACCGCAGCCACGACGCCGAGCGCTGATGGTCTAGAGGAACTCTAGTTTTGTGCCTCTGGGACAGAGTTCTGTGACCTTTAGCGCTCACCCAGCCGAGCTCTGTGAGTTCAACAGGCTCCGGCGTTTGTTTTAGCGGCTCTGTGAGGTAGCAGAGTTTGCTCCTGAGCACACCGTGTCACTGGTTAACCCGCCGGTGTGCGTTTTGTACTCCGCCATTACTAAGCAGCAGTTTACCATCTCTGCACGGTGGACCCCGGGCTGCGAACGCACCTAGCCTCTACTTTATATTATTAGGTGCGTTCCACAAGCCCTAACAAGAAATATATATGGCAAGATACCATGAATTCATATATATATATATATATACACTCACTGGCCACTTTATTAGGTACACCATGCTAGTAAGGGGTTGGACCCCCTTTTGCCTTCAGAACTGCCTCAATTCTTCGTGGCAGAGATTCAACAAGGTGCTGGAAGCATTCCTCAGAGATTTTGGACCATATTGACATGATGGCATCACACAGTTGGCGCAGATTTGTCGGCTGCACATCCCTGATGCGAATCTCCCGTTCCACCACATCCCAAAGATGCTCTATTGGATTGAGATCTGGTGACTGAGGAGGCCATTTGAGTACAGTAAACTCATTGTCATGTTCAAGAAACCAATCTGAGATGATTCGAGCTTTATGACATGGCGCATTATCCTGCTGAAAGTAGCCATCAGATGTTGGGTACATTGTGGTCATAAAGGGATGGACATGGTCAGCAACAATACTCAGGTAGGCTGTGGCGTTGCAACGATGCTCAATTGGTACCAAGGGGCCCAAAGAGTGCCCAGAAAAAATTCCCCACACCATGACACCACCACCACCAGCCTGAACCGTTGATACAAGGCAGGATGGATCCATGCTTTCATGTTGTTTACGCCAAATTCTGACCCTACCATCCGAATGTCGCAGCAGAAATCGAGACTCATCAGACCAGGCAACGTTTTTCCAATCTTCTACTGTCCAATTTCGATGAGCTTGTGCAAATTGTAGCCTCAGTTTCCTGTTCTTAGCTGAGAGGAGTGGTACCCAGTGTGGTCTTCTGCTGCTGTAGCCCATCTGCCTCAAAGTTCGACGCACTGTGTGTTCAGAGATGCTCTTCTGCCTACCTTGGTTGTAACGGGTGGCAATTTGAGTCACTGTTGCCTTTCTATCAGCTCGAACCAGTCTGCCCATTCTCCTCTGACCTCTGGCATCAACATGGCATTTCCGGCCACAGAACTGCCGCTCACTGGATTTTTTTTCTTTTTCGGACCATTCTCTGTAAACCCTAGAGATGGTTGTGCGTGAAAATCCCAGTAGATCAGCAGTTTCTGAAATTCTCAGACCAGCCCTTCTGGCACCAACAATCATGCCACGTTCAAAGGCACTCAAATCACCTTTCTTCCCCATACTGATGCTCGGTTTGAACTGCAGGAGATTGTCTTGACCATGTCTACATGCCTAAATGCACTGAGTTGCCGCCATGTGATTGGCTGATTAGAAATTAAGTCTTAACACACAGTTGGACAGGTGTACCTAATAAAGTGGCCAGTGAGTGTATATATATAGGATAATGTATAATTGAATTAGCACAACAATAAAAGGGGAAGATGCTATAAATAACTGCCTCCTACAATTAGGTCAGGCATATATACTCCAGTCTGGCATAGCCAATATCCCAATCCCCATTGACCATATTAGGGCCAACTCCTATCCCAAAAGCTTAATCTTATGAATTAATAGAGGTATCCATTTTATGATATTACCTTAAAAAGGTGACTCTGTGTGGTCCGGGTCTGCACGTCTACCCCAACGCACGTTTCGGTGACTTGCTCCTTCATCAGGGGGCGTAACAGTGAATAGAAATCTGGGGTTTAAATTGCCGCCGGACCGGAAATGATGATGCCGCGGACTGGAAGTGACGCATCTGCAGCCATGACAACCCGAGATGCCAGGTGGCATCGGCGTCATGCATTGCGCGGTGTCAGGTGAATTGCCATGACAACCAACACCATATAGAGACACCGAAAGCCATCAAGCATGCCGGGGCAAGGTGCGCATGCGTACATGGCCGCGGCACTGCCAAAACATGACCAAGCTTCCTAAACATAAGAAGCCTCATAGAGTACTTGTGATGGGTGATCGCATATCTAAGAAACCATCAAATATAGCTCCATGATCAGCCAAATGTGCCCACAGGGAATTAGTGGAGTCAATACTGTTCATCTAGAATACTGAATGACTGCAGCACCATATCGGCTCATCATAAAAACCATATCGTTAATATCCTCATTTGAACTTCACATACAGTGGGGAAAAAAAAAGTATTTAGTCAGTCAGCAATAGTGCAAGTTCCACCACTTAAAAAGATGAGAGGCGTCTGTAATTTACATCATAGGTAGACCTCAACTATGGGAGACAAACTGAGAAAAAAAAATCCAGAAAATCACATTGTCTGTTTTTTTTTCATTTTATTTGCATATTATGGTGGAAAATAAGTATTTGGTCAGAAACAAGCAATCAAGATTTCTGGCTCTCACAGACCTGTAACTTCTTCTTTAAGAGTCTCCTCTTTCCTCCACTCATTACCTGTAGTAATGGCACCTGTTTAAACTTGTTATCAGTATAAAAAGACACCTGTGCACACCCTCAAACAGTCTGACTCCAAACTCCACTATGGTGAAGACCAAAGCGCTGTCAAAGGACACCAGAAACAAATTTGTAGCCCTGCACCAGGCTGGGAAGACTGAATCTGCAATAGCCAACCAGCTTGGAGTGAAGAAATCAACTGTGGGAGCAATAATTAGAAAATGGAAGACATACAAGACCACTGATAATCTCCCTCGATCTGGTGCTCCTCGCAAAATCCCACCCCGTGGGGTCAGAATGATCACAAGAACGGTGAGCAAAAATCCCAGAACCACGCGGGGGGACCTAGTGAATGAACTGCAGAGAGCTGGGACCAATGTAACAAGGCCTACCATAAGTAACACACTACGCCACCATGGACTCAGATCCTGCAGTGCCAGACGTGTCCCACTGCTTAAGCCTGTACATGTCCGGGCCCGTCTGAAGTTTGCTAGAGAGCATTTGGATGATCCAGAGGAGTTTTGGGAGAATGTCCTATGGTCTGATGAAACCAAACTGGAACTGTTTGGTAGAAACACAACTTGTCGTGTTTGGAGGAAAAAGAATACTGAGTTGCATCCATCAAACACCATACCTACTGTAAAGCATGGTGGTGGAAACATCATGCTTTGGGGCTGTTTCTCTGCAAAGGGGCCAGGACGACTGATCCGGGTACATGAAAGAATGAATGGGGCCATGTATCGTGAGATTTTGAGTGCAAACCTCCTTCCATCAGCAAGGGCATTGAAGATGAAACGTGGCTGGGTCTTTCAACATGACAATGATCCAAAGCACACCGCCAGGGCAACGAAGGAGTGGCTTCGTAAGAAGCATTTCAAGGTCCTGGAGTGGCCTAGCCAGTCTCCAGATCTCAACCCTATAGAAAACCTTTGGAGGGAGTTGAAAGTCCGTGTTGCCAAGCGAAAAGCCAAAAACATCACTGCTCTAGAGGAGATCTGCATGGAGGAATGGGCCAACATACCAACAACAGTGTGTGGCAACCTTGTGAAGACAAGACTTACAGAAAACGTTTGACCTCTGTCATTGCCAACAAAGGATATATCACAAAGTATTGAGATGAAATTTTGTTTCTGACCAAATACTTATTTTCCACCATAATATGCAAATAAAATGAAAAAAAAAACAGACAATGTGATTTTCTGGATTTTTTTTTCTCTGTTTGTCTCCCATAGTTGAGGTCTACCTATGATGTAAATTACAGACGCCTCTCATCTTTTTAAGTGGTGGAACTTGCACTATTGCTGACTGACTAAATACTTTTTTTCCCCACTGTATAATGCCAAACCACTATGTGTTGTGTCAGATTGACAGAGGGGTTGCGAGTTCTCTTTCTGGACTCCCTATGGTGGTTACTGGAGGTAGTGGAGCTGATCTGATTGTCAGAGGCTTGCCACCTGATAATGAGGCAGACGATTGGAGATCTGGGGTTTCTTATTGGGATTTAAGACAGCTGAATCCCTCTATCCCTGCTGGTGATTTTCTTCCATGTCCTTCTGAGGTCTGATTTCTCCTGCTCTTTCCCTGCATGTTCAGCTAAGTGGTTCATTTGTTATTCTGTTTGCATTTGATCTGGTTTTGTTTATCTCTACTTTGTGCAGGTCAGCCAGCTCCGGCTGGGGCTGTGCTGAATCACCGCCCATATGTTACTGCATGTGCCAGTTTGTTTTTTCCCCTGTTATATTGGTCTCTTTTTGCTTTGCTTTCAGAATATACCAGAGTGCTGATATAGTGGGGGCGAAGTCGTGCGACTTCAGTGTTTTTGTGCATCAGAAGTGTTGGACTTTTTGCAGGGTTTTTTGCGTGATTGCAGACAGTGTCTTTCCTTTCCTGTCCTGTCTAGTCAGTGTGGACCCCACCGTTTGCTCAGTCTATTTTTCTGCCTGAGCTTGTGTTTTCATCTTGTCTCACCGACAATATATGTTTGGGGGCTATCTATTCCTTTGGGGTCTGCTCCGGGGCAGTTTAGATTTCCCCTTTCATGCTTTAGGCTTAGTTAGCTCTCCGGCTGTGCCGAGGCGTCTAGGATCATCGTAGGCACGCTCCATGGCTACTGCTAGTTGTGTGGACAGGATCAGGGGTCCACTTAGTTACCAACCTCTCTGGTTTTCTGTGGCTTAGCTTGGGCCTGCTATCCTCCTCGGTGCCCATTCATAACAACTTTGCCCTTAATAATACTATATGCCTTATATAGATATATATGAAAATTCATATTATACGTACATATATAATGGTTATAACTACAAATATAAATATCTGTGTAAGGAAAGTATCACTTTATATCCATGGCATAAGCTTTAGAATTGCACAAGATATAACTATATGATTTACAGCATATGACATATTATCCATGTCTTCAATATGGCAATATCCAGAAGTGTTGTTAACCAAGAGGGTAGAAGAAAGCAAATACTCCAAAGGTCCAAAGGCAGACTCCAGTCCACGTATAAGACAAATAAATGAAACATCTAAAAAATAAAAACATAAAATAGTTAAAGACTAGCAAGGTGACACTAGTGCATGTGAATGCACCGCTCTACTGTATATATAAACTGTGTTCCAAATTATTATGCAAAAAGAGTTTCGGAGTGATAAGGTTAGAATTTTTTTGTTTGTCATTTAAACTCATTGATGGTGATGTGTGTCAGGGCTCTTTATATCACTGAAAGCAATTGCAGATACCTGTGCAAATTAGTTTGGCAGGTGTGTCCAAATAAAGGCAAGACTACTTAAGAAGGCTGTTCCACATTATTAAGCAGCCTACATTTTTTGCCAAAATGGGAAAGAAAGAAGATGTGTCGGCTGCTGAGAAGCAACAAATTGTGGAGTATTTAGGTCAAGGCATGACTACAATCAACATTGCCAAGACACTTCATCGTGATCATCACACAATCAAGAAGTATGTAGCTGATTCCGAGCACACACGTGTGCGTGCTGATAAGGAAAAATTGAGGACTTTTTCCAACAGGCAATTGCGTCAGGTTAAAAGAGCAGCTGCAAAAACGCCTTGTCATAGCAGCAGACAAGTTTTTGAAGCTGCTGGTGCCTCCAACGTCCCCCGAACAACAAGATGCAGGGTCCTTCAGAGGTTTGCAGCTGTGCGTAAGCCATCCTGTCGACCACCTCTATCCACTGCACACAAGCGGAAACTGCTCCAGTGGGCCAAACGATACATGAAGACTGACTTCCAAACTGATTTGTTCACCGATGAGTGCCGTGCAACGCTCGATGGTCCAGATGGATGGAGTGGAGGATGGCTGGTTGATGGACACCCCATGAAAACATGGCTAAGGCGCCAACAAGGAGAAGGTGGAGTAATGTTTTGGGCTGGAATCATGGGGAGAGAGATTGTCGGCCCCTTTAGGATCCCTGAAGGGGTAAAGATGCACTCCATAATCTATGTGTAGTTTCTAAAACAGCACTTCCTGCCATGGTTCAAGAGGAAGAACCGTGCTTTCCGCAGCAAGATCATTTTCATGCATGATAATGCACCGTCTCATGCTGCAAATAACACATCTGCATATCTGGCTGCTATGGGCATAAAAGAGGACAAACTCATGGTGTGGCCACCATCTTCCCCTGACCTCAACCCCATTGAGAACCTCTGGAGCATCATCAAAAGGAGTGTCTATGATGGCGGGAGGCAGTTCACATCTAAGCAACAGCTCTGGGAGGGTATTCTGTCCACATGCAAAACAATTGAAGCACAAACCATCCAAAAACTGACAAATTCAATGGACGAGAGAGTTCAGAAGCTTCTTTCGAACAAGGGGTCCTATGTGCAAATGTAACATCACCTAGAATAAAGTTTTGACTTGAAAACTGTTTGATTTCAGTTTGTAATAAGCTGATAATGCTTATAATTTCACAATTGACCATTTTTTTGTTCAAAATAAAAATAAAAAGGTTGAAAACTCTGCTGTGCATAATAATTTGGAACATGCATTTTGAGTGTTTCTTATTTTTAAAAATATACTGTTTTCATAGGCAGTTTGTTCAAAAACATTGCAATTATACTAGAGTATTAGATGACTGGAAAATAACAATGACTGCAATTCATAGAGGTAATTTAGAGAAAATATGAGGAAATATTTTTTGCATAATAATTTTGAACACAGTGTATATACACTCACTGGCCACTTTATTAGGTACACCTGTCCAACTGTGTGTTAAGACTTAATTTCTAATCAGCCAATCACATGGCGGCAACTCAGTGCATTTAGGCATGTAGACATGGTCAAGACAATCTCCTGCAGTTCAAACCGAGCATCAGTATGGGGAAGAAAGGTGATTTGAGTGCCTTTGAACGTGGCATGATTGTTGGTGCCAGAAGGGCTGGTCTGAGAATTTCAGAAACTGCTGATCTACTGGGATTTTCACGCACAACCATCTCTAGGGTTTACAGAGAATGGTCCGAAAAAGAAAAAAAATCCAGTGAGCGGCAGTTCTGTGGCCGGAAATGCCATGTTGATGCCAGAGGTCAGAGGAGAATGGGCAGACTGGTTCGAGCTGATAGAAAGGCAACAGTGACTCAAATTGCCACCCGTTACAACCAAGGTAGGCAGAAGAGCATCTCTGAACACACAGTGCGTCGAACTTTGAGGCAGATGGGCTACAGCAGCAGAAGACCACACTGGGTACCACTCCTCTCAGCTAAGAACAGGAAACTGAGGCTACAATTTGCACAAGCTCATCGAAATTGGACAGTAGAAGATTGGAAAAACGTTGCCTGGTCTGATGAGTCTCGATTTCTGCTGCGACATTCGGATGGTAGGGTCAGAATTTGGCGTAAACAACATGAAAGCATGGATCCATCCTGCCTTGTATCAACGGTTCAGGCTGGTGGTGGTGGTGTCATGGTGTGGGGAATTTTTTCTGGGCACTCTTTGGGCCCCTTGGTACCAATTGAGCATCGTTGCAACGCCACAGCCTACCTGAGTATTGTTGCTGACCATGTCCATCCCTTTATGACCACAATGTACCCAACATCTGATGGCTACTTTCAGCAGGATAATGCGCCATGTCATAAAGCTCGAATCATCTCAGATTGGTTTCTTGAACATGACAATGAGTTTACTGTACTCAAATGGCCTCCTCAGTCACCAGATCTCAATCCAATAGAGCATCTTTGGGATGTGGTGGAACGGGAGATTCGCATCAGGGATGTGCAGCCGACAAATCTGCGCCAACTGTGTGATGCCATCATGTCAATATGGTCCAAAATCTCTGAGGAATGCTTCCAGCACCTTGTTGAATCTCTGCCACGAAGAATTGAGGCAGTTCTGAAGGCAAAAGGGGGTCCAACCCCTTACTAGCATGGTGTACCTAATAAAGTGGCCAGTGAGTGTATATATATCTATATACCGTATTTCAAAAATTTTTGGGGAAAGTGGGGGGTGCGTCTTATGGTCGCAATATACTAACCTGCGGTGCGGTGGTGGCAGCGGGTGGGGCTCTTAGGTGCGGTGGTGGCAGCGGGCGGGGATCTGCGGGGTGAGGGTGGCGGCGGGCTGTGCTCCGATGCAGGGGCGGCGGCTCCGCCGGCATTTCCTCGCAGCCTGGAGGCCCCCGCACATCCTTTGCTGGCCGCCGCCATGTTGCGGGGGCCTCCGGGAACATGGACGCCGGAAAGATGGCCGCCGGTCCGGGGACGGCGCATGCGCGGGCTCAGATCTCGTCCCGAGATCTCGGGGGACGAGATCTCGTTGCCGGCTGATATGAACGGGTCTTTATACGAATGTGAATGCCAACATCATGCTGATCTTCAGTTGAACGAGCAATGTGCTCATTTGTCCGCTGATTGGGTCGCTTATGTCAGCATATTACCCCATGTAAACGGGATGTGATGCCGGCAACATATATGCTGTTTAGGGACAAAATAACCATGATACCAATCTTTCTGTCCTGGACTAGTAATGTCTGCCCAATTGAACAGGCCATTAAATGAGCATCAATCAGTGCTTGTTTATAGACAGAAATCAGCCTGTGTGAATGGAACTTTAGTCTAGTTATCCGGGTCAGGTACATATTTCTTAAAGAGATTGTCTACTACTTTATCATTGATGACCTATCCTTAGAATAGCTCATCGGATTCCGACACCAGGCACCCCCACTGATCAACTGTTCTAGACTGGAAGTCTTGAACTGTGGAGCTGCTCGACTTCTGATAGTGGCCGCAAATGAAGTAGCGGACAACCTCTTTAAGGCTAAGTGGCCACGTTGCAGAAATGCTGCGGAAATGTCCGCAGAATTTCCGCAACTCCCTGCCGCGGGTAAAACGCATGCGGAATTCGCATTCATTTTCCCGTAAAACACAAGCGTTTTGCAAGTGTTTTTAGCTTGCAGAATGCTTGCGATTTTCCAAGCAATTGGAAGCATTGCTTGGAAAAGTGATTGACAGGTTGGTCACACTTATCAAGCATAGTGCTTGACAAGTGTGACCAACTTTTTACTATTGATGCTGCATCAATAGTAAAAGATAGAACGTTAAAAATAATAAAAAAATAAAAAATAGGGATATACTCACCTTCTGTCAGACCCCGGACTTCTCCCGCTTCTCAGCCACGCTGCCAGCATCTTCCGTTCCCAGGGATGCCTTGAGACAATGACCTCTGATGACGTAGCATCAGAGGTCATTCGCGCAATGCATTCCTGCGAACAGAAGATGCTGGCAGCGTGGCTGAGAGGCGGGAGCACTCCGGGGGCCATCAGAAGGTGAGTAGAGTTGAATGAAACAGGTCGGCCAGATTCATAAGTCGCCGACTTATGGCAAAGTCGGGTTTTGCCAACCGAAACCCGACCACAGCGTGAAGTCGGCCATGCGGTCGTCGACCCGAGCGACAAAGTCGGTTTTCCCAGAATGCCTGCACGTGACTTTTTTTCAGCCAATGAGCAAGGACGTACACTGTGGGCAACGAGATGACATGTGTGCAGCGTCCGGGGAGAGAGAGAGTTTTCGCGCACTTTAAAAAAGCAGTCCGGCATGTAGGTGTGTTTACTGTCCTCCACTCCCTGACAACTTTTCTTCCCCATTGACTTGCATTGGGTTTCGTGTTTCAGTCGGACCTTCAACTTTTCACGATAGTCGGCTAATTTCGTTCGACTCGACTTTTGAGAAAGTCGGGTTTCATGAAACCCGACTCCACCCTAAAAAAGGCAAAGTCGCTCATCTCTAAAGGTGAGTATATCACTATTTTTTTATTTAATTCTATTTTTAACAGGAATATGGTACCAGGGCATGGAGGACAGTCTCCTCTCCTCCAGGCCCTGGGTACCATCCGCACATGAAGCGCTCACTTTACGCATGGTGGGCTTAGCTACATGCGTAAAGTGAGCGTTTCAATGCAATCCTATGGTGGTGGAATCACTGCGATTCTGCAGAAATAATGGCCATGCTGCAGATTTTACCACTATGCGATTCCGCAGCTGTAAAATCTGCAGCATTAGCACAGCAACTGCGGAATCCCATAGGATTCCATGGAGATGCGTTTTAGTAGCGTGGCAACGTGGGCACACAACCTAACTGTTCTATTATTGGGTAAGTTGATTCAGCCTTGCTACTATTGGTTTTTCTGACATGGTATAATTTTTTGAAATGATAACACAATAAAAAAAACTAATGTCAGCTCTGCCACAGTTAGAACACTTTACATGCAGTGACATTGTAAAGTGTGTTTTCAATTTAAGAAAACACTATTATGATAAGATCTCTGCTGACCAACATCTTCACATATTGTAGATAACGGGTAACTGATGTTTTAAAAGAGTGATTAATGTTATCTATCACAGACAAAACTTGGCCGAACAATTTGTACAAAGAAATCTTCTTTACACAGATTTACGCAGTCATTTCCTTTGGATGTGATGAAGATGGCTGTCCTTGTTTTTTTATCTGAAAAACAAATTCCAGAGTCCAGAAAAGTTGAGCAACCCTACTGAATAACGTAAAAATACAGCTTCTATTTGTAGTATAAATATATGTTACAATGATGCAAATCTGGTAATTTGGTAGCACAATAATAATTATTGCATAATATCAACAAAATTGAATGTCATAGAACATATCTACATTATATCCATCAAAACATTGCTTGCTTCTGGGAAGGTCAGTTTTATTGGCCGGCACCCTGAAAAAAAAACATAAAGGTCCTCATCCATATTAGATTAACGTCATTCAAACCTACCAATTTTGCAACCATCTGATGTGTACGATGGCCACCTGGCTCTCCCCTGACAGGTGATGTCTAGAGAGAGGAACATTGGACTGATTTTAATGTCTGATGCTTTTCTGCTCCCGGAAAATAACCTGTCCCCAGAAATGTCTGACAGTGGCTTACTCATTTCTCCCCATGTAGAACACATGCATTCATGGCTGAACAAGACCTGAATGTGTATGGTTGGTTCGGGAAAGATAGCGGTCAGGCAACAGCTATCTAATGTGCATGTCCACCCTCAAGGGAACCTGTCAGAATATTTTTACATTTGGAAGTAGTGGTAAAAATGAGTAGGCTCTGGTCCCTTTATTACAATTATACCTTTTAGGCACATGCTCCTGTATAAAAATCATACCTTTAAATACACGTGCCCCTATAAAAATGACACCTTTATTGGTTGCAGCTCATCAATATTCTGAGTGGACGTCTGCTCTAATGGTTTAATAAAAGTAGCAGATGATCAGCAGCTGGGAATTGCAGTGCCGAGCCGACGTCGCTGGAGAAGTCTGGAGGCGGACAGAGGAGTCCGGAGGACAGAAGGGTTTGGAGGAGGATAAAGGTGTCTGGAGTACAGAAGAGTTTGAAGGAGGACAGAGTAGTCTGGCAAACAGAAGAATTTGGAGGAGGTCAGAGGAGTCTGAAGGACAGAAGAATTTAGAGGAGGACAGAAGGGTTTGTGGGAGGACAGGGGAATCTGGAGGACAGAAGGAATTAGAGGAGGACAGATGGGTTTATAAGAGAACAGAGGAGTCTGGAGGACAGAAGGGTTTGTAGGAGGACAGAGGAGTTTGGAGGACAGAAGGGTTTGGAGGAGGATAGAGGAGTCTGGAGGACAGAAGGGTTTGGAGGAGGACAGGGGAATCTGGAGGACAGAAGGAATTAGAGGAGGACAGATGGGTTTGTAAGAGGACAGGGGAATCTGGAGGACAGAAGGAATTAGAGGAGGACAGATGGGTTTGTAAGAGAACAGAGGAGTCTGGAGGACAGAAGGGTTAGTAGGAGGACAGAGGAGTCTGGAGGACAGAAGGGTTAGTAGGAGGACAGAGGAGTCTGGAGGACAGAAGGGTTTGGAGGAGGACAGAGGAGTCTGGAGGACAGAAGGGTTTGGAGGAGTACAGAGGAGTCTGGAGGATGGAAGAGTTTGGAGGAGGACAGAGGAGTCTGAAGGATATAAGGGTTTGGAGGAGGATAGAGGAGTCTGGAGGACAGAAGGGTTTGGAGGAGTACAGAGGAGTCTGGAGGACAGAAGGGTTTGGAGGAGGATAGAGGAGTCTGGAGGAAAGAAGGGTTTGGAGGAGTACAGAGGAGTCTGGAGGATGGAAGAGTTTGGGGGAGGACAGAGGAGTCTGGAGAGTGGCTCTATCATAGAGCGTTTCTGTGTATGGGGAACGCAGAGGTGAAAGCTGTCGGTTGCACAACTTGAACTGCTGACCCCAGCTGGCAAATTATCCTCAACCAGTTCCCACAATCCATCTCTTCTGACCCTGCAGTCTGGACTATAAATTTAGAACCATCCTTAGGGGTGCACGCATGTGAGGGTGCACGCATCACAGAAGCAAAGCGTCACGAAGATAAGCGTCGTGATACAGCAGTTATTACATGGCAGTTAGTCAGGGCAGGAGTCTGGTAACCCACACTCTGCTCTCCCTTTTATCCATGTGCTTTATTCCTATCCTCCTATGTTCTCTTGCAATCCACTTTCACCGACCAATCCCCCCTCCATCACGACTCATATACATCAGCTCCTCTCTCTTTCCTTCTCCCATGTACAGCTCCCATGCGCTTCTCACCTTCTTAAAAAACCTCAGCCCATCTTGCCCAAACATACTGCACAAAAAATCTTCATACAATTCCAAAAACTACTTGCTCTTTATCTTCCTGCTCCTACTGATTTCAGGG
Source organism: Dendrobates tinctorius (assembly GCF_039654945.1). Classification (NCBI taxonomy): domain Eukaryota; kingdom Metazoa; phylum Chordata; class Amphibia; order Anura; family Dendrobatidae; genus Dendrobates; species Dendrobates tinctorius. The sequence goes on from NW_027361684.1 coordinate 34,279,248, forward strand.
GACATCTCCCCCAACCCCAGTCCACCATCCCCCAACCTCAACCCCTACTCTACCTCACATCGAAACCTTAATAATCTTACTAATATTATTTGCACTCCTTCATCTCCTTCTTTTAATTGTGCCCTTTGGAATCCACGGTCTGTATGCAACAAGCTTCCTTTCCTACACAATTACTTTCTGAAAAACTCTCTGAATCTGTTGGCCCTCACGGAAACCTGGATTCAGGATTCTGACACTGTCTCTCCTGCTGCCATTTCCCATGGTGGCTTACAATTCTCCCATTCCCCGAGACCGACAAACAGACCTGGTGGTGGAGTCGGCGTACTCCTGTCCCCACAATGCACTTTCCAGGTCATCCCCCCAGTTCCATCACTCTCATTCCCTTCTTTTGAAGTCCACACCATCAGGCTCTTTTGTCCCCTCTCCCTCAGAGTAGCGGTCATATACCGGCCCCCAGGCTCACCCACCCACTTCCTGGACCATTTCTCTGCCTGGATGCCGCACTTCATGTCCTCAGAACTACCAACCCTTATCCTAGGAGGCTTCAACATCCCCATTAACAGCCCCACTTCCACATCTGCATCCCAGCTTCTATCACTAACCATTTCTCTAGGCCTCTCACAGCTCTCAACCTCTGAAACACACAAAGACGGTAACACCCTGGACCTGGTTTTCGCCCGGCTCTGCTAAATCTCCTACCTAGATAACTCACCGCTTCCCCTCTCTGACCACAACATTCTCTCCTTTACACTCACAAATCCTCACTCACCCCAGCACCCTCCTACCTACCATTTAGTCAGAAATCTACAAGCCATTAACCCTCATACACTTTCAGACTCCCTACACTCATCATTGTCCCCAATCTCTTCTTTTTTCTGTCCTGATCTGGCTGTACCTCACTTCAATGACACTCTTAGAAGCACCCTTGACCAAGTAGCTCCCCTCACCCTCAGAACCTCCAAACACAGAGTGAAACAGCCCTGGCTCACATCACAAACCCGATTTCTCCAGCGATGCTCTATGTGTGCTGAACGCTTATGGAGGAAAACACGCACACCAGAAGACTTCATACACTTCAAATTTATGTTAAGGACATATAACTCTGCCCTTCACCTCGCCAAACAGACCTACTTCACCACCCTGATCTCCTCACTATCCAACAACCCCAAGAAACTTTTTGACACCTTTCTCTCCCTCCTCAGGCCAAAAGAACAAGCCCCTATCACAGACATTTGCGCTGATGACCTGGCCTCCCACTTTATAGAGAAAATAGACAATATCCGTCAGGAAATCCGCTTCCAATCACCAAGTTCAGTGACTCCCATCCCTCCCTGCATTTCCCCTGGCTCACTCTCCACATTCGATCCCATCACAGAAGAAGTCTCCAGGCTCCTCTCGTCCAACTACATGCACAACCGACCCCATTCCCTCACATCTCCTCCAGTCTCTCACTCCAGTCGTCACAACTCACCTAACTACAATCTTTAATCTCTCCCTCTCCTCTGGCATTTTCCCCTCCTCCTTCAAACACTCTATCATTACTCCATTACTAAAGAAACCCACCCTCGACCCATCCTGCACAAACAACTACAGACCAGTCTCCAATCTCCCCTTCATCTGTAAACTCTTGGAGCGCCTGATATACTCCCGCCTTACCCGTTACCTCTCCACTCACTCCCTCCTAGACCCTTCACAGTCCGGTTTCCGCCCCCTACATTCGACAGAAACTGCACTCGTCAAAGTGACCAATGACCTTCTGACAGCAAAACGTAATGGTGACCACTCTCTGCTCATTCTTCTCAACCTTTCTGCAGCTTTCGACACTGTTGACCACCCTCTCCTACTCTCTAGGCTCCAGTCACTAGGCATTAAGGACACTGCTCTTTCCTGGTTCTCCTCCTATCTTTCTGACCGCTCCTTCAGTGTTCTGTTCTCTGGCTCCACTTCATCTCCTCTTCCTCTCACTGTCGGGGTACCTCAGGGCTCAGTCCTTGGCCCCCTTCTCTTCTCTCTCTACATGGCCCCAATAGGACAGACCATCAGCAGATTTGGCTTTCAGTACCATCTTTATGCTGATGACACACAACTATACATATCATCCCCTGACCTTACCTCCGCTGTACTAAAGAACGCCACTGACTGTCTGTCTGCAGTCTCCAACATCATGTCTGCTCTCTATCTGAAACTCAACCTCTCCAAAACTGAACTTCTTCTGCTCCCGCCATCTACTAACCTCCCTAAATCTGACATTTCCCTCTCCGTGGGTGGCACCATAATAACACCGAGACAACAGGCGTGCTGTCTGGGTGTTATGTTTGACTCCGATCTCTCCTTCACCTCCCATATACAATCTCTTGCCCGCTCGTGCTGCTTACACCTAAAGAACATCTCTAGAATCCGCCCTTTTCTAACCATGGAAACAACTAAAAACCCTCACTGTCGCCCTGATCCACTTCCGCCTGGACTACTGTAATGCTCTATTAATTGGCCTCCCCCTCACTCGACTCTCCCCTCTCCAGTCCATCCTTAATGCAGCAGCCAGGGTTGTCCATCTGGCTAATCGTTACTCGGACGTGTCCGCTCTTCGCCAGTCATTGCACTGGCTGCCCATTCATTACAGGATACAATTCAAAGTACTTGTTCTCACCCACAAAGCTCTCCACAGTGTGGCACCCCCTTACATCTCCTCCCTCATTTCTGTCTATCGGCCTAACCGACCGCTGCGCTCTGCAAATGACTTTCGACTAACCTCTGCCCTAATCCGTACCTCCCACTCCCGACTCCAAGACTTCTCCCGTGCTGCGCCAATCCTCTGGAATGCTCTACCCCAAGATATTAGGACCATCCACAATTTGCATAGTTTTAGGCGCTCGCTCAAAACACATTTGTTCAGAGCGGCCTATCACATTCAGTAATCAAAGTCATTTTATGTTTGTGTGTGTGTGTAGCCCATTCACTATCTCCATCTAACCCCCACCCCCTGAAGATGGCTGGATCATCATTGTAAATACATCATTGTAAATACAAACCTGTGCTTTGTATCTCCCCCACCTCATTGTAGATTGTAAGCTCCCACGAGCAGGGTCGTCTTATTTCGCTTTAATTATTGTATTGTTAATGTTGTTACTTATGACTGTTGTGTTTGAAACTGTTCAACTGTAAAGCGCTGCGGAATATGTTGGCGCTATATAAATAAAGATTATTATTATTATTATTATTATTATTATTATTTTATCATGCCAATTCGGCATGAGAAAATGATTGCATCATGTTGTGAGTTCCTCCAATGGTCTTATCTCGCTCACCCATACAAGTGCATGTGATACATTGGACTGCACTCGGATGACATTGTAAGGTGTCTCAGAAAAACACCCCAGTTTGGCTTTCTACTTCTGTAGCTAACTGCAGTGAACTTGCTTGTCGATTTCCTTCAACCCTTCTCATCATTAGGTGTTAACTTCCGTGGCCAGCCTGGACATCTCAGTGAGATGGTTGCAGTTCCATTTTATGTCTGATAAGTAAAGTCTTGCTGATCTTCTTGTAGCCTTCACCTTTTTTGTGTAAAGAAATGTTTTTCTTACAACCTTTCACAAGCAACTGTCTACTGCTTAACGAATAATTAGACTTACCTGTGGTTGAATTCTTGGTAATTAGAATATTGTAGTCTAATAACTTTGCCCCTAGGACTTTCATTGGTGTGTACTCATTTGCAACATGGTCTTGAAGGAATTTGTTATGAAAATTACTTTCTTGTGTGTACACTAACAAATCTTGTTTTTAATCAATGGCCCACATTTGTGGGGGTATTTTTTTAGTATGGTTGATTCTGAACGGAAACTAAAGGTTTTCTGACTAATCTGTTGGAGTCTACTTATTTATGCTAAATACTATATACAAGATTGCTGGCAAATTTTGCCAAAATCATACAACATCTTGACTGTTTCTCAATCCATACTTATATGCAGCTTCTAAAGTAAAGTCTATGCCAACACTAATACTTGATGTCACTGGCGTAGCGTGGGGGGGCGGGGGGGGCGGTCCGCCCCAGGCGGCATGTGTGTGGGGGCGGCGCGGCAGCAGCAATTCCACCCTGCAGTGCAGTGCAGCGGCGGGCAGGGAGCGATGCGATCACGGCAGCTCCGCTGCCTGCAAGAGTGAATAGCAGGAACGGAGCGGCAAGGGTCCGTCCTGCTTCCTGCCCGGAGGCCGCGCTTCCTGTTTCACACAGAGGAGCGCCGCTGAATGACGTCATCATTCAGCGGCCGCTGCTGTGTGAGGGAGGAAGCGCTGGCGATGCTGCGGACAGGTGAGAGGAGAGAGGTGGTGTCTTGTGTGTATGTATGTGTGTATGTATGTATGTATGTCTCTGTGTGTGTATGTCTGTGTGTATGTCTGTGTGTATGATGGAGCAGGCAGTGATGGGAGTGATGGTCTAGAAGGCAGTGATGGGGTGAAGGAGCAGACAATGATGGGGGTGATGGAGAAGGCAGTGATGGGGTGATGGAGCAGGCAGTGATGGGGGTGATGGAGCAGGCAGTGATTGGGTGATGGAGCAGGCAGTGATGGGGTGATGGAGCAGGCAGTGATGGGGTGATGGAGCAGACAATGATGGGGTGATGGAGCAGGCAGTGATGGGGTGATGGAGCAGACAATGATGGGGTGATGGAGCAGGCAGTGATGGGGTGATGGAGCAGGCAGTGATGGGGTGATGGAGCAGACAATGATGGGGTGATGGAGCAGGCAATGAGGGGAGTGATGGGGGTGATGGAGAAGGCAATGATGGGGTGATGGAGCAGACAATTATGGGAGTGATGGAGCAGGCAGTGATGGGGTGATGGAGCAGACAATGATGGGAGTGATGGGGGTGATGGAGCAGGCAATGATGGGGGTGATGGAGCAGGCAGTGATGGGGTGATGGAGAAGGCAGTGATGGGGTGATGGAGAAGGCAGTGATGGGGTGATGGAGAAGGCAATGATGGGAGTGATGGGGTGATGGAGCAGGCAATGATGGGGGTGATGGAGCAGGCAGTGATGGGGTGATGGAGAAGGCAGTGATGGGGTGATGGAGAAGGCAGTGATGGGGTGATGGAGAAGGCAATGATGGGAGTGATGGCGTGATGGAGCAGGCAATGATGGGGGTGATGGAGCAGGCAATGATGGGGTGATGGAGCAGACAATGATGGGAGTGATGGGGTGATGGAGCAGGCAATGATGGGAGTGATGGGGAGAAGACAGTGATGGGGTGATGGAGAAGGCAGTGATGGGGAGAAGACAATGATGGGGTGATGGTCGAGAGGGCAATGATGGGGTTGTGGGTGAGAATGCAATGATGGTGGTGGTGGAAAGGGCAATAAATGGGGGTGGTGGAGGAGGAGGAAATGATGGAGGTGGTGGAATGGGCAATGATGGGAGTGGTGGGGGAGAAAGCAAAGATAGTGGTGGAGAAGAAAATGATGGAGGTGGGGGAGAGGACAATAATGGGATGCGAGGGGAGGAGGACAATGAGGGGTGTGGGGGATTGGGATATACATAATAAAGGAGACTATGTAATATATACCTGTATGTGTGTGTGTGTGGCTATATAACATCAATAATCTATATATATATGTATATATACACACACGTAGCTTTGACGCCATAAAAGGAGGGGGGCCCGGACACATTTCTTGCACAGGGACCCCAAGCTGTCAGTGTCCGCCCCCTGTCCGCCAAAATAATTTGTACTTTCTGTTTTTTTTTCTGTCACATTATTAAAAATTAGTATTAAAAAAAGCCATTAGGTCTTCATCCAGCATCATCAAGCTAATACATACATATAGAGAACTGCAAGAAGTTGAAAGTCTAGAAATTTAGAAATAATAGCAGAGTTAGTAGCAGACTAAAAATTAGATCTTTGAGTGTAGTGTGGGCTCTTCGGATGCTTCCGAATTATCAACGACCAAAGGGGCGGCAAATTTTTCGACCGCCCCGGGCGCCACAAACAGTTGCTACGCCACTGCTTGATGTCAGTATAGGATGATCCCATCAGAACATTGTTATAAAAATACACATAAGAAAAGGCTGTTCTATTTTATTATTACAAATTGTGTTTCACACAAGAGTTTAGATTCTGCTAAAATTTTAAGGAACATTACTCAGGTTTACAGTATGTAATTAAGATTAAGAATATGTAATTATTGCTGTCCATTAGACAGTGTATAGCATCATAAGATGGTATTAGTAAAGCTATACATTATCTGAAAAATACACTCACTATTTTAGTGTGTAATTATTGTTAATAAACTATTTATTTCTGATACATTACTACAAGTGTTGAACAAAAAGATTCCCGCTATCCTGGTCCCGCATCCAGTCCCTTCCTCTGTCGCAACTGGACCACTGCAGCAGTTCAACTGGAATCCAGAGCCTCACATTCTGTGGTCTCCCAACCTTAGAGGAGATTGCTCAGCAATCCCAGCTTCCCAGATGCTCTGCCCAGACCTGCTCTGTAGGGTTGGCTATTGCTGCCACCTTTGGGTCAGCAATGGCAATGCAGGCTGCTCAGCAGCAAATCGCTCCAGAGGCTAAGTCCTTCTGTCGCTCCACTAAGCATGCTCACGAGACGATCTCCCATTGGAGATCGGGAGCCACATGTCCAGGTCCTTCTCCAGATCTGATGGATGCATGAACCTGCGAATGACTCATTAAGATCCCCTCCCTCTCATATTACGAGTGTGTATAGGGACTTAGCTATAGAGTCAGCGCCAGCCAGTGGCAAGCTACAAGCCACTACAGCATCCTTCACAGTGCTAGCATCCGACAGTGCGCCTGCTTCCAGGCATTGTCGACTAGCGGCAGTGTCTGTCGCCGCGCTGCAGTCTGCAGCTCCTCTTGGCGTCCGCAGTTGCAACACCACACGCACAGTAGGTCTAGATGGACGCAGACCCTCTGCCTAGGGCCCAGCTCCTGTGACCATATATCGTGCGTGCACTTCTCTGAGACCTGTGACGCTAACAGGCTCAGCCTTTTTGTGTTTTTCACTTAAGGCAACTCTGTGAGTAAACAGAGATCGCTCAGCGCACCTGGGTGACGTTCAACCCGCGTGCGTAATACCGCCATATTGTATGTCCGCCATTAGCTAGCAGCAGTGTTAACACCTTCTGCACGGTGGACCCCGGGTGGCAAACCCACTTTACGTTATTTCATATTTAGTGCGTTCCCCTGTCCCTAACAAGACTAGACACTAGATAAGGTGCAAACAACAAAGGGTTAATTTATTTACAATTAAGGAATGCAGTGTTTAGGAAAATGCAGAAACAGGTATGCAATGAAAATAGACAATTTACAAGGATAATATTCTCTAGCTGGGCCGTCAAACAGCACGAAGCACCAACTATAAGAGCTCAGAGTATTTATCCAACTGGCAAGACAACACAGTAAAGTACTGTATGATGCTACACTAACTATAACCTATCTGTCCTCTGGTACAGCGGCCACACGGCTAGCGTGGTCTATCTATTGCAGCCTATCCTAAACCCTAGCATGTGCACAGAAGAGGTTAACACTCACAATAGCAATGGTATCTCAGTCCAAGCCCAGTGGCCCCTGCAGCTTTGCAAGATGGTGCGCACTTCTTCCTGGAAGCTCTGTGCAACGTGGTCTTTTCCTTGTGTGCAGGTCCAGTGATGCTCCTAGAAATGGTGGATTCCCTCCTCTGGATTCCTTTCTTGTCTTTTCTTCGTGGCTCCTCACAGCAACATAGGAAAGCCACCTTGTTTTCCACAGAAGAGTTTACAAAGTCTTTCCTTCACAGCTCAGGCACGTGTCATTCCTGCAGAAATCTCGGCTCTCTCCTCACACACAGAAAAGCAACCCCTCCCCTCTCCAGCCTGGCAGAAGAAACCAAACAGTCTTTACAGCAGGGAAGCACAGAATGTCCAACTGCTCTAACCAAGGGGGTTCTGTCTCTTAAAGTGGCAGCTTGTCTCTATGGTCCATAGCAACACCACCCTTTTAAATGCCTCCCTACTTAAAGATGGTCGTTCTCGACCATCACAGCATTAAGGTTGCAGTGGGATAGAGCCACTTGCAATGCGGAACAGCACCTATAGGGAAGAAAACACAAGCGGAGAAACAGACAGAGAGCACTGTTCTATGTATCAGGCTCTGTTCTATGTATCAGGCTATGTATCAGGCTGGTGGAACCCCTGCAGTGGAGCTCTGGGATCTCCGGATGTCTTGACTATCTTCCAGAGGAATACTTGCTGCAGGAGTTGTAGTAGGCTCTTGTCTGGACTCATCGTCACGTGGCGGCAGTGGTGCCTCCGGAAGATTACTATTTCTGTTCGGCTGAGGGCCCCCCACTGGTGTTTCCGAATGTTTAGCATTCTCAAGGTGGGCCAGGGGGTTATTGTCCGTTCGAACTAGAATCTTGGTCTCTGCCAGGAAGCCCGCAAACTTCACTATCATGGCCCACACCAGGGTCAGGAGCTCTAACTGGAAAGAACTGTAATTGTAGGGGTTTCTTTCGCTGTCTTGCAGGGACATGCTAGCATACCCGATGTCTATCTCATGTCCATCCTGTATTTGGGAAAGTACTGCACCGAGTCCATGAAGGCTACCGTCTGTGTACAACAGGAACGGTTGATCAAAATCTGCGTAAGCCAAAATTGGGGCTGAAGTAAAAGCATTCTTTATAGCCTGGAAGGCCTCATCTCGCCTCTGGTCCTAAGGGATGCACTGGGTCTTCGGCACTCCGACAGTCACCCTCAGCAGCTCATTCAGGGGACCCGCCATCATTGCGAAATCTTTGACAAACCGTCGGTAGTACCCGGCGAGCTAAGGAAGGCCTGGAGTTCCCTCACTGTTCGAGGGACTGGCCAGTTCTGGATAGCAGCCACTTTTTCCGGTGAGGGTAGAACCCTGTCTTGTAACACTATGTGGTCCATTGCCCTTGTGTAGGTACACCCGGGCCAGATCTGTCCCTCGCGGCAAGGTGACCTCCCTAGGGCCCACGTTCAAAGCTCTTATGGACACGTGTCCTCGCTGGACCACCGATATCGTACGAGCTATCATGACTTCTTGGCCCACTCTTCCGTCTACCACAGGCTGAACAATCACCTCCAGCCTGTCAAGGTTGCGTTGAGTCCCCACTGGAAGGTATAATTTACTTTCTCGCTCAGGAGGCAGGATTACAAGATCTTTCCCTGGGCCCTGATAACCCCTACCTTCTGATAGGACGGCACACTCTTCTGGGTCCCACAGATGCGGATCAATCGCTGAAGGGCTTCTTGAATAGGCTTGTGTGTAGCAGCCTTCTTCCAATAACTGGGTCCCCGTTTGATAAACATTATCTGATCGAGTTCTCGTAGGATATTCATTCCCAGTACTACAGGCACATCTTCTTTGATGGGCTCAGGGACTAGCAGAATCCCTTTCTTTCCCACTTCTTGCCGACAGATTCGAATCTTCATCTACATGACCCCCGTGACCAGGATTGGTTGTTGATTGGCAGCAAACAACTGGATCAATATCTCCTTCTCTGGCTTGGCCAGGGCCTGAAAATGCTGTTTGAAATATGATTCTGGCATCGCTGTGACTTGTGACCCAGTATCTATCAAGCAATCCACTGGAACACCCTCAAATTCGGCACACAGGATGGGAGTCCCAGCAATCAAATGTTCATTATGATAAGGTGCGGCTTTTCTTCTTACCTCCCCCGCAGAGTGCTGCGTTACTGCAGGGGTTGGTAGTTTAACAGTGGCTGTGACTGGCTTTGAGCATAATTCCGACAGTCTCTGGCAAGGTGCCCTTGTCCTCCACATTCCCAGCATTGGATGCCTCCTCTCCGCCAAGGGGCACCCTGAGCCTGTATTCATGCCTCCGATGTCTGACGGGAGGGGGTCTGCACCCACTGATCCCTTATGGGTCTAGCCGAAGAGTGGTTATATAAGTACGATGGGTCAGACTGTTGTTCTCCCATTCTTTGCTCCATCCGGGTTAATTTGTCTTGCATACTGACAAGAGACCGCTGCAAGTCTTGCACTACCTGGACCAGCGCCTCCTGATGATTTGGGTCCCCTCTGGTATTGGCACCCTGGAAACGCTTCACCTCAGACGCGTAGCTATCTTCCTTGCTTCGAGACACTGCTTCTGCCAGGATTTGACGGAATGAAAGAGCCGGATCTGCGCGGATCCATTCTGACAGTGCTCTCCTCAAGGATGTGTTGTGCAGTCCCAGTGTCAGGGTCCTGACAGCACCAGCGTACAGCCTCCGCTAAGCAGGGACTCACCCGCCCCCGTAGGGACCCCTGGGGACATGAACAGCCGGAAAATAAAGATGCACAGGACCTGAATGTAGAAGTTTAGCAAGCCGGCACAGGACCTACGGTCATGTGAACGGTCATGTGACTGCAAGGGGGCGGGGCTTAGCATCCTGCTTTCAAAGAAGGTAGGAAACTCAAAGTCAGGCAAAGCGGGGGTCATGCACAGTACAGGCAAGCGAGGTTCAGGAGGGATAAACAGACGGGAGGTCAGACAAAGCCAAAGGTCATACACAAGATATCAGTAAAGTACCAGGGATGAGCTAGAACGGATAGTCAGGGCCAAGCAGAGATCAAAACCAAACAGACGTAGAAGGTAGCAAGCAGAATCAAAAGCAATATCCAGAGAACAGACCGAGTCATACACAGAGAATCATGCAGCCAGAACACAGCACTAACACACTCAGGGGTCACCACACAATGCCAAGGGTGAAAGTATACCTGACAGGGGATGGGAGCTTCCTGAGGCTATAAGAAGCCTCCCCAGAACCAATGAGAGGCCACCATAATAGGTCCCAGGTGTGCAGGTGAGAGTCTGCACTGAGGTCAGAACATTAACCCCAGCAGTGCCGGTCACCCAGCACTGGTATCATGACACCCAGAATGAATTGTTCCCGGAGTATCCAGTCTTTGAAGCCAATGCCACTGAGCCCATCTTTCTCTTTCCTCTACACTTTTGCCAACACTTCTTGCAGTGCTGTCGCATACTGAGAGATCACTTCCTCTTCCCCCTGCAGTCTAGAGAAAAATTTGACACAAAGGTGTCCCACGCTAGCAGTCTCGCCGTAGATCTCTTCCAAGAATTTCACTAACTCCTTCAGGGTACTACGGGTGAGTTCCAGCTGTAGACAGACATTTTTATGGGCATGTCCCTCCAAGGCAGTCAACACAATGTCCACTTCAAGGTCTGTGCTGATGTTATAAATCTTCAGGGTGCTTTGAAGCCGGGACACCCAATCAGACAGGGGGATATTAATGCCGTCAAATTTTGGAAGCACACTAAATATGGTGCCCTTTGGGAGTGTCCTTGCAGAGGTTCCACTAATGCCCACAGCATCCCCACTAACACTAGCACTCTCGCTGTTGCCACCTGCTGCCTACATCTTGGTGACAGTAACCCTGTTCGCTGCGCCACTTGAAGCGATGGCCGGGGGGCCACCACACACAAGATGAGGTGCAAACAAAAAAGGGTTAATATATTTACAGGCAAGGAATGCAGCATTAAGGAAAATGCAGAAAAAGGGGTATGCAATGAAAACAGACAATTTACAAGGGTAATATTCTCTAGCTGGGCCGTGAAACAGCATGGAGCACCGAATATAAGAGCTCAGTGTATTTATCCAACTGGCAAGACAACACAGTAAACTAATGTATGATGCTACACTAACTATAACCTATCTGGCCTCTGCTACACCGGCCACACAGCTGCCGTGCTCTATCTATTGCAGCCTATTCTGAACCCTAGCCTTTACACAAAAGAGGTTAACACTCACAATAGCGTTGGTATCTCAGTCCAATCCCGGGGGCCCCTGCAGCTTTGTTGTGTGAAAACCTCAAAAAGAGGAAAAAATCCTCCAAAAAATTCAGATACAAACCAGACAGGCCTAAATGCATCGGCACTAATACAGGGTGCAGCGGACCCAAGTAAAATGGCAGCTGCACAGGTGCATAAATACCAAATGAAACAGCCAGCCTACAATCAGGGATTGGCCGTGTGGTACACCAGTGCAGAAGAAATAATCCACATGTGGCAGTGTTCACACAGGGAATGCAGGGCTTCTGGTTCACAACCTCTTAGTAACACTATATAGGGGGGCTGCCCAGTGCCAACTAGAATGTATCCCATGTGAACAGAGGCCACAAGTTTGCAGAACCATTTGGGCCCAACTGCACCCTGAAAAAAATATAAAAAGTGCACAAAAAACATCAATATATGTAAGGTATTGGTTGATATTAAGGCCTTAATACGGAAGCTGGCAAACTGTGTCAAAGTTCCTTACACTTGCCAGTCTTACTCTAACATGAAAACCTCAAAAAGAGGAAAAAATCCTCCAAAAAATTCAGATACAAACCAGACAGGCCTAAATGCATCTGCACTAATGCAGGGTGCAGCGGACCCAAGTAAAATGGCAGCTGCACAGGTGCATAAATATCAAATGAAACAGCCAGCCTACAATCAGGGATTGGCCGTGTGGTACACCAGTGCAGAAGAAATAATCCGCATGTGGCAGTGTTCACACAGGGAATGCAGGGCTTCTGGTTCATAACCTCTTAGTAACACCATATAGGGGGGCTGCCCAGTGCCAACTACAATGCAACCCTTGTGAACAGAGGCGACAAGTTTGCAGAACCATTTGGGCCCATATGTTTTCTGTGCACTTTTTATATTTTTTTCAGGGTGCAGTTGGGCCCAAATGGTTCTGCAAACTTGTGGCAAACACTTCTGCATGCACCTCATCTCAAATCCTGCTCCTGTCTCTACTGGACTAAGATTCGTAGCATAGCGAAACCTTCATGAAGTTGACTAGCAGCAGACTCCTTGCACCCTTTCCACCCCAGCTCAGCCCACTTTGTTGTAGCTGGGTGAAAATGGTGTGAGAACAGCAAAGACTGGAGCTCAGTGCAGAGGAAATGGGAGCGAGGCGAGTATGTGGTTTTGTCATACTGTATATACTGAGGCTATGTGTGGCTCATACTGTATATATGGGGCTGTGTTCACTTGTATATATGTGTAGGATCATACTGTATATAGGGAGCTGTGTGTGGGATCACATGCTGTATAGAGGGGGCTGTGTGTGGGATCATACTGTATATAGGGGCTGTGTGTGGGATCATACTGTATGTAGGGTTCGATGTGTGGGATCATACTGTATATAGGGGGCTGTGTGTGGGATCATACTGTATATAGGGGGCTGTGTGTGGGATCATACTGTATATAGGGGGCTGTGTGTGGGATCATACTGCATATAGGGGGCTGTGTGTGGGATCATACTGTACATAGGGGCTATGTGTGGGATCATACTGTATGTAGCGTTCTGTGTGTGGGATCATACTGAATGTAGGGTTTGGTATGTGGGATCATACTGTATATAGGGGGCTGTGTGTGGGATCATAGTGTACACAGGAGGGCAGTGTGTGGGATCATACTGTATATATGGGGCTGTGTGTGGGATCATACTGTATATAGACAGGCTGGTAGTGAGATCATATTGTATATAGAGGCTGCGTGTGGGATCATACTATATATAGGGGGCTGTGTGTTAAGTGATACTATTAATATAAAATTATTATAATTAATATATTATTAATAGTGAGCTAATTAATGTCAGCCTCCTTGCTCCCTGCTTACCACTTTATGTCCCGTGATATGGAATATGGGACTAGTTTATGGAATGCGAGTGCCGCTTTTTCTGGCATCTTATTCTGCTATATAAGCTGAGCCCCACCATATTCCTATATGAAGTGATACAAGAGGTCTCTGTGCACACTGGTTTAGCTGATTAGTGTGGTGTCACTCTTTTGGAGTTGTAAAAAGCTATTAGTTTATGTATTTCTATCACATATACAAAACATTTTTTGTGTGCCAACCCCCTAGGACTGGTTCCCAAAGCCATGCACAATTCTTATAAAAAGACTGTATTCGTTAAGCTGCACAAACTAAGACTGTCACATGACTCGAACGTCACTTGTCATTGTGCAGCCAAACAAATGGATGAAAAATCACTGATGTCTGAATGAGCCCTAAGGTGGTTTATAGTTAGGAGTATGAATAATATTCAGGATTGAGAGTCCTCAGTAGTGGATACCTTTTAATGGCTAACTGAAAAGATGGTAACACATTGCAAGCTTTCGAGGCTACTCAGGTCTCTTCATCAGGCTAGACTAATACAAAATCTGAAGTCACATATTTATGCACAATACAGCCTAGAAAAAATGATTTTGTATTTTGTATTCGTCTAGCCTGATGAAGAGACCTGAGTAGTCTCGAAAGCTTGCAATGTGTTACCATCTTTTCAGTTAGCCATTAAAAGGTATCAACTACTAAGGACTCTCAATCCTGAATATTTTTCTATCTACTGGCTAAACGGTACAAAGATTTACATCTTTCCTGTAGTTAGGAGTATGTGAGATGTAGATGACTGTAGGATTCTAGAGGCCCCGTCCCATACACATTGGAATTTTGTCCAAATTGCCGAGCTCGGTAGACAGTCTAATGTGTATGGAGGTCGTCCCAACTCTCCACCGACAGGCAGAGAAGATAAACATCCAGCATGTCTGATTTCGGACTGCTGATCCTTTTGTTCTTGGCTGCATAAGTTACCACCAGAGGAGACGACACAGAAGCACAAACCAGAACAATCGTTCCCGGGTATGGAGTAGTTAGGAGAGACTGCTGCTGGCCAAACCATTGGCTCAGTCAACATTCAGTTGACAGCTATCAATTTATCTATTATGTAAGGGGCCCCCCTAAACTTGAACCTAGAAATGGTGTTCCTAAATTCTTTTTACCATTGGATATTTTCTACCTTTTAGTGTTTTCCTGCCAGTTTGAATCAGCTCTGCCGAAATAGGTAGAGCCGGAATGGGGCCGAGTGAGGGAAAGGTGCCTGATCATGACCCCCTGTCAAATTCATCAAGAGTACCAGTTCCAGTCACTGACTGAAATAGCAATTCTGGTGCAGCACGCAGTGGCATGTGCCACTTAATGAATTTAGTGCCTTCTACTCCAGCAAAAACTGTGGTGCGAGTGTTCACTTTGCCAGTCTTGATTAATCGGCCCCCATGTGTTTGAGAAGAACAGTCCCCTATTCAGACAGCCACTCGCCTCTCCTTCTCTTCATCCTTGTTGGCACATGATCAGTGGCAGCTGTAGCCCCTGACTAGATGCAGCAGCGAAGTGCTGACCAGGCCAGGATAGTGTAGGGGGACCCATTCGGCAGGACATAGTAATCATGGGAGATCTAAAAACAATTTTTTGCATCACAGTTTTGCTACACATTTAATACAAAAAAGGAGTGTGTAACCCGTTTAACTTTCCAGTTCTCTACTCTATAATGGTGCAAAGTACTGTATATACCCAAGGTCACTACACACATAATAACCCTATGGAATATAGATAATGTCACTATAACATACAGTCTGGGGCAGCCTAACTATATACATAACTAGCTGAAGAACCCGGCATTGCCCGGGCATATTAACTAACTGTGATTAGTTATAACAAATTATAATTATCCTCCATCCCATAGTCCTATGCCCATATACCCATCATACATATCCTCCATCCCATAGTCCTGTGCCCATATACCATCATACATATCCTCCATCCCATAGTCCTATGCCCATATACCATCATACATATCCTCCATCCCATAGTCCCGTGCCCATATACCCATCATACATATCCTCCATCCCATAGTTCCATGCCCATATACCTTCATACATATCCACCATCCCATAGGCTTGTGCCTATATACCCATCATACATATCCTCCATCCCATATTCCCATGCCCATATACCCATCATACATATTCTCCATCCCATAGTCCTATGCCCATATACCCATCATACATATCCTCCATCCCATAGTCCTGTGCCCATATACCCATCACACATCCTCCATCCCATAGTCCTATGCCCATATACCATCATACATATCCTCCATCCCATAGTCCCGTGCCCATATACCCATCATACATATCCTCCATCCCATAGTTCCATGCCCATATACCTTCATACATATCCACCATCCCATAGGCTCGTGCCTATATACCCATCATACATATCCTCCATCCCATATTCCAATGCCCATATACCCATCATACATATTCTCCATCCCATAGTCCCATGCCCATATACCCATCATACATATCCTACATCCCATAGTCCAGTGCCCATAAACCCATTATGACATCATCATCACTATGGCAACCGTTATGACATAACCGTCACCATTGCAACCTATTAAGTCATCGTCACCATGGCAACCATTATGACATCATCGTCACCATGGCAACCAATGTGACATCATCTTCGCCATTGCAACATATTATGACATCAGCGTCGCCATGGCAACCTTTATGACATCATAATGAGGGGCGGGGCTTGATACACACATAACCCAATGGAATGCCGTGTGGTGTCACAATGAAGGCTTACAGCGTGTACGTAGGTCACAGATTCTGATGAAACAAGTCACCAAACCTTATAACGCTTACACAGGTAATATATGTATATATCCACAGAGCGCAACTTTATTTGTTAGTTATGGATGGATATGGCTGCTCTTAGTATGCACCTGTTCACACCAGTTTTCTGTTTGGAAGTGATGATCAGTCTTTTGATATTATTAGGAAACTTTCTCTGGGGAAAAATGAACAGCTGAACTATAGTTGTGAAATCCTACAATAAGCTCTCGGCCGGATTCACGGTGCGGCTGCAGTTTAGTATGGTCAGGAGAGTGTAACGGTAATACCCCAGTTGAGAATCCTTGGGTCATTGACCACCACATGTGCACATGGTTTTGGCTGCATATGGCAGTTGCCTAAAATTCAATCTTTTCCGACACGTGACCTTTGATTTAATATGTAGATTTTAGCCTTGATAAAAATGAACTTTGGCAAAATGCATTTTTATCTTTCATGATTTGTCGTAAACTCAGACCAGGCAGTCTAATGATGGGCCATATTTAATAACCAGCATTAATCACTATGACACATTTTTCAACTGTTTTGTCAAAAAAATTAGTATTGACACATAGACCCAATTATTTTTTATTTCTCTTTATTTGAGCAGGGAATAATACAATAAGTAATAAAAAAAATAATAATCACATTCCACATGATTATCCCACAACACTTAATGTGTTACACGTGATTGACAGAAATATATATATTGTGCTATTTATCCCAACCATTGTGAACTGTGTATCAGTTGTACTATCAGAGCCATGAGCTCATGTACCCACATAGTACCAACAGCTCGGCTGACCATGTACATACATGGCACATACATGGTACATACATGGCACATACATGGTACATACTAACAACTTGATGAATTCTCTGCTGTGGTATAAAGATCAAGGTAACAGACATTATCAGCTGTGTTGAAATACAACTACCTGATCCTTCCCTCTTCAGACATCTGATATCAGGAGAGAATGAAGAAATCCCCTACACATTGGTAGTTTCACCTGACTGTAAAGGAGTTGTCCCCTACTGGTCACCCCCTTATAAATGGGTCATGAGAAGTAACAAAAAAAATTATAGTAACCCCTTGGACTGCTGCTCCTCCTCCTCCATGGTCAGAGTTGCTTTCCCCATTGTTTTCTGTGATCAACATCCATCAGAGGCGTGACATGAGTGCTGCAGACAATCAATGGCCGCTGATTGGCTGCAGCATTCACATTTTGTCAAGAGTATAAAGAAATAGTATTTTTTTCAGCTTGGTTTGGATTAAAAGCCCCCGAACACATGAAACAGCCGATCATTCGGCCATCAGCTATCTCTCCCGAGTTCACCATACACAGGAACGTTCAGCTCCGTAGATCTCTTCTGTGTTCTTTATGAGAGAATGAATGCCAGACTCCTCTGATGGTGGCTTAAAAAATAAAAGGATCAGTTGTTGGAAATCTGACATGTCGGATCCTTCTCTTCCGACATCTTCGTCGGAATATCAATTCCAATTGTCACTCGGAGTAGATGGTTTTCGTGTCTAGGCAAGAAAAAGACTTGCAAGTGAGGGCCAGACTTTTCTGTTGTTGTTTGTCATCATCTTCTGTGAGGACCTGGAAGTCCCCCATACACATTAGGCGGGTTCAGCCAACATTAGTCTAATATGTTTGTGGGCCTTAAATATGAGCATTGCAGCTGTTCAGCGCTCAGTGATTGGCTGCATCACTCACGAGAAGTCCCTGTTTTATGTTGGTCTCACCAGACCGGTGGAGGATGCAGTGCTGATTCTTTAAGTTTTTTTTCTTTTGCAAATTGATAACAACTCCTATATCCATTTGATATCCAGCATACAAAGATACTAATGGAGAAGAAGCTCAACTGGCACTTACCAAGCCTTGGTAAGAATAAAGATGCCGAACCCACAGAAAGGGATTTAAAAAAATTAGAAGAGCATTATAGAGTGGCTGAGATCATGAAAGCGTCCTTCAGAAAGCAGACAGAACATCATCTTCTCAGTCAGCAGTAAGTTTGATTGTCTCCGTTTCACAGACATTGTAGATCAATTCTATATATAAAATCAATTTCTTCTTCAGAGATTAGACACTTTTGTGGGAATTTGGATAACAGTGATATCTCTATGGAGCCAGATATGTCACATGTGACATCATTAAGCCCTTATTAAAATTCCCCAATTGTTTTAAATAGGGGAATAATCTTCAGTCTCAAGAACAATGCTAGATTGTGATGAAATCTGGAAATGCGCCTCAATATCAGGTCCTTCTCATGTATTGTACTATTATAGAAGAGTTGTCTCATTAAGACAACCATTTAAGAAAAATAGGCTGATCCTGGCCTCTTGAATTTCCAGAGGTGAGGTCTGCTGTTATCCTAAAGAGAACATTTAGGAGACATATAGCATTACATTCTGCTCATTCAAATAAACTTGCCAATGATATTGATGGATGACTGGACTTCTGTTCTTGGTCACAGAGTCCCAGGCAGGTACGGACTGGGGCTGAAATTCAGCCCTGGCATTTGAAAACACACAGGCCCATGTTGCCTTGTCCCCAAGCACCAGATGGGATATATTACTAATCTTACCCTGTGTGGAGGAAAGCAAGATTTACTACAAGACCAATATTTCTAATGATACCTCCGTCACAACTCTTAACAGTATGGGTGTCTTGAGAACACTGATTCTGTTAACAACATAGCAGACAAGGTGGCCCACCACCAGACAGGCTCTTCTGGCATTTGACAGATGGCCAGTCTGGCCCTGGTCCCAGGTGAGAACCACCTTCTATTGCATCCATATGACTGATGGGGATGGCAGGTCATATAACATAGTAAGAGAACACTCAGTTCCCCACGCCAATACTTGCATGGTCTCCACCAGGTTAGGTACTTTTTGAAGACCAGGGAAGCGTGACTGCAGTGATTGGCTGGGTCTCTATACTTCCTGCTCTGTATGGACAGACATGTCTACTGCAATCAGTGATTAGCCGCAGCATCACATGACAGACACTATTGGCATCCAACTGTCCCAATTGGCTACAATGGGGTCTCTAGACTCGGATTGTAGTGTCTGCCCCCCAGAAATAAATAGCCCATCATTCTGCACTCTTGTTTCAGCCGTCTTTATAAGGAATCTGTGATGCATGATGCAGACAAAGCCTCTGACTCCGATGTGAACAGAGCATCAGTCATCACATATAACAGTATATTTATATAAATAACCAAAACATTGTATTATTATAGAACTGAAATAAATCTGCTGAAGGAGCAACAGAAAGCAATGCAACTTACCAAATTGTGCAGAGGATCTCGGCAATGTTTTCTGAAAGATCAAGAGAGCGCCAAAAAGCTTTGTGAACTGGCAGAAGCGCAAGACCAACATAACCGTCTTGTAGAAGAGCAGAAGAAGCTGATAAGTGACCTGAACATGAAGGTAGTGTGTGCTATTGTTTATTACCATACTGGAAACCTGTCATGAGGATCATGCTGCCCGAACCACAGACTCAGACGCCGACTGCGCGATTGCAGCCAATTATGGTTTTGTCTAAAATGTTGCGGTAATTTAGATTATTCATACTTTAAAAAGCCGTCCAAGGACTGTGACTCAACTGACTAAACCAATATGGACCCTGGCCACCTTCGCCCTCCCCAGTCTCTTTGAATGACAAGTGGAATAGGGAGAAGGTGGCTGGAAACTTGCCATGGACTAGTCAGTCAAGATCCATAGAGGCCGAGTCATCACAGTCACAAAAATTTGTAAAAAGTGTTGAAAAGTCACAAAAACGTTGCGCAAGTTTTCACGTCAATTTGAATCAGCCATGCCAAAATTGGAGGAGCTGAGAAGGAGCCAGGATGGTATTGGCAACACCCTCCCGCCCAATTCATCAAAAATGCCCTCATTTCTGGCACGGCACACAGAGGCACATGTCACTGAGAAGAAGCGCTAAATTCATTAAGGGGCATTGTCCTCTTCATGAATAAGTCTCCTTTTGTGTTCCACCATGATCGGCGTTTTGTGAGCGAGTGCTATGCTTGATGAATCAGTCCCATAGTTACTGCCGGCTTTTAATTCCGAGTGTATTCGGAAACACTACAGCGTTTTGGAGTAAAACATACCTGGCTATAATTGCGCAGACGGTATCTGATTCATGATCAATATGATGATCTCATGACAATAACTAGCTGTACACAGAATGACCACATAACATAACAGTAACCATTTCCTATGAAAGACGACGTGTGCCTAAAATGATGTAAAATGTTTGAAACTGTGTACATGTACAGTGACATGTAAAACTTTGGGCACCCCTGGTCACATTTACTGTTAACATGAACAGTTAAGCAAGTTGAATATGAAATAATCTCTAAAAGGCCTAAAGTTAAAGATTACACATTTCCTTTGCATTTTAGGCAAAAAAATATATTGTCATTTTTTAACCTTTTAAAAGGGAAATGCAAAAGTTTAGGCACCCGTGGAGATGTGTGTGCTCAAATAACTTTGACCAAGGTTTCAGACCTTAATTAGCTTGTTAGGGTTATGGCTTGTTTGCTATCATCGTTAGGAAAGGGCAAGTGATTCAAGTTTCCCATCTTTATAAAAACCCAACCTCCTCTAACCTTGTGCCAAAAACAGCAGCCATGGGTCCTTCTACGCAGCTGCCTAGTACTCTGAAAATGGTGGAGGCCCACAAAGCAGGAGAAGGCTATAAGAACATAACAAAGCATTTTCAAGTTGCCCTTTCCTCAGTTCAAAATGCTATTAAACATAACATGAACAGGAACTACATTTGCCAGCGCATCCACACTTCTGTTTTTCGGCTTTGCCCACAGTTGAGCAAAGTGTATTGTGCAGGCGTGAAATGCAATATTTCTGAGCAGGCGCAAGATGTCACACGGCGCAAGAGGCATTATCCATGCAGTAGGACAGCGAGCAACAGCCAATGGGAGTGATGTAGAGTCCCAAAACCACGCCCATTGGACCGGACTGAGAAGATTACCATACAGAGCGGGAGACATTAAAAAACATTTTCATGAGTATACAAGGGGAGTCAGGGGGTTCTGTAAGGATGTAGGGAATGCATAGCAGACACTGAATAGAGCGATATTTTTAGCTACTATATCACAAAACCGGTAACAGATACCCTTTAAGAAATGGCAGTTAAGAGGAATAGTCGAGGTTAGGATAAGGTCTGGAAGACCAAGCTAAATCAAATCAGGCTATTCAGATCCCCGTTTGACTGCAAAAGACCTTTGAAATATATATCAGAATCTGGAGTTGTGGTACTTTGTTCTACCTTTCTGAGACACCGGCACAAGTATGGCCTTCATGGAAGAGTCATCAGAAGAAAACCTCTCCTGCATCCTCACCATAAGTATGCAAAAGAACATCTAAGCAAGCCTGATGCATTTTGGAAACCAGTCCTATGGACCGGTTAAAATAGTACTTTTTGGCCATAATGATCAAAGGTATGTGTGGAAAAAAGGCACAGAAATTCAGGAAAATAACATCTCACCAGCCATTAAGCATGGGGTGGATCAATCATGCTTTGGGGCTGTATTGTAGCCAATAGCACAGGGAACATTTCACGGATAGAGGGAAAAATGGATTAAAGGAAATTTCAACAAATTCTAGACCATAACATCATCTGTAAAATAAAGCTGAAGTTGAAAAGAGGATGGCCTCTACCAATGGATAATGATCCTAAACACACATCAAAAGGCGCAAGAGACTACCTCAAAAGGCACAAGCTGACAGTTTTACAATTGCCCTCACAGTCCCCGGATCTGAACATCAATTAAAATCTGTGGCTAGACCTCAAAATAGCAGTGCATGCAGGACGACCCAGAAATCTCACAGAACTGGAAGAATTTTCCAAGGAAGAATGGATGAAAATCCCTCAAACAAAAATTGAAAGAATCTTGGCTGGCTACAAAATACGTTTACCAACTGTGATACTTGCAAAAGGGGTGCTACTACGTACTAGCCATGCAGGGAACCAAAACTTTTGCATCGGCCCATTTTCCAGTTTGTAATTTTAAAATGTAAAATATGAAAATATATATATATTTGCCTGAAATACAATGTGTCATCTTTAACTTTAGCCCTTTTAGAGATCATTTCATCTCCAACCTGCTTAATTGTTCACATTAACAGTAATTTTGATCAGGGGTGCCCAAACTTATACATGTCACAGCATACGTAACACACATGGATACACAACACATTACAAGCAAGCAAAACACTGTTTTGAGGCAGGCCAAAGATCGTATAACTAGTGTACCTGATTATCAGCCCATCTAAACAGGCTCCTGATCACCCAACGAATGAGCAAAACATTCGTTTGTTATTTACAATGAATTTTAGGTAAACTGTAAAATTATTGTTTTGGGCATCATACCATGCTGTGCAAACAGGACATGTGCTACTTTTATAATGATGCTATACTGTATGTACACAGAACGATCGAACTATTGTTCTGTTCATGTAGAAGTGTGGTCTAAACAGGCTACTAAGTGGCCTGCATCAGCCGATCAGCGGTCGTTTAACGGCTGCGTTCGGCATGCATCAATGTGCCCATATTCTGCAGGAAGGAAGTTTTTAGGGGCAGATACTGGACACTGAAACATTGCAGCAGTAAGGCTATAATGGATGGACAGGAGGCTACAAGAAGCTTTACATGAACAGTGGAAGGAGAGGGCACATTAATATAAAAGAGAATGTGCCCTCTTTCCCCAATGAACACACTTTGCTTTGGCAAATGTCTCTGGCACGTGTCACCTTTATTTAACAACCAGTAATCACCTATTCACAGGCCAAATGCGACATGTTAACTCTAATTTACGATAATTTATTACAGATTAAAGAAAAAGAAGAAGAAATTGTACAACAGAAAAAGGCAATGTCCAACACTAAAACCTCACAAGGACGTACTGTTCAGCTGGAAAATGAACTGCAACACGTATGTATCCCTTCTCTTCTCACACTGTACTCCCAGCATATGGTCTGCTCTGCCTACAGCAAGGGCTGTCTGGCAATCCCATAACCTCTACAACTCTTGTCTATATATAGCATAGCTGGGAAGGACAGGTTTAAATCCCAGCTCTGCAGTGTCTGTTTAGATACACCTGTGGGGTTTTGCTAAAAAAAGGAAGTAGCTTCATGGAGTGTCAGTCTCCTGAGGGAGGCTCAGTCTGCTGGGTGAAGCAGAGTCAAGTGTGCTGCTGGTGAATGAGCTGAGAGAGACCAAAGCTTCATTGTCTGTGTGAATGCTATCTACCTCCTAATGGTTAATGCCTACCAGAGAGAGTGAATCCCAACAATATAGTGTTTAATGTAGTCTAAATATATTACTCTCTAGATAGGGCTGCAACGGACATAGCTAAAGTGTAGGCCCGGACATTACAGGGATTTAAAGGAGGAGGCAAGAAAAAGGTTAATAGCTATTTCAGCTAGGAAAGGATTAATAGTTATTTTTGTATATCCACAAAAGAAAGTTAGGGAGCGTGGGGTTTGAGTTTAGGTCTCTTGGGATGGGATTCTGTTTAGGAACGCATAGGAAGTTATGTGAAAGGGGGTGAGGGAATCTGAGGTACCTTAAAAAGAAAAGGAGGAACTGTGGATCTTCATCTTACCTTGTGGATCGAGGAACAGTGAACCATCAGTCCTTATGTTATGCCCCTTTTCTTCTGCTATTATATAAATTCTGGCGGTAATGTGATGGTCTTTGGTTGTTTAATATCATGTCATAGCAGCAGGAGATGAAGAGGTCAAGGATGGCCTTGGTTAATGGAGAATTACATAGATATGTTGACCCTTCATTATTGAGTTATGGTTTAGTTCCTGCTGGGACGGTTCCCGGGGAACAGAAATTAGTAGAGCTGACAGCACCATGACATTAGTCAACCCTGAGTTGAAGCTCTGTGACTTAGTATTTATTCTGGTGCTGTCCATTGGTGTCAGGCCATCCAGTATCTCCTCAGAAAAGAAATCGCATTTATGATGTGTGTCGCATGTGCTGTGGCTATTTCTTTCCATGTCACCCAGTGTTATGTATTAATTGTTAAAGCTATGTTAACGCTATTTCTATCAAGTCACATTACAAGTCCATACGGAAAAGAGTACCAGATTCCGCTATCCCACATCTAGGAACATGGCAGAAAAATAGACACTGCACAGTATACAATTTTTTATAATGGGAGCTAAAGGCTTATGTATTGCACTATATGCCATATGTTTGATGCTGTTGTCAGAGGTGTACCATGTGTGTGATGTATCTGGAAAGCTCCTCTAAGGCTAGTTTCACATTAGCGTTTTTTTGCGCAGCGCATCGTGCGCATATAAAACGCAAAGAAAAACGCAAAACAAACGCGCGTTTTTTTAACGTCATGCGCACGCTGATGCGTCAAAAAAACGCAGCGTTGCTTGCGTTTTACATGCGTTTTTGCATGCGTTTGCGTTTTTTTATGCACATGCGTTTTTAGGTGTGACATTTTTTCCATTGTCTAGAGAACATTCTAGACTTGTTTCACTCAAAAATGCATGCGCAAAAAAATGCAACCGTGCGCAAGACCATGCGCACGCATGCGTTCCCATAGACTTCAATGTGTTGTTTTTGCGCATTCCGTGCGCAACCGTGCGCATGCGTTTTTTTGCCGAGACAGGGCGCACCAAAAAATGCAACATGTTGCGTCTGGCGTGCCTGGCGCAAAAGACAAAAAAACGCATGCGCACGAAAACGCAAGTGTGCGCAAGACCATGCGCACGTCATGTTAAACATAGGTGCGCAGTGCGCATGCGCACGGGTGCGCACGATGCGCTGCGCACAAAAGCGCAAATGTGAAACCAGCCTAACAGAAGCAAATTAAGAAATGCGGATAGAGTTTAAGGCCAGCAAACTCAACGATATATGGGAAAAACCTAACTTTTGAGACCAAACTTTTGGTTATTCATAAAGTGTGGAACAATCAATTATAATATTGTGATGTATCTTAACACAGGTTACTCAAACTTTTAATGTGATCAAAACTGAAAATGAAAAACTCAAGGAGAGTATTAACCATCTGCGCTTCAAGAAAGCAAAATATCAGTACCTGATTGATAAAATGCACCAGAAGATTACCCATCAGAAGGCCCTCACCGAGAAAATGCAAGAGAGGATCACGTCCATGCATAATGAAAAGTAAGTGACCTCTATCTGCTAAAAAAAAGAGCATGGACAGCACCTCCAAAAAATCATACATTGATCTAATGCCGCTAGGTTCTCAGCTTAACATGCTGATCAGACTGTATGATGCCCACTGCCACGTCACGGCGACCCTTAGTGAGTACTAAGTTTTATCGCCTTAAAGGAGCGGAGTTGTGCGCTAACCACCATCACAGCGACAATGCACCAGCAGGGCGGGTGGCCTGGTGTTTCACAGCGTCCATGATGGAAGACTCTATGATTGGTCCCACATTTCATTTCTACCTGGCATCTCATCAGTACATGAACTTTGCACTCTAAAGTTATACGATATAGTACATTTAATAAAAATACAACTACTTCTCTTATAGTTCTATGAGAAAATAGAAAAGACAAAAGACACATAGCGTGAGCTCATGTGTAAGATCTTAAAAAGAATTGTTATTCTTAACACTGTTGTTATGAGCGGTGGAACGCACTAAATAAAAATTAAAATAAAGTGCGTTCACCGCTCGGGGTCCACCGTGCAGTAGATGGGGTAACCGCTGCTAAAAGAGGCAGGACACTCAGGCGGTAATGTGCACAGGGTTATAGCTGCCAACAAAAACATAAATACCGCTGAGTCTGTATAGAGTCACAGACTTCAGCGATGTGGACACGGTATTAAAGGTCACAGAA
This sequence comes from Dendrobates tinctorius, assembly GCF_039654945.1. Lineage (NCBI taxonomy): Eukaryota > Metazoa > Chordata > Amphibia > Anura > Dendrobatidae > Dendrobates > Dendrobates tinctorius. The sequence continues at coordinate 34,305,601 of NW_027361684.1, forward strand.
ATAGCCTTAAACACCAGGACTATCCCCTCTAGACCTACCGTAAAAAATAAGGTACGAGGTGTCGCAACTGTGAACACCCGGGAGGCTGCAACCGCAGCGCGGCGTGAACAGAGCCGCAAGCAAGGCGCTGCAAGGACGCTGGCACAATGCAGGACGCTTAGCTGCTGCAAAACGAATGGCTGGAGCGTGCTGGCGCTAGCGCTGCTACTGGCGGCTGCCCAATCACTCACACAATCGTAATATCAGAGGGAAGGGGTTTCATAATAAGTCATCCACCAGTCCAAGGATCCATTACCAAACACACAGCAGCAAGTATGAAAATACTAGCGCATGGCGGAACGGCCATGCGCACTTTTTATAGCGTACGGGACCTGCTGGAAATCTCCAGAGCCCTGAGCTGAACCAATGGAATCAGGAGCAGGACCTGAGCACCTGACTCCTGAACTCCAATGGGAGCTCATTCCACGAGCATGCTCAGAAGCTGGCTGAAAGGACAGCCTCTGGAGACAAATGTGAGGATCTGGATCTCTGCATAAGTATGGCAGGACACAGATTCCTAACAACTGTCTTTATAAGAGTTAACCTGAGCTGGAGTTTCTCTAAGGTCCCCTTCACATGTATGTGTTTCCGGTACGTGTGGCATCCATTTTCATACTTACCGGAGACACGTATCCACATGTACCCATTATAACCTATGTGGCTGCTCACTTCCGTGTTACGCACATACAGACATGTCCATTTTGTACTGGCAGCTCAGATGACATAGACCAATAAAAGTCTATGGGTCCATGGGACATGTACTGGAATAGAATGCAGAATTGAAATTACTGTTTTTTTATGTGTTAAAGATGTGCAAAGATAACAGATAGATAGATATCCGTCATATGTATAATTTCACAACCCCATGAGACATCATAAAATTGCACCCTTTAGTTCCTTGCATGTAGTGTTTATTGTACAGCTTTGTATTAACCTAATAAATAATTAAATAAATGGAAAAAAAACACTTTGGGTCATCCCCATTTTTTGTAATCCGCAAAGGTAAAGCAGACAGCTTTGAGCTGATATTTTCAGGCTAGGAACGTCCATGATTCTTGATTCCTTCCCTGCCTAAAAATACTGGCACACATCCACCCCAGAAGTGGCGCATCACATGAGATACTCCAATTTTGGCGTTTCGCCTTCGTCTTGGCTCTTCCTGATTCTCTGATGGCAATCAGGGTAATGGGGCTTGGGGTTGATATCAGCTGTGAATTGTCCAAAAACACAGCTGACATCAAGCCCTGGTGTTAGTAATGGAGAGTTGTCTATCAGACACCCCCATTACTAACCCAGGAAAAAAAAGAAACAAAAAATAAATACTTTATTTAAATAAACACTCCGACACTTTCCCTGGTTCACCATTTTATTAAATTTTTTAAAAAATCCCACGCGGTGCAACGTAGTCCACCAAATCAGACATAGTTCAGCGAAGAGAAACCTAAAAAGAACATATACACAAAACACAGAGAAACACAGAGAAATAAAACAGACACTGTCACTCATTCACCCTCACAGGAGAATGTTACTGACATCACCACTCTTCAGAATGACCGGGTCTCGCACAACACTGCGTACCTAGAAGTGGACGTTTGCAAAACCTATGGAGCGTCAGAACGAGGATACATAGGTTTGTACGGGGGATTCACTGGACTTCATTGGACTCGCTTGGACTATGTCGGACTTGCGTGGGAACATTTTTTTTATAGTGTTGAACCAGGGAAAATGTCTCGGAGTGTTTATTTCCATAAAGAATTTTTTGTGTGTGTTTCCTTTTTTCCTGAGTCAGTAATGGGGGTATATGATAGACACCTCTCCATTACCAGCACCATGTTTTCATGTCAGGTGTGTTTTTGGACAGTTCTCACCTGACAACAACCCCAAGCACCATTAGCCCAATTTCCAATGCACCAGGGCATCGGGAAGTGGCAAGGCGTACCGCCAGAAATAGGGCATCTCATGTGATGCTCCACTTTTGGGGCGGTTGTGGCTGATATTTTTAGACTGAGGAGGGACCAATAACTATGGACCTTTCCAGCCTGATAATAAAAGCTCTTTGCTGTCTGCTTTACATTTGCTGGCTATCAAAAATGGGGGACCCCACGTTGTTTTTATTTACTTATTAGGTTAATACAAAACTGTACAATGAACTCCATATGCAAAGCACTAAAGGATGCAATTTGATAATTTGTTGTGGGATTGTGAAATTATATGTCTGATGGATATCTATATATTTTTCTATCAATCTATTTATCTGTTTATCTGTCTATCTGTTTATCTATTTAGTATCTATCTATTATCTTTACACATCTTTAACACATAAAACACAAGAATTTCGAGAATGCATTTTATTCCGGTACATGTCACACAGATGGCATACAGACAGGACCCGGATGGTACACAAGTACACGTGGATGGCACATGGATGGCACACAAGTACACATGGCCAACAGAAAACCACCCAGAAAGTAAAAACGGATTGTCTCTTGCTATGTTTGTTTAAGTAGACATGAGAAGGGGGCCTTACACAGTATGGAGACCGCTGCTCTGGGTCTAATTTGGATTTGTCCATGTTGATACGATGAATAATTGAATGGATAGTGGAAAGGGGAATAACATTACTTGCACTGATAGCCTTGAAAAATAGCCTGGACTCCATTGGTAGCTTTTCTATGCCCATGGGTTTTGCAGACTAGCGCAGACTCCATGGTCATGAAGCCTTCAACCTGGAGTGTGCACCACTGTGCAAAACCTTTGAGAACAGGAAAGCTAGCCACCAAGTCTGGGCTATTTTCCCAGGTGAACAGCACTAGTAACCTTGATCCCCTTTCAACTTTGCATTTCTGAACTTCACCATCACTATAATCGCAGCACTTGTGGGACTAAATTATCAAACTAATAAGTGTTATGTCATAATCTTATAGAACTGATATCCAGACAGACGTCCTGACCATTAAAGACGTAGCAGAAAAAGAGTCTAAAAAATTTGATATAAAGATTGAAGAGCTTAACAGATATCTCGACCATCTGAAGAAGCAACAGCAATTTAATGAAACAAAATTGTTTGATCGCTCTTCAAAGGAAAGGGAGCTGCAAAAAATGAGACAAGGTAAAGTTAGGCATAGTCCGTCATATATATTCAGGAGAACAGGAGTGATTGAATCCAAGAGGATTTATTTAATATCAAGCAAATTGCCAATTTATTAGTACAAAAACACATAAAAATATGTAACAATCATAGCACAGTTGCACATAGTATGTGACGTCAAAAGCCAGGAGGAATATGTGGGGATAATCAACAAGGCACCATCATGCTGAAGCTCATTGTGAGGGTATGGCCCCTGAATATAAACCCGCTATCTCTATAGAGTATGGTCAGAATCATAATAAGTCAATAGTAGCTGTAGGGCCTCACACAAAAGCTCAGTACGCATAGAAGATTAACATCTTCTATGCGTACTGAGCTTTTGTGTGAGGCCCTACAGCTACTATTGACTTATTATGATTCTGACCATACTCTATAGAGATAGCGGGTTTATATTCAGGGGCCATACCCTCACAATGAGCTTCAGCATGATGGTGCCTTGTTGATTATCCCCACATATTCCTCCTGGCTTTTGACGTCACATACTATGTGCAACTGTGCTATGATTGTTACATATTTTTATGTGTTTTTGTACTAATAAATTGGCAATTTGCTTGATATTAAATAAATCCTCTTGGATTCAATCACTCCTGTTCTCCTGAATATATATGTATGTATGGAGTGGAACCATATATTATGGCAGATTATCAATTTAAGATACTGCCATTTATTCTCTGTAAGGTATTGGGCTATTCTGTTGTACTAATAGTCCGTCATATGTTTGATTGATTTATATAAAAACCTGACAGAACACCGTAAAAAAGTTGGAGTGCATACCACCATAAAGCCGGGGTCACACTAGCGATGAATAAGGATGAGTGCTATGCGATAAAACATTGCATAGTACTCGAACCAGTATTCATCTGTGGGGCCGCTCACATCAGCGCTTTTTTTCTTGGCCGTATTCAACGGGCGAGAGAAATCACCGCATGCTGCGTTCGTCACCAACACTCGGCCGAGTCTCGGCGCACTCGCACCCATATAAGCCTGTGGGTGCGAGTCACACAGCGCACATCACTCGGTTATCATCTGAGTGTTGTGCAATATACACTGACCCCAGCAATGGAGGAGATGGAGAAATTCATTTCTCTGCCTCCTCCGCAGCTGTGCTCCTATCCTCTCTGTGCGAGAGCCTCAGAGCACAGTAGCATGACACTCGGATCCCGCTCGCAGCAGAGCAGGAGCCGAGGGTCATTAGCATATCGCATCGGATGCCATACGCTAGTCTGACCCCAGCCTAACACTGCAACTCACTGTCAAATATGAAGACAGTGTGAGGTCATGAGGTAGTGAGAGGTAGAATAAAACATAACTTTTACTAAATTGTATAAAATACAAAAATCCTGCCTATAAACAAAATACTGTCTCAAACAAGGTGTATACAAAAGTGTCTAATCTTATAATCAAACGCTCATAGAAACATAGGGTCAGAAAACAGGTCATGAAAGTCCAATCCTGAGGTTTGAATTGAACAAAATCACACCTGGAATCAATATACTAAGAGGATAGTGACCCATTCATTGACCCATGTGGCCTTGATCATACTGTATCATGAGGACGGGTAAGTATGACCTGACACCCCCGCCCCCCCTCTGACCCCCCTTTGTATATGACTCGAATATAAGACGAGAGGGAAACTTTCAGCCCAATTTTTTGGGCTGAAAATCTTGGCTTATTTTCGAGTATATACGGTATTTACATTTTTATATTCCAAAAGAACAACCTCTAAAATGTTGTCTCCAAATCACTAATTATCATCTGCCCACATGATCATGAGAACAGCAGTGCATCGCTGCTTCATAAAGCAACGGAGTAGATGATAAGTTGCAACTGACGCTGCGGTTACTTTTATAGGGCCAGCCAAACTAAGAGTGCATAAAATATCAGCTGCTGTGCCCCTCTGGTAGATCCTATAACTCACTCGACTCTACAAGTAGAGATCTCAGACAGGCCTGAAAATATTGAGAAAAATACTGAAAATGACCAATAGGCCAATACAATGCTAGGTCTTGGTTCAGTAATAAACTGTACATCTTTTTGTAGAAAAAAGACTTGAAGAAGTGAAAAAGCACAAACAGGGAATCATTGACAACTACAACTCCATCTGTGAGAGGCTAAGACATATATTTGGACAACAGGATGTAGACCTCGACAAGATGGCAAAGCGATATATGTTGAATGACATGAAAATGTACTCACTTTTTACATACGTCACCGAACTGAATAATGAAGTGGAAGAGATTAAACAAGACATCAAATCTTCTGAGGTGAGAGTTGTCTGACCAGTGTCACCTCTTTCAGGAACACTATTGGGGGTTTTTCACATTGTTTTTGTGCATGAGGGTGATCAATGAGTGGAACAGGCTGCCACGAGAGGTGGTGTGTTCTCCTTCAATGGAAGTCTTCAAACAGAGGCTGGACAGACATCTGTCTGAGATGGTTTAGTGAGTCTTGCATTGAGCAGGGGGTTGGACACGATGACCCAGGAGGTTCCTTCCAACTCTACCATTCTATGACTCTTCCTGCCATTGTGTGAATATCTACTCATTCTTCTTGTTTTTATTGTTCATCTAGGATGAAATTTTAAATTTGGAATCTTGCAACAAAAACCTTTTGGATGAGCAACTCGTCAGGCAGAAGGAATTAGAGGTAAGAGATTGTTATTATGGAGGATTATTGGGGTCTCTTCCCTCCAACTAGACTGCTAGACTGCTCAGGGTCAGTATGGAATGGTATGGATATGCCGATATTTCAATATATGACGGGATCATGCTTTGTTTTTTCAGAAGGAACAGATATTGTGGCTTGTCTGTCACAGACCGCTCTTTGGATGGGTTTAGTAGCGCATTACCTTCCACCACTCATAGACCTACAAATGATTGCCCGATTTAAGCTTCATTATAGTGGTATTAGATCTGTGTTAGAAAGCACCTTTGTATACTGATAGCTATTCCTTCCTGGTAGTGCCGCATCCAGCGCCCTATATACAGTCACGCTAGTCCATGCTGATGTCCACTGCTGATATACCAGCCCCGGGGCCGTTGATTGATGCAGATGATGGTTATTATAGCATCCACACCCTGCTGCAAGATTTTGCATTGTGCAACGTAGTAATCATACAGGGCAAAAATGTAGTCAAAATCCTGTGCCTGAATCATACACAAAATTGTATAGCAAAGAGGGGGGAAGAGAAAATGCCAGACATTAATGCCGTCTAAATATATCCTTTAATAAATTATATAATTGGGGAATTAAAGACATATAAAAAGAAGGGACTAAAACAGAGGTGACATGGTAAAACATGTAAGGAAGTGGCTATCACACTACACACAGCTCCATGCTGGCTTAGTAGATATTTGGATATTCAGCATCCCTGTTTTTTCTGCTGTAGGTGTAACAGTGGTACAGTATTCTGAGCTCTGTATCACCCCATCCACACCCATGATTGGCTGATCCCTTTGTACACCGTACATTGTCAGCAAGCTGCCAATCAGTGGTGAGGGCGGGATTACACAGATTAGCCTGACTGGCCTGCACTTGACAACAAGTCATCTAATCATAATCTCCTTCTGATAAAATACTGATTATATCGAAACTACAGCACACAGCTAAGTGACACATCCTTGGAATCAGTGTCTCAGCCCCCACATCATGAAGCTCTCAGATTAAATAGAAAAAAACTGCTGACATATTCCATTAGCCCAGAAAAAGGTGCCATCTTCAAATTGTATTAGCGGAATAATTTCATAGGTGAAGTTTTTCTTCCAAGGTTTCTCCCAAGCCCTATTTGAATTATGTATTTCCAGATTAGATTACAAGGTTAAATGGAATCTGTCAGCAGATTTTTGCTACCTCATCTTTGTATCACTGTGTGTTGCAACTGTCTTAACAAACCGCAATACTGCTTTCTTTCTTGGGAGTGGTTCAGACAATGACAACATGTGAAAAACTCTTCCTGCTGTTCTAAAATCCAGGGATTTGTGACTCATGTTAGGAAGCTCATTTCTATTGATAAACCGACTCATATCTCTTCTTCTTATGTGAAATTCTTGCAGGAAAAATTGCAGAACATTTCTGAAACAACAGAAAAATATAAAATTAAATACAGCGAAATGAGTAGAGAACTATTACTAATAACATCGGCCGCTGAGGATTTGGTGAACAATCTGGGTTGTGACATATCATCAATGAAGAAGAAGCTCAGATTTGACAAATCCACATGTCAGGAGAAATTACAGTATTTCAGTAAGTATTGTGTAATATACGACCCTACTGAAGAAAGTGAGACGCTATAAAGGATTTGCTGAATCATTTGTCCCATATTATAGCAGAATCGGACGCAGACAGAAGAGGCCCAGGTGCAAGAACAACATATGGGCCCTTCGCAGTCCAACATACAATTACACCTGCCTTGGAGGTGTGAGGGGTGCTAGGGCCATAGTCGTGGCTGACATAGATTGCTCAATCACGCCCTGGTCTCCCGTCACATGCATACAATGTCCCCTTTGCAACGTACCTTCTTTAATGCCTTCTGAACCACCAGGGTCTCCTCTGATCTGTGGTGGGTTCACTCCTGTCAGTATCATTCAAAGAGAGACAGAGTCCAGTTTAAACTTGTAACAAACAGTTTTACTTGAATCCATTCGCAGTATGTCCAGCTCAGTTACAGCAACATCACAGGGAACATCACAGTACGCATCTTTGTCTATTCCTGTGGTTTTCCCCACTTCTTCTAGAATGCTCCCGGGTTGTACCGACTCGTCCGCTACTGCAATGTTCCTTCTGTCCAGCTTAACTACCTTCAGGAGTTTCCCTGTCCATTTCACCCCAGACATAAGGGCATCAGCCCATGTAGTCAGCTGCCACATCTTGGTGCTGCTCTGCAATCCTCTGCTGCTGGGGCCTTCGGGTCCCAAGCCCTGAATGACTGGGCTCCTATCTTGAACGTTATGTGGTCCATTGTGTGGCCTGGGCTCTAAGGCCCTATTGGACTGTCTGGGCTCCCTGGTCCTACTGCCTAAAATGCTGCGAACTTGTTGGCTTACGCACAGTTGGCCCCTCTAAAGTTAACAGTTGCCTATCCTAAACTAAGTGTGCTAAAATGCCCCCACTAGTGGGCTAACTTAATTACTATGATTTCCCTGAACAATAATATACATATAACAGCATTAAGTACATTAAGTATTTTTCAAAGTAAGACATTCAGAACCGGGATGTGTTTAGGGCATAAACCATTTCTGTGACCCCTTACAGAGGTAGAAGTGGGCCTCCTTTACCTCTTGGGCCCCTGAAAAGCTGCTTCCTCAATGTTGCATTGGCTTTCTGCTGCATCATTAGAAATTAAAGGGAATCTGTCAGCAGGTTTTTGCTATTTAATCTCAAGACAGCTGGAGATAGAGGCTGAAACACAGAATTCAGGGATGTGTCACTTGTCAAAGTGCATGCTGTAGTTTACTAACTGTGAAACATTTATCACTACAAGATTAATATTGCTGGACTGTGGGTGGGGTTAGCTTTCTCAGCTCTGCTTCATTCTAAATCTAAAAACTCTGAATGTTTCAGAACAGCTGCACCCAGTAATCTAAGTGATACATCGTTGGATTCAGCTTCTCTTTGCCTATATTATGCTGCTGTCAGATAAGGTAGCAAAAACCTGCTGCCATAGTCCCTTTAATTTTTGTTTGCATAGAATTGGAGAAACCATGTTGCCATTAACAGTAAGGAAGCCAGTACTAAATCTTTCCTAGTGATGCAGCGGAAAGCCAGGGCAACATTTAGGAAGCAACTTGTCAGACGCACCTCGTATGCCTGCTACTCGTGTACCAAGCCCTATGTGCCTCCTCAACTGGGTTTACGTGAGAAAACTTCAACAATTTTTTTCTCCCGTGCCATCTGTGTGCAATAGGTTTTTACAGCAGCAGCTATTAACCATTTATAGGACCATGTACAGTTTCCTATGTTAAAGAATTGCAATGTATCCATAAAAAAATGGATGGTATACTGTGGCTTCATATGGGATCTGTTTATTTCTGCACACCCATAGAATTCAAAGGGTGAATCTGAATGAAATTAGTACATACTACTTTTTTTTTTCATACATGGATTCGGTCCATGAAAAAAAATCGCTTAACTGTACTGCCCCATTGAATAAGCTCGGTTCTTGTGCTGTCCTTTTTTTTGTAGACCTTTGGACTGAAAAAAAGCTTGTGTGAACCTATCCTAAAACTGTAACTTGTTCACAAATCCAGTGTTTCTGGCACATTAAAATGCATGGACTCCTATGTAAAGGTCACCAAGCTGCAGATTGTGTCCAGTAATGGGACTCACCGCTTGCTCCAGTTTTTTCAGTACCAGCTGCTCTGCCATGGTGGCAGCTTTGTCTATCTGTTTTGTGCCATGGAACAAGCTTTCAGTCACTGTCTCTGGCTGTCAGCACATGATGGATGTTGCATTTATGACATCTAATTTTGATTTAAAAAAAAGTGTGACTTGAATTTTTCTTTATGTTTTTCTTAGAAATTTTGGAAATGGAAATGGACAAACTAATACAGCTCCACAGTTATTGTGCATTACGTGATGTGGCTCCAGGGAGTCTTTCATCTACCACTATTAGCTCCACTTTGGTCCCGTCTAAGGTGTCTTGTATTTTGGGTCACAAGAAGATTTCTTTACCATCCATGCCAAAAACGATCAAAGTCACTGATGACACTGGTAAGTTTTATATATTGCATCATAAGCAATGCTTGGATTTTACTAATAATCATAGGCTGAATGATAAAGAATACATTTTATAAGTCTTTGAAACATTGTAACAGAATAATTGAAAACAATTAAAAATAAACAAATATTGAAGACGCTCACAAAGAGAGGATAAACATATCAGGAATGGCCCAAGCAAGGGATTTAAAATTCAGATTATAATAAACTCAATCCAAATTGTCCTGCTGTGAGGACCCCATCAAAAAGCTGAGCATTCAATTCCCCCCACAGCACCACCACAAAGCAAATTACAAAGGTATTTAGAATTTAAAAGCAGAAAATGTTGTTAAAAGTATTATTTATATTCAATGGCTAATTCCCTGTTGCTTCCGCGTCACCGTTCCGGTGATTTTCATCTGTCTTACTTTTTTGAACTGATGACTAGAGTTGAGCGAATATGTTTGGAATCGGTCGCTGAATCTGAATTTGCCATATTCGTGCCAGATTGGTGCCATATTCGTGCCAAATTTATGTTTGATATTCAGTCATTTGCACTCCCATTGACTCCAATGACGTTCGGCTGTGTTCAGCGAATATTACAAAAACCATATTTGTCGCCGATCATAATAGGAACTGAATTTTCAAAAATTCACTTAACTCTACTGATGACGTGCCAATATCTTGCCTCTGTGGTGTTTACCTAAGTCGCCATGTAGCTCCAGTCTTAAAAAGAACCTGTCAGCACAATTTTTTTGTAATTTAAAGTAATACAGATTAAATTTATACCTTTGCTGAAGGCCCCTCCTCATGCCACCAGCTGAAAAATGATGAATATGGTAAGGGGAATAGCAAGCAAAAATAAAACAAATAGTATTACACAATCTGACTTTGCAGTTAGCCTGAATGTTAGGATGACACTTTTCTTTTAAATTGTAAAAAGCACACAGCTAACTTATACAGATGAAACTATAAATGGCTGCAGCAATGGAAAAAACAAAGTTTAATTTTGGAGCCTGGTTGCCATGGGTGATGGCACTTTTGCAGAATCCGTTGGTTCATGTAATGCATAGGAACAAGATTCCATCCACAGCTGGTCCTATTATAACTGCAAGTTTTGAACCACAAGTCCCAGAAATGTTCCATTATAGATAGCTCTTAGTTGTGCGAAAAAGTGTTTGCCCCTTCCTCATTTCGTATTCTTTTGCATGTTTGTCATACTTAAATGCTTCAGATCAGCAAACAAATTAAATTATTAGAGAAAGATAACACAAGTAAACACAAAATGCAGTTTTTATATGAAGGGTTTTATTATTAAGGGACAGAGAAATCCAAACCTACAGTACACTGTGTGAAAAAGTGATTGACTCCCTCCCTTAATCTGTGATTTAACTGTGGTTTATCACATCTTTGGGAAGCTGAGCTCAAATTCCTTAGCTACAGTCATGGCTGGATATTGCCACTCCTGTTCTCAATCAAGAAATCACTTAAATAGGACCTGCTTGACAAAATGAAGTAGACCAAATGTCACGGCTATGTCAGAGGCGGCATCTAGCAGACACCTTCTTAACCCTTCTGACTCTTTGACCCAGTGGCAACCTTTCTCTGGCTCTAATTGACACACCTGGACCTGTTTGTTTATAGATTCCCAGCCTGCTGCTGGGAGTTGTCAGTGACACTTTCATTTCCCTCTGTTGAGGCTTGGAGCTATAGCAGTCGGCTATCTTCATCTTTAGTGTTGCGGGAGTATGTCTTTGTTAAATCTCTGAGTCTACTCAAGAACGGAGTTCCTCTTGTTCATCTATCCCAGCTGTCTTTAGTGGTAGTGGTGATCGACAAGTGTTTCCCCTCATCAATCTCTAAGTAGGGCTTATCGTCAGCGTCAGGCAGGGATTAAGTTCCTGCTCAGCAATAGGTGCAGAACCTACAGTGGGGGAAATAAGTATTTGGTCCTTTGCTGATTTTGTAAGTTTGTCCACTGTCAAAGACATGAACAGCCTATTTTAAGGGTAGGTTAATTTTAACTTTGAGAGATAGAATCCAGAAAAATCACATTGTATAAAGTATATAAATTTATTTGCATTTTGCAGTGAGAAATAAGTATTTGATCCCTCTGGCAAAGAAGACTTAATACTTGGTGGCAGAAAACCTTGTTGTCAAGCACAGCAGTCAGACGTTTTTTGTAGCTGATGATGAGGTTTGCGTATGTGTCAGGAGGAATTTTGGTCCACTCCTCTTTGCAGATCTAACCCAAATCATTAAGATTGTGAGGCTGTCACTTGGCAACTCGGAGCTTCAACTCCCTCCATAAGTTTTCTATGGGATTAAGGTCTGGAGACTGGCTAGGCCACTCCATGACCTTAATGTGCTTCTTTTTGAGCCACTCCTTTGTTGCCTTGGCTGTATGTTTTGGGTCATTGTCTTGCTGGAAGACCGAGCCACGACCCATTTTTAATATCCTAGCGGAGGGAAGGAGATTGTCCCTTAGGATTTTACAGTACATGAATCCATCCATTCTCCCACTGATGCGGCCAAGTAGTCCTGTGCCCTTAGCAGAGAAACAGCCCCCCAAAACATAATGTTTCCAGCTCTATGCTTGACAGTGGGGACGGTGTTCTTTGGGTCATAGGCAGCATTTCTCTTCCTCCCACACAGCGAGTTGAGTTAATGCCAAAGACCTCAATTTCTGTCTCATCTGGCGTAATGTGTTACCAATGGTTTTCTTGGAAACTGTGGTCCCAGCTGCCTTGAGATCATTAAAATGTTCCCTCCCGTGTAGTTTTAGGCTGATCTCTCATCTTCCTTATGATCAAGGATACCCCACAAGATGAGATTTTGCATGGTGCCCCAGATTTCTTCCATTTTCTTACTATTGCACTAACAGTTGTCTCATTCTCACCCAGTATCTTACTTAAGGTTTTGTAGTACATTCCAGCTTTGTGCAGGTCTATGATCTTGTCCCTAACATCCTTATAAAGCTCTTTGGTCTTGCCCATGTTGTAGAGGTTAGAGTCTGACTGATTAATTGAGTCTGTGGACAGGAGTCTATTATAAAGGTGACTTTGTCAGACTGCTGTCTTTAGTGCAGATAACGGCTTGATTAGAAGTGTCTACATGGCCTTTAGGAGCAGAACTCTTAAGGCCCTTTTACATTTAGCGATGCACCAGCGATCCAACCAGCGATCCGACCCGGTCAGGATCGCTGGTGCATCGCTAAATGATCGCTAGTGAGCTTTCATACAGAAAGATCTCACAGCGATGCAGCAGCGACGCAGCGCACGATACTTACCATTCACACACAGCGATCCTGCGTCCTCCCGCCCGCGTCCAGCGTCGCTCGTCGTCACAGCAGGAAGTCTCAGCAGGAAGCGCCCGACGAGAAATGGAGCCGGGCATTCTCGCGCGATCAGCGATGGACAGCGGGGGAGCCGGTCGCTGGTAAGTATCACACATAGCGATATCGCTAGCAATATCGCTATAACGTCACAAAACCAGTGACGTTTTAGCGATATTGCTAGCGATATCGCTTAGTGTAAAACCCCCTTAAATGGTTGGTAGGGGATCAAATACTTATTTCTCACTGCAAAATGCAAGTGAGTTTATATAATTTATGCAATGTAAATTTTTGGATTTTATTTTTGATATTCTATCTCTCAATGTTAAAATTTACCTACCCTTAAAATTATAGACTGCTCATGTCTTTGTCAGTGGGCAAACTTACAAAATCAGCAAGGGATCAAATACTTGTTTTCCCCACTGTATAGAGGGATGTTTAGGGCAGACAGGGTGACTTTAGATCTCACAGGAGTTATTTCAGCTCACCTCACTGTTTCTTTGTTGGCATGATGCAATCCGAGCACGGATTAGTCTCTGCAAACCTGGAGAATGTTCCAAAAAATGGGGAAATCCGCTCAAAGGATAAAATGATTTTTATTTTAACTTTGGTAAAATCATTAGTACAAAATGGCAGCTATGTACAAATAGGTATACCCATTGAAGGGAATTACCTTGGACTGAATTGCAGAGCACCTGGGCGCGCTTCAAACACACAAGTTCTTAGACTCAGGATGCCTAGGGGTCTCCACTCCCCCCTTCAATAGTGTTGGGCTCTCTTTTCCTCATACCTTCGTGTTGCACTTAGTCTTTCCTACACTGTGCGTGACATCAAATGGTCCTCAATAGCTAGACATCATGCCGCAATCCAAAGAAATTCTGGAACAAATGAGAAACAAAGTAATTGGAAAAGGTTATAAAGCAAATTGTGAAGCTAAATCCATTATCCACAAATGGCAAAAATCTACAACAGTGGTGAACCTTCCCTGGAGTGGACAGGCGACCAAAATTACCCCAAGAACAAAGTGATAACTCATCCTAAAGGTATAAAAATACCCTACAACAACATCCAAAGAACCGCAGGCCTCCCTTGCCTCAGTGAAGGTCAGTTTACATGACTTCACCATAACAAAGAGACTGGGTAAAAATGGCCTGCATTGCAGAATTCAAAGACGAAAACCACTGCTAAGCAATAAGAACATAAAGGGTCGTCTCAGTTTTGCCACAAAACAGCTTGATGATCCCCAAGACTTTTGGGATCTGTGGACTGATCTGTGGACTGACGAGACAAAGTTGAACTTTTTGGAATGTTTATGTCCCATTATATCTGATGCAGAAGTAATACAGCATTTCAGAAAAGGAACATCATACCAACAGTAAAATATGGTGGTGGTAGTGTGATGGTCCTTGTTTTGCTGCTTCAGGACCTGGAAGACTTGCTGTGCTAAATGGAACCATGAATTCTGCCATCTACCAAAAAATCCTGAAGATGAATTTCCGGACATTTGTTCATAACCTCAAACTGAAGCGCACTTGGGTTATGCAGCAGGACAATGATTCAAAACACAACAGCAAGTCTACGACTGAATGGCTTAAGAAAAACTAAACTAAGATTTTGGAGTGGCCTAGTCAAAGTCCTGACCTTAATCTGATTGGGATGCTGTGGCATAACCTTAAAAAGGCAGTTCATGCTCAAAAACCCTCCAATGTGGCTTAATTACAATAACTCTGCAAAGATGAGTGGGCTAAAATTCTCGCAAACGTTTGATTGCAGTTGCTGCTGCTAAAGGTGGCCTAACCAATTATTAGGTTTAGGGGGCAATCACTTTTTCACACAGTGTCCAGTAGGTTTGGATTTCTTTCTCCCTTAATAATAAGGACCTTCATTTAAAAACTGCAGTTTGTGATTACTTGTATTATCTTTGTCTAATATTTAAATTTGTTTGGTGACCTGAAACATTTAAGGCTAGTTTCACACTAGCATTTTTGAGCGCAGCGACGGCCTGCGCGTGGCCGCCGCTAAGCCCCGCCCTCTGCCGCGCCTCCGCCGGTAGCTCCGCCCACCGGCGCATGACGCTGCATGCGCCCTGCGTCCCCTATCTTTATCACTGGGGGCGCAGGCCGTGCGCAGTATGCGTTTGGCAGCGCATGCGTCCTTTTGACGGTGCGACGACCTGCGCCAAACGCAACCTGCTGCAGTTTGGTTGCCCCGGCGCACCGTCAAAAAGGCGCATGCGCCGCCAAACGCATACTGCGCACGGCCTGCACCCCCAGTGATAAAGATAGGGGACGCAGGGCGCATGCAGCATCATGCGCCGGTAGGCGGAGCTACCGACGGAGGTGCGGCAGGGGGCGGGGCTTAGCGGCGGCCGTGCGCAGGCCATCGCCGCGCTCAAAAACGCTAGTGTGAAGCTAGCCTAAGTGTGACAAACATGGAAAAGAATAGAAAATCAGGAAGGGAGTGAACACTTTTTCCCATAAATGTACTTGTCTTCAGTGGAACCACAAGTCCCAGTAAGCTACGCATTCCTCGATGTGGCAGTTCTACAGTCACACAGGGTTCCAGCCTGAAACTTCAGGATTTAATTGCTTAGGGATGCGAGGCCGAGTTCTTCTCCATGATGGGAAGCCAGGAGGAGGTGGGCAACCCTACAAAACCTGGCTGCTTTGCAGTTGTAGTGTAGCTCCAAGAGTCACTGTCCTCTCACATGGAGCTGCAGAACTATCAGTCTGCACTCGATGCTCTCTTTCTGGTTCACTGCTGTCTCTTTCCAGTAATGTATGACAGTCCTCATTTTCTCTGATACTCTCTCCTCCTGTCAGACTTGGTTTCTTTACACCAGTCTCCCCCCACTGGGGTTACATTCATATAGGATTTATTGACGGTATTTCACATCCATTAGTTAAACTGCGGTAAGTAGAATATTACGTTAGCATTTCAGGTGAAGACCCTTCAACAGACGTATAAGCTAAGTTCAATGCATATACAACATATAGGCCTTAATACAGCTGGATCCTGGCTGTCCCTGTTTCAAGGAATCCCACCCCACAGCCTGGACCCCTTTGACCTTTATGCATTGAACATAGCCTTTACGTCTGATGAAGGTTCTTCACTCAAAACATTAACGTAATACTGTACTTACCGCAATGTATCCAATGGATATTAAATACTGACGGTAAATCCTACTTGAAGCCTTAATTGTGTAGTTCCTTCACTCTATCTACAGGAGCTCAGTGGTTGGCTCCAAAGGAGCTATCACCCTTCTCAGTCTATCTCAATCTCACTGGGTTTGTCACCTACCTGTTTGGTTACTGCTCAGAATTATGATGTCTAAACGAGCAAGACTTTGGGGATGGAAATCATTGTATATTATTTACATTAATGATTGTTTTCTGTACATTTTTCATTTGCAAAGTTCTGGGATTTAAAGAACTACGGGAAAAAGTTCTGAATCAAGTGATATTCAGAGAAAAGAAGACTAAGACAAAGAGACAGATGCACAGCCTGAAAAATATGACATGTGGAAACATCAAGAGGCAATAAAAATTAATAAGATGCACAGCCTGAAAAATATGACGTGTTAACATCAAGAGGCAATAAATAAGTAATATTAAATACCTTTATTCATGTGTCCGTAATGTAAATCCTACATTTATTCACTACAGCCCTGCATCCATCAGCAGATTGCTGACACTATTTACATGCAGCAGAAAAGGGAAGACATCACTCCAATACCAATGTAACACTGTGTGCAGAATTATTAGGCAAATGAGTATTTTGATCACATCATTCTTTTTATACAAGTTGTCCTACTCCAAGTTATATAGGCTTGAAAGCCAACTGCCAGTTATGTAAATCAGGTGATTTGCATCTCTGTAATGAGGAGGGGTGTGGTCTAATGACATCAACACCCTATATAAGGTGTGCTTAATTATTAGGCAACTTCCTTTCCTTTGGCAAGATGGGTCAGAAGAGAGATTTGACGGACTCTGAAAAGTCAAAAATTGTGAGATGTCTTCCAGAGGGATGCAGGAGTCTTGAAATTGCCAAAGTTTTGGAGCGTGATCACCGAACAATCAAGCGTTTCTGTCAGAGACACCACACTGCACTTGCTCATAGAGCCAGTGCGCGTGTCCTGAGTACAGAAGCAGTGCTAAAAGATACCTGTAGAGACGGGCAGCAGAGGTGACCATGCGTGCTTCAGGCTAATAGTGTCAGGGTCCAGTCAGCGCTGGAAGGTAAAGAGGCATAGGACCTGCGGACACTGAAACTGAATAATCTGCACGGGACCTATGGTCATGTGACTGCAAGGGGGCGGGGCTTAGCATCCTGTATTCAGATAGGACAGGACACCATACAACAACTCAGAGTCAGGCAAAACAGAGGTCACAGCAGTACGGGCAAATGAGGTACAGGAGGGACAAACAGACGGGTAGTCAGACAGAGCCAAAGGTCATACACAAGAGGGCGACGTGGTACCAAGTGGACGAGCAGAGAGGAGTCGGGTCACAAGCAGAGAGTCATACACGAGAGGTAGCGCAGTACAAGAGGGTCAGGCAGAACTCGTAACAGGGACAGAACCAGATCACAACCGAACAAGCAAGCAAGATATCAGGCACAAGGCACACGTATACAAGAGGTCACTTAACTCAGCCGAGGGTAGGAGTATAACTGACTCTGGACCCAGGTCCAGTGAGCACTAAATAGCCTCCTGCTGCCAGAGAGAGGCAGCACAATTAACCCATAGTCTAACCAGGACGGGTCAAAGCCGAAATCCCGTCCTGGATCATGACAGTACCCTCCTCTCAATGGGGGGCCACCGGACCCCCAGGTCTCTCAGGGTACTTGGCGTGAAAGGCTCGGATCAACCGATCCGCATGAACTGATCGAGCAGGAACCCACGAGCGTTCCTCAGGACCATAGCCCTTCCAATGTATCAGATACTGAAGGGCGCGACGGACCAACCTGGAGTCGACAATTCGTTCCACCTCGTACTCAGCCTGCCCATCTACCAGAACCGGTGTCGGGGAAGATGATGATCCCTCCCCACTGGACCTCACAGGTTTCAAAAGGGCCTTATGGAAAACATTAGGGATCCTTAGAGATGGCGGAAGACTCAACCGAAAAGCCACCGGGTTAACTGCTTCGGTAATTACATAGGGACCTATAAACTTGGGTCCAAGCTTCGCAGAGGGGACCTTGAGCCTTATATTTTTGGTGGATAACCATACCTTATCTCCGACCTGAAACACTGGACCCACGGATCGTTTTTTGTCCGCAAAAAATTTAAATTTGTCCTGGGCCTTCGTAATGTTATTCTGGACCTCTCGCCATACCTCCCCCAACCGCTGGATCGTCTCGTCCGCCCCAGGACACCCAGAATTCAAGCGGGAAAATTCTCCAAAATGAGGATGAAACCCATAATTGCAAAAAAAAAGGAGATGTACCCGTAGACTGGTTAGTGCGGTTGTTAAAAGCAAACTCAGCCAATGGTAACACAGAACACCAATCATCCTGTCGGGCTGAGGTCAAACAACGCAGAATTTGCTCCAGAGACTGATTGGTCCGCTCAGTCTGCCCATTAGTCTCTGGATGGTAGGCGGATGAAAAGGACAGACCAATACCCAACCTCCTACAAAAAGCTCTCCAAAATCTGGACACAAATTGCACTCCCCTATCAGACACCACATTCAGGGGTACCCCATGCAACCGCACCACATGCTCCACAAACAATCTGGACAATGTTTCCGCATTAGGTAGAGCTGCCAAAGGTACAAAATGTGCTTGCTTACTAAACCTGTCCACTACGACCCAGACCACGGTATTACCCTTGGAAGGGGGAAGGTTGGTGATGAAATCCATGGACAGATGAGTCCATGGTCTCTCAGGAATTGGCAGTGGTACCAATTCCCCGGCCGGCCGGTTATGGGGAGTTTTCGCACGGGCACAAACCTCACACGCAGACACATACTCCCCAACATCAGAGGCTAAAGAAGACCACCAGAATATTCTAGCAATGGCCTTCCGGGTCGCTGAGATCCCTGGATGTCCACCCAGAACTGAGTCATGGAACTCCTGCAGGACCTTGAGACGAAACTGAGCTGGCACAAAAAGTTTATCCACCGGCTTAGCTGGAGGTGCAAGAGCCTGGGCTTCTCGAATCTCCCGTTCCAACACATTAGAAACCTCTGCCACCACCACCCCAGGCTGAAGAATGGAGGATGGAGGTTCCGGGGGGACACCGGATCAAGACTGCGTGACAACGCATCCGCTCTGATATTCTTGGATCCTGGTCGAAAAGTGATCGAGAAGTTGAATCGGGAAAAAAAAAGTGACCATCTAGCCTGTCTGGGAGTCAACCTTTTAGCTGACTCAATGTAAGCTAGGTTTTTGTGGTCCGTGATTACCGTTATAGGATGAACAGCCCCCTCCAAAAAATGCCTCCATTCTGCAAAAGCCAACTTTACGGCCAGAAGTTCCCGATTCCCCACATCATAGTTTCTCTCCGCAGGGGAGAACTTCTTTGAGAAAAAGGCGCAAGGTCTTAAATTGGTCAAAGTGGCGGGTCCCTGGGACAATACCGCCCCCACCCCCACCTCTGAGGCATCTACCTCAACAATAAATGGTTCAGAGGGGTCCGGTTGGATAAGAACCGGGGCCGACATGAAACATTTTTTCAAAAACTGAAATGCCGCTACCGCTGCGGTTGACCAATTCTTGATATCGGCCCCCTTTTGAGTCATGTCTGTGAGGTGTTTAACCACCTGTGAGAACCCCCTTATAAATTTCCGATAATAATTAGCAAACCCTAGGAAACGTTGCAGACCCTTCAAATTACACGGTTGAACCCACTCGAGAATGGCCTGCACCTTATTAGGATCCATGCGATACCCTTCAGCAGACACGATGAACCCCAGAAAGGACAGTTCCTGAACAAAAAATAAACATTTTTCAAGTTTAGCAAACAGACAGTTCTCCCTGAGCCTTTGGAGAACTGCCCGAACATGACCAATGTGAGTCTGTTTATCAGGCGAGTAGATTAAAATGTCATCCAAATACACCACCATAAAACGTCCAATCAAATCGGAGAACACATGATTTATGAAATTTTGGAAGACCACTGGAGCGTTGGTCAGGCCGAAGGGCATGACCAAATTTTCAAACAACCCTTCAGTAGTGAGAAAAGCGGTCTTCCATTCATCTCCGTCCCGGACTCGGATAAGGTTATACGCTCCCCGTAGATCTAATTTCGAAAACCACTTAGCTCCGGACAACTGATTGTATAAATCAGGAATAAGTGGAAGGGGATAAGTATTCCTCACAGTTATTTTATTTAACTCACGAAAATCGAGGCATGGGCGCAAACCACCGTCTTTTTTTTTTTACAAAAAAGAACCCTGCCGCTACAGGAGAAACAGAAGGACGAATATGTCCCTTACGGAGGCTCTCGGAAATATATTCCTTCATCGCAGCCCATTCCGGACCCGAGAGGTTATACAGGCGGGCTTTGGGCAATTTAGCACCTGGAACCAGGTCAATGGCACAATCAAATGGGCGGTGTGGTGGTAAAACCTCAGCCTCTTTTTCGGAGAAAACGTCAGTATAATCTATCAGGCACTCCGGAATGCCTTCTAGACCCACGGACGACACAGACACAGAAACAAGACATTTCTCAGAGCAATAGGGACCCCATTTAACAATATCCCGAGATTCCCAATTAATCACAGGATTATGCAGCTGTAACCAGGGGAACCCCAACACCAGTCCCGCAGGCAGGTTGTTCATTACAAAACATGAAATACGTTCCTGGTGTAAGGAACTCACTTTAAGGAGAAACTCTTCAGTACAAAACACAATGTCATTCTTAACCAGTGGTGTTTTGTCAATAGCAACAAGGTGAATCGGAGTCTCCAACCTAACTGTCCCTAACTTACACCTGGCCACCAAGTCAGAGTCAATAAAGTTCAATGATGAACCGCAATCCACGAAGGCAGAAGTGGATGTGGAGGCACCCCCACAACAAAGTTCCACTTGAAATGACATTTTAGAAAATGCAGAAAAGGGTACCTGAGAGCCTGGGTGACCTCCACGATAATCACCCGGGCTCAGTCGCTTGTTGGTTAGTGGCCGGGAGGGGCAATCCTTTTTCCCATGTCCAGACTCGCCACTGTGAACACAGCATTTTCTCACATGCCGTTGTCTCCTTTCTTCCTCCTTAAGGTTGATGGTTCCCATCTCCGTGATTTTCAATGAAGAACTGGCTCCCCTTCCTTGGGAGAATAATGATGTCTCGGTTTGTATCACTCCCCTTGCCCGTAACCTGCGATCCATTCGGACGGCCTGTGTCATAGCTTCCTCCAGGGCATCAGGTGGGGGGTGGAGAGCCAAGGCGTCTTTCAGATGCTCAGACAAGCCTCTACGGAACAACCCCCGGAGAGCGACGTAGTTCCAGCAGACCTCAGCAGCCCAGCGTCTGAACTCTGAGCAAAACCACTCGGCTGAGTGTTTCCCCTGGCAAACATTCATCAGCCTGTCCTCAGCCATACGCACCCGATCAGGCTCATCATAAATATGCCCCAGGGCCTCAAAAAATGCATCCACAGTCATACGCTCAGGGGCCGTGGTAGGAAGGGAGAAAGTCCAAGCTTGGGGGGCTCCCCTTACCAGAGACATAATGACCCCCACTCTCTGACTTTCATCCCCAGAAGAGTGTGGTCTTAAGGAAAAAAAAGCTTACAGCCCTCCTTGAAAACTCTGAAGTCATTTTTATCTCCAGAAAAGGTATCTGGTAACTTCACTGGAGACTCAGGGGAAATTAATGTAACATCCCGAGCCCCCCATGAAAGAACCCCCTGCACAGTGTCAGCGATCAGCTGCTGAGACTGAGCCAGGACTCTTTGTTCTCCAAAGAGTTTCTGAGACATCTGCGTCAGATGCTTAACCTGTTCAGAAAGAGCGTGCATAGGATCCATCACACACAGGTGAATGGGAGCAGAGGAAAAAAAAATGGTATGGGTCAGTTATAATGTCAGAGACACCACACTGCACTTGCTCATAGAGCCAGTGCGCGTGTCCTGAGTACAGATGCAGTGCTAAAAGATACCTGTAGAGACGGGCAGCAGAGGTGACCATGCGTGCTTCAGGCTAATAGTGTCAGGGTCCAGTCAGCGCTGGAAGGTAAAGAGGCATAGGACCTGCGGACACTGAAACTGAATAATCTGCACGGGACCTATGGTCTTGTGACTGCAAGGGGGCGGGGCTTAGCGTCCTGTATTCAGATAGGACAGGACACCATACAACAACTCAGAGTCAGGCAAAACAGAGGTCACAGCAGTACGGGCAAATGAGGTACAGGAGGGACAAACAGACGGGTAGTCAGACAGAGCCAAAGGTCATACACAAGAGGGCGACGTGGTACCAAGTGGACGAGCAGAGAGGAGTCGGGTCACAAGCAGAGAGTCATACACGAGAGGTAGCGCAGTACAAGAGGGTCAGGCAGAACTCGTAACAGGGACAGAACCAGATCACAACCGAACAAGCAAGCAAGATATCAGGCACAACGCACACGTATACAAGAGGTCACTTAACTCAGCCGAGGGCAGGAGTATAACTGACACTGGACCCAGGACCAGTGAGCACTAAATAGCCTCCTGCTGCCAGAGAGAGGCAGCACAATTAACCCATAGTCTAAACAGGACGGGTCAAAGCGAAATCCCGTCCTGGATCATGACAGTTTCATGGCAAATATCCAACAGGGTCGCAAGAAGCGTGTTGATTAAAAAAGGCGCAAAATAACTGCCCATGAATTTAAGAAAATCAAGCGTGAAGCTGCCAAGATGCCATTTGCCACCAGTTTTGCCATATTTCAGAGCTGCAACGTTACTGGAGTATCAAAAAGCACAAGGCGTGCCATACTCAGGGACATGGCCAAGGTAAGGAAGCCTGAAAAACGACCACCTTTGAACAAGAAACATAAGATATTTCTTGGCCCAGTCTTGACATTTTATCTTAAGACTGATTTCCAGGACGTTCTATCCTGACAGCATGATGGGGTTGTCCTTTCATCCTAACAGGGACAGGAAATGCACGAGAGGTTAAAGGTCCCCTCTCACATCCACTCTCCACTGTTTTTCCTGTCCCTGTAAGGACTGGCACGAGAGCGCTGCAGAAGCGCGGCATCTAGCAAGCAAGAACTTGCCGAGGGCCAGGAGGAGCGGGGTCCAAACGCCGGATCCTCCCGTCAGAGGGCCCGGGGCGGCACCCCCCTAAGGGGAGTTCTCCGCCAGGCATCCCGTGGAGCGCTGCTCCGGGACTCGGAGCCGCTTCCACTCACCGGGACTCTCAGCTCCCGCCGCATGGTCCAGAGATGCTGGAGGTGTCGGCGGCCGCGTCACTTCCGGGTGCCCGATGACAACTTCCGGCGGCGCCATGACAGTCGACATCAGCGTGGCCGGACGCGGTGGACAGGTTGCTCAGGACAAGGTAGGATAAAACTGGGGAGGGGGCGACCAGGCAGATGCGCTGTAGTCACTCCCCACCATGGAAAACGCGGCACAGCCCGAGCAGCCAGCGTCCGTAAGTAGGGCTCTAGAGTGGGGGGCTGTATATTCCAAAAGGCAGGAGCTTAATAAAACTCCTGTTCTTGTAGGAGAAGACGGCACCGGCAGCCACAGCATCAACCTCCAAGAGACCCAAATGCCCCATCTGTGCCAATAAATTACCGGGGTCATGGAAAAGCCCCTATGTGGAGTGCACCCTGAAGATCATCAGGGGCGAACAGGCCTCTCTTTTTGCAGAAATACGCACAATGGTCAGAGAGGAGGTCCAGACATCCGTCTCCAGACTGCTACTCGCTCAGTCTTCCAGCCAGCCCCAGGCTAAGAGACCAAGATAGAAGTCCAATCAGTTGTCGGACGAGGAGATCCCTGACACGGACTCGGAGGAGCAAGGCGAGATCACCTCTGAACCCCTGGAGATAGGGAAGAGATACCTCTTCTCCTCAGACAACACGAACGAGCTTCTCAGCGCCTTGAGAAGCACCATGCAAATTGAGGAGGCCCCAAAGACAAAATCCATCCAGGATGAGATGTTCGGAGACCTGAGAGCGAGGATCCGTCAGGTCTTCCCAGTTAACGTCCATATCCGTTCGATGATTCTGGAGGAATGGGAGGACACCGAGAAACTACTAGTCATACCTCGAGACTTAGACTACCATTTAGCCAGGAGGACATTAACACTTGGGACGAGGTGCCTAAAATCGACACCCCAGTGGCCAGGGTGTCAAAGAAGACTTCAATTCCCTTTGAAGATTCCTCCAGCCTCAAGGAACCCATGGACAAGAAGGCTGATGTGCTCCTGGAAAGGGCTTGGGAGGCCTCTGTAGCGGTTAGGAAGACAAACATAGCTGCCACATCGGTCGCCAGATCCATGCATCTATGGATCGACCACCTAGAACAACAATTGAAGGATAAAACCCCTAGAGGTGAAATCTTAGAAGGCCTTCCCCTGTTACAAATCGCGACCGGATTCCTGGTGGACGCCTCAGCTGAATCCGTACGATTCGCGGTCAGGAATAATTCTTTGTCCAATGCGGCTGATTGAGCCATTTGGATGAAGACCTGGTCAGGGGACTATCAGTCAAAAAATAAGTTATGTGCCATACCCAGGTGGGAGGGTATTTTGGGCCGGCCTTAGATAAGATCCTGGAGAATGCCTCGGTTGACAAAAAAGGTCTTCCGGAGGAAAAACCAAAAAGACAATTTCCCTTTCAGAGACCCCGATATAAGGAATATACAGGGAAGGGGAAATCACCTCGCTGGGAGTACACAAAAGGGGGGAAAAGTAGGGCTTCCCCGTCTTGCTCCAGACAAAGGTGCAGGAGACAATGACGCCATACTTGTAGGGGGTCGCCTCAGACACTTCGCGGGGGCATGGGAACTCATCTCTCAAAACCGGTGGATCCTCAATATGGTCTCCCAGGGCTATACCCTCGAATTCACAGAACCCCTCCCTGCACGGTTCGTCGTAACAAATCCTCGGTCCAAGACTCTTATAGACCCCATTTGGGCAGACATAAAGGACCTGCTAAAATCAGGGCTAGTAGTTCCGGTCCCAGAAAAGGAAAGAGGGCCACTAATCAACCCTCTTCATCGTAAAAAAAAACGTTGGGGGACAGTCGCACCATTATAAACCTAAAGCCATTAAATTAGTGGATCGGATACAAAAGATTCCGATTGGAGTCTCTAAAGACCACCACCCCACTGATAGACCGGAATGCGGCTATGTGCACAATAGATCTAAAAAGCGCATACTATCACGTTCCCATCCACCCTTACTCTCAGAAGTTCCTGCGCTTTGCACTTCAAAAAAGGAAGCAGGTACTACCACTATCAGTTTCAGGCTCTTCCCTTCGGCTTGGCTTCAGCACCTCGAGTATTTAGGAAGCTTGTCGCTGAGATGGTGGCATACTTGAGGCAGAACGACATAATCATCGTGCCATACCTAGATGACTTCCTGGTAATATCCCAGTCAACGGCGGAGTTAAAGCAACAACTAGTCTCGGTGATAACCACGCTCGAAAGCCTAAGTTGAATCTTAAACAAGGAGAAGTCGGACCTGCTGCCCAGTACCCAGAAAAAAATTCCTGGGAGTCATGTTGGATTCCAGGAGAAGAATCTCGTTTCTACCAGAGGAGAAAAAGAGACCCATCAGGGACAAGGTTCGTCAGCTATGGCGGGATCAGAAATCCATAAGGACTGCTATGAAGATCCTGGGTACTCTGACCGCATGTATACCTTGTGTAATGTGGTGCCAGGCCCACACAAGAGGCCTACAAAGGGAGATCCTAACAAAATGGGACAGATGGCAGTCCTCTCTGGACAAAAAGATTCGGCTGTCCCCAGCATTGAAAGCATCGCTAAAATGGTGGATCAGTCACAGGAATATCAGCCAGGGGGTGCCTTGGATCCTATCACCATCCATAACGATCATCACGGACGCCAGCAGAGACGGATGGGGAGCCTATCTGGAAGGAAAGTACCTGCGGGGAACACGGCCTGGAAACATCAGCGCGCAGTCCTCAAATTACAGAGAGCTACGAGCAGTGTGGGAGACGTTAAAACGAAGCAGCTCAGAGCTACGGGATCAACACATAAAGATCATGTCAGACAACATGACTACAGTAGCTTTCCTAAGGCATCAGGGTGGCCCAAGACACAGGAAACTGCAGGACCTAGCAGCCCGCATCCTCACCTGGGCAGAAAACAATGTTCGCTCCTTGTCAGCAGTACACCTAGAAGAATGCTCCCAGAACAGCATAGCCAATTATCTGAGCAGACAGGAAGTCCGAGCCACCGAGTGGGAATTGAAGGAAGAGATCTTCGGAGATCTGTGCCATCGGTGCTACATATCGGAAAATTTGGAAGAAGTTCTGCTTGGAAGGTGGTAGTACCCCTATAGACCCGTCTCGCCCAAATTTCCCTCAGATCCTTGACTTCCTGCAGCCAGGATTTAATAAGGGTCTATCTCCAAGCATGTTAAAAGTCCAGATAGCAGCTCTAAGTTCTTTCTTTAATTTCTCCTTAGCCTCTCATCCATGGATAGCGCGGTTTACAAAGGCCATCCAGAGATTGAGACCCATGTTAAGGAAAACGGTTCCCCCGTGGGACTAAAATCTGGTACTTAACGCCCTATGGAGGCTGTTGTGAGTTCATTTTCCCCTTCACCTTTGATGTCTGATGAACTCCCTCTGCTGGTGAAGAGAGGTAGTGAAATTGATTGGGATGGGAAGAGCCTGTCATCTGAACAGGCGGAGTGTGATTGGACATCCGGAATCTCTGAGTGGATATAAGGCAGCCAACGCCCTGCAGGGTTGCTGGTGATCCTTTCTGCTCTGAGCTCTTGCATCCAGTTTAGTTCCTGTCTACTAAAAGCTACATTTTTGCTCTGCTATTTTTCCATGAGATTTTGTCTGTTTACTTAGTGTTTGTGTTCAGCCTGCCCTGGTTGGGACGGGCTGAACTCCATTTTGTCTCTGATCAGTTGATCTCTTTGCTCTGTCTTCAGAATATACCTGAGTGCTGATATAGTGATTTTGAAGTCTAGTGACTTCAGGGCCTTTTCTATCAGACGTGTTGGACACGTCTGACTTGGGTATAGTAGACTTGGGTATACTAATAGATCACAGACTGAATATGAGTCAACAGTGTGATGCAGCAGCAAAAAAGGCAAATGCAATTTTAGGATGTATTAACAGAAGCACACAGTCTAGATCACGTGAAGTCATTATTTCCCTCTACTCCTCTTTGGTCAGACCTCATCTGGAATATTGTGTCCAGTTTTGGGCACCACATTTTAAAAAAGACATCAACAAACTGGAGCAAGTTCAGAAACGAGCAACCAGAATGGTGACCGGTCTGCAAACCCTGTCTTATGATGAAAGGTTGCAGGATTTGGGAATGTTTAGTTTGAAAAAGGGGGGAGACAAAAGCGCAATAGGGTCTTATCCACGTTACAAAGGACAGTATATCTTGAAATATGCTCACCTGGTTAGGATGAGATAAGAGCGTGTAGGTAGCGGCTGCAGCAGATCCACAGGTCTTCAATGACCAGAAGAAATGATAAATCCAAAGGGAGTTCGTAGCTACTGTATATTCCGCGCTGCCGCTTTAGACAAATTCCAGGAGAATGCTGTATGATTGCAGTGGTTTTATTCTACGCGTTTCAGGGGTCTCATGCCCCCTTCATCAGGAAATACCACAAAATACATACAGGTATCACAGACATAAATAGGTTTGGAAGGATGCGGCAAAGTGAATGAGTGACTTCATTAAAGATAAGATCGCAGGCAGCTTTTGTGTTCAACGCGTGACACATAAGTTTTTCTACTGCACAGGAGAGGCTGTAACATTCTTGTACTGTAGTAGTGAGCAGTACAAGAATGTTACTGCCTCTCCTGTGCAGTGGAAAGACTTATGTGTCACGCGTTGAACACAAAAGCTGCCTGCGATCTTATCTTTAATGAAGTCACTCATTCACTTTGACGTGTCCTTCCAAACCTATTTATGTCTGTGATACCTGTATGTATTTTGTGGTATTTCCTGATGAAGGGGGCATGAGACCCCTGAAACGCGTAGAATAAAACCACTGCAATCATACAGCATTCTCCTGGAATTTGTCTAAAGCGGCAGCGCGGAATATAGCTACGAACTCCCTTTGGATTTATAGTTTGAAAAAGAGAAGACTGAGAGGAGACTTAATAGCTGTCTACAAATATCTAAAGGTCTGTCACATTGTAGAAGGACCAACTTTATTCTCATTTGCACAAGGAAAGACTAGAAGCAATGGGATGAAACTGAATGGGAGGAGACACAGATTAGATATTAGAAAAACTTTTTGACAGTTATAGTGATCAATGAGTGGAACAAGCTGCCACGAGAAGTGGTGAGTTCTCCTTCAATGGAAGTCTTCAAACAGAGGCTGGACAGACATCTGACTGGGATGATTTAGCGAATCCTGCTTTGAGCAGGGGGTTGGACCAGATGGCCCAGGAGGTCCTTTCCAACTCTACGATTCTATGATTCTATGATTCTATGACATTATTTTTGGCAGGGTTTTTGCGGATTGCAGCCAGCATCTTTTCTGTCCTGTCCTATCTAGTTAGTTGGGCCCCATCATTTGCTCAGCCTGTCTTTCTGTCTGTGTTTGTGTTTTCATCTGTTTTCCACCGACAATACATGCTGGGGGCTGTCTATTGCTTTGGGGTCTGCTCTGGGGCAATTTAGATTTCCCCTTTCTTTCTTTAGGCTTATTTAGTTCTCCGGTTGTGTCGAGGGGTCTAGGGCACCGTAGGAACCCCCCATGGCTACTGTTAGTTGTGGTGAATAGGATCAGGGGTCTGCAATCCGCTAGCTACCAACCTCTCTGGTTTTCTGGACTTAGCTTGTGTTTTTGTTTTTTCCTCCTCCGGTGACTAATTCATAACAGCAGGCTTCCTTACAAGCCAATATCCGAGATAGACATCACAAGGCTCACACAAAAAAAGTCTTTCTGGTAGCCATCACCTCAGCCAAGCGGCTGGGCGAAATCCGGGCCCTGTCAGTCCAGAACCCCTACATACAGATCTTCGAGGACCGCATAATACTAAAACTGAGCGCAGGTTTCCTCCTTAAGGTGGTATCTCCCCAGAATTTAAACCAGGAGATAGTCCTACCCTCATTCTTCCCATTTCTGAAAAACAATAAAGAAAAGCCCTTTCACTGATTGGACGTCAGACGAGCAGTCACACGCTACTTAGAGGTCACGCAGGAGTGGTAACAGGACACAAAATTGTTTGTCCAGTACGGGGGTAAAAATAGGGGTAGAGGCGCATCTACACACAAGCTAGCAAGATGGATAACATCAGTTATCGCCTCAGCGTACGAAGCCAAGGGGTTACCTATACCAGAGGGGCTTAGAGCCCATTCCACCAGGGCAATGGCAAATTCATGGGCAGAGAGGGCGGGAGCCTCAGTAGAGCAGATATGCAGGGCCGCCACCTGATCTACACTAAACATTTTCTGTAGACATTACAAATTGGACACGTTAACAGCCAGCCAGACGACCTTTGGTCGTAAGGTGCTACAAGCTGTAGTCCCACCCTAAGCGAATTCCTACTTTGGTATTCCCCATCGTGCTGTCAGGATAGGACATCCTGGAAAACAGAGATTAGACCTACTGGTAATGTTATTTCCAAGAGTCCATCCTGACAGCACTGGTAGTTCCCTCCTGATGATTTGTATTTGTGTTACTATGCTTGTACTAAATCTCAATAGATATTAATTGCATCCATACTGGTGTGGTACTTGGAAAAGTCACCGGAGTGTGGATGTGGGAGGGGACCTTTAACCTCTCGTGCATTTCCTGTCCCTGTAAGGATGAAAGGACAGCCCCATCGTGCTGTCAGGATGGACTCCTGGAAATAACATTACCGGTAGGTCTAATCTCCATTTTTTCTAAAGTTTTATGGACCGATGAAATGAGAATGACTCTTGATGGGCCAGATGGATGGGCCCGAGGCTGGATCAGTAAAAGGCAGAGAGCTCCACTCCAACTCAGATGCCAGCAAAGTGGAGGTGGGGCACTGGTATGGGCTGGTATCATCAAAGATGAACTTGTGGGACCTTTTCGGGTTGAGGATGGAGTGAAGCTCAACTCCCAGACCTACTGCCAGTTTCTGGAAGACATCTTCTTCAAGCAGTGGTACAGGAAGAAGTCGGTATCGTTCAAGAAAAACATGATTTTCATGCAGGACAATGCTCCATCACATGCATCCAAATAGTCCACAGCATGGCTGGCCAGTAAAGGTCTGTAATGTAATGTCTGCAAAATATGATGTCTTCTGTTGGAACCTTCTAGAAGTCTCCCCTTATCAGAACATTGCAGCCTGCCATGTAGCTGCAAACCCCCTTTCTCTTCCCCCCACACACACACCAGTGTCTTCATGTGCACAGCTCTGTGAAACCTGAAACTGTCCATTTCCTGTGAGCTAGGAATGTTAATTAGCTAAGTGAAAAGATGGTCCTTTGTTTAAAACCAAAGGCTGGTTACAGGTATAGGAAATATTAAAAGAAGTCTAGCTCATACTCCGCTCATGACAGAGATATAATAGCCATATTTCCGTGATCTGAGTGGAACCGACTTCGCTACGGTGCCTCTGGCGAGGTTCTCGGACCTCCAGAACCTGAAATATGGATTGCTCCCAAATAGAGGGTCTTAGTTATGGCATGCTTGGTGTTTTCAGATTCTATTCGGTAAATCACAAACAATGATACCATATATGTGTTTGTGCGGGCTCCCCTCGCTAAGATATGATCCTCATAAGTTTTGTAGCCAAATCATAACTTGAAGAGAGGGAGGTTGGTCCTCTCCAGACCGCCCCTTTCATGAGGTCACAAACCCTAGTCTATAGGCATTCCCTACCATATTCCAGGGCAGTTGGAGCTACAGCGTCCGTGCTGACCAGAACCCAGATGAGTGGAGACGTGTGGCTCCGCCTTCTCTCCCCAGCCACATGGTCTGCCTGATACCGACTACACACATGTGCGTGTTATTTTCTGTTCTTTCATCCATTTTGTTTTATACTTGTATCTGTACATATTTTATGTCTCAATTTTATAGCAACTTTTATCTATATAATCACTGCCCTCGTTTTGGGGAATAAATGATATAATAATTCAGTCTGCCTTCATGCTCTAGGAAACGAACTATATGCCTTGCTTAGATAATGGCTACTGATTCAAGGGGTTTGCGGCGGACCCTCTTAATTAACTCTTTGATTAAGTAAAGCGTGGATGGTGGCAGCGTGGTGTGTGCGATTGATTAGGCGAGTTGGCAGGACAGAAGGGTCTTATATTGCTAAAGGGGGGCTGCGGCCACAGCATTGATAATTCCCTTACTGCAGTAGTCTAATTGCCCGTGCACAACAAGCAGCCTGTCCGGCGACTAATTATCCTAGGTGCAGTTCCCTGACTGACCTGAGGGTAAGGGGGTGCTGGAGAGCTGCGAGTTCCAAAGTGGAGCTGAGAAAGTGGGATATACATAAATCCCCGCAGTTCTTGGAAGGTTGTTAGCAGTGGTGGGGCATCCAAAATTACCCCCCCTGCGGTAAATTGTTAGAGCAAGGTTAGCTTGCTGCATTTTTGTCACATGGTACCAGTGGTGGGATAACTAAGATAAGTCCCCACTGTGCCTGTAATAGCCATGTGCTGGCAGTGTGTCGCGTCCCTCCGTCCGCTGATACACCCGTGTCAGTGGTGGGATTGTGACATAGTGGTGACACAGGGTCCGCTGTCCGTCACGTTTTGGTGGCAGCGGGACCCCCGTTCGTCACATATTTGGTGTCAGAGCGGTGGGCTGTTCATCACATATTGGTGGCAGAGCGGTGGGATAATCCTAGAGCATTAGTGATTTGGTTTGAGCAATCATTCCTCTCACTAAAGACCTGCACGGTTCCTGCGGGAATCTTGCATCATAGGTTTTGGAGAACAGACTCAGTGGTAACTAGTCCTGAGACATTAGTGTGTACTTGCAAGTATTCCCTTCCTTCTCTCCGTTTTTCTTTTGTCTTTTATTTGGCAACCATGGCCGCAAAAGGAGAAACTTGGTACAAACAGCAGACAAAGGAAGTTCTTGCTGGGTTATGCACGTACCAAGGCCTTGATGCCACGAACAAACACAGAGCCCAACTGATCGCTGCTCTGGTGCAGCTGGACAACGACCAGAATCCAGCAGGCGCAGAAGTTGGCCCAAGTGACAATGGGGCTGCAGCAGAGGCTCCACTCATGAACGCTGGCCCCACATTCAACCAGAGCGGGGTGGACCCCTATCTGCAAATGGCCTTGGACGAACTCCCCGCCGAAGACCGTGAGGGGCGGGTGAGGCTGATCCAGCAATATCGGCAGAAGGCCCGAGAGGCTGAGAGAGCCGATGTTAAATATTAATAATCCGTTAATTTCTTATTACACGCAGTTCTGTACATTGCTTTAGCTGACATTACATAGGCTATTTTTGTAAGGTTAGCTCATGGAAAAGGACAACTCCATATGTGGAGACCACGTGCTTTGAAAGATGTATATTTTAGGTGGGGGCTTACTCTAGGGGTCGCGCTTGCTCCCTCCCCATCATGAGACACAGACGCAAGGATGTCATCTCTGCACGGACATAGCATTGAATGGACAGCTGATATGTAACTTGACTACTACGTGAGAAGCCTAAGAGAGACAGACGCCATTTGCCATGTGGGATCCCAGAGAAAGAATACATGTTGCTTTGCTATGAACAAATGGACAATCTCTTCACCTATTTTTATGCTTTTCTGCAATAATCTTTTTCTTTGATGGAAGAATCCAAATAAACCACTACATTATTTCATAAGAACATTTGCATTGTCATATCGCATCTGGTAACTAGTCCTAAGTATTTTACAAGAATATGCATTTTTTACATTGGAGAGCCAGCCAGATCTGAATTTTTGTACTTTTTTGTGGATTTCCTTCAACTTGCAAGAGGGGGAATTTTAATGAACTTTGCTAGGTGTGCAAGTTATCAGGAACTCCACTACTCACAAGAATCAGACAGAACCTAGAAGTGAGGACTAAGAATTGCCAGATGGATTGAGAAGTACTACAAGTGTCAGACGTGCTGAAGGTAGTCATGTGAAGACAAGAGCCCAGCGTTGTCCATCAAAGGAACTACAAGCTGAGATATTTCAAGGTAAGAAAAATTGATGTCATTACTTCTTTTTCTAAGCAGAGTAAACTGAAATTTAAGTCTGTAGAAGAGTCAAATTTAGACGTATTATGGCTCAACTTATATGCAGAATGTGAAGTGGAAAATCTGAAGTTAGATTCTAAGCTTTTTAATAGAGAAAGAGAGAAATTAGAAAATATTCTACAAATGGTAGATATTTTTCATAGATCTGTGTCAGAGAAATCCAAAAATGATTGTTGTGCAGATGTTCCTGAGATTGGCTGTAAAGTTAGGGAGATTGAACAAGACTGTAATCAAGTGTCTGTAGCAGCCATTCAAGGTGACCTTGCAGATGTGGAACAAGATGGAGAAGTAGGAGGAGACTTCAGAACTGATGTAGATGCCGTACAAGGGAAAGATGGACCACTAAAAATAGACGACTCACAGGCCCAACTCCGAAGTAAAGTAAGGAAAAATTTGTTAAAAATATGCAAAATCATTCCTGCATATGATAACAAAATCCATGTTTGTAGAAACTCTGAGGTTTTTGAAAGCTGTGTTGACAAATTTGATTTAACTAACGAGGAAAATAATCAGTTGTTTAAAATGTGGATTCCTATAAACTTTGCTAGGAGATTATCTTTAAAGATATCTGGTGAAACACATGAGAACTTAAATGATAAAGACAGATTAAAAATTCAGATTTTTTGTGCATCAAATGAAAGTTATCCAGATATTGATATTCTTCAAAAATTAAGGATTGGTCGGAAGGAATGGAGCTACACATTCATGTCCATATTTCACCGCTTGTATAGAACGGTCATGGAGAATGTCAAAACACAGTCCCTCATAAAGACTTTTGTATGCAAATTTTGGTTTCTAAATCCTTCATCTCGTGTTATTGCGTCACAAAAAGATTCTTTATTTGAATGTGCGGAATCCCTTCATTTTGCCAGAAAACACGAGAGTCGTGAAAGGAAAGTAAATCGTGCTAATTTTGTGAAGACAGGCAAAGTAAAATCTTATGAGAAGCCTGTATTAAAGTATCCCCGAAATCAAATCTATGAAGAACGAAGAAAATCACATATTTGTTATAAGCCGTATGTAAAGATGAGTTCTGATCTTTCTGTAAAAAAGATGGCGGAATTTGACAGACAGAAGCAGGTGGTGAGTGAGACCATTGGCTGTGAGCTGAAGAGTCCATCGGAATCTGATGGACAGAAGCAGGTGGAGAGTGACATCAACTGTGAGCTGAACTGTCCATTATCTGAGTTGCTCAGAGGATCCGTTAATTTCAAAATAGCAAAAATATTTCAAGACATATTATAAGACTGGGTTTAGGAATTGGCTAAAAATGTAATTAAATGTTGTGTAAAAGTGTAAAAATGTCAGTTATATGTAATTATTATATAGAGTATAATTCTGTAGTTCTATAGCTTTGTAGATATACATATTCATACAGTATATATAGAGTGTTTGTAGAAGTAGAGATTGTAGAACTGTATTTTTTAGTGAAAATTAAAATCTGCTCCAGTAATAATATTTAGAATTATGAATATGATATTAACCTTCTCTTTTATTTTTTCCTTAGAATTTTCATTTCAAAGCAGGACTTAATCCGGAAAAAATTCTCTTACAAGGATTTATGCCTTTATTTACACAGGAAGTTGCAATAATTGCATGATTTCATATATTTAACACTTAAAAGAAAATAACTAACAGCATTTTAAATGTGTTCTGTGTGCTGCATAGCTTGACATGACAACTACAGCAGATGATATCTGAACCTTGTCCTAATAATAAGTATACCAGTATACCATGTCCCTGTTCTTTAGTGAAAAGAATTTTTAAAGGGGTCTCAGCTTTTGCAAATCAAAGGAATTTTTTTCCCAGGCCTAAAGTTTCAAGTATAGCTATACAATATATATTTATGTTATGTGTATTTGGGGAATATTCAAAGAAATATTAAATACTAAAGTTAATAGTTTACAATGCGCATTGATAATTAGGATACTATAATTTGAGTTAAAATACATGTATTCATCACACCTTCGTTTGTGGAATTTGGTTTAAACTTATATGTGACACAGTCTGAGTGACATATGACAAGATGAGTGTATGAGCAGCTGCTTAGGAGTAATGTATCAGGATCCTGACAGCGCCGGCGTACAGCCTTCGCTGAGCAGGGACTCACCCGCACTGTAGGGACCCCTGGGGATCAGGACAGCCATAAAGTATAGGTGCACAGGACCTGAGTGATGAAGTTTAGCAAGCCGGCACGGGACCTACGGTCACGTGACTGCAATGGGGCGGGGCTTAGCGTCCTGCTTTCAGAGAAGACAGAAAACTCAGAGTCAGGCAAAACGGAGTTCATACACAGTACAGACAGCGAGGTACAGGAGGGATAAACAGACGGGAGGTCAGACAAAGCCAAAGGTCATACACAAGAGGGCGATGTGGTACCAAGGGGACGAGCAGAGAGAAGTCGGGTCACAAGCAGAGAGTCATACACGAGAGGTAGCGCAGTACAAGAGGGACAGGCAGAACTCGTAACAGGGACAGAACCGGATCAAAACCAAACAGGCAAGCAAGTTATCAGGCACAAGACACACGTACGCACAAGGTCAACTAACTCAGCCGAGGGCAGGCGTATAACTGACACCGGACCTAGGTCCAGTGAGCATTAAATAGCCGCCCTCTGCCAGGGAGAGGCGGAACAATTAACCCCCAGTCAAACCAGGACGGGCCAAAGCGAAACCCCGTCCTGGATCATGACAAATGTGATATTTTTGATGTGTGTTAACCCTCAGGATTTTGTATGCAAGAGAGAAAAAACCCCAAAAACCTTTATTTTTTAGGAGAAATACACAGGTCAGTCAAATTATTAGAATATTAAGATATTTTATGCTGCACAACATATATTTCTATATTTCTTTAGTAATTATTTCTTGATTTAGTTAATTGTGGATAAGTGCTATCACACATCAAAATGGTTTAAGAAAATCTACATTTAGATTAATTTTTCCAAAGGATAATTTTATGATATTCAAATTAATTTTAATGGTTATACATCTTCAGACAAATAAATGGTATAACGCAAGAATAATATTCACGCAATTTATAAATTAATTATTTTTAATTTTGGTTTTGATAAATGAATTATTTCATGAAACAATATTTTTTGGTATTAAGGGGGAAAATGTGTTTTGATCCTGACTACATCATCACATTTGATTAATACCTCTTCTTCACAAATTTTAATAAAGAAGAAATATAAATAAGGTACAATGGTATAAGTATTGGGTATAATTACATTGAGTATTATAAAGAGTCATTTCTTTACACTAAGAAGAGTATTACATGCAAAGTTGCATAATTTCGAATATTTTGGTAACACAAGTTTATGACAATTATGAAATAATCCAGATCATGGAAATATTAAGGGTACATGTTACTGAGGACATAACTACTCTGCATTTGGTATCAACATAAAGGCCTTATTTTTATCCTTATTTTTATTTCTTATTTTATTCTTATTTTTATTTTTCATTATTTTTAATTCTTCCATCAATATTTAATAAAGTAATATCTACTATAAGAATATTGCTTCATTAAATATAGCGATGATATGGTTCCATTACAAAGAAAAATGTTTCAATTCTGAGTTATATGCAACAATTCTTTCATTCATCCATTCACTCACTCATATATTCTTATTTTGGTATTTTGGTTCATGGCTATACATTCTTACATATTATTGGTATAATAAATATATTCCTTACTAATAAAGATGAAAACACTTGTTACATAAAACACACTGACACCTATGGGTTGAAAAAGGTAATTACACCTATGACAAAAAAAATGTTCTATCACATGAAGAATATGGTTAATAATGTATTATCACTTATTATTGGTTTATTATTTCTAAACATGAAATCCATATATGGAACAAATTCTGATAATTATATGGATATTACTGATTGCTATGGTTCGCTGTGATATTATAGGTTAGGAAAATTACCAGATTTGGTATAGAAATGGGAATGAAGACTTCAAGCAAGATACTGAAATTACGTTAATAAAGACTTTTCATATTTCTAAATTGATTCTTATCAGTTGCAAGAAGAAGTATGTGATCCAGTAGTCCCAGAAGGTAACAAAGCTATGATTTCTGAGTAATAATGGACTGTGTTAATTACAAGTGCAGTATCCACCACTGACAGTCACAATTAAAGTGTCTAACCTGACAACCAGAGGACGATGATCCTACGATGCTGAGATGAACTATGTTATCACGCTCTTACCAAGTTCCAGTGGTTTTCAATCACCTGAAAAGCTTCAATGAAGGCTGGTGAACAATAAGGTAATTGTCAGGGAGCTACAACCCTGACATATGTCCTGTGCATTAGGACTGAGGACTGGTTATGGTGCTATGTTTAGCAAGGAAGAGTCATTTTAACCCTTGCTTTGCTGACCAAAGACGTCACACCTGTTCAAAGACCAGTACCGATGGAGGATTCCAGAAATATCCAAGGCACAGATATTAAAGCTACATTTCATCTATAGACTTTGTTTTCTTATCAACATTTGAATTTATGGACTTTGATTTGATACACAACACGATTTCTACAACATCTATATGCTATAGGAAAATTGTGTTTTTAAAAGAAGACAGAAGACAACAAAATGAAGACCACATGACATCAGATGATGATGACTGGACCTGAGATGCTTCAATTTAGATTTAGGGAAGTATAATTATATATATTTTATATGAATATTGTTCACGGCTTACCATAACATGAATTCACATCAATTATGTCATTGAGTACGCACAACAATAATCTGATATTATTATTGATATTAAATTATTTTGTCAAAGAAGAAGAAAGAAGACCTTATTATATTTTGAGGGTTCCAATTAATGTCTGTCTCCCTCAAAAGGGGGAATTGTTAAATATTAATAATCCGTTAATTTCTTATTACACACAGTTCTGTACAGTGCTTTAGCTGACATTACATAGGCTATTTTTGTAAGGTTAGCTCATGGAAAAGGACAACTCCATATGTGGAGACTACGTGCTTTGAAAGATGTATATTTAAGGTGGGGGCTTACTCTAGGGGTCACGCTTGCTCTCTCCCCATCATGAGACACAGACGCAAGGATGTCATCTCTGCACGGACATAGCATTGAATGGACAGCTGATATGTAACTTGACTACTACGTAAGAAGCCTAAGAGAGACAGACGCCATTGCCATGTGGGATCCCAGAGAAAGAAGAATACATGTTGCTTTGCTATGAACAAATGGACAATCTCTTCACCTATTTTTATGTTTTTCTGTAATAACCTTTTCTTTGATGGAAGAATCCAAATAAACCACTACATTTTTTCATAAGAATATTTGCATTGTCATATCACATCTGGTAACTAGTCCTAAGTATTTTACAAGAATACGCATTTTTTACAGCCGAGCGACAGGCACAGGAAGAGAGAGCTGAGCGCCAAGCTGAAGCTCAGAGAGCCCATGAACTGGAGATGCTCCAACAAGAGGGGAATGCCCCCACAGCCTGAAGCAGTGAGCCCAGCAGCGTCCAGACTCCTAAACCCCGGCCAGAGCATTTTCCCGTGATGGAAAAGGACGGGGACTTGCACACGTTTCTGCGAGCCTTTGAGAAAGCCTGCAGACAGTACCGTCTGCCCCCTGACCAATGGGCCAGGTACTTGACCCCAGGGCTAAAGGGCAAAGCTCTGGAGGCATTTGCTTCTCTTCCACCAGAAGAAGATGACAACTATGACACCATAAAGCAGGCCCTGATCGCCAAATATCGGCTGACACCTGAGGTATACCAAAAGAAGTTCTGGAACCTCCAACGTGGCCCACACGATAGCTATAGTGATGTGGTGCAAGGACTCTAGACCCACTTTGACGAGTGGATCCATGGACTGTCAGTGAACACCTTTGAGCAGCTACGGGACCTGATGATCAAAGACCAGTTCCTGCATCTCTGCCAGCTGAGTTCATCCTGGACTGCGAACCACCGAATGCGGACAAAGCGGCGCAGATCGCCGACAACTATGAGGCCAACCGGAAGCCAGAGATGCGGAGGCCAGTCAACATCAGCTGGAGAGGGGGTAAGCCTGCAACCAACCCCAGTGCCCCAGCTAGCCGTCACTCCGGAGGCCCTGTCCCTGTTGCCAACACCAGGCCTACTACTGACAGTCGCCTGTGTCACAACTGCAAGCCGCCTGGTCACCTCAGTTACACCTTTCCGGAGAGGCCAAAGAACCACCCAGCCAAGGCCTCTGGGCCCAACGCCTCTGTTCTTTTGGTGGGAGGTGTGGTTGGGAGGACTGACTACAACATTCAACCTGTTCAGGTGGGGGCCCATCTTGCTACAGGCCTCAAGGACACTGGGGCTGAACAAACCCTCATCCGTCCTGGACTGGCGGCCCCTGAAGAGTTTGTTGAGGGGAAAACCCTGACTGTCACCGGGATTGGAGGCACCCGTTGTCCCTTGCCAGTGGCCCGGGTTTTTCTTGATTGGGGTGCTGGGAGCGGGTTGACGGAGGTGGGAATGTCTGAAAACCTGCCCACTGATGTTTTATTGGGGACTGACTTGGGGAGGATGGTTGCATACTATGTCCCTGACAGCCTTCCCCAATCTGATAATAAGGGTAACGTTAACCCTGGTGTTGATGATGATGGGAAACTGAATGTGTTACCTGCTAATGCCTTGATGAGTAATGATGCAACTAACAACCATTCTTTCCCCAGGTATGATGCTGATGGTGATGTGAATGTACCAAAGCAATCTGATAACCATTCTGTTCCTAGGAATAATGATGATGATGATGTATCTGTGCCGACTGAACCTGTTAACCCTTTCTTTGAAATGGTAGATGTGTCCACAGGTACCGAAGTGCTCAGCCCCATCACTCTGCGAAGTGAGATGGCTGAGGAACCCCTGGCAGGAGCAAGCAATGGTGCTCAAGGAAATGGGGAGGTGCATGGGGACCATGAGGAAGGTAATGCTATGCAGTTGACCAGTGCCAACGAGGAAGGTAATTGGCCCATAAGTACCACTGCTCCTGAAGTGTTGGGGGTGGATGGGGAGGTAGGGCCCTTGGCAGCACCGATTGGTGGGTCTGTAGACATCCCCAGGGAGACAGCATACATAGCAGCTGTCACACGCAGTCAGAGTGCCCAGATCGCAGGTAGCGCACTGTCTTCTGGACCCTCTTCTGCTACAGGAGAGACTGAACCAGAGGTGAACCCAGAGCCGGTTCCAGAGGGTCCCAGTAAGTAAGGGACCCTGACATCACTTCTGGTAGCCTCCAGCAAGGAGTTCCAGGCTGCTCTGCACTCAGATGCCAGCCTGGAGAAATTGAGACACCTGGGTGTTCTGGGAACGAGGAAGGTTGTACCGGGAGACAGTACCCGAGATCCTCAAAAGGAGTGGTTGAGGGAAAGACAGCTAGTCGTCCCCCTACAGTTCAGAACTGAGTTGTTGCGGATTGCCCATGAGATTCCACTCGCTGGACACTTGGGGATCAGCAAAACAAAGGCATGGCTGTCTCAACACTTCTATTGGCCCAAGATGGGGACAGATGTAACACAATACTACCGCTCCTGTGACACCTGTCAAAAGGTGGGTAAGGCGGGGCCTGCGCTTAAGGCTCCCCTTATTCCTTTGCCGGTGATAGAGGAGCCTTTCCAGAGAATCGCGGTGGACATTGTAGGCCCGCTGGCCGTCCCCAACAGCTCTGGAAAGCGATACATTCTCACCGTGGTAGACTACGCTACCCGGTACCCAGAGGCAGTAGCTCTGTCTTCAACCAGGGCAGATAAGGTGGCTGACGCACTGGTGACCACCCTTTTCAAGGGTAGGATTTCCCAGGGAGATGCTTACCGATCAAGGAACCCAATTCATGTCTCGCCTAATGGAGGCTCTGTGAGAAAATGCAGGTGAAGCACCTGGTATCGAGTGCGTATCACCCACAGAC
The DNA here is from genome assembly GCF_039654945.1 of Dendrobates tinctorius. NCBI lineage: Eukaryota > Metazoa > Chordata > Amphibia > Anura > Dendrobatidae > Dendrobates > Dendrobates tinctorius. Next base: position 34,347,051 of record NW_027361684.1, read on the forward strand.
TAATGGTTTGTGTGAACGCTTCAACGGTACCCTCAAACAGATGCTCTGCATGCTGGTTGAGACCCAAGGGCGCGACTAGGAGCAGTACCTCCCACACCTGCTGTTCGCTTACAGAGAAGTTCTGCAGGCCTGGACCGAGTTCTCCCCCTTCGAGCTCCTGTATGGCAGGCGAGTCCGGGGACCCCTTGGGTTGATAAGAGAATCCTGGGAAGATGAGCCAAACCCCACAGAAGTGTCCATCGTGGATTATGTCATGCGCTTCTGTGACAAGATGCAGACCTTGACGCAGTTGGTGCATGACAACATGACGCAGGCTCAGGCTGACCAGAAGCACTGGTACGATCAGAATGCCCGGGAGCGGTCCTACCAGGTGGGTCAAAAGGTGTTGGTGCTTCAGGCAGCCTGGGAAGGCCCATATATCGTCCACCAACAGCAAAACCTGGTCACCTACGTGGTCACGCTTGACCATGCTCGGGGTAGGCGCAAGGCCTTTCACGTCAATATGCTGAAGGCGCACCAGGAATGTGAAGCGTGCGCCCTACCAGTCTGCAACCTGCCCGAGGATGGGGAGGAAGATCCCCTCCTGGACATGCTGGCCCAAGCCAAGGCCGATGAGTCCATTGAGGACATGGAGATAAGTGGTTTGCTAACCGTATCCCAGCGGTCGCAGTTGGTGGAAGCCCTGGAACCCTTCCGGGCCGTGTTCACCAACCGACCTGGGAGGACGGAGTTAGCGGTTCATGAGGTGGACACCGGGAATCACGCCCCACTACGGCGAACACCTTATCGGATCTCTGAGGCGGTGCAACAAGTCATGCGCCAAGAGATCGATGAGATGTTGAGGCTGGGGGTGATTCGATGGTCAAAAAGCGCGTGGGCCTCACCTGTAGTCCTCGTACCTAAAAAGGATCGGACCACCCGGTTCTGGGTGGACTACAGGGGGCTCAACGCCATCACAACCTCTGATGCCCACCCGATGCCGCGCATCGAGGATCTGCTTGAGCGGTTGGCGAAAGCAAGGTACATATCCATCATGGATCTGAGTCGTGGATACTGGCAGATTCCCCTGAGCCCTGAGGCGCAGGAGAAATCCGCCTTTATCACCCCCTTTGGACTGTACGAGTCCACAGTCATGCCCTTCGGCATGAAAAATGCCCCTGCCACTTTCCAGCGGATGGTCAACCACCTGCTTCGGGGACTAGAGGAGTACGCAGTGGCGTACTTAGACGACATCACCATCTTCAGTTCCACCTGGGAGGAACACCTTCAGAATCTCCAGGAGGTGCTCAAGCGTCTTCACCAGGCAAGCCTGACTATCAAGCCGGGAAAGTGCCAGATGGCATGCGCGAGGTCCACTACCTGGGGCACCGGATAGGCGGGGGTTCCATGAGTCCGGAGCCAGAAAAGGTGGACGCAATCCCGTTCTGGCCCACCCCCAGGACCAAGAAACAGGTGAAGTCCTTCTTGGGCACTGCAGGGTACTATAGGCGGTTTGTTCAAGACTATAGCGCCCTTGCAAAACCCTTGACTGACCTTACCAAGCAAAGGCTACCCCAAACAGTCAACTGGACAGATGACTGTGAGGCGGCTTTCCAAGCTTTCATAGCAGCCCTGTGCAGCTCTCCAGTGTTGAGAGCAGTCGACAGCAGTCGCCTGTTTCTGGTACAGACCAACACCAGCGAGTTTGTCCTCGGTGCTGTGCTCAGTCAGGTCAACTCGGGGAACCAGGAGCACCCCGTGTTGTACGTGAGCCGGAAACTTTTGCCGAGGGAAATGGCATACTCCACCATCGAGAAGGAGTGTCTGGCCATGGTGTGGGCACTGCAACGTTTGCAGCCCTACCTGTATGGGCGCACCTTCACGGTGGTAACCGACCACAACCCTCTGAGATGGTTGCACAGTGTCTGGAACCAATGGAAGGTTGCTCCGCTGGAGCCTTGCCCTTCAACAGTACGACTTTACTGTACAACACGAAAAGGGCAGTGAACATGGCAATGCCGATGGGTTGTCCCGCCGGGGCGAACCCGCTGAGGTGCGCATGGCCGATTACCGACAGGTAATGCCGCCGTAGCACCCTCTAAAGGGGGGATGTTGTGAGTTCATTTTCCCCTTCGTCACTGAGGTCTGGTGAACTCCCTATTCTGGTAAAGGAAGGTAATGAGCCTGATTATCAGGCACCTGAGCCTAATGATGATGACTGGCTGAGTGGAGTCACGGACTGGATATAAGGCTGCCGACGCCCTTCTGCCCTGCGGGTGATTTCTCTGTGGACTGCTAGGAGACCAGTCTGATTCCTGCTCCTCTAAAGCTAAGTTTTCTGCTTTGCCTGTTAGCATTTGTGTTTTGTTTTTGTTTTCCTTGCTTTTCTGGATTCTGCCATTCCCTGCTGGGGTGAGCTGAATCTCCTTTTGCCGGTTGCTCTGTCTTCAGAATATTCCTGAGTACTGACATAGCCTTTTTGAAGCCTAGCGTCTTCAGGGCCTTTTTCACTGTCAGTCTGTTGGCTCTTATTTTCATAGGGTTTTTCACGGATTGCAGACAGCAGCCTTCCTGTCCTTTCCTATCTAGTTAGCTTGGGCCCCGTCTTTGCTCAGTCTATCTTTCTGTCTGTGTTAGTGTTCTTTCTTCTTGCTTCACCGTCATTATATGTTGGGGGCTGCCTTTTGCTTTGGGGTCTGCTCTGGGGCAGTTTAGATTTCCCTTTCTGTCTTTAGGCTAAATAGTCCTCCGGCTGTGATCGAGGGGTCTAGGGCATCGTAGGAACCCCCCACGGCTACTGTTAGTTGTGTTGATAGGTTCAGGGGTCTGCAATCCGATAGCTGCCAACTTCTCTGGTTTTCTAGACTTAGCTAGCATTTCTGTTTTTGCCTCCTACGGTGACTCATTCATAACAGAATCACCCGCCATACCGCAGATCCTAGGGTACTCAATAGCAGGAAAGAATTGTGTTTAAAAAAAAAAAAAAAAAAAGAGTGTGTATATTCTTTCCTCTATATCTCTGAGGCCGTAGGGGGAATTTTTTTTTCTCTCAATGGAGATAAAGCAATTGTCTGATCATGTGGAGCAGCTCGCTGCGGAAGTGCGGGGAATTTCCGCCTACCTTGCTCGTTCGCATGGTGTTGAACCAAAGATCCCTACACCTGATGTATTTTTTGGGGATCGATCTAAATTTTTGAGTATCAAAAATAATTGTAAATTATTTTTTGCCTTGAAGCCTAACTCATCAGGGAGCTCCGCGCAGCAGGTTAAAATTGTCATCTCTTTGCTGCGTGGCGATCCCCAGGATTGGGGGTTTTCTTTGAAACCAGATGATCCTATTCTGACTAATGTGAACGCATTCTTTCAAGCTTTGGGGTTGTTATATGACGAACCTAATGCTATTGATCAGGCTGAAAAGACCCTGTTGGCATTGAACCAGGGTCGAGATTCTGCAGAGTTGTACTGTCAAAAGTTCCAAAAGTGGGCGGTCCTTACTACCTGGAATGATAATGCCTTGGCTGCTCTCTTTCGGAAGGGTTTGTCAGAAGCCGTAAAAGATACTATGGTGAGATTTCCTGTTCCCTCTGGTCTGGACGATTCTATGTCATTAGCCATTCAGGTTGATCGGCGTTTACGTGAACGCAGGATTGCACGAGAGGTGTTGCCACCGGTTGAACAAACGTCTGAACCTATGCAATGTGATAGAGTTTTGTCTAGGGCGCAACGTCAGGAGTTCAGAAGGCGTAATAAGCTGTGTTTTTTCTGTGGAGATGCCTCGCATATTATTTCTGTTTGTCCTAAACGAGAGAAACGCTTTGCACACACGTTTTCTGTTGGTGGTGTGCAACCTAAGTTTCTTCTGGCAATTACTCTGATCTGCTCCCTGACCACATTTTCCGCCAAGGCTTTTGTGGATTCAGGAGCTGCGCTAAACCTAATGGACTTGGATTTTGCTAAACGTTGTTGTTGTTGGATTTCCGATGACACCTCTGCAGATGCCTATCCCTTTGAGGGGGATTGATGCTACTCCTTTGGCGAAAAATAAACCTCAGTTTTGGACCCAGGTGGTCATGCGGGTCGCCCCAGACCATCAAGAAAATTGCAGATTTTTGGTGTTGCATGGTCTGCATGATGCCGTTGTTCTGGGGTTTCCCTGGTTGCAAATTCATAATCCAGTTTTGGATTGGAAATCTGTGTCTGTGGTGAGTTGGAGTTGTCGGTGTGCCTTTAGTGAGGCTCCATTTTTTTCCACCTCTCCTCAGTCGCATGATGTTCCTGACTATTTGGCGGACTTTTATGATGTATTTAGTGAGAATGAGTCTGCACCTTTGCCTCCTCATAGGAGTTATGACTGTGCAATTGAACTGAGCCCGGGGTGTAAATTTCCCAAGGGTCGGCTCTTCAATTTATCTGTACCCGAGCACGAGGCTATGCGATCCTATATTAAGGAGGCATTGGAGAAGGGTCATATTAGACCATCCTCTTCACCCTTAGGTGCCGGGTTTTTTTTGTGGCCAAAAAGGATGGTTCTTTAAGGCCTTGTATTGATTATCGTGCCCTCAACAAAATTACTATTAAATATCAGTATCCGTTACCCCTGATTTCGGATCTATTCTCTAGAGTTAGAGGTGCTTGCTGGTTTACCAAGCTTGACCTCAGGGGGGCGTATAATCTTATCCGCATTAAGCAGGGGGATGAATGGAAGATGGCGTTTAATACTCCGGAGGGACATTTTGAGTACCTGGTGATGCCTTTTGGGCTCACTAATGCCCCTTCTGTCTTCCAGTGCTTCATGAACGATATTTTCCGAGACATTGTCGATGAATTTTTGATTATCTGGATGATATTTTGATCTTCTCCAAGGATTGGGATTCTCATGTGGAACATATTCGGACTGTGTTCCGGATCTTGAGGGAGAATTCCCTGTATGTCAAAGGATCGAAATGCCTTTTTGGAGTACAGAGGATTTCATTTTTGGGATTTATTTTGTCTCCGTCAACTATTGAAATGGACCCGGCCAAGGTACAGGCCATTTATGATTGGGTTCAGCCCACTTCTTTGAAGGCCCTCCAGAAGTTTTTGGGTTTTGCTAATTTTTATCGGAAATTTATAGCAAAATTTTCCAGTATTGCCAAGCCATTGACTGATCTGACTAAGAAGGTTGCTGATGTGTTGAATTGGTCTCCGGAGGCTGTTGCTTCCCTTCAGGAGCTGAAGCGAAGATTTACCTCCACCCTGGTTTTGCGGCAACCTGATGTCTCTCTCCCGTTCCAGGTAGAGGTGGATGCTTCTGAGATTGGTGCAGGAGCTGTTTTGTCCCAAAAGGATCCTGTAACATCTAAAATGAATCCCTGTGCTTTCTTTTCCCGAAAGTTCTCTCCATCTGAACGTAACTATGATGTGGGGAATCGGGAACTATTGGCCATGAAATGGGCATTTGAGGAGTGGAGACATTGGTTGGAGGGAGCTAAACATCAAGTTGTGGTCCTCACTGACCACAAGAATTTGATTTACCTAGAGTCGGCTAAACGCTTGAACCCTAGACAGGCTAGGTGGGCCTTGTTTTTTACACGTTTTGATTTTGTGGTCTCTTTTCTTCCTGGAACTAAGAATGTCAAGGCAGACGCCCTCTCTAGGAGCTTCTTTGCTGATTCTCCTGTGGTGACCAAGCCTGCTACCATCTTAGGCGAAGGGGTAGTTCTTTCTGCCATCTCGCCCAATTTGAGACTTGCTCTGCAAGAGTTCCAGGAGGACAAACCTGAGCGTTGTCCCAGTGGAAAGTTGTATGTTCCTGACCAGTGGAAGAAGAGAGTGATGTCTGAAGTTCATTGCTCTGCATTGGCTGGTCATCCAGGTATTTTTGGAACTAGAGATCTGGTGAGTCGCTCTTTTTGGTGGCCCACCTTGTCTCATATTGTCAGGAATGTTGTGCAGTCCTGTGGGACTTGCTCCCAGTCTAAATCTTGTTCTCGCTCTAGTGGGTTGTTGATGCCTTTGCCGGTCCCCAGGAGGCCATGGACCCATATTTCAATGGATTTCATCTCTGATATGCCGGTCTCTCAAAGAATGACTGTTATTTGGGTGATTTGTGATAGGTTCTCTAAGATGGTTCATCTTGTACCACTCCCTAAGTTGCCGTCTTCCTCTGAGTTGGTGCCCCTGTTTTTGCAACAGGTGGTTCGCTTGCACGGGATTCCTGAGAACATTGTATCTGACAGAGGAGTTCAGTTTGTGTCTAGATTTTGGAGGACTTTCTGTTCCAAGCTGGGAATTCAGTTGTCCTTCTCCTCTGCTTTTCACCCTCAGACCAATGGGCAGACAGAGAGAACAATCCAGACCTTGGAGTCGTTTTTGAGATGTTTTATTTCCGCTGATCAGGATGATTGGGTTTCATTTTTGCCCTTGGCCGAATTTGCTTTAAATAATAGAGCTAGTTCTGCCACTTTGATGTCACCTTTTTTTTGTAACTTTGGGTTTCATCCTCGATTTTCTTCAGGGCAGGTGGAGCCTTCTGCCTGCCCAGGTGTTGACACTGTGGTGGAGAGAATGCACCACATCTGGGACCAAGTGGTGGATAAGTTATCTCTCTCCCAGGAAAAGGCCCAGCGGTTTTCCAATCGACATAGGACCATTGGTCCCCAGTTTAAGATTGGTGATATGGTGTGGTTATCATCAAAAAATATTGCTATGAAGGTGGCTTCTCCTAAGTTTAAGCCTAGATTTATTGTACCTTACAAGATTTTGGAGATTATTAATCCGGTCTCTTTTCGTTTGGCTCTTCCTGTCACATTTAAAATCCATAATGTGTTCCATAAGTCCTTGTTGAAGAGGTTTGTTGAACCAGTTGTTCCTGGGGTGGCACCTCCGGACCCTGTATTGGTTGAAGGTAACATGGAATACGAGGTAGAGAAAATACTGGATTCCCGTCTGGCTTGACGGAGACTCCAGTATTTGGTTAAGTGGAAGGGTTATGGTCAGGAGGATAATTCCTGGGTCTCTGCCTCTGATATTCATGCCAAAAGATTGGTGCGTGCCTTTCATCGGGCTCACCCTGATCGCCCTGGTGGCGTGGTTGAGGGTTCGGTGACCCCTCCTCAAGGGGGAGGTACTGTTGTGAGTTCATTTTCCCCTTCGTCACTGAGGTCTGGTGAACTCCCTATTCTGGTAAAGGAAGGTAATGAGCCTGATTATCAGGCACCTGAGCCTAATGAGGATGACTGGCTGAGTGGAGTCACGGACTGGATATAAGGCTGCCGACGCCCTTCTGCCCTGCGGGTGTTTTCTCTGTGGACTTCTAGGACACCAGTCTGATTTCTGCTCCTCTAAAGCTAAGTTTTCTGCTTTGCTTGTTAGCATTTGGTTTTGTTTTTGTTTTCCTTGCTTTTCTGGATTCTGCCATTCCCTGCTGGGGTGAGCTGAATCTCCTTTTGCCGGTTGCTCTGTCTTCAGAATATTCCTGAGTACTGACATAGCCATTTTGAAGCCTAGTGTCTTCAGGGCCTTTTTCACTGTCAGTCTGTTGGCTCTTATTTTCATAGGGTTTTTCACGGGTTGCAGACAGCAGCCTACCTGTCCTTTCCTATCTAGTTAGCTTGGGCCCCGTCTTTGCTCAGTCTATCTTTCTGTCTGTGTTAGTGTTCTTTCTTCTTGCTTCACCGTCATTATATGTTGGGGGCTGCCTTTTGCTTTGGGGTCTGCTCTGGGGCAGTTTAGATTTCCCTTTCTGTCTTTAGGCTAAATAGTCCTCCGGCTGTGATCGAGGGGTCTAGGGCATCGTAGGAACCCCCCACGGCTACTGTTAGTTGTGTTGATAGGTTCAGGGGTCTGCAATCCGATAGCTGCCAACTTCTCTGGTTTTCTAGACTTAGCTAGCATTTCTGTTTTTGCCTCCTACGGTGACTCATTCATAACAGAATCACCCGCCATACCGCAGATCCTAGGGTACTCAATAGCAGGAAAGAATTGTGTTTAAAAAAAAAAAAAAAAAAAGAGTGTGTATATTCTTTCCTCTATATCTCTGAGGCCGTAGGGGGAATTTTTTTTTCTCTCAATGGAGATAAAGCAATTGTCTGATCATGTGGAGCAGCTCGCTGCGGAAGTGCGGGGAATTTCCGCCTACCTTGCTCGTTCGCATGGTGTTGAACCAAAGATCCCTACACCTGATGTATTTTTTGGGGATCGATCTAAATTTTTGAGTATCAAAAATAATTGTAAATTATTTTTTGCCTTGAAGCCTAACTCATCAGGGAGCTCCGCGCAGCAGGTTAAAATTGTCATCTCTTTGCTGCGTGGCGATCCCCAGGATTGGGGGTTTTCTTTGAAACCAGATGATCCTATTCTGACTAATGTGAACGCATTCTTTCAAGCTTTGGGGTTGTTATATGACGAACCTAATGCTATTGATCAGGCTGAAAAGACCCTGTTGGCATTGAACCAGGGTCGAGATTCTGCAGAGTTGTACTGTCAAAAGTTCCAAAAGTGGGCGGTCCTTACTACCTGGAATGATAATGCCTTGGCTGCTCTCTTTCGGAAGGGTTTGTCAGAAGCCGTAAAAGATACTATGGTGAGATTTCCTGTTCCCTCTGGTCTGGACGATTCTATGTCATTAGCCATTCAGGTTGATCGGCGTTTACGTGAACGCAGGATTGCACGAGAGGTGTTGCCACCGGTTGAACAAACGTCTGAACCTATGCAATGTGATAGAGTTTTGTCTAGGGCGCAACGTCAGGAGTTCAGAAGGCGTAATAAGCTGTGTTTTTTCTGTGGAGATGCCTCGCATATTATTTCTGTTTGTCCTAAACGAGAGAAACGCTTTGCACACACGTTTTCTGTTGGTGGTGTGCAACCTAAGTTTCTTCTGGCAATTACTCTGATCTGCTCCCTGACCACATTTTCCGCCAAGGCTTTTGTGGATTCAGGAGCTGCGCTAAACCTAATGGACTTGGATTTTGCTAAACGTTGTTGTTGTTGGATTTCCGATGACACCTCTGCAGATGCCTATCCCTTTGAGGGGGATTGATGCTACTCCTTTGGCGAAAAATAAACCTCAGTTTTGGACCCAGGTGGTCATGCGGGTCGCCCCAGACCATCAAGAAAATTGCAGATTTTTGGTGTTGCATGGTCTGCATGATGCCGTTGTTCTGGGGTTTCCCTGGTTGCAAATTCATAATCCAGTTTTGGATTGGAAATCTGTGTCTGTGGTGAGTTGGAGTTGTCGGTGTGCCTTTAGTGAGGCTCCATTTTTTTCCACCTCTCCTCAGTCGCATGATGTTCCTGACTATTTGGCGGACTTTTATGATGTATTTAGTGAGAATGAGTCTGCACCTTTGCCTCCTCATAGGAGTTATGACTGTGCAATTGAACTGAGCCCGGGGTGTAAATTTCCCAAGGGTCGGCTCTTCAATTTATCTGTACCCGAGCACGAGGCTATGCGATCCTATATTAAGGAGGCATTGGAGAAGGGTCATATTAGACCATCCTCTTCACCCTTAGGTGCCGGGTTTTTTTTGTGGCCAAAAAGGATGGTTCTTTAAGGCCTTGTATTGATTATCGTGCCCTCAACAAAATTACTATTAAATATCAGTATCCGTTACCCCTGATTTCGGATCTATTCTCTAGAGTTAGAGGTGCTTGCTGGTTTACCAAGCTTGACCTCAGGGGGGCGTATAATCTTATCCGCATTAAGCAGGGGGATGAATGGAAGATGGCGTTTAATACTCCGGAGGGACATTTTGAGTACCTGGTGATGCCTTTTGGGCTCACTAATGCCCCTTCTGTCTTCCAGTGCTTCATGAACGATATTTTCCGAGACATTGTCGATGAATTTTTGATTATCTGGATGATATTTTGATCTTCTCCAAGGATTGGGATTCTCATGTGGAACATATTCGGACTGTGTTCCGGATCTTGAGGGAGAATTCCCTGTATGTCAAAGGATCGAAATGCCTTTTTGGAGTACAGAGGATTTCATTTTTGGGATTTATTTTGTCTCCGTCAACTATTGAAATGGACCCGGCCAAGGTACAGGCCATTTATGATTGGGTTCAGCCCACTTCTTTGAAGGCCCTCCAGAAGTTTTTGGGTTTTGCTAATTTTTATCGGAAATTTATAGCAAAATTTTCCAGTATTGCCAAGCCATTGACTGATCTGACTAAGAAGGTTGCTGATGTGTTGAATTGGTCTCCGGAGGCTGTTGCTTCCCTTCAGGAGCTGAAGCGAAGATTTACCTCCACCCTGGTTTTGCGGCAACCTGATGTCTCTCTCCCGTTCCAGGTAGAGGTGGATGCTTCTGAGATTGGTGCAGGAGCTGTTTTGTCCCAAAAGGATCCTGTAACATCTAAAATGAATCCCTGTGCTTTCTTTTCCCGAAAGTTCTCTCCATCTGAACGTAACTATGATGTGGGGAATCGGGAACTATTGGCCATGAAATGGGCATTTGAGGAGTGGAGACATTGGTTGGAGGGAGCTAAACATCAAGTTGTGGTCCTCACTGACCACAAGAATTTGATTTACCTAGAGTCGGCTAAACGCTTGAACCCTAGACAGGCTAGGTGGGCCTTGTTTTTTACACGTTTTGATTTTGTGGTCTCTTTTCTTCCTGGAACTAAGAATGTCAAGGCAGACGCCCTCTCTAGGAGCTTCTTTGCTGATTCTCCTGTGGTGACCAAGCCTGCTACCATCTTAGGCGAAGGGGTAGTTCTTTCTGCCATCTCGCCCAATTTGAGACTTGCTCTGCAAGAGTTCCAGGAGGACAAACCTGAGCGTTGTCCCAGTGGAAAGTTGTATGTTCCTGACCAGTGGAAGAAGAGAGTGATGTCTGAAGTTCATTGCTCTGCATTGGCTGGTCATCCAGGTATTTTTGGAACTAGAGATCTGGTGAGTCGCTCTTTTTGGTGGCCCACCTTGTCTCATATTGTCAGGAATGTTGTGCAGTCCTGTGGGACTTGCTCCCAGTCTAAATCTTGTTCTCGCTCTAGTGGGTTGTTGATGCCTTTGCCGGTCCCCAGGAGGCCATGGACCCATATTTCAATGGATTTCATCTCTGATATGCCGGTCTCTCAAAGAATGACTGTTATTTGGGTGATTTGTGATAGGTTCTCTAAGATGGTTCATCTTGTACCACTCCCTAAGTTGCCGTCTTCCTCTGAGTTGGTGCCCCTGTTTTTGCAACAGGTGGTTCGCTTGCACGGGATTCCTGAGAACATTGTATCTGACAGAGGAGTTCAGTTTGTGTCTAGATTTTGGAGGACTTTCTGTTCCAAGCTGGGAATTCAGTTGTCCTTCTCCTCTGCTTTTCACCCTCAGACCAATGGGCAGACAGAGAGAACAATCCAGACCTTGGAGTCGTTTTTGAGATGTTTTATTTCCGCTGATCAGGATGATTGGGTTTCATTTTTGCCCTTGGCCGAATTTGCTTTAAATAATAGAGCTAGTTCTGCCACTTTGATGTCACCTTTTTTTTGTAACTTTGGGTTTCATCCTCGATTTTCTTCAGGGCAGGTGGAGCCTTCTGCCTGCCCAGGTGTTGACACTGTGGTGGAGAGAATGCACCACATCTGGGACCAAGTGGTGGATAAGTTATCTCTCTCCCAGGAAAAGGCCCAGCGGTTTTCCAATCGACATAGGACCATTGGTCCCCAGTTTAAGATTGGTGATATGGTGTGGTTATCATCAAAAAATATTGCTATGAAGGTGGCTTCTCCTAAGTTTAAGCCTAGATTTATTGTACCTTACAAGATTTTGGAGATTATTAATCCGGTCTCTTTTCGTTTGGCTCTTCCTGTCACATTTAAAATCCATAATGTGTTCCATAAGTCCTTGTTGAAGAGGTTTGTTGAACCAGTTGTTCCTGGGGTGGCACCTCCGGACCCTGTATTGGTTGAAGGTAACATGGAATACGAGGTAGAGAAAATACTGGATTCCCGTCTGGCTTGACGGAGACTCCAGTATTTGGTTAAGTGGAAGGGTTATGGTCAGGAGGATAATTCCTGGGTCTCTGCCTCTGATATTCATGCCAAAAGATTGGTGCGTGCCTTTCATCGGGCTCACCCTGATCGCCCTGGTGGCGTGGTTGAGGGTTCGGTGACCCCTCCTCAAGGGGGAGGTACTGTTGTGAGTTCATTTTCCCCTTCGTCACTGAGGTCTGGTGAACTCCCTATTCTGGTAAAGGAAGGTAATGAGCCTGATTATCAGGCACCTGAGCCTAATGAGGATGACTGGCTGAGTGGAGTCACGGACTGGATATAAGGCTGCCGACGCCCTTCTGCCCTGCGGGTGTTTTCTCTGTGGACTTCTAGGACACCAGTCTGATTTCTGCTCCTCTAAAGCTAAGTTTTCTGCTTTGCTTGTTAGCATTTGGTTTTGTTTTTGTTTTCCTTGCTTTTCTGGATTCTGCCATTCCCTGCTGGGGTGAGCTGAATCTCCTTTTGCCGGTTGCTCTGTCTTCAGAATATTCCTGAGTACTGACATAGCCATTTTGAAGCCTAGTGTCTTCAGGGCCTTTTTCACTGTCAGTCTGTTGGCTCTTATTTTCATAGGGTTTTTCACGGGTTGCAGACAGCAGCCTACCTGTCCTTTCCTATCTAGTTAGCTTGGGCCCCGTCTTTGCTCAGTCTATCTTTCTGTCTGTGTTAGTGTTCTTTCTTCTTGCTTCACCGTCATTATATGTTGGGGGCTGCCTTTTGCTTCCCCTCCTCCTTCAAACACTCTATCATTACTCCATTACTAAAGAAACCCACCCTCGACCCATCCTGCACAAACAACTACAGACCAGTCTCCAATCTCCCCTTCATCTCTAAACTCTTGGAGCGCCTGATATACTCCCACCTTACCCGTTACCTCTCCACTCACTCCCTCCTAGACCCTTCACAGTCCGGTTTCCGCCCCCTACATTCGACAGAAACTGCACTCATCAAAGTGACCAATGACCTTCTGACAGCAAAATATAATGGTGACCACTCTCTGCTCATTCTTCTCGACCTTTCTGCAGCTTTCTACACTGTTGACCACCCTCTCCTACTCTCTAGGCTCCAGTCACTAGGCATTAAGGACACTGCTCTTTCCTGGTTCTCCTCCTATCTTTCTGACCGCTCCTTCAGTGTTCTGTTCTCTGGCTCCACTTCATCTCCTCTTCCTCTCACTGTCGGGGTACCTCAGGGCTCAGTCCTTGGCCCCCTTCTCTTCTCTCTCTACATGGCCCCAATTGGACAGACCATCAGCAGATTTGGCTTTCAGTACTATCTTTATGCTGATGACACACAACTATACACATCATCCCCTGACCTTACCTCTGTTGTACTAAAGAACGCCACTGACTGTCTGTCTGCAGTCTCCAACATCATGTCTGCTCTCTATCTGAAACTCAACCTCTCCAAAACTGAACTTCTTCTGCTCCCGCCATCTACTAACCTCCCTAAATCTGACATTTCCCTTTCCGTGGGTGGCACCATAATAACACCGCGACAGCAGGCGCGCTGTCTGGGTGTTATGTTTGACTCCGATCTCTCCTTCACCTCCCATATACAATCTCTTGCCCGCTCTTGCCGCTTACACCTAAAGAACATCTCTAGAATCCGCCCTTTTCTCACCATGGAAACAACAAAAACCCTCACTGTCGCCCTGATCCACTCCCGCCTGGACTACTGTAACGCTCTATTAATTGGCCTCCCCCTCACTCGACTCTCCCCTCTCCAGTCCATCCTTAATGCAGCAGCCAGGGTTGTCCATCTGGCTAATCGTTAATCGGACGCGTCCGCTCTTCGCCAGTCGTTGCACTGGCTGCCCATTCACTACAGGATACAATTCAAAGTACTTGTTCTCACCCACAAAGCTCTCCACAGTGCGGCACCCCCTTACATCTCCTCCCTCATTTCTGTCTATTGGCCTAACCGACCGCTGCGCTCTGCAAATTACTTTCGACTAACCTCTGCCCTAATCCGTACCTCCCACTCCCGACTCCAAGACTTCTCCCATGCTGCGCCAATCCTCTGGAATGCTCTACCCCAAGATATTAGGACCATCCACAATTTGCATAGTTTTAGGCGCTCGCTCAAAGCACATTTGTTCAGAGCGACCTATCACATTCAGTAATCAAAGTCATTTTATGTTTGTGTGTGTGTGTAGCCCATTCACTATCTCCATCTAACCCCCACCCCCTGAAGATGGCTGGACCATCATTGTAAATACATCATTGTAAATACAAACTTGTGCTTTGTATCTCCCCCACCTCATTGTAGATTGTAAGCTCCCACGAGCAGGGGTGGCTTATTTCGCTTTAATTATTGTATTGTTAACGTTGTTACTTATGACTGTTGTGTTTGAAACAGTTCAACTGTAAAGCGCTGCGGAATATGTTGGCGCTATATAAATAAAGATTATTATTATTATTATTATTATTATTATTATTATTGAACAGACAGCTATCTAATATGTTGAGGGCTCTATAATTCAATCCATTTTTCTATAGATTAAGTTAATTTGTACAATCTATATTGGTGATGCCCAACATTTTTTTTTAAATCTTTTATTTGGTTGGGTATTGAACACCATATAGAGATTAGTTCTCCATACCATTAACCGGTTCACTGATAACAGGTGTTTTTTGTTTCTTTTCAATGCAGCATGCTGGTTTGTATAGTAATGTATAGGTGTGGCATATTTTATCATGTGGAGTTATTGCAGTATGGTGCTAGTAATAAGTAACGATAGTGTTATCTAGTCATAGTATGGTAGAGTTGTATTATTCAATTAGGTATGGTGTTAATATTAAGCCACTATACTAATTTTTAGGGGTAGAGCTAATGTTATGCATTTTGTTTGGATACAGCATTGTGTGCCCTGTATTTCCAAGTAGAGCCCATGATTCTTTGGGAATGTACAAGCCCCCCTTTAGAGCAAATAGCATGGGGTCTTCATGGGATTGCAGCACCAGCTCCCCCAAGTTTTCTATTGGCTAATTGGATTAGAGTTAAGTTTTGGTCTGTTCCCTTAATTCTCTCAATGTTTAAGGTTTATTCATATCTCCTCCCTCTTTGATTTGTTATGTTAATGGTACTTACCTTTTGGTGATTGGTTCTTCTAGTCCTCAGGTGACAGGCAGAAATGAGCAGCAGGAATCTGATTGGTTAACAGATTTCAGCGCCAAGGAGAAGAACTTCTTAAACACTGCATTCCTGTCAGAAGAGTTACAGCAGCCGGGATTTTAGTTACAGCTGCCCGCCCTCCCTAAGTTAACGTGGTCAGGCTATTTATTAGATGGTGCTCGCTCAGCTTTCTGGGTGGAGACTGGATGGTTTTATTGTCCATGGAGTAATGAATTTTATTGTTATTTATTGGTTGAATATATTTATTTTTGAGTAACCATTAATAAATACCGCGGCCTTTTATCTTCATACCATGTGTTTTGTGTCATTTATTTGGTAAGTGGGGAAGGTGGTTAGAGGCGTGGGAGTTTTGGCGCCTGCTATCCCATGCACTACAGTCACTAAACAACAGGATCTGGCTGGGCACTAAGTAGTAGTAGGAACTGTTAAAGTCAGTAAAATGCATTTACATTTATCAATTGTGCTACAGATAACAATTATTTTGTCACAATTATAAAGAATAATTTTATTAATACTGAGCAATTATTGTTTAGAAATCAACTATCTGCCTGTAAAGGGGAGTATTTATGCATGGCCGCACAAAACCCATTCATACAATAAAAGCTTGACACACTTTTTTGGCAGAAAATGGCCGTGATGTTTATTTGGGTTACATAAATTAATTTTTAATAAATTACCACAATAAATAAATACCGTATTAAATAACCATACTTCAAAGACCAACACCAATCCACCCAGGACATGGGCGATTTCCCCACAAAAAACATCACGACAAAAATAATAAATTAAAAAACAGGGGAGGGCGGGAGGGATCTTCTTTTCTTCAACCACTGACGTAATAGTCCCCAGAGATAAAAACAGGGCTATTTATAGCCACAAAACAGCCCGCAAAAAGGGCATTAGCCAATCACAACTCAAATAAAATAGGCGCCAAGAACGGGTAAAAACTGGTTCCAGCTTGTTTACAGTAAAACACAGCTCAAATAACTAACCTAAATTTGACCCCAAAGTGACCTTTACATAGAATAGGGACCACAACAAGGGTCTATGCGGCCATAAGTCCCCCCCTTTAATATTTTTTGCTTATGCGTGGGCTATCATTATGGAGCAGTGTAAAGTAAATGCGTACAGTGTAGAATTACCCCACAGAGATTTCTACACACACAGTGTGATGTTCCCACACCGCCCCCACACTAAGTATGAGGCCCCATAGTGCCCCCTCCCCACACAGTAGGCTTCCCCCTTCCACACATCCACATGATTCACCTGTCCCACCATATAGTTTGATGTCCCACAGTCTCCTCCTCATACACAGTATTATGTGTTTGGTGTCCCCAAACACAATATGATACTGCCACAGTATCTCCCTACACATAGTATGATATCCCCAGGGTCCCACCACACAGTATAATGTCCAAATAGAGACCCACATACATAGAATGATGTCCTTAGTGATGTCCAACGCACAGTATTATGCCCCCATACAAGGCTGGACTGGCCATCTGACAATTCTGGCAAATGCCAGAAGGGCCTGTCTGGTTGTGGGCCGCTTTGTCTGCTACGTTGTTAACAGAGCAAGTTTCAGCAGGTGATCAACTAGTTCAGATTATACAAGTATTGCAGCAGGCCAGTCATGTATAAACTTAAGACATAAAACTAATCTACTTTATTTCAAAAATTAAAAAAGGAACACAGTCCCTATTAAAAGTGCACATGTACAAAAACACAAACAACAACAGAAAGACATGCAAACCGCTCTTGAAGATGCGGTAGGTAGTAACCCAAACTCTAGACGGGTTTTTCAGTCTCAATACCTTAATATAAATCTCATATCCAGAGACAGTTTTTCTGAATCTCTCCTTTATATAGCCTTTCCCGTAATTAAAATAGTTTGGGACTAACAACAACACTCCTCTCTAAATTCTAGGGTGTTATAAACTGTCTATGGTCTGTCTAACATACAGAGACCGATGTGGTGATTATATATCCGCATATACCATCATTGCGCACAATTCTCACAGACAAGTTATAATAGTGACAATCTGTAAAAAATAGGTGGCATATCATGCAAACTGAGATTCTTTGCTTTATGTATACATATTCATTGCTCATATGGCTTATACTTCATATGCTTTCTCATAATCTCAGAATTTGCACATATATCATATATCATGGAGGGGTCTCACCCATAACCATTTCAGTGATGAGTTCCTCCATACACATAACGCTCCCTTCTCCCTACGCGTTTCACTGGTTATCAGATCATCAGGGGAGTTTCTGGGTAAGGCTCAATGCCTCCATATTCAAGAAATGCCATCACCGAGGCTGCTCACCTGTTTGCCTTTATATCATGCGCTCCTTTCAAAATTCCCTGCCTCTTGCAGATGGGCGGATAATTACCAATGACCACTTCCTGTTCTTCAAGTTCTATGGGGAAGCATACAGCGCTTGCGCGCTTCCCACACTCCACTCACCATATCACATTCATTCCGCTCTACTGCGCAGGTGCGCTCAATACTTCCTGTTATCGGGCTGTCATGCCAGAACATCCATATACCGAGGGAGCGTACCGCGCATGCGTACTCCCCATACAGCATTCAACAGCCTACGCTTAGTCAGGTCGATTGCGTAGTCACGCCTCTCAGGCTGTCACGCAAGGACATCAATATGCCGAAGGAGCGTACCGCGCATGCGCGCTCCCCACATAGCGTTCAGCAGCCTACATTCAAATCAATTGCGTAGTCTCGGCTGCTTTACATTCTTTTTTTGATTGTGGTATGGAAATATATGGCGCATGCGCACATCTGCCACTATATACAATCCAATTAATGGTGAACATTGTGCACGCGCTCCCTCTGTATACCTACGGCGTCTAAGAGAAAAATAATACATTATGCTAAACATATCTTCACAGAGCAGCATGTTTTATTTCATGCAAATTAGTAAAACTCCTCGTCATCTTAGACCCCCAAGTGACAACAGACAAAAACCCATACCTAATTTCGATATTATTATATAAGGATGGCAATCATCGCAAACATCAGAATAGTCATAGATATCCACCCAGATACTGTTCACTCAGTTTTCAATCTATTCCAGTATAAAAAGGAGTTTCAAACCTTATCATATTCTCCTTTCTTATTAAATCCAACATGGGTCACCTAGGACAATGTACAGTACTTGACATGGTTTTGACACATCCAGCTTGATTCAAAGAAGAACTTCTTGCCTTATTCTGTTTCTTTCTCTTAACTGTGAAAAATAATAATTTTTCAGCTTCTTAGTACATCATGGGGAGGATATAGCATATAATATTCTTCCTATAGTGAAAAAGAGTGAAAAAACCTTCAGGTAAACTCCCGAGTAACCCCGCAACACTATAACCCCTATACAGGGATCTGGCTTCACGTGGAGCACAATGGAGGGTAACCTCTGGGTTAACACTCAAATCACATGGTAGAGAGATTCAAAAATGTTGCAGAGAGGGAGACCTATAAAAAAGCCGCAAAGGATAATTGATCATTCAGACCTGTTGGTTGGCGCGTCTTCAGCCAAAAGATCCACTTACATTCCTTCTGGAGGATCAATTTACCCCAATCTCCTCCTCTACAGGGATAAGAAACTTTTTCAATCCCCATTAATTGAATTTTCTTGTGATCTCCTTGATGTACCATATTAGTGTGGTTCGCTATTGCTGTATCTCTTCGATTCACCACATCACCAATGTGTTCACGAATTCTTTTCCTGAATTCCTTCCTCGTTTTCCCCACATACTCCATCCCACATGTTCATGTAGCCTTATAAATTACCCCAGTGGTGCGGCAATTAATGAATTGTTTTATAGTGTATATTTTGTCATTATTTGTACTTTTAAAAGTCTTCCCCCGTGTCACTGACTGACATGCTTTGCAACTCCCACACATGTAACACCCTTTGACCTCCCTTTCTAGCCATGTACGTGTCGGGGCCTCTCTGAAATGGCTATGCACTAGTCTGTCTTTCAAGGATCTATTCCTTTTGTATGTCGCTTGAGGTCTAGGACCTAGAGTTTTTTCGATGTCCGCATCCATTCTAAGAACTGACCAATATCGTTCTAAGATTTC
This sequence comes from Dendrobates tinctorius, assembly GCF_039654945.1. Taxonomy (NCBI): domain Eukaryota; kingdom Metazoa; phylum Chordata; class Amphibia; order Anura; family Dendrobatidae; genus Dendrobates; species Dendrobates tinctorius. The sequence goes on from NW_027361684.1 coordinate 34,366,234, forward strand.
TTTGAATTTCGCCGACCCGTTTGAAAATTTAGTGATGAAACATGTGACCTCTTTCTCTTCATTCTTTTCTACCTTCTTTAATAATTCTTTGCAATCTTTTTTTAAGGGATTCTTCATAGGTAGCCTTCAGTACATAGTCTGGATATCCTCTCTCTTGAAACCTCCCTCTCATATCATCAGCCTGTTCTTTGAATTTCAGAGGATTTGAGCAGTGTCGGCGTATCCTTAGATACTGCCCTTTTGGTATTCCCCTTTTTTGAGGGACAGGATGGCTGCTCTCCCATCTCAACAATGATTTAGTAGCTGTCTGCTTCCTATAGTTACTGGTTTCTATTTCTCCATTAATCCCTTTTTGGATGAAAACATCCAAAAACATCATCTCTGACCCATGTACCTCATGGGTAAACCGTAGGCCCAAATTATTAGAGTTTAGACTGTCCACAAAAGAGATAAAATCAAGCTCTGTGCCCTTCCAAATCACAAATATATCATCAATATAGCGTAGCCATAAGGCTACGCTATCCTGTCGAGAGTTCATGTAATTAAATACAGTTTTTTCTTCCCACCATCCCAGGAGAAAATTTGCATAAGTGGGCGCACAGGGGCAACCCATTGCAGTGCCCCTGAACTGGTGGAAGTACTTATTTCCAAACAGGAAGACATTATTCGTTAGGCAGAATTTTAAAGCCTTCAAAACAAAGACATTATGTTTCGTGTAAAAGCGTCCACGAGTCTTTAAGTAGTATTCAACGGCCATCAGTCCTTTTTCGTGAGGTATCAAGGAGTATAGGGCCTCCAAGTCTATACTTCCAAAAATCATGTCTTCCTCAAGGCATAGACCATCCAATTTACATAGAAGGTCACCCGTATCCCGTATTTATGAACTCAAATTTGTCACAAATGGTCTTAGCATCTGATCAATATACATGCCCAGATTCTGAGTCACGCTATCAATACCTGCCACTATAGGTCTGCCCTTTAAAGGGGTCAGACCTTTATGGATCTTTGGGAGACAGTAGAATGTCGCCATAGTGGGATGTAATGGAATCAAGAAATCCTTCTCCTTTTTGTCAATAACTCCGACATCGAAGCCTTCATTAACCAACAATTTGAGGGAATCAGATAGATTCGCTATTGGGTTTGATGGTAGAGTCTCATAGTTCACCTGATCCTCTAGTATAGAGAGGCACAAGCTCTTATATTTCGTTGTGTCCATGACAACAGTATTACCCCCTTTGTCAGAGCTTTTGATAGTAATACTGTTATCGTTCTCAAGTCTCTTGAGACTCACCATCTCCTCTTTACTCAAATTATAAGGCTTTGAATTCAAGAGATCGCCAGATTTCATCAGATCATTTGTGTCAAGATTTACAAAGATGTCAATTGAATTGACATCACCAGAGGGAGGGGGCATAGTCGTGCTTTTCTTTTTCAAATCTGAAAATGGGCCCTCTCCTCTCAGATTTGGATCAGTGTCCCCCAGATGGAACAAGAACCGTACATCCTGTAACAGGTCTTCAGAAATACCCAACTCTAGAGAGGACCTCTGATCTTGCTTAGCAAAGTGCTTTTTCCATTTTAATTTTCGGGCAAACAGGTGTAGATCTTTAACGGTTTCAAAAATGTCCAAATCTGATGTTGGCACAAACGAGAGACCTTTACTTAATACGCACATCTCAGTTTCAGTTAGGGGTCGTTGGGACAGATTGATCACCTTTGGCCCTCTTGTCCGCTGTGTGGATTCAAGCGGTTCCTTAGAGGGTAACTTAGATCTAAAAAATCTTTCTGTGGTGACCTCTTGTTAGAGCCTCTATTATAGTTACCTCCGCATCCCCCTCTACCTCTTCCTCTACCTCTAAAGTGCCTTGATCTATTCTCTGTATCGGAAAATTCTGCCTCTGACGAGGATATATCAGTTTCTACTGGTCTATTGTTCCTGACCACCTGTACTGAATCCGCTTTATTGTCTCTAAATTCTTGGAGATCTCTATTATACAGCTTATGTTTCTTCTCTTTTAGGTGGTATTGAAATTTTTCAAGGCTACTTTGCAGATTGGCTTCTTTTACGGAGAAATCAGACTCACTTGAATATTTTTTGGTAATCTCAATTTGCTCTTTTAAGGATTCATTGAGTTTACTGAGATTACTCTTTTCCTCCTCCAAGAGGAGTCTCATAAATCTGATAGAACTCTCAGTTGCCTCCTTCTCCCACTTAATGAGTAGGGGCGCACTCTTATTTCTAAAACCAGGGGTGAGGGTAATTCTCAGATGGCGAGGTACAATGCCAGAACGTTTATAGTTATCCAGACTTTGGACCTCCCACCACGAGGCTATCTGATCCCTATAGATTTTATCCAATTCCTTAAATGCTGCACTGTACGATGGAGTATACCTCTTTTGAGTAAATACTTTGTCTGAAAAAACTTCTCTAGCCTCTGAAATCCATGCATTAGTGTCAATACCAGTGGTCAAGAACCCTGCCATAGCCTATATCAAATCAAGTTTCAGCAGGTGATCAACTAGCTCAGATTATACAAGTATTGCAGCAGGCCAGTCATGTATAAACTTAAGACATAAAACTAATCTACTTTTTTTCAAAAATTAAAAAAGGACCACAGTCCCTATTAACAGTCAATATGTACAAAAACACAAACAACAACAGAAAGACACGCAAACCGCTCTTGAAGATGCAGTAGGTAGTAACCCAAACTCTAGACGGGTTTTTCAGTCTCAATACCATAATATAAATCTCATATCCAGAGAGTTTTTCTGAATCTCTCCTTTATATAGCCTTTCCCGTAATTAAAATAGTTTGGGACTAACAACAACACTCCTCTCTAAATTCTAGGGTGTTATAAACTGTCTATGGTCTGTCTAACATACAGAGACCGATGTGGTGATTATATATCCGCATATACCATCATTGCTCACAATTCTCATAGACAAGTTATAATAGTGACAATCTGTAAAAAATAGGTGGCATATCATGCAAACTGAGATTCTTTGCTTTATGTATACATATTCATTGCTCATATGGCGTATACTTCATATGCTTTCTCATAATCTCAGAATTTGCACATATATCATATATCATGGAGGGGTCTCACCCATAACCATTTCAGTGATGAGTTCCTCCATACACATAACGCTCCCTTCTCCCTACGCGTTTCACTGGTTATCAGATCATCAGGGGAGTTTCTGGGTAAGGCTCAATGCCTCCATATTCAAGAAATGCCATCACCGAGGCTGCTCACCTGTTTGCCTTTATATCATGCGCTCCTTTCAAAATTCCCTGCCTCTTGCAGGCGGGTGAATAATTACCAATGACCACTTCCTGTTCTTCAACTCCTATGGGGAAGCATACAGCGCTTGCGCGCTTCCCACACTCCACTCACCATATCACATTCATTCCGCTCTACTGCGCAAGTGCGCTCAATACTTCCTGTTATCGGACTGTCATGCCAGAACATCCATATACCGAGGGAGCGTACCGCGCATGCGTGCTCCCCATACAGCATTCAACAGCCTACGTTTAGTCAGGTCGATTGCGTAGTCACGCCTCTCAGGCTGTCACGCAAGGACATCAATATGCCGAAGGAGCGTACCGCGCATGCGCGCTCCCCATATAGCGTTCAGCAGCCTACATTCAAATCAATTGCGTAGTCTCGGCTGCTTTACATTCTTTTTTTGATTGTGGTATAGAAATATATGGCGCATGCGCACATCTGCCACTATATACAATCCAATTAATGGTGAACATTGCGCGGTATGCTCCCTCGGTATATGGATGTTCTGGCATGACAGCCAGCGCTGTATGCTTCCCCATAGAAGTTAAAGAACAGGAAATGGTCATTGGTAATTATCCGCCCACCTGCAAGAGGCAGGGAATTTTGAAAGGAGCGCATGATATAAAGGCAAACAGGTGAGCAGCCTCGGTGATGGCATTTCTTGAATATGGAGGTATTGAGCCTTACCAAGAAACTCCCCTGATGATCTGATAACCAGTGAAACGCGTTATCAGGAAAGGCTATATAAAGGAGGGATTCAGAAAAACTGTCTCTGGATATGAGATTTATATTAAGGTAATGAGACTAAAAACCCGTCTAGAGTTTGCGTTACTACCTACTGCATCTTCAAGAGCGGTTTGCGTGTCTTTCTGTTGTTGTTTGTGTTTTTGTACATGTGCACTTTTAATAGGGACTATGATCCTTTTTTAATTTTTGAAATAAGTATATACTCAAATATAATCCGAGATTTTCAGCCCATTTTTTTGGGCTGAAAGTCCCCCTCTCGGCTTATATTCGAGTCATATACACCGGGGGGTCAGAGGGGGTGTCAGGTCATACTTACCCGTCCTGACGATGTCTCTTGAGCCCCCAGCTTCTCCGTGCTCTCTATTCCTGCCTTCAGCGGTCACGTGGTATCGCTCATTAAAACTCATGAATATGCGCATATTCATGAGTTTTAATGAGCGGTATCACATGACCGCTGAACGCAGGAAGAGAGAGCGCGGAGAAGATGGGGGCTCAAGAGACAGCGTCAGGACGGGTAAGTATAGCGATACTCACCTGTCCTGCGTCCATGGCTGCTTGCTGCTGTCTGTCATCGGTCAGTGACTTCAGACAGCAGAGGGCGCGGTGACGTGATTAGTGCGCGCCGCGCCACCTGCAGTCTGAACGTCACTGACCGATGATGTGGCAGATAGCGGTGAGCAGCCATGGACGCAGGACAGGAGAGTATCTTGACACCCAGCGACGTAGAGGTGAGTATGTCATTTTTTTTATTTTTACATGCAGCAGCGGCAGCACATGGGGGAATAATCTAAGGAGCTTCTTATGGGGTCAGCATATGGGGGAATAATCTAAGGCGCTTCTTATGGGGTCAGCATATGGGGGAATAATCTAAGGAGCTTCTTATGGGGTCAGCATATGGGGGAATAATCTATTGAGCATTTCCCACCCTAGGCTTATACTCGAGTCAATAAGTTTTCCCAGTTTTTTGTGGCAAAATTAGAGGGGTCGGCTTATACTCGGATCGGCTTATACTCAAGTATATACAGTAGATTAGTTTTATGACTTAAGTTTATACATGACTGGCCTGCTGCAATACGTTGTTAACAGATTCGGTGTCCTCAAGACACCCATACTTTTAAGAGTTGTGATGGAGCACAAAGTCTCTGACTCTGTCACTTAACCCAGCAGGCCATGGGTATTATTAGAAATATTGGTCTTGTACTAAATCTTGCTTTCCTTCATCCAGGGTAATATTAGCACTATATCCCATCTAGTGCTTGGGGACAGGGAAATCATGGGCCTGTGTGATTTCAAATGTCAGGGCTGAATGTCAGCCCCAGTCTGTACCTGCCCCCATAGAACCTCCCCCCATACAAACAGTATGATATCACCAGTGTCATCTACCACAGTATGATGCTTGCAGTGTCACCACACACAGTATGTTATTCCACAGTGCTCACCCACACACAGTATTCCACACACACAATATAATTCTTCCACAGTGTCTTCCTCACTCATAGTATGATGTCTCCTGTGTCCCCTACGGACAGTGTTATGCTCTGTGTCCACCCTCACACAGTAGGATGTCGCCATACACAATATGATGTCCCAAAAACCCCACCCAACACAGTATTATGGCCCCAGAGTGTCCCACACATAATGATGATACCACAGTATCCTCCTCACTCACAGTATGTCTCCTGTTCCCCTACAGACAGTATAATTCTCCCAGTGTCCCCCGCACACAGTATGATGTCCCTAGTGTCTCAAACGGTATGATTTCCCTAAGAAGGCCCCATACATTTAGCATGAGGCCCAACAGCGGCCCTCCACAGTATGACATCCCCAGTGCCCCTACATGTGAGAAAAGAAATCAGAGGCACTCCCCTCTGGTAGAATGAATCCCCAAAGAGATGTCAGGTGTGAACCACTCCACCAGAGGGGAGCGCCTCCGATTTATTTTCTCACATATCCTTTGGAGTTGTGAATGCAACAAGACCAACACGACTCGACACCAATCGGAAAGGCAGCATACCACGAGGTTGGATCCTCATTTGTGATCAAATTGCTACATAGCGTTGTGCCTATCCTGCACAACCCCCACTGTTTGATGCCCCTCACACACACAGCATGATAGCCTCACTGTGCCCACTCACACAGTATGAAACAACCACCTTACCTTCCAGACTATGATGCCCACAGTGTACCACAAAGTATGATGCTCCCATATTGTCCCCCACACACAGCATAAAGCTTCACATTGCCTCACACAATATGATGCCTATTTAGTGCGCTCCCACAGTATGATGTCCCCACAAGGACCCCCACACACACACATTGCTATAGGATTTTTACAGGATGAAAATGATGAAATGGTAAGACAGGATGTTGAGAAGGCTGAACTTTTAAATTCCTATTTTGCATCTGTTTTCTCTCAGAAAGGAAATGCAACATCAACTGTTATTCACTGTCCTTTTAAGGGAATAGAAGAATCCAGGATATCTATAAACAGAAAGATAGTGAGGAAACACTTAGCTAACCTAAATGAATTCAAGTCTCCAGGTCCAGATGAATTACACCCCAGAGTACTGAAGGAGATAGCAGAAGAAATTTTTGAACCCCTCTCCATAATCTTTGAAAATTCTTGGAGAACAGGAGAAGTGCCAGAAGACTGGAGAAGAGCAAATGTTGTTCCTATCTTCAAAAAGGGGAAGAATGTGGACCCAGGCAACTATAGGCCAGTGAGTCTGACTTCTATACCAGGAAAGATCTTTGAACAAATTATTAAACAACATGTATGTCAATACCTGGATAAGAATGAAGTGATTAAACAGAGTCAGCATGGGTTTGTAACTAATAAGTCATGTCAGACTAACTTAATTTCCTTCTATGACGGTATCACTGATTGGGTGGATCAAGGAAATGCTGTAGATATAGTATATCTTGACTTCAGCAAAGCATTTGACAAAGTCTCTCATACAATCCTTATTGAAAAAATGACTAAGTATGGAATGGACAAGGCAACTGTTAGGTGGATTCATAACTGGCTTAGTGATCGGACCCAAAGAGTGGTCGTAAATGGCTGCACATCCAGTTGGAAGAATGTCTCAAGTGGGGTACCACAGGGCTCTGTCCTGGGCCCTGTATTGTTCAACATCTTTATCAACGATTTAGATGAAGGAATTGAGGGTAAACTGATTAAATTTGCTGATGACACAAAGCTAGGAGGGATAGCTAATACTAGAGAAGAGAGAGAGAGGATTCAAAAAGATTTAAATAAACTGGAGAAGTGGGCAGCAACTAACAGAATGGTTTTTAACAGGGAGAAATGCAAAGTACTACATCTGGGCAATAAAAATGAAAAAAGCATATATAGAATGGGAGGAATAGGGCTAAGTGACAGCACATGTGAAAAAGACTTGGGTATACTAATAGATCACAGACTGAATATGAGTCAACAGTGTGATGCAGCAGCAAAAAAGGCAAATGCAATTCTAGGATGTATTAACAGAAGCATACAGTCTAGATCACGTGAAGTCATTATTTCCCTCTACTCCTCTTTGGTCAGACCTCATCTGGAATATTGTGTCCAGTTTTGGGCACCACATTTTAAAAAAGACATCAACAAACTGGAGCAAGTTCAGAAAAGAGCGACCAGAATGGTGACCGGTCTGCAAACCCTGTCTTATGAGGAAAGGTTGCAGGATTTGGGAATGTTTAGTTTGCAAAAGAGAAGACTGAGAGGAGACTTAATAGCTGTCTACAAATATCTAAAGGGCTGTCACATTGTAGAAGGATCAACTTTATTCTCATTTGCACAAGGAAAGACTAGAAGCAATGGGATGAAACTGAATGGGAAGAGACACAGATTAGATATTAGAAAAAACTTTTTGACAGTTAGAGTGATCAATGAGTGGAACAGGCTGCCACGAGAAGTGGTGAGTTCTCCTTCAATGGAAGTCTTCAAACAGAGGCTGGACAGACATCTGACTGGGATGATTTAGCGAATCCTGCTTTGAACAAGGGGTTGGACCAGATGGCCCAGGAGGTCCCTTCCAACTCTACGATTCTATGATTCTATTCTAACCCTAATGGAAACATTTTCACTCATCAAATATTTTCACTGCTTCCAAGTATCCCAATAATGCCTATGTGCACCACACAATCATTCACCTTTCAGATCAGCCCCAGTTTTGCACAGCTGAAAAACTCTCATTCGTCCTAATTCATTAAAAAGAAAGTTGTTACTGTATGCCATTACTGTGCTGTTCAGCTAATTGTCTGCAAAGGGCTTTCAGCCATTACAGGGGCATTTGCCTAATGTTATACGGTTTTAATTCATTATCATAGCTAGACATTATGGTTATAGCATTTGTTGTACTTTGCTGCCATCTACTGGCTATTGCTATTGTTATTATGTTTTCATGTTCTGAAGCTGTAATTCCCACAATGCCTCTCTCTCTTTGTAACTCCTCTTATCTTCTTCCTCACATCTTTTCTGCTGGTCAGTGCCATCTTGCGTATCAGGAGTAATGGGAGGATTCTCCTATTACCTCTACCTCCACCCTCCATGTCATACCTTCATCTTCCCTGACACCTTACCTCAACTCATCAACGTATTGTGAATAAAACATGCTAAAATTCATCACTGCATCATCTTTCCTGGATTAACCATGTGCAGTTGGTTAAGCAAAGGAGGGAAGGTAGTGAGTAACATTATCTACCATTGCTTGTACAGAGATCTGTGCTCACATCCCTCAGACACATCTAACATACGTGCATCGGTGGCAGAATAATAACAGTTTCCAAAAGCTTTCCAGTTTCTAGTATACTTGTCACTCCTTCCTCTGTCTCTTAACCTACCACGCTGCAGAAATAGCTCAGATGCTGCTGTGATTACAGGGTGCTGCCCAATTAGCTATATCACTCTTTCAGCTGGGAGGAAGTAAAGAACTGCAGTAAATCAAGTCACCTCATTTTTTTTAATAATGGAGGGGTTTATCCCCCCAAAAAATAGGTCACGGAAACTATGCTTCAAGAGTATCCTATTTCTACATACATTTTTTAATGATCATAATCTATATGTCTCTTTAACCCTATAGTTTTGTTCTGTCATTTAAAAAGGTAATAGACACTATCCTTGCATTTTTTTCTTAGTATTACTCTTCACCGTCATCTTTTGGTATTATAAAAAGAGATGAGTTCATGTAACCCATACACAGTATTTTGCAAAAATATCAATTTTTATGTTATTTTTTAATATTCTGGTTTTACAGAATTATTTACTTTTTTAATAAATCCACAGACATTAAACATCTTTCGTATCCTCTTGTATCTCATTGCATTTCAATAATTTTGCTATTTGGACCATGTTATCCTCATCTTAGCTAGAGGAAGTAGCTCATTAAAATCATTTACTGACTTCCATAAAATACCCCAACACGTCACCAACAATGTTTTATTATCAAAATCATAAAAAAAAACAGCCTATGGCATAGCTCAAATAGCATAGTACTGAGAAAAAGGCTATGGACGATCACTAATACAAGAACTAAGATTATCACAGTTCATTTCTGTATCTTCATATAAGGAAGACGGTTCCAGTTCATGGTCCACAAAACTCTTTGTTATACTTATGTTTTCATACTTCGGTTCTGAGTCCTCTCTGCCATCTGGGCTTTGGTAAATGTGATCAACATTTTGAGTTTGTTCCAGCAATTCCGGATTATGCAAGTTGGAGTACATGTTCTCCAGTTTATCATGATTTTCTACTTTCTCTATATCATCTTCAGGCAAATGTTTAAGGATAGAAGAACTTGGAAGAACCAGTTTTTTTGTTTGGCTATCTTGTAGTTTATAATTTGAAGAGTTTTTAATCGTAATTTTGACATCTTCTGGATAATTAGGCCTTGGCTGTGTCACTGTGGAGTTTGAATGCTGTAACAAACTTATCCTTGTAGGTTTTGGGATTCCTTTCGGAAAACTGCCCAAACGTTTTAATACTGCCTGTACTGCCCCGTCCACATTTCCTTCTGACTTTCTACGAGGTTTATAAGGCTTTCTTGGGGGACCAACAGTCACATAAAGAGTGGAAATATTGTGAGTCTTCTTGTTAATTTCAGAGCTCTCTTTTAAGCTGGCCTCTATGACTTCTACTTTAAAAGATGCCTTTTGTGCATTAGACATTGTTCTCCGACGGCTAACTGGACCGCTTCTCTGGAGTTTTGGATGATCCTCTGATTCTGGATTGTAGTTTATTGTGTCGTAGTGCTCATTATTATCTTCATTCCTTTGTAAATCATCTCCATTTATTGTCTGCGATTGTATAGAGGGCAACTTTGGGAGACTCATAGCAAGTTTAGGTTTCCGAGCAAGTTTAGGGGTTTCAGTTGTGGATGATCTTCTACTCTCAAATTTGGTTCCTTCAGCAAATGATACAGAAGGTCTTTTGGATTTGGCAATACTAGAAGTTCTAGGAATAGAAAATGGAAGGGATGCATCATCTGTGCTCAAAATCATGGCATCAGGGAACACATTGCATTTAGAGCTTACTTCTTGAAACCCATCCAAGTCAGCAACAGACATTGCTATAAAACAGAAAGATAAAATATTTTGGTAAATTATATTCAAAATTCAGTCTGAATTAAAGTCAAAATGATCAATTTTCGCACTCAGATATTAAGAATCTGTTTTCATAGCAAACTCAAACTGTGCAGTGAAAATCTAAGTGATACTTGAAATATAGGTTGGGGCACAGAAAAGCAGAACCCTCTTAGTGGTTTGTACAGGATAATGCTAATTGGACCTCATTCCTCAGAATTATCTTACAGTAATATTGACTCTGTTGCACATAAAATAAAAGCTGAGCTCAGATTTCTTGCTAACAGAACAGTTTAAAGTGGTTGTCCAAGCATATAATATATTCTAATAAAAGCAGCCACTATGCATTGAATGAAGCGGTGCTTTTCCACACGATTCAATGTATACATCTGGCCACTGCCAGAGCTAAGATAGCTAGCATAAGTCATTAAGGTCATCAATATGACATATCTTGCAAACCCCTTTTACAAAAGGCTGAGGCTCATTTAATGGCAAAGCATAAGAATGAAGCAACATTGTAGTTGACCTGGGTGCAAAATTCTTAGAAATTCAGAAATTCAAAATATATAACAAATATATATAAAAAATATATAAATATTTTATATATTTATTTTATATATAAAAAAGGAAAGTACTAGTTTCTCTTTTTCTCCTTTGAAAATTTGAGCCCCTAATAAATGATGTCTCTAGTACCAAAAATTTTGAGCAGTGCACATGGTGTCGACTTCTAACCAGGTGCTCGGATTGCCACTATATTGGTGTCAATACAGTCATGTAGAAAGATATCTTTCAGCAATTAACGGCTAAGTTTTCATTCACAAATCAGTTTTTCACATATGAGTGCTATCCATGTTTTTCATGATACTGTATGAGGCTGTTCACATATCTGTGATTTTTTGCGGACCAAGTGGTCTGTTCAAAATCTTGGAGACACGTCCAATATTAATTCAAGTGCTGGCTCAAACTTGGCAATGAAAGTGTATGCATCCGTGAAAAAAATTGGGCAGCACTCGGATGTCATTTGTTTGCTGTCCATTTTTCATTGACTGATAGAGAAACTTTTTATTTCTCAGCAGTGAAAAAATAACTGGTGAAACTGTAACCAACTCTGCTGTAACTCTGATGACACCCTGATGAAACTCTGACCAACTCTGCTGTAACTCTGATGACACCCTGATAAAAATCACTGATACAACTTGCTCCATTTATCTTGCACATCAAAAAACTGATGTCTGAATGAGGCCTCACTGTTCTTAGAATTGTTTTTACAGCGAGGGACAAGGTTCTGTTTTTCATACATTTATGATTAGATTACAAGATTACTTTAAAATTGGATGCAATGTGTGAATTTGTAAATTGCCAAATAACCTAGATTCCGAGAGTCAAAGGATATTTTTCAAGTTCTACTGACTAAGTAAAGATCAAAAGGGATAATTAATAATTTCAGTTGATATTTGTTTCTGGATCAGGCCTGGAGGTAAGGTGAGCTATGTGAGACACCTAATGCTATGATGAGGGAAGTTGTAACTACTGTATCATAGTAATTGATGTGAGTGGCAATATTATGGAATATCTAGGGCTGGAATGAGAGCAAGTCAATAGAGGGAGTATTGGTGTTTAGGCAGTATATTTCTATTTTATTACATAAATATATTTCTTGTCTTATGATCTACATGTAACTGCGATAAAAGAACTGCTGTCACCTTCTCTTGGAGGAACACAGTACACGGGTCCTTCTTCATCTGATTCAAAGGAAGAAAAGGAGTTTTCGGATAACCATCCTGTAGAGGGGGATTCAATGAAGCTGTGGTTGAAGGGCAGTTCTGCATCATGGTGTGAAACTGGAAGGTAAATGATTTAAAGACTTAAAAGAATTTACTTTATGACACACATTGCTTTTAGATAAGTACAGGTGTTATACCAGTGGTCTAGAAAAGTTCGTCAGTAATGTTGCGTTTAATAAGAGGATGTATTTTAAGAACATCACATGCTGATTATTGATGTATTATTTCAGACATACACAGCTATGTTAACCCTTTCATGAAATCCACCGTATATGTACGGCTCTGCGGGAGGTGTGTTCCCACAAACTGCCGTACATGTACGGTGTGACGATAGCACAGGCTCACTCCAAGTGCCAGCATGATCAAAAGTGGGTGTCAGTGCTTTATGACAACTGACACCCTGAGGCAACGCCCACGACTGGTGGTAGTGCTGATTGCGGGCGTTTAACTCCTCTGATGCTGATATCAATAGTGATAGTGACATCGATCGGCATCACAGAGGGAGGGAGCTCCCTCACTGCTCCGATTGGCACAATGCAATTGCGATCACATTGTGCTGATTATCTCCATCTTGAATGATGGCTGCTGGATCACCTGCACAGAGCAGGAGCTGACATACCTCCTCCCAATCTCTGATGTACTGATCTAATGCACTGCAAGCAGGGCTGCCATTAGGAATTTCAGGGCCCCATACTGTAAAAATGTTTGGGCCCCCTTGAGACTCCGTCCAGGCTCCACCCCAGCCGTGCCTCCACCCCTCAAATCTTCCAGAGTCCCACTACCCACTCTTGGAAAAACTCCACTTCTGCACCACGTCCTCACCAATCACACATTAACATTTCCTACATATAGCCAGCAGCTTTTGTTCTGGCCAAAAGAATTTTAAGCCGCCACCACAACAAGGTAGACTCTTTTGGATGAGGTCTACTCTACTGTAACTTATAAATCATTTGTTAAAATACCCAATACTCTGTTTAGGTATATTTTTATTTTTCTTTAAGGAAATGAGTCACATACTTTTTTTAAAAAATAATTGAAACCAGATTGTGACTTTTTTTTATAATCTGTATTTCTGATTGTAGATTATTGTATTGTTTTCTGTACATGTATGAAGCTGTTGGTGGATATCGATCTGCGCTCGGACCACAGTGCATGGATGGGCTGCGGGTCTCCGGACTAGAATTCAGCAGCCTCACAGCATGTATGAGGATGCAGGCCAGGAGATCGGCGCCCAGTCCATGCACCGCAGTGCGAACGCAGAACAATTTCCCAAATAAAGATGTTTCCCAGTCATATATACCCACTTTTTATTTTTCCATCAATATGGCCGTGTGAGGGCTTGTTTTTTGCAGGACGAGTTAGACTTTTGAATTACATGATTGGCTTTATCAAACAGCGTACTGGAAAATGGGAAAAAAAATTCAAAGTGCGGTGAAATTGAAAAAAGTGGAATTCTAGAATTCTTTTGGTCGTTTCAGCAGCCTCCCATCTCCTCACCTCAGCAGCCTCCCATCTCCTCTCCTCAGCAGCCTCCCATCTCCTCACCTCAGCAGCCTCCCATCTCCTCACCTCAGCAGCCTCCCATCTCCTCACCTCAGCAGCCTCCCATCTCCTCACCTCAGCAGCCTCCCATCTCCTCACCTCAGCAGCCTCCCATCTCCTCACCTCAGCAGCCTCCCATCTCCTCACCTCAGCAGCCTCCCATCTCCTCACCTCAGCAGCCTCCCATCTCCTCACCTCAGCAGCCTCCCATCGCCTCACCTCAGCAGCCTCCCATCTCCACACCTCAGCAGCCTCCCATCGCCACTCCTCAGCAGCCTCCCATCTCCACACCTCAGCAGCCTCCCATCTCCACACCTCAGCAGCCTCCCATCTCCACACCTCAGCAGCCTCCCATCGCCACTCCTCAGCAGCCTCCCATCTCCACACCTCAGCAGCCTCCCATCTCCTCACCTCAGCAGCCTCCCATCTCCACACCTCAGCAGCCTCCCATCGCCACTCCTCAGCAGCCTCCCATCTCCTCACCTCAGCAGCCTCCCATCACCACACCTCAGCAGCCTCCCATCGCCACACCTCAGCAGCCTCCCATCTCCTCACCTCAGCAGCCTCCCATCTCCACACCTCAGCAGCCTCCCATCTCCACACCTCAGCAGCCTCCCATCTCCACACCTCAGCAGCCTCCCATCTCCACACCTCAGCAGCCTCTCATCTCCACACCTCAGCAGCCTCCCATCTCCTCACCTCAGCAGCCTCCCATCTCCTCACCTCAGCAGCCTCCCATCTCCTCACCTCAGCAGCCTCCCATCTCCTCACCTCAGCAGCCTCCCATCTCCACACCTCAGCAGCCTCCCATCTCCACACCTCAGCAGCCTCCCATCTCCACACCTCAGCAGCCTCCCATCGCCACTCCTCAGCAGCCTCCCATCGCCACTCCTCAGCAGCCTCCCATCGCCACTCCTCAGCAGCCTCCCATCGCCACTCCTCAGCAGCCTCCCATCTCCACACCTCAGCAGCCTCCCATCTCCACACCTCAGCAGCCTCCCATCTCCTCACCTCAGCAGCCTCCCATCTCCACACCTCAGCAGCCTCCCATCGCCACTCCTCAGCAGCCTCCCATCTCCTCACCTCAGCAGCCTCCCATCTCCACACCTCAGCAGCCTCTCATCTCCTCACCTCAGCAACCACCCATCTACACACCTCAGCAGCCACCCATCTCCTTACCTCAGCAGCCTCCCATCTCCTCACCTCAGCAACCTCCCATCTCCACACCTCAGCAACCTCCCATCTCCACACCTCAGCAACCTCCCATCTCCTCACCTCAGCAACCTCCCATCTCCTCACCTCAGCAGCCTCCCATCTCCACACCTCAGCAGCCTCCCATCTCCACACCTCAGCAGCCTCCCATCTCCACACCTCAGCAGCCTCCCATCTCCTCACCTCAGCAGCCTCCCATCTCCTCACCTCAGCAGCCTCCCATCTCCTCACCTCACTCCCCTCTGCAACTTCCTGCAAGTCCTCACACACTGCCCACCTCCTCTGCCGATTTCAGCATCTTCTGTCTCCCAGAAACGTTACATGTTGCTGCTCTGCTCGAGAATGAAGAGCGTGTGTCACATGGCCTGCGTCAGGACCATGATGCACTTGGTCCTGCTTTAAAGGTACAGCACTGATTTCTGGCCACTGCATTCACTAACAACACTGTAAGTGTATCTTTAAATCACCGCGGTGTTGCTATGTATCTGGCTTGCAGCGGCCATGAACTATTGCACCTGTAGCCCAAACAGCAGTATCAAGAGAGGAGGGCCTGGTCTGCCAGCGTATCTGGGCCCCTCTTTTTACTACTGTTCATGGGGCCCCATACAGTAGTAAGGGCAGTAATGCCCTGATGGCGGCCCTGACTGCAAGGCAAAAGCATTGCAGAGTATTAGATCACAGATCAGGGCATGGAAAGTTGATGTCCCATCCTGGCACAAGGTAAAAAAAAAAAAAAAAGTTGTAAAAAATGTTTTAAAAAAAATCAAAAGATAAAGAATAAAAAAATTCTAATCCAATAAATGCATATATTTATGTAAAAACCAAAATTAAATAAAGTACACATATTTAGTATGAACGACCTGACTTATAATATTGTCCCACTAGTTAACCCCTAGTAGGAAAAAAATGTGCAAAAAAAACACATACTTCTTCATCATACCGCTGAACAAAAGTGGAATAAAACACAATAAAAAAGTTGAATGTAAATAAAAATGGTATGGCTGGAAACGTCATCTTGTCCCACAAAAAAACAAGCTGCCTTACAGCTCTATCAATGTAAAAATAAAAAAAGTTATAGCTCTCAGATTAGAGCGATGCAAATACATTTCTTTTTTGTACAAAATAGTTTTTAATGTGTAAAAGCACAAATGTGGTATTGCCGTAATCGTAATGACCAGAAGAATAAAGTTGTCTTACCACTTTCACAACTCGGTGAACAGCATAAAAAAACAGAATTGCTGGTTTTTGTTAATTTTGCTTTAAAAAAAGCGGAGTAGAAAATGATCAATAAATGTTATGTGCCTGAAAATGGTACCAATAAAAATGTCAACTTGTCCTGCAAAAATCAAGCCCTCACATAGCTGTTTGCAGAAATACGTATATAAAAATTATAGCTCTCATAATATGGCAATGCAAAAACTTTGTTTTGCAAAAGCAAGCGTCTTTTAGTGTGTGACAGCAGCCAAACATAAAAAAAAAATGAATCTGGTATCGCTGTAAGTGCACCTATTCGAAGAATAAAGCAGTCTAATCACTTATATCATGCAAGAAATGCCATAAAAAATAAGTAAACCAATCCTTGACATATAATTGATTTATTTATTCTGCCTGACATAGATTGTAGAAAGGCTCTACACACATTTATTCTGCACTCTACGTTGAGCACTTACACTGGGTTTTCCATGCAAATCTCTGACGTAGCCTCCGGTGTAAAGCCCCTGTTACACACTGCGATATCGCTAGCAATATCGCTGTAAAGTCACCGATTTTGTGACGTTGCAGTGATATCGCTGCCTCCGACCGGCTCCCCCGCTGGTTATCGCTGATCGCGCGAGAAGCTCCTGGACCATTTCTTGTCGGCCACTTCCTGCTGGGCTTCCTGTGGCGCCGACGAGCGACGTGTGGACGCGGGCGGGAGGACGCAGGATCGCCGCATCTGACAGGTAAGTAGCGATCCCCGTCCCCAGGGATGTTGCTGGTGAGATCTGCCTGTGTGGCAGCTCACTAGCGACCACCTAGCGATGCACCAGCGATCCTGACCGCGTCATATCGCTAGTTGGGATCGCTGGTGCATCGCTAGGTGTAACGGTACCCTTAGATTCCCAGCAGGTGGAGGCACTGTGGACTCTGTCTGGCCTATAATCCAGCGGTGTCCATCTTTTTAAGGGTGCATAAAAGCATGGTCGACCACAGTTTTGTTCATCTCTAAAAAGGGCACAGCTGAACAAAGGCCAGACGGAGTCCAGAGTAACTCTGCTGTCTCATTATAGTGAATGGATCCCTCGAGATTTCATCTGAATCACATCATTCAGTGAGTTAAATGGAAAGAAACCTTAATGTAAGTGCTCAGCATAGAGCACAGACTAAATGTGATTTAAAATGTTATGTAAAATGCTCCCAATAAAAGCTCCAACTCAAGCCACAAAAAAGCAAGTCCCCACTGAGGATCATCATCTTTCAATGGAAATATAGGAGGTCTTCCATGTTCCTGGTAGCTCAAATTCCCTGGAAAAGCAAAATGGCTCCTCACCCCCAAAAGAAATCCAGCAAATTCTGCGCTTCCAAAACCAAAAACCCATCTCCCTTTGGAGCCTACAGTGTGTCTAAACAGCAGTTAACATCCGCGTTTTACATTTCTGTAGTGATTAGAGCCCACTTAATTTATGGGGTCCATGTGTCTTCAGAAGCACGAGTTGTGACTAATTTACTGGGCACTACAACATCCTGGGCACTGCAATGTACAGGCACCACAATGGCATATTTGCAATTTTCACTCAGCAACATTCACTGCTGCTTGTTTCAGGCAAGCACCAATGGAGTCAAAATCGTCACTACACCTGTAGATAAGAGGATTGCAATTTCCAAAATGGGGTCACTTGAGGTGGGATTCTGCTCTTCCGGTACTTAGTGACTCAGTATGTGGAGTCTGCCTTCTATTCTATGATAATCTGTTCTCCAAGATTCAAATAGCACTCCTTATATCCTAAGTCTCGCTGTGTGGTTAAGCAGTACTGTACTGTCACACATGGGGTATTGCCACTTTCAGCAGAACTTGTGTGACAAATTTTGGTGCCATTTATAGCCATTTTCCCACGTGACAATGCAAAATCTTGGGCTAAAACAAAATTGTTGTGGTAAAAATATAACTATTTTTTCTTCATTGCCCAAAGGTATAAAATTCAGTGACACATCCATGATGCCAATATGATCAATGCACCCATAGATGAGGTAATTGTGAAGTGTAGTTTGTAAAATGGGGTCACTTATGGGGTTTTGCAAATGTGACATGGTACCCTCAAACCATTCCAGCAAAATGTGCACTACACTCCTTCCCTTCTGAGCTTTGCACTGTGCCTCAAAAGTAGTTTTCGACCACATATGAGGTAGTGTCATACTCAGGAGAAATTGCATAACATATTTTTTGGTCCATTTGCTCCTATTATCCTTTTTGTAAATGCAAAACTTGGGGTGATAGTAACATCTTAGTAGAAAAAAAAAATATCCATTAACTTAGCCCAATGTGAAAGTTAAAAATGCTCACTACACCACTAGATGAATTCCTCATGAGGTGTAGTTTCCAAAATGGGGTCACTTGCTTTTTGGCATGTCAAAGGCTCTTCAAATGTGACATGGCATTCACAATCTGTTTCAGCTAAAATTGTGCTCCAGAATTCAATTTGTCTCCTTCCCTTCCGAGCCCTGCCGTGTGCCCAAACAGTAGTTTTCCATCACTTATGGGGTATCAGTGTACTCAGGATAAATTACAGAGCAAATTCTATTGTCCATTTTCTTCTGTTACATTTATGAGACTGAAAATTTGGGGCTGAAGCAACATTTCAGCGGGAAAAATTTATTTTTTTATTTTCACAGTTCAGCTTTTAAAATTCTGTGAAGCACTTGTGGGTTCAAGGTACTCACTACACCTTTAGATAAGTTTCTTGAGGGGTGTAGTTTTCAAAATGGGGTCACTTGCGGGGGGTTTCCACTGTTTTGGCACATCAGGGGCTCTGTAAACGTGACATGGCTTTCATTATCTACTGAAGCCAATTTTGCGCTCCAAAAGTCAAATGTGTTCCTTCCTTTGTGGGTCCTGCCTATTGCCCAAACAGTAGTTTTCCTCCACATATGGGAAATCGACATACTTAGGAGAAATTGCTCAACAAATTGGAGTGTTCATTTTCTCCTGTTACCCTTGTGAAAATAAAACATTAGGGGCTAAAAATACATTTTTGTGGGTAAAATGTGATTATTTTTTATTTTATTTTTTTTAATTTTCACAGCTCTGCGTTATAAATTTCTGTGAAGCACCTGGGGGTTCAAGGTGATCATAACACCTATAAATAAGTTCCATATGTGGTCTAGTCTAAGGGTCTACTTAGGAGAAATTGCTCAACAAATTTTAAGGTTAATTTTCTCCTGTTCCCTTGCAAAAATGCAAACTTTGGGGCTAAATGAACATTTTTGTGGGAGAAATTAAAATGTTCATATTTTCCTTCCACTTTGCTTTAATTCCTGTGAAGCACCTGAGGGGTTAATAAACTTATTGAATGTGGATTTGATGAGGGGTGCAGTTTTAAAAATTGTCATTTTGGGTATTTTATGTCATATAGGCCCCTCAAAGTCACTTGAAGTTTTGTAAATTTTGTTGGCAAAATTAGAAATAGCTGAAAAACTTAACCCTCCTAACTTCAAAAAAATTATGTTTAAAAAATTATGCTAGTGTAAAGTAGAGATGTGGTAAATTTTATTTATATATTTTGTACAGCATGACTAACTGGTTTAAGGATATAGAAATTGAAAGTTTAAAAATTGTGAAATTTTCGTCAAAATTTCTAATATTTTCACCAATGACCTCTTGATTTGTTTGGGCGGCAGACACATACTATGCTTTTGTAAGTGATAATGCTACAGTCACCTGTTTTCTGCTAGACCAACAAACTGAACTTTCTCCAAGCTTGAACAAATAGCTCAAAAAATTGTCAATTTACAATCACTTAAGTCCTTAATTCACCAGCCCAGTCTGCATAAGATATAGCCTGTGAGTCTTAAGCCCCTTTATCACATAGCGAGATCGCTAGCGAGACCGCTGAAGCGTCACCGATTTTGTGACACAACAGTGATCTCACCAGCGACCTCGCTTTGTGTGACACGCAGCGGCGACCGGCCCCCCCGCTGGATATCTGTGATCGTGCGCGAAAAGCCTGGGCCATTTTTTCATCGTTGGCGTCCCGCTGGCCAGCGCGCATCACTGTGCTTGACGCCGACGAGCGATCTCTTCAGTGATGCAGAACTCAGGGATGCAGGCAGGAATCGTTCACAAACGCTGCTGTGTCACAAGGTACCAACAACCACCGAGGATCGCTGGACTGTTGTTGCATCGCTGAAGAGATTTGCCTGTTTGGCAGCTTACTAGCGATCATTTAGTGACACAGCAGCAATCCTTACCAGGTTGTATCGTTGTCGGGATCGCTGGTGCGTCGCTAAGTGTAACGGGACCCTAAGATCTCCAATTGCAGATTGTTAAATTTATGTCTTGAGCCTCTTTCAAATATAGAACTCTCTTAACAGCATTCCAGTTTTTAGAATCATAGTTGCTATAGATAGCCCCCACTGCCTTTCTGTGTTTCTCATTGTTAGGTAATAGATCATCTTCTCCATCCAACTTTAAGTAGGAAGGAGCCATTGGAGTTGGTATATCTTTGGCTTCTGACATTCCAAATTGATTCAGAATTGAGTTGATTTTTGCACTTTGGTTTAGAAGAAAACTTTCATCTTCTTCTCTTTGGACCTGGATTGCTAGTTATTATGTCACACACATTTCCAAAGGTCTTTAGTTTAACAATTGATGTAGTTTGGTGAGTTTCCAAGTTTGACGTTGAGGAACGGACTTCATTTCCTCATTAGCAGCATTAATCCAATTCAGTATTTCATGGACAGGTAGTTGTTGCATCTCATCCCATGACTGTGTCTATTACTCAAGCAGTATTTTAACAAAGTATGATAGTCGCTTAGCTGGTATACCCTTGATTGATCTTGACGATCTCCTGACTTCAAGATAGTCTGATTTTTCTGTTGCGTCTTTAGTAATGGAACAACCTAACCAAACTTCTATATCCTTTTCCTTGTAGTTTGGAAATTGTAACTGAAATTGTTGTTGCTTCAACTGGACTACCGGTATGATGTCATGAAACTTGAGAGACACAAAGTTCTCTTCTTATTGTGGCTTCGTTCATTACTTTGTATTGGGGAGACTTGACAATTAATGTAACCATCTCCCATTTCCTCTCAATTCATACAAGATCACTTTCTCTGACTTTGGTCAAGGTTAAAGAAGAAGCTTCTGTCATTAAGCATATGACTAGTTTCACCAGAGTCTATACACCATTCATGCTTTGACGTACTTGCATTTACAGTAAATGCTTCAGTATTATATTCTTCAGTAAAGACACTTAACGATTTGATGATTATTTTGCTGATTCATTCTAGCTTTGCCCTGATTTCTTGAAGTAAAAACACTCGCTTGTTTCCATCAAATGACTTTTATTTTTGGGTAGATCTTCAGTTTTTAAAGAGGATTCTGTTTTGGATACCCCACTGCTGCTTAGACTTTGTCTTTTGCTTATACTCATCTAATCGTTTTCTTCTGACATACTCCAAAATAAACTCATAATCTGGGTATGCATCTAGTGCAGTTACAAGTGTATCATAGCTTTCCGGTAAATCACTTATTAGTAGTTCAGCAACATGGAAATCCTTTAGATCTTTCCCAATGCCCCTCAGGCACTCCACAATTTCTAGGTTATTTTTTCCTTTTATGTAATCCTGCATAAGTTTGCCCTTATTTAGCTTAGACTGACAGAGGTTTCTCATTATATAGAGCTTAATGCTGAGATTTATCCTTTCATGTACTTTCTGCAGTTGTTCCCACATTTCTTTTGCAGTTTCAAATTTACATACATGCACAATCTGATCATCATCTCTACTGAGGGAGATAGTGGTTTGTGCTTTTTGACCCATCTCTACCCAGTCTTCTGGTAGTTGTAAGGTCTAGACTTTGGTGTGTATTTCCACGCACCTTCTCAGCAGCATCTTTATCTTGAATTTCAAGGATTGGTAGTTTTGGTTAGTCAGATTTGGCACTACTAATTTCACAGATTTACTGCTGGCGGCCATCTTTGCTTCTTCTTAGTATGCTGTTGTTCTCTCTGCTCTGGGTTGTTCTCTGGGTTTTGGGTTTCTGGGGGCTGAGTCTCTGGGCGCATAACCTGTTTGCAGCATTGCACTGTCTAGTCTTTCAACAGTGAATATATATTTATGCAAGAACAAATATAACACAGCTTACAACTGGTATGTCTTATAGCTTAGGATCTTAGCATCATATCTGTCAAAGTAGAATGTGTTCCAGCTATACACACAGTGAGTAAACAGGAACTTCCTGTTGTTTTTTATAACAGTATTTTACTGGCAACAGGGTTGGCACCAGCACCCTCCGCACCAGGGCAAGTGTCAGGGCCCTGAGCAGGAAGGGGTACCCACTCACCGTCATGGACATTGGTGCACTTTGGGTCCCCACCACTTGTTTAGGCCCCCGTTACTTGCAATACTTACCTCTCCCCGTTCCTCCACAGCGCTGTCTTCTGACTGTGACGTTTCAGGACAGAGGGCGCGATGACATCATATTTGTGCACCCTCTGCCTGAATAGTCAGTGCAGCGAGCCGGAAGACAGCAACACTGAGTCCGGAGCAGAGCAGCAGCCAGCGAGCAGAGATGAATATTTCATTTTTTTTAATGTTTGGAGCATTGTATGGGTCCAGCATATACTGGACCATTATATAGGGCCCATCATACACTGGACCATTATATGGGGACCATCATATACTGGAACATTATATGGGGTCCATTATATAGTGGAGCATTATATGGGGCCCATCATATACTGGGGCATTTTATGGTCCCCATCATATACTGGAGCTTTTTATGGGGGCCAGGCATATACTGGAGCATTGTAGGGGACCCATTATATATGGAGCAATGTATGGAACACATCATATACTGGAGCATTATATGGGACCCATCATATACTATATGGAGCATTATATGGGGCCCATCAATTACTCTATGGAGCATTATATATGGCCCATTATGTAAGGAGCAATATATGGGGCTCATTATTCTGTATGGAGCAATATATGGGGTTTATTATGCTGTGTGAAACATTATATGGGGTCCATTATTCTGTATGGAGCAATATATGGGGCTCATTATACTATATGGAGCAATATATGTGGCTCATTATACTGTATGGAGCATTATATTGGGCTTAGAATTTTGTATGGAACACTATGTGGTGCCCATAATACTGTTTGGAGCAATATATGGGGCTCATTATACTGTATGGAGCATTATATGGGGCTCATTATACTGTATGGAGCATTATATGGGGCTCATTATACTGTATGGAGCACTCTGTGGTGCCCATTATACTGTATAGAGCAATATATGGGGCTCATTATTCTGTATAGAGCACTATGTGGTGCCAATAATACTTTATGAAGAAATATATGGTTCTCATTATTCTCTATGGAGCACTATGTGGTGCCCATTTTACTGTATGGAGCAATATATGGATCACATTATTCTGTATGGAGCACTATATGGTGCACATAATACTGTATGGGGGATTATACTGTCTGGTTTCTGACCTATTATAGAATTTATAATAGATATCACTCATGTAATGTAAGAAGTGAAATCTTTGGTATGGTACTATACCTATATTTCTCTGCCGTATCGGTGCATCATGAATCGTGGTATTTGGAGACTCTTTCGCCCGGGGCCCACAAAAACCTGGAGCTAGCTCTGACCGGCAATATAACAATTTTGCTGGAGACAGAAACTCATGCACTATTAAATAGTAGTAAATAGTAGTTGTTGCAATATATACAATAATAAGAATTATTCCATCACTAATAATAGTCGCAAATCTAAATAATGATCTAAATAAAAAAAAAATCATCTCTGATGAAACCCATATTATACTAATGTCACCTTAAAAATCCTCCAAATGTATTAGATTCAGGAGAGTGGTTTCATGGTTCTTACGAGATGGCACGTCACTCCATTGAAACTTCACAAATATAATTCCACTTATGACCCCAACTCCTGGGCATGGGTTTAAGAGCCGGGCTTATATTTTCGCATGTAGTAGTCACTCATTATGATAGGAAACTATTGTTAAAGCATGGTCCGAAACACGTCTCAGCTCACTAACCAATGTTACTTAAAGCTCATTGGTCCTCTTGAAAAATATCTAGCATGTCTCCCACTATCATACTAATCTTTAATAGTATTGGTATTCTCATATTGGCCGAAGGGTTCTTTTGGACCCAATTAAGCTCCAGGTCCAGGGTGTGATTGCAACCCCTACACCTATTGTAGTTACGCCACTTTTTTGTCACCCTACAATCAGCAGCTTGCAGCTTTTCTTGGATAAAATCTGTAAACCCAAATTTTTACTAATCAGACACATGCTTACAGCCAATAGGATTCTGATACCCAGTTCACGGAGATCCAAAAAGTCATCTTTTAAATAGTAGAAACAAATAGTTGACCTAATATTCTGACTCTAGGAATTTACCAGCTGAGAGTTTAGAAACATTCTTTAAAGAGGTCTGGACTCCACTGCATAAACTCTTGACTTCTGATGCAATCCTAAACATAACTTCAGTTGTTGAGCTTTTCTGTAGATAAAGTCAGCTGACCAGCAGTCTAAACCTTCACTCTCATATACTTGTGAGGGATGGATAGGGCCGTAGTCATGGCCGAGGACACCGGTGTATTTGTGCCCTGGCCTCCCATCACATGAAAATAGGCTCCATTACTCTGCATACCTGTGGCTTCACTTTTTGCACCGTCAGGGTCCTCTCTGCGTTGCTGAAGGCTCTCTATGGACGGTTACGCATAAATAGAGACACAGTCCATTTCAACTTTCAAAAGAACAATTTTACTGATTTCCTTACGCAGCACATCCATATTCTTCACAGCATTAACAACAGGTTCCACATTGCACATTTCTTCCTCTTTCCCTGCACTTCTCTCTCTGTCACACAGCACATACCCGGGTCGGACCGTATGGTACTGTTCCTCAGCGTCCTCCCTGTTCAGCTCTGCTACGGATAGATATTCTCTAGTCAGCCTTCGAAGTCAGCTGCCACATGGTGAGCGACCTGCCCTGTTGTACTGTCTCCTGCGGTGGCACAGTGTCCTCCCGGGCCAATCTTACTGCATCTGGGGGTTAACTCAGCTGTTTCGCCCCGGATCTGAGGGCATCAGCCCATGCGATAAGTTGCCACATTATGGAACCACCTGCGTCCCTGTACTCCCACTGTTTCTGTCTTAAGCTTCTGTTCCAAGACTGCTGTGGCCCACTGCTGCGGATGGCTGGGCTTCTCCCTTAACAAACGTTGCGTGGTCACTGCTATCATTCTGGGCTCTATAGCCTGTGCAGGCGGTTTAGACACCCTGGTCCGACTCACTACTTTGAGGAAGTCTTCCCTCTCTTAGCTTCAGTTGACCCCTCCAAGTTTAACTGCTTTCACTATGCTATATTACATCAACTATACTGCCCCATCTAGTGGACAGAAATGGGTACTACACTTTCCCTAATAACAGGTACAAAAAATAACAAATATATATATTATGTACATAGCAGCATTGTTATAACACTAAGGAAGGGAGTGAGGTATTACACGGTCCCGGTACACCCCTTACATACTTGCCGTGATATCTGATTGACTATTCACTTGAAACACCTCAAAAAACTTGGTTTGGCACATCTTTAATTTTGCTGATAAATGTTAATGTTTGTTAACCAATTGCTTTGATAGTACTCAACGTCTGTATTATCCGCTATTACTGCATTGACTGTTATTTTTAAAAATCAACAAAAATAATTTATAAAGAAAGTTTGCATTAAGTGATATGGTAAACTGTGCCAAGAAATGCATGGATGGAGAAAAACAGGATAGAGTTGCATGTAGCGTATGAATGAATGCATACGACTAATAAATTATTAATGAGACTTGAATGTTCGAGTTGCCGCTCTGTACCGGACCCTCTACTTGCCTTGTGCCCTTTGTAAGAGCGGGCGTCTTCTTATGTGGCAGGGGTGACTTTGAACCCCCTTATACACCAGTGCATATGTCCAACTACTAAGTCTACACCCCTGGATGAGGATTGTGCAAGAGATAATTATTATTTTTATTTTTATATCAACCTTTGTTAAATAAAGAGGTAAAGAGTAAAGAGGTATTCACTTTTGTCACTGAATCCTTCCTTTACGTTGTATGGGTATTTTCACAGTGTGAATATAGACGACTACATTCTGTGCATTATTTATTACTTTCAGAAATTATGCAAATTTGTAAAATATTGAAAAATGTCTCTAAACTATTTTTTACAAACAAATTTCTTACCGGTAACCCAAGAAACTTTATCACTCCTAACAGAACAGCATGGCAAGAAGGAGCCTAAATTAACAAGGGCTCCTTGGAAATTGTGCTTCATCCTTGATAAACATCCTCTGTCACCTTTAGATGCTCTGCAACAAAGAGACAATGAAATGCATGTCTTATGGAGGTCACAACAAACAGTTAATCCATATGTACCTGCATAGGTGGTCTAGTTTGTTCAGGTATTCCATAATAAAACTATATGATGCAAGTCATTACCGGTTTTGGATGGGAAGATGGCTTTATATTCAGAAATTAATGGGTTTGTCCATTTTAAAATGTTATTGTTCCATAGAGTTGTAGAGGTCCATAATATCAAACGGAGCTGTTGTACGCCCTCCCCGGGTACAGCACTGCCTGTCTGCTGCTGCTCCCATCTTTGTTGGTTGGCAGCTGCAGTGAAATCACTTCTATAACACTCGTGTTTGGGTTCACCAGGTCAGGTGGATCCGCTAAGCTTCTGGTACGGTTGGACACAGGGATCACATGCTTTGGTGCAGCTTCAAGGTGATGCGTGGAATCGTAAGGATTAAGACTAACTGGAAATTCAGGATCAGTTGAACAGATGGACTGGAACCCAACATGGATGAATGCAAGCTGAAACACGGTAGCACGTACCAAACAAGGAACACTAAAGTCTCACTCCCAAGACACAGATGTGTGTGTTTCAATGGGGTTTAAATGAGGTGTAAAGAGATGTTGTCATTGATCCACGTCGAGCAACCTGCAAAACCCAACATGGAGCGAAGAAGAGGCCAGTGGACCCAGAAGAATGGAGTGTAGCCTGGGATACCCAAGGACAAGTGTGCAACAGCTTGTAACCACTGCAGCCTGTCTTTGGGTTTAGCTGTTCTGCTGATGTAGCTGGTACCAACTACTGAGTCCAGTGATTGGCTGCAGCAGTTACTAGACCTGTAGTTGTGATGTTACTGCTGCAGCCGGTCAACAAAGACTGGATCGGCAGAGAAGAAGCAGCACTATAAGTTGGGAGGGAGACTAACAGCTCTAAATGAAAGAGCAGGAGGGCCTGTTTTAGTAAGCTGTTCACTAAAATAGTGTGTAAAGGCAGCAGCTAGTGGGTTATTTTGCATTTTGTGCAGGACCACAGATTTTCTAAAACTAGCCTTGGTTATATTTGTATTGTGGACAGCTGTGGTATGAGGGCAGTATTGCTGCTTTGTATATACAGTGGGGAAAAAAGTATTTAATCAGCCACCAATTGTGCAAGTTCTCCCACTTAAAAACATGAGAGGCCTGTAACGGACATCATAGGTAGACCGCAACTATGAGAGTCAAAATGAGAAAACAAATCCAGAAAATCACCTTGTCTGATTTGGCAAGATTTATTTTGCAAATTAGGGTGGAAAATAAGTATTTGGTCATTAACAAAAGTTCATCTCAATATTTTGTTATATATCCTTTGTTGGCAATGACAGAGGTCAAACGTTTTCTGTAAGTCTTCACAAGGTTGGCACATACTGTCGGTGGTATGAAAAAAAATCAGAAAAAAGCGCATTATGAACGTGCAAAATCACAATTTTTATTCATAATTATAAAAAGACAAAAAACCACATGTACATATTACAAAATTACAAAGAAGGTGCCAATAGTGCAAAGTCATGAGCCCAAGTGAAAAAAGTAACACTTATTTTTTAGTATAGCATATCTGTCACTTGAATTAGCATGTAACGACATTTTTTGTAATATGTCACTTTAATATTACACTTGACACGTTTATGTTTTTGTCATTCTATATTAGCATGCTTGTCACTTGAATTTGCATGTCTCACTTCTGCCGATTTTTGTTCTTGGCACTGATGTATATTTTGATCACTATGACGTTTAATTGCAGCCTGTTATTATATTTGCATATCTCTTATGATCACATATGTGGGGATATGTGATGGTATAACTATTTTGTATGTGTGTGTTCCAGCTTTGATAGTTGCGCTAGGTGCAATTCCTGGCTGGTGCGCATGCGCGTTCGGCTTCAGGCATGTCTTCAGGTGACGGTGCCAGTCCACCACGGTGGGCGTCGCGCGGCCCTGATGTCTCTGCCCACGTACCCCACGTGGGTCGCGAAGTCGGGTCCGGCCGTGTGGCTCCCCGTTGTGGCGCCTTCCCTGACGACATTTGACCCGGATGCGTGGGTGGCACATGCGCTGACATACAGCCACTGCAGCAGCGTCGTCTCGGTGAGGAGACCTTAATAAACTACAACTACCAGCATCCTCCAGGCTTATTTCCTGTCCTCTATGATTGGATGTTTTGTATGTATGATTCTTGTGATTGGCTAGATGTGCACAAACATGTGCACAAACAGAATTCTTTCGGCATAATAAACTACAAATACCATCATTCTTTGGGCCTATTGTTTGATGTATGTGATTGGTTAATTTTTTTTGAGGTAAAGCAGGATTGGTTAAGGGAGATATTTAATGAGCTTGCTGAGGTCATGATGCCACTATCCCTGACGAAGGCACGACGCTGAAACGCGCGTCGGGGAAGCGGCACCATCACTGCAAGCTTGGTAGGTCACTACTATGGATGTTTCTTTGATATGATTCTTTGCATCTAGTAGCACAACTCTGATGATTTCTATGTATGGGACTATTTTTTACTGAGGCTGTTAGTACAATGTATAATTACATGGAATCCATGAATATAACGATACAATAATCCTTACATGCCCAGTGTTGGTGTCGCTTTTGTAGTTCATTTGGGCTCATGACTTTGCACTATTGGCACCTTCTTTGTAATTTTGTAATAAGTACATGTGGTTTTATGTCTTTTTATAACTATGAATAAAAATTGAGATTTTGCACGTTCATTATGCGCTTTTTCTGATTTTTTCATATATATGTCCGTAGAACAGCTTCATATTTGGTATGACTGGAATTATTATGGTTATTTATGAATTTTGGTAGTTTGCTGGGGTTAATTTCTAACAGTGTTGCTACTGTAGGTGGTATATTGGCCCATTCCTCCATGCAGATCTCCTCTAGAGCAGTGATGTTTTGGGCCTGTCGCTGGGCAGCACGGACT
This sequence comes from Dendrobates tinctorius, assembly GCF_039654945.1. NCBI lineage: Eukaryota > Metazoa > Chordata > Amphibia > Anura > Dendrobatidae > Dendrobates > Dendrobates tinctorius. The sequence goes on from NW_027361684.1 coordinate 34,395,941, forward strand.
TTCAAATCCCTCCAAAGGTTTTCTATAGGGTTGAAATCTGAAGACTGGCTAGGCCACTTCAGGACCTTATGCTTCTTACGCAGCCACTCCTTTGCTGCCCTGGTGGTGTGCTTGGGATCATTATCATGCTGAAAGACCCATCCATTTTTCATCTTCAATGCCCTTGCTGATGAAAGGAGGTTTGCAATCAAAATCTCACGATACATGGCCCCATACCTTCTTTCATGTACATGGATCAGTCATCCTGGTCCATTTGCAAGGAAACAGTCCCAAAGCATGATTTTGTCACCCCCACGCTTCACAGTAGGTATGATGTTCTTTGGATGCAACTCAGCATTCTGTCTCCTCCAAACACAACAAGTTTTGTTCCTACCAAACAGTTCTACTTTGGTTTCATCAGACCATATAACATTCTCCCAATACTCTTCTGGATAATCCAAATGCTCTCTAGCAAACTTCAGACGGGCCCGGACATGTACTGGTTTAAACAGGGGGGCACGTCTGACACTGCAGGATCTGAGTCCCTGGTGGCGTAGTGTGTTAGCCTTTGTTATGGTGGTCCCATCTCTATGCAGGTCATTCACTAGGTCCCCCCGTGTGGTTCTGGGGTTTTTGCTCACTGTGCTTGTGATCATTTTAACCCTATGGGGTGAGATCTTGCATGGAACCCCACATCGAGGGAGATTATCAGTGGTCTTGTATGTATTCCATTTAGTTTTTATTGCTCCCACAGTTGATTTCATCACACCAGGCTGTTTGCCTATTGCAGATTCAGTCTTCCCAGTCTTTGTTTCTGGTGTCCTTCGACAGCTCTTTGGTCTTCACCATAGTCAGGGGTGAACCTAGCCTCTCTGCCGCCTGAGGTGAACTGCACAACGGCGCCCCCCCTAGTAAATTTTTAAAATCGGTAGTAATTAATCTGGTTCATACAGATTCATGTCTATCCTGTAAAAATTTGTATAATAGTGGACATTTTAATTTAGAGAAATAGAGAAAAGATGTCTGAACACAAGGATATCAGCGCCATCACTGCACATACAAGAACCACACAGAAGAATCCAGAAGAGGGGTCTATATATCGCACACGATGTGTATGACCTGTATACACCATACGCTACACTCTATATACCGCACATGATGTGTATGACCTGTATACACCATACACTACAGTTTATATACCACACACGATGTGTATGGCCTGTATACACCATATACTACACTCTATACACCTCACACGATGTGTATGACCTGTATACACCATACACTCCACTCTATATACCGCACACGATGTGTATGACCTGTATACACCATACACTCCACTCTATATACCGCACACGATGTGTATGACCTGTATACACCATACACTCCACTCTATATACCGCACACGATGTGTATGACCTGTATACACCATACACTCCACTCTATATACCGCACACGATGTATATGACCTGTATACATCATACACTACAGTCTATATATCGCACATGATGTGAAAATAGTCATTTTTCATTAAGCTGGGGCTATATGTTGACTTTGGCCATGAAACAGTAGCTTCTATAATGCAGGTGAATGGGGTCGCATTGTGACCCGCTAGGTACCGCCACAAAGAATCAGAACCAGTTGGATTTTTTTAAAACTTGATTGTCACAGTTGCAATACCTTGTTGGTCATAATGCGACCCCGTCAATGGAGCAGCAGTAGCCTAGAGCAATTTTTGGCCGTTTATGTCACAGTCAATGTCACCTTCTTTGATGTAATGGACGTGAAAGGTATATAAATGCTATTCAAAACAATGTACATATTTTATGACATTTTCTTAGTAAATATTAATATAAAACTGATTAGCTGTGGTGCGGGGGGGACCAACTTAACCCCTTAACGACCGCCGATACGCCTTTTAACGGCGGTAATTAAGGGTACTTAAACCACAGCGCCGTTAATTCACGGCGCTGTGATTTAAGTGAATAGCGCCCCCCAGTGTCGGATTTTCTCCGGGGTCTCGGCTGCCAGGGGTAGCCGAGACCCCAGAGAACATGAATCGGTCGGTTTTTACCGACCCCCGCTTTTGCGATCGCCGTTATTAACCCTATAACGGCGACCGCAAAAAAAAAAAAAGCCGCGATTTTACATTTAATTTCTCTTTCCTCTGATGTGATCGCACATCAGAGGATAGAGAAATAGGGTCCCCGATCCCCCCGGTCCCCTCCCGGTACCTCTCCCTTGTCCTCCGTCCCCTCCCGGTGGTCCCGCGCCCGCCGGCGTCATCCGATGGGCGCCACCATCTTGAAAATGGCGGGCGCATGCGCAGTGCGCCCGCCGGGAATCTGCTGGCTCCGGCTGGTAGATTCCATTCATTATTTTGATCACCATGATAAACGATCATAGTGATCAAAATAATAAAAATAGTACATAACCCCCCTTTTATCACCCCCTTATTCTGGCACACATAATGAAATAAAAAAAATATTTTTTTTTTCAGTTTTCCATAAGGGTTAGGGTTAGGGTTAGGCTAGGGTTAGGGCTAGGGCTAGGGTTAGGGGTTAGGGTTGGGCTAGGGTTAAGGGTTAGGGTTGGGGCGAACTAGGATTAGGGTTAGGAATTAGGGTTGGGATTAGGGTTAGGGGTGTGTTGGGGTTAGGGTTGGAGCAAGAATTGAGGGGTTTCCACTATTTACCAACTTTGGGGGTCTAAAAAAAATCACTTTTGTGGAAATAAAAAAGACTTTTTATTTTCACGGCTCTGCGTTTATAAACTTCTGTGGCGCGCTTGGGGGTTCAAAGTGCTCACCACACATCTAGATAAGTTCCTTAGGGGGTCTAATTTCCAAAATGGGGTCACTTGTGGGGGGTTTCCACTGTTTAGGCCCATCAGGGGCTCTGCAAACGCAACATGATGCCCGCAGACCATTCCATCAAAGTCTGCATTCCAAAATGGCACTCCTTCCCTTCCGAGCTCTCCCATGCGCCCAAACAGTGGTTCCCCCCCACATATGGGGTATCAGCGTACTCAGGACAAATTGCATAATAACTGTGGGGGTATGATTTCTCCTGTTACCCTTGTAAAAATAAAAATTTGGGGGTGAAAAGATCATTTTTGTGGAAAAAAAATGGATTTCTTATTTTCACGGCTCTACGTTATAAACTTCTGTGAAGCACTTGAAGGTTCAAAGTGCTCACCACACATCTAGATAAGTTCCTTCATGGGTCTAGTTTCCAAAATGGAGTCACTTGTTGGGGGTTTCCACTGTTTAGGCCCATCAGGGGCTCTGCAAACGCAACATGATGCCCGCAGACCATTCCATCAAAGTCTGCATTCCAAAATGGCACTCCTTCCCTTCCAAGCTCTCCCATGCACCCAAACAGTGGTTCCTCCCCACATATGGGGTATCAGCGTACTCAGGACAAATCGCATAATAACTGTGTGGGTATGATTTCTCCTGTTACCCTTGTAAAAATAAAAATTTGGGGGCGAAAAGATCATTTTTGTGGAAAAAAAAATGGATTTCTTATTTTCACGGCTCTACGTTATAAACTTCTGTGAAGCACTTGAAGGTTGAAAGTGCTCACCACACATCTAGATAACTAGAACTACTGATGGAGTCATTTTGACTCCTTTCGTTTTTTATTTCTCTTCTGTGACTACATTTTTCAGAATTCCGGCTTGAAACTCGGTGACTTGTCCTCAAATATGATGTGAAAAAAGATTTTGTGAGAATAAATAATTTTGGTGAAAAATTTGCGCGTTTTTTTCAAAATTTACCAAGAACTACTGAACAGAGTCATTTTGACTCCCTACTATATTTTGAGGTCCTTTTGTCACTAAATGTTGCTATAAAGTTTTGTGCATAATTTTTTCACTCTGTCTTATTTACCCTGATGTTCATATAGATGTAGTTCAATTTACATGTCAACTTTTCACATTTTTCTTGTGTTTTACCTGCTTGTATTACTGTGTAATACTGAACAAAATAGCTTGTTTACTCTAGGCTCTTATCTTATCAGATTTGATGAGAAATCTACTCGATCGGAGAGACTGCAAATGGACAAGTTTGCTCTATTTTCTACTGTGTGGGACAGGTTTATTGAAAATTGTATTGCGTGTTACAAACCTGGCCCATACATAACGGTGGTTGAGCAACTTTTCCCAAGCAAAACTAGGTGTCCATTCACGCAGTACATGCCTTCCAAACCAGATAAATATGGCCACAAATATTGGCTAGCTGTTGATAAGGAGAGCAAATATCTGGCAAATGGCTTCCCTTATCTAGGCAAAAGATGACACACGCCGTGCTGAGGACCGTTTAGCTGACCATGTGGTAATGAAGTTATTGGACCCGTTTTTGAAAAAAGGTCGCAATGTTACAACCGATAATTATTTTACTTCAGTAAAATTAGCTAAACAGCTAAAAAGCAAAGGAACAACCATCGTGGGAACACTGAACAAGATAAGGCGAGAAGTGCCTAAAGAAATAAAATCCATGAAAGAGGAATTGTACAACACTAAAGTGTTTAGAAATGAAGACAATTTTACACTTACAGTATATCAAGGAAAGCCCAACAAAAATGTTGTCATTTTGAGTTCCGTCCATCCAGATGTTGTTGTTGCGTCTGATTCCGCTAAAAAAACTCCAGAAACGGTAAAGTTTTACAATGAAACAAAATATGGAGTAGATGTAGTGGATCAGATGGCACGAAAATATACCACACGAACATGCACAAGGAGATGGCCTGTTCATGCATTTGAAAATGCCTTAGACTTTGCGGGTATAAATGCATGGATAATATTCAAGGAGATTACCCACCAAAAAATGTCACGCAAGGCATTTTTGCAAACGCTTGTGAGAGAGTTGAGTGGTCCTTATGTCACAGATAGGGAAAAGGGTTCCACGTCCCAAGTTTCTACATGCTCAGAAGTGATGGTTCAAACAAAATTTTGCCAGATCAAAGAAAAGTGCAAGAAAAATAGATCTGTCGGCAATTGTAAGACTTGTGGTAAGTCTTTGTGTGGGCAATGTACTGCCATAAATCAAAGGCAATGCCTAAAATGCGAAACACCAAATGTTTAGAAGGTGAATTCTGCGCCATATTTTCATTTTTATGCTCCTCCACCTACATTTTCTCTGCTTTTTGTTCTTCAGTTGTTTATATGTGTGCACTTGAATAAAAAAAATGTTTGAAAAACGTCTATTATAATTATTGTTATTTTCTGTAGAAAAATAAGAAAAGCAGAAAAAAAACAATCAAAAGCATTACTGTTGGATCTCACAATAATAATACATTACAAAAAATATAATTATTAATAAATAACCAAAAATGAAACTCTAAAAATAAACGAAAACAAGCAAGGAGTCAAAATGACTCCTTTCAGTAGTTCTAGGCGGGGTCACGAGTCCAGTAGTCCTAGTGGTCTAGTTTCCAAAATGGGGTCACTTGTTGGAGTTTTCCACTGTTTAGGCACACTAAGGGCTCTCCGAACGCAACATGGCATCCGATCTTAATTCCAGCCAATTCTGCGTTGAAAAAGTCAAACGGTGCTCCATCCCTTGCGAGCTTTGCCGTGTGCTGAAAAAGGGGTTTACCCCCACATATGGGGTATCGGCGTATTCAGGAGAAATTGTACAACAAATTTTGTGGTTGATTTTCTCTTTTAACACTTGTGAAAATAAAAAAAATTGGTTCTGAAGTAATTTTTTTCCAAAAAAAAGTTAAATGTTAATTTTTTCCATCCACATTGCTTTCGTTCCTGTGAAGCACTTAAAGGGTTAATAAACTTCTTGAATGTGGTTTTGAGCACCTTGAGGGGTCTAGTTTTTAGAATGGTGCCACTTTTGGGTATTTTCTGTCATGTACACCCCTCAAAATGACTTTAAATATGATGTGGTCCCTAAAAAAAATGGCTTTGTAAATTTTGTTGTAAAAATGAGAAATCGCTGGTCAACTTTTAACCCTTATAACTTCCTAACAAAAAAAATTTTGCATCCAAAATTGTGCTGATGTAAAGTAGACATGTGGGAAATGTTATTTATTAAGAAATTTATGTGACAAATCTCTCTGATTTAAGGGCATAAAAATTTAAAGTTTTAAAATTGCAAAATTTTAAATTTTTTTGCCATATTTCTGTTTTTTTCATAAATAAACACAAGACTTATCGAAGAAATTTTACCACTAACATGAAGTACAATATGTCACGAAAAAACAATCTCAGAATCAGCGGGATCCATTAAAGCGTTCCAGAGTTATAACCTCATAAAGGGACAGTGGTCAGAATTGTAAAAATTGGCCTGGTCATTAAGCTGCAAACTGGCTCTGTCGCTAAGGGGTTAAGACCCCCTTAAATCCCCAAATAGTCACTCTACATTAAGGCTATGTGCCCACGTAGCGTTTTCCATGCAGAATATCCTGAGCGGAAACGCACACCCTCCTCCCAGGAAAACGCATGCGTTTTATGAAGCGCTTTTGTAAACGCTTTTGACGCTTTTCTTAAGTGTTTTCCTATGCGTTTTTGCTATACAATTGAATGTATGCGGAAACGTGTGCGTTACCGCAAAATTATTGAACATGCTGCGTTTTTTCCGCTTAGCGCTTCCGCAGCGGAAAAAACGCACCATTAGCACAACATGTGCAGATTCCATTATATTACATTGGATGCTTTTCTTAAGCGTTTCCGCAGCAGAAACGCTTGTCTAAAAGCGCTGCGGAAACGCTTAACCCCTTCCTGCCATCCGACGTACTATCCCGTCCACGGTACCCGGGCCCGTATGACCGGGGACGGGATAGTACGTCGGTGCGATCAGCGGCGCCCACGTGGTGAGCGCCGCTGATCGCGGCCGGGTGTCAGCTGATTATCACAGCTGACACCCGGCACTATGTGTCAGGGGCGGTCACGGACCACCCCCGACACGTTAACCCCTTGCACACCGCGATCAAACATGATCGCGGTGTACCGGGAGTTAAAGGGAAGCATCGGCAGGGAGGGGGCTCCCTCCGTGCTTCCCTGAGCCCCCCACGGCAGCGCAATGTGCAGCGCTGCTGCGGGGGGCTTCTATCCTCCAGGCCCCTGAATCCAAGATGGCGACGGGGGCCTTCGGGGACCTGAGGAAGCTGGCTTCCTCAGTGCCTGCAAAGCGCAGGCAAGAGGAAGTCTGCTTCAATGCCTGTGACAGATTGCTGATCTGTCACAGTGATGTGACAGATCAGCGATCTGTCACAGGACAGTGATGTCCCACCTGGGACTATGTAATAAAGTAAAAAAAAAAGTAAAAAAAAATGTAAAAATAAATAAAAAAAAATCGCCAAATAAATTAGTAAAAAAAAAAAAAATATTCCCCAATAAATTCATTTTTTGAAAATAATAAAAAAAACAAACAATAAAAGTACACATATTAGGTATCGCCGCGTCCGTAATGACCCACCCTATAAAACTGTCCCATTAGTTAACCCTTTTAGCGAACCCCTTAAAAAATAAAAATAAAAAACGAAGCAAAAAATAATGATTTATTATCATACCACCAAACAAAAAGTGTAATAACGCGCAATCAAAAAGACGCATATAAATATCCATGGTACCGCTGAAAACGTCATCTTGTCCCGCAAAAAACGAGCCACCACACAGCATCATCAGCGAAAAAATAAAAAAGTTATAGCTCACAGAATAAAGCAATGCAAAAATAATTATTTTTTATATAAAATAGTTTTCATTGCATAAAACCGACAAAAACATAAAAAAAGACCTAAATGAGGTATCGCTGTAACCGTACTGACCCGAAGAATAAAACCGCTTAATCAATTTTACCGCACGCGGAACGGTGTAAACGCACCCCCCCAAAAGAAATTCATGAAACGCTGGTTTTTGCTCATTCTGCGTCCCAAAAATAGGAATAAAAAGCGATCAAAAAATGTCACGTGCCCGAAAATGGTACCAATAAAAACGTCAACTCGTCCCGCAAAAAATAAGACCTCACATGACTCGGTGGGTCAAAATACGGAAAAATTATAGCTCACAATATGTGGTGATGCAAAAACTATTTTTACAATAAAAAGCGTCTTTTAGCGTGCGACAGCCGCCAAAAATAAAAACCGCCATAAATAGTAAATCAAACCCCCCGTTATCACCCCCTTAGTTAGGGAAAAATAATAAAACTAAAAAAAAAGTATTTATCTCCATTTTCCCGTTAGGGTAAGGCCGTGTGCACACGCTGCGGATTAGGTGCGGATTCATCCGCGCGGATTTTGTAAAATCCGCAGGTGAAACCGCAGGTCAAAAGACCTGCGGTTTTACCTGCAGATTGCTCTGCGGTTTTGTCCTGCGGTTTTTCATCTCCTCAATAGAGGAGATGGCAAACCGCAGGAGAATCCGCAGAAAGAATTGACATGTCAATTCTTTCTGCGGATTGAAAACCGCAGATAATCCGCGCGGAAAATTCCGCACCGTCTGCACTGCGGTTTTTGATTCCCATAGGGAATCATGGTACTGGGGTCCGCAGCAGCCAAAACCGCTGCGGAACCGCAGCAAAATCCGCAGCGTGTGCACACAGCCTTAGGGTTAGGGCTAGGGTTAGGGTTAGGGCTAGGGTTAGGGCTAGGGTTAGAGCTAGGGTTAGAGCTAGGGTTAGGGTTAGGGGTGTGTTGGGGTTAGGATTGGAGTTATAATTGGGGGTTTCCACTGTTTGGGCACATCAGGGGCTCTCCAAATGCAACATGGCGTCTGATCTCAATTCCAGCCAATTCTGAGTTGAAAAAGTCAAATGGTGCTCCTTCCCTTCCAAGCTCTGCCATGCGCCCAAACAGTGTTTTACCCCCACATGTAGGGTATCAGCCTACTCAGGACAAATTGCAAAACAATTTTTGGGGTCCAATTTCTCCTGTTACCCTTAGGAAAATAAAAAATTGTGGGCAAAAATATCATTTTTGTGGAAAAAAATGATTTTTTTATTTTCACGTCCGAGTGTTATAAACTTCTGTGAAGCACTTGGGGGTTCAAAGTGCTCACCACACATCTAGATAAGTTCCGTGGGGGGTCTAGTGTCCAAAATGGGGTCACTTGTGGGGAGTTTCAATAGTTTAGGTACATCAGGGGCTCTCCAAACGCACACGACACCCGCAGACCATTCCATTAAAGTCTGCATTCCAAAACGTCACTGCTTCCCTTCCGAGCCCCGACGTGTGTCCATTTTTATTTTCCCAAGGGTACCAGGCCAAATTGGACCAACTTTTGGGGTCCAATTTCTCCTGGTACCCTTGGGAAAATAAAAAAATGGTGACTAAAAGATCATGTTTGTGGAAAAAATACGAATTTTTTATTTTCACGCCCGGGCGTTATAAACTTCTGTGAAGCACTGGAGGGTTCAAAGTGCTGACCACACATCTAGATAAGTTCCTTGGGGGGTCTAGTTTACAAAATGGTGTCATTTGTGGGGGGTTTCCACTGTTTAGGTACATTAGGGGCTCTCCAAAGGCAACATGACACCCGCAGACCATTTCATCAAAGTCTGCATTCCAAAACGTCACTACTTCCCTTCCGAGCCCCGACGTGTGCCCATACAGTAGTTTTCTCCCACATATGGGGTATCAGCATACTCAGGACAAATTGGACAACAACTTTTGGGGTCCAATTTCTCCTGGTACCCTTGGGAAAATAAAAAAATGGTGACTAAAAGATCATGTTTGTGGAAAAAATACGAATTATTTATTTTCACGCCCGGGCATTATAAACTTCTGTGAAGCACTGAGGGGGTCAAAGTGCTCACCACACATCTAGATAAGTTCCTTAGGGGGTCTAGTTTCCAAAATGGTGTCATTTGTGGGGGATTTCCACTGTTTTGGTACATCAGGGGTTTTCCAAACGCGACATGGTGTCCGATCTCAATTCCAGCCAAAAACGTCAAATGGCGCTGCTTCCCTTCCGAGCTCTGCCATGCGCCCAAATAGTGGTTTACCCCCACATGTGGGGTATCAGCGTACTCAGGACATATTGCACAATAACTTTTAAGGTCCTGTTACCCTTGGAAAAATAAGAATTGAGGGTGAAAAGATCATTTTTGTGGAAAAAATATGATTTTTTAATCGTATGGCTGTATGTTATAAACTTCTGTGAAGCCCATGGGGGTTCAAAGTTCTCACCACACATCTAGATAAGTTCCTTAGGGGGTCTAGTTTCCAAAATGGTGTCATTTGTGGGGGGTTTCCACTGTTTTGGTACATCAGGGGTTTTCCAATCGCGACATGGTGTCCGATCTCAATTCCAGCCAAAAACGTCAAATGGCATTGCTTCCCTTCCGAGCTCTGCCATGCGCCCAAATAGTGGTTTACCCCCACATGTGGGGTATCAGCGTACTCAGGACAAATTGCACAATAACTTTTAGGGTCCTGTTACCCTTGGGAAAATAAAAATTGGGGTGAAAAGATCATTTTTGTGGAAAAAATATGATTTTTTAATTGTACCGCTGTACGTTATAAACTTCTGTAAAGCCCTTGTGGGTTCAAAGTTCTCACCACATATCTAGATAAGTTCCTTGGGGGGTCTAGTTTCCAAAATGGGGTCACTTGTAGGGGGTTTCCACTGTTTAGGTACATCAGGGACTCTCCAAACGTGACATGGCGTCCGATCTGAATTCCAGCCAATTTTGCATTGAAAAAGTCAAACGGCGCTCCTTCCATTCTGAGCTCTGCCATGCGCCGAAACAGTCGTTCCCCCCCACAAATCAGGTATCAGCGTACTCAGGACAAATTGCACAATAACTTTTGCAGTCCAATTTCTCCTGTTACCCTTGGTAAAATAAAAAAAATTGAACCTGAAGTATTTTATTTGTGAAAAAAAGTTAGATGTTCATTTCTTTTTAAATATTCAAAAAAATTCCTGTGACGCACCTAATGGGTTAATAAACTTCTTGAATGTGGTTTTGAGCACCTTAAGGGGTTCAGTTTTTAGAATGGTGTCACTTTTGGGTATTTTCTATCATATAGACCCCTCAAAGTGGCTTCAAATGTGATGTGGTCCTAAAAATAAAATGGTGTTGTAAAAATGAGAAATCGCTGGTCAACTTTTAACCCTTATAACTTCCTAACAAAAAAAAATTTTGGTTCCAAAATTGTGCTGATGTAAAGTAAACATGTGGGAAATGTTAGTTATCAAGTTTTTTGTGTGCCGTATCTCTGTGATTTAAGGGCATAAAAATTCAAAGTTGGAAAATTGCGAAATTTTCAAAATTTTTGCCAAATTTCCATTTTTTTCACAAATAAACGCAAGTTATTTGAATGAAATTTTACCACTAACATGAAGTACAATATGTCACGAGAAAACAATGTCAGAATCACCGGGATCAATGGAAGCGTTCCAGAGTTATGACCTCATAAAGGTACAGTGGTCAGAATTGTAAAAATTGGCCCGGTCATGAACGTGCAAACCACCCTTGGGGGTGAAGGGGTTAAAAAACACAACGTGGGCACACAGCTTAAAAGAGAGATATATGACTGAACTGCAATACCAGACACAGACCATAGACAAGAGGGCGCTAACAAAGCAGAACTTTTCACAATCCCATTAATGTGGTGACCTCATATGTGCAGCCACTGGGAATGGGGAACCTGGTATCCCATGGATGATGGGGTCCTTAAGCCTCCTGCATGACCTAATATTAGCTCAATTATTGATCAAATCTAGCATCACAAATTAGGATTTAGTTCAGAAATAGCCACAAGATGTTCTGCAGCAGCTTGCACCTGCAAACCAAACCATATCACTAAGCAGAGGACATGGAGCATAGTCCTAATAGTCCAAAACTTTACCTACAACCTCTTCAACTTATGGGAATATTTGCTGAATATGTCAATATTGGCCAAGATGTTCTGCAGCAGCTTCCACCTTTACAAAACACACACTGCATCATCAGGTTGAGTTGAGGCCAGGCCTAAGGGTATGTGCACATGTAGTGAAATCTGCTGCGTTTCCGCAGCGGTTTTGGCTCTGCGAAACGCTGCAGATTCTGCTGTGTTGTACAGTACCTTTATTTTCAATTGAAAAAAAAACGCTGTGCACATGCTGCTGATTTTTCCGCGCGGTTTTGCTCCGGTTTACAATCCGCAGCATGTCAATTGTTTGGTGCAGAAACGCTGCAGTTTTGCACCTCATCCATTATGAGGTGTAAAACCGCAGGCAAAACCGCAGATAAACCGCAGGACTTTTGTCCTGCGGATTTACCTGCGGTTTTCTCTCCAAAATCCACACACCCAAAAAAACTACGTGTGCACATACCCATATTTATAGTCCTACTTGGTAAATTACTGCATCATTTCTATCTACAAACTGTAATTGTTCAATTTCTATGGGACTACAAGTCCCAGTACATCAAACACTACATGTGGCCAAGATGTTCTGCAGCAGCCACTCATCTACATTTACCAGCATGTCATAAAAAACTTGTCAACTACACACAGGTTGCAAACCTCATAAAGTGCAACCTTGGCAAGATGTTCTGCAGCAGGAATGCAAGGTAACAATTTGTAGCAGTCCACAAGTTACTGTTGTGGGTCTAGAATCCCCAGCAGGTTTTAGGTAAAGAGTAATAAGCTGTAGCTGCTGGAGAACTAGAAGTCCCAGCATATAAAGCTGGATTAATAGGGAAGAGTAGAAGTGTCTGTGGATTACAAATCCCAGGATATCATAGATTCACTAGATGCATAGTTTGGAGCTAATCATAGTGACCCATGGAAGATGTTCTGCAGCAGCAGCAAGGTAGTAGTACTCACACAGCTCTGCCAGAATGTCTCCTCCAGGAGCTCCAGTTGAACATGGTCCTCAGGGAAGGTGTGGGGGTCTCTCTCTAGGTGCCCGGAGGTCCCCTGTCCTGCTCTCAGCTCTCTTGCTTCACACAGTCACCTGGAGGGCTTCAGACAGCGTTCAGAGGTGTGTTTACATAGCACGCTGTATATGACAGTCTCTGAAACCTGTCTGAACTCCAGCGCACTGCTGGGTGCCATAGCAACGCCAGGGGTCTCAGCCTACTCTGCAGTGTCCCGCCCGCCCCCTGTCAGCTGTGTGTGTCCGCCTGGCCGGCCGGCCGCTCTCAAAGTCCTACTTCTTTCACTGTGCGCCCCTGCTTCTAGGGGGGCAACTGCCCCACGGTGGGTAGTACGCCCATGGCTGGGACTGGGAGTTCTAATTCTCCCTGTGCCTCTGTTGCATAGCACTTATCTGACTGCATGGGGCGGCGCCACGCTGCCGCCCCCTCCTGAGTGCCGCCTGAGCTCACTTCTCAACTTGGTTCATGGATGATGCGGCCCTGACCATAGTGGAGTTTGGAGTGTGACTGTTTGAGGTTGTGGACAGGTGTCTTTTATACTGATAACGAGTTCAAACAGGTGCCATTACTACAGGTAATGAGTGGAGGACAGGGGAGCCTCTTAAAGAAAAAGTTACAGGTCTGTGAGAGCCAGAAATCTTGCATGTTTTTAGGTGACCAAATACTTATTTTCCACCATAATTTGAAAAATAAATCTTGCCAAATCAGACAAGGTGATTTTCTGAATTTGTTTTTTTCATTTTGACTCTCATAGTTGTGGTCTACCTATGATGTCAATTACAGGCATCTCTCATCTTTTTAAGTGGGAGAACTTGCACAATTGGTGGCTGATTAAATACTTTTTTTTTAATTTTTTTTTTCAATTTTTTTAGTCAATTGTTGTTATTATTATTATTATTATTTATTCCATGGCGCTTTACATGTGAGGAGGGGTATACATAATACATAGAAAAGAGCTGAGGCGAGCTTCCAGGGCTGCTGAGCGCAGATGGAAAAGATCCCACTCCAACGAGCACTTCATCGCATTCAAACAGTCCCTCACTACTTTCAAGACCACACTCGCCACAGCTAAACAAACCTACTTCTCATCTCTCATATCCTCCCTGTCTCACAACCCTAAACAGTTATTCAACACCTTCAATTCTCTCCTCTGCCCCCCAGCACCTCCTCCCTCCCCACTCATCTCAGCTGAAGACTTTGCCTCATTTTTCAAGCAGAAAATTGATAACATCAGGGACAGTTTTGGTCAACAACCCCCAGAGCCCTTCCTCCTGACTTCCCAGCCCTCCACCTTCAAAACCAACTTCTCCACCATTACAGAAGATCGACTCTCCACTCTACTCTCAAGATCACATCTCACCACCTGTGCACTCGACCCAATCCCATCCCACTTCATACCAAACCTCACCACAGTCTTCATCCCAACCCTAACCCATCTCTTCAACCTATCACTAACAACTGGTGTTTTCCCCTCAAGCTTTAAACATGCCTCCATCACACCTATCCTCAAAAAGCCCTCTCTTGACCCATCCCCTGTATCTAGCTATCGCCCTATATCACTTCTCCCCTACGCCTCCAAGCTACTGGAACAACACGTCTACCTTGAACTGTCCTCCCATCTCTCTTCTTGCTCCCTCTTCGACCGCTTACAATCTGGCTTCCGGTCATACCACTCCACTGAAACTGCCCTTACTAAGGTCACCAATGACCTCTTAACCGCCAAGAGGAAGCGACACTACTCTGTCCTCCTCCTCCTGGACCTGTCGGCTGCCTTTGACATAGTGGACCATTCCCTATTATTACAGACCCTCTCATCCCTCGGCATCACAGACTTGGCCCTATCCTGGATCTCATCATACCTAACAGACCGGACATTCAGCGTCTCCCACTCACACACCACCTCCTCACCTCACCCCCTATCTGTCGGAGTCCCACAAGGTTCAGTCCTTGGGCCCCTGCTGTTCTCTATTTACACCTTTGGCCTGGGACAGCTCATAGAATCTCATGGCTTTCAGTATCATCTTTACGCTGATGACACACAGATCTACATCTCTGGACCAGATATCACCTCCCTACTAACCAGAATCCCTCAATGTCTGTCCACTATTTCATCCTTCTTCTCCGCTAGATTTCTGAAACTCAACATGGACAAAACAGAATTCATCATCTTTCCCCCATCTCACGTGACCCCCCCTACGAACCTATCAATTACAGTAAATGACTGCCCACTCTCCCCAGTCCCACAAGCTCGCTGCCTCGGAGTAATCCTTGACGCTGATCTCTCCTTCAAACCACATATCCAAGCCCTTTCCACTTCCTGCCGACTTCAACTCAAAAATATTTCACGAATCCGTTCATTCCTCACCCAAGAATCTGCAAAAACCCTAGTCCATGCCCTCATCATCTCTCGCCTTGACTACTGCAACCTCATGCACTGTGGCCTCCCCTCAAACACTCTCGCACCCCTCCAATCTATTCTAAACTCTGCTGCCCGGCTAATCCACCTGTCCCCCCGCTATTCCCCAGCTTCTCCCCTCTGTCAATCCCTTCACTGGCTCCCAATTGCCCAGAGACTCCGTTACAAAACCCTAACCATGACATACAAAGCCATCCACAACCTGTCTCCTCCATACATCTGTGACCTCGTCTCCCGGTACTTTCCCACACGCAACCTCCGATCCTCACAAGATCTCCTTCTCTACTCCCCTCTTATCTCCTTTTCCCACAATCGCATACAAGATTTCTCTCGCGCATCACCCCTACTCTGGAACTCTCTACCACAACATATCAGGCTCTCACCTACCATCGAAACCTTCAAAAAGAGCCTGAAGACCCACCTCTTCCGACAAGCCTACAACCTGCAGTAACCACCGATCGACCAAACCGCTGCACGACCAGCTCTACCCTCGCCTACTGTATTATCACCCATCCCTTGAAAATTGTGAGCCCTCGCGGGCAGGGTCCTCTCTCCTCCTGTACCAGTTATGACTTGTATTGTTTAAGATTATTGTACTTGTTTTTATGTATACTCCTCCTTACATGTAAAGCGCCATGGAATAAATGGCGCTATAACAATAAATAATAATAATAATAATAATACATACAAGTACAGTAATCTTAAACAATACAAGTCATGACTGGTACAGGAGGAGAGAGGACCCTGCCCGCGAGAGCTCACAATCTACAAGGGATGGGTGAGGATACAGTAGGTGAGGGTAGAGCTGGTCGTGCAGTGGTTTGGTGGATGGCTGGTTACTGCAGGTTGTAGGCTTGTCGGAAGAGGTAGGTCTTCAGGTTCTTTTTGAAGGTTTCCATGGTAGGCGAGAGTCTGATATGTTGTGGTACAGAGTTCCAGAGTAGGGGGGATGCGCGGGAGAAATCTTGTATGCGATTGTGGGAAGAGGAGATAAGAGGGGAGTACAGGAGGAGATCTTGTGAGGATCAGAGGTTTCATGCAGGTAAGTACTGTGAGACGAGGTCACAGATGTATGGAGGACTCAGGTTGTGGATGGCTTTGTATGTCATGGTTAGGGTTTTGAACTGGAGTCTTTGGGTAATGGGGAGCCAATGCAGAAATTGACAGAGGGGAGAGGCCGGGTAATAGCGGGGGGACAGGTGGATTAGTCGGGCAGCAGAGTTTAGAATAGATTGGAGGGGTGCGAGAGTGTTAGAGGGGAGGCCACAGAGCAGGAGGTTGCAGTAGTCAAGGCGGGAGCTGATGAGGGCATGAACTAAGGTTTTTGCAGATTCTTGGTTGAGGAATGTACGGATCCGTGAAATATTTTTGAGTTGAAGTCGGCAGGAAGTGGAAAGGGCTTGGATATGTGGTTTGAAAGAGAGATCATTGTCAAGGATAATGTTGACTAAATACTATTTTCCCCACTGTTTTGTCCAGGAGTTGTCCCGGACTACTGTATTTTTTTTTTACATTGGGCCTGAAAACTAACAGGCAGGTAGGTGCTAATGGAGGCAATTATCTTCCCTTAGTATGCGACACCAGCTCAGAGTAGTCACTGACTGTTCATGACTGCTATTCAGCTGCTTAACATCAACACAGCAGCTCTTCCTTTTCTGGTCTGCTCTGTCAAAAGAACATAACAGCCAGCATCATACATGACAGGCAGCATCATACTGATTGACAGCCGGCTCACTGCAGTTAGGCAGCCGGAAGCCGACTGTCAATCATCATGACTTCGGCGATCACACTCTGTGAACAGAGCAGAACGGATGAGAGGCTGCTGCTCTGTCGACGAGAGATCAGCGGAAGACACTGAATCGCTGGCAGGAGTAGTATGTTACTGCTTCATGTTGGCAGAGACCAGAGCTGGGCACAACAGTTAGTAACTATCTGCCTGTCTGTGTCATGGATGATTCTTGCCATTGCAAGTCTTTATGTCCATGAAAATCTCAGACAACACACTGATTGCATCCTACACCCATCATCATCAAAATTGCAAAACCAAGAATGAAAAGTCACATACATGAAAAAAAGATATGTGAATGAGGCTTAAATATGTAGGGCAGTAATAAAACACATTTGCCTCCACTGCGGGAGTTTTAGTCTAGTCTTGCAGTCACTACTATGTGGCAAACAAAAACCTATATACAGGGTGGGCCATATATATGGATACACCTAAATAAAATGGGAAATGCCTCAGCATGCATCGTTTTAACGCTGCACTGAACTGCGCCAAATGCAACAAGTTGTGGTCGGCGCAGCATCAAAACGACGCATGCTGAGGCATCTGCATACATCCGCATGGCCTGCGTACCCAAAGTTAAAGATAGCGTGCGCAGGACGCATGCCGACGGAGGCGGAGCTGAAGGAAGATGTGCGGCAGTGGGCGGGGCTTCACAGAGGAAGAAGGCTGCCATCCGCAGCCCTGCCAAACGCTAGTGTGAAACTAGCCTTAGAAAAGGATCTATCCCCTCAACTTGCACCCTTAACCCAAACTCCTATATTCGCTATCCCTTTCCTATTGTATCCTGAATATTCAGAGCCTTATAATCTATGGTCAGAGTTGCCATATTATATCATCACTCAGTTCTTGGCAAATAAAATCCCCATGCTAAACTCATGGCCGATTAGGTCTTCTGTACGTCCTTCTAATTTTTTACAGCAAAATCATATAACTCATGTCTTTTCAACGTTTAAGTCAAAATTGCCTAGCACTAGTAAGTGGAGCTGGCTTGATATGCAAAGTAAGCTTTCTTATCCCATCCCTAGAGGAATCTCAAAGATCTACAACCATCTGATCTCACCTCAATCTCCCTATAAACCAACTTTTATATATTCCTGGGAAAAAGAATTAAATATTTTGTTATCTGAAGATGAAATTGATTCTATCTTATCTAACTCTCATGGTTTCTCCAGATGTTCCTTATTGCAAGAAAACTCATATAAAATTTTGACCCATTGGTACAAGACCCCTAAACTTCTGTACCATTTTGGTCTAACAGATTCGGACCTCTGTTGGAGATGTAGAGCGCATAAACGAGACTTGTCCCATATACTTTGGTTTTGCCCCAAAATAAAGCCATATTGGTTGGAGATAGAGGAGACTCTAAAAAACATAGATCTGATAAATCACACTTTAACTCCGAAAGAAGTTTTATTGTCCTGCCCAACAGAACAGTTTAAATCCAAAAAACACACTCTATTAGCATTATTATTGGAAGCTGCCAAACATTTAATCTCCCTGCACTGGAAACAGGGAGTTCCTCCAACCCATTCAGAATGGGTGAAAAAAGTAAATATGATTCGACATCTTGAGGAACTAACTAGCTGGGAATCATTCACACACCCTCCATTTCTTAAAGTCTGGGAGAGATGGAAATTTGGCCTAACGAATGAAGGAAATTTTTGTCTTTCGATGTCAGATTCCGGGTTCTCTGTTCTCTTCTCCCGGCTGTTATTATACAGTATGCACTATTGAAGTCTTACACTGATCTCACCTGATACTACTTTTCTGTTCTGATGCTGCCTAATATATCCTGAATATGGTTAGGTCCCTTTTCTAGGTACTCTTTTTTTTTTCGTTTAGTAGTTATAGTTGTATGTTTTATAGTTATAGTTTAGTAGTTATAGTTGTTTTCCAATTTTGTCTGTACCCTTGTCTCAAAATGTTTTAAGCACCTTAGGGTGCCTCTTGTGACATCACATGTTTTCTTTATTCCATTGCATCTCATGACTTGCCACAGTTGTGTAATTTGGTTTACTAAAAAGTTTAAATGAAGAATTATTAAAAACAAACAAAGGCAAAATATGCTTGAAACATACGTGAACATTAATTAACAGAATGTATATGTAAGTAACTTTGTAAATACATTGCTTATTTATTGATTTATTGATTAGAGCCATATACAAAATTCTAACACAGCTTGTTAGCTTAATATTTACACATAAGATATGCATGTTGTATGGCACGTGTAGTCTTAAAGGAGTGTTCTGGCATACGATATTGATAATCTATACTAAGGATCAATATCAGATCGGTAAGGGCCCAATAACTGGAAACCCTATCGATCAGATGTTTTGACCTATGGTGGTGGTTGGAACTACTAATCAATGGGGGTAGTGTAAGGGGATTTATTATGTCCTTGCTTTCTTACTCTACCTGGGACTGTATGCTCTGTTCGACGTATTGTTTTATTGCTGATTTGTGCTACTGTAAAAATTTCCCATGTTATATGTATTTACTGTTGCTGCTATGTACATATTTACTATTGTGTTTAGTAAGTAGGGACAGTGTAGTACCCGTGTATGGCCACAAGATGGGGTACATTATAACTCTAGGTTTAGCATTGTACATAGTATTGTAGGAATTAGCATAGGAGCTTCACAGAGTAAATAGTTAATGTAGAAGGGGTCAGCTGCAGCTAAGAGAGGGAGAATTTCCTTATAGTGTTCAGATGGGTCTGGGTGCCCAAACCGCCTACACGGGCATAAGTGCCCAGGATTATAGCATGGACTTAAGTGTCCAGAATCGTAGCAGTGACCACGCAACATTATGATAAGAGAGGAGCCCAGCCATCTGCAGTAACAGACCAGTAAAGCAGCAAGACAGAATTACAGTGGGCTACAGCAGAGTGGTGTAGAAGCAGAAGGAAAGGCCAGGAGATTACAGGGATGCAGGAGACTCCATGATGTGGCAGCTTATCGCATGGGCTGATGCTCTCAGATCTGAGGCGAAACGGCTGAGGGAATACCCAAACCGCAATGAGTGAAAGCAGAGAGGACACTGCCTAATCATTATAGGCAGTAGGTCCCCGTAATGTACTGAAGGCCATAGGAAGTACCACAGGAGAAGCTATGACAGTACAGAAGGGCAGGTCACTCGCCATGTGGCAACTGACTTCGGGAACAGATGATCTGATGTCTGGGGCGAAACAGACAGAGGAGTGTCTAACTGTGGCAGAGGTAAACAGGGAGGACACTGTGGAATCATGTGAGATGGTCCAACCCGGGTACATGCTGTGTGACAGTGAGAGAAGTAGAAGGAAAGAGGAGGAGATGTGTGACAAGCGCCGTGAAATACTTGGATGTGCTGAGAAATGAAAACAGTAAAGCTGAGTTCAGTTCAGTTTCAAGATGAAATGGACTGTGTGTCAATTGATGTGAAACCATTTGCAAACAGCCTTCAGTGGCGCAGAAGAGATCCTGATTATGTTGGACCTGAAGTTACAGGTATGCTGAATTTTGGACACTATGTTAACGTGAGGGGAGGTCAGGGTGTGATGGAGAGGGAGTCCTCAGTTACGACTACCACCCTGGCATTTACAGTAGCGCTTGTCAAGCCCCAATAGATCTGATATTGATGACCTATCCAAAAGATTGATATTGATGACTTTATGCCTGGAGAACCCCTTTAACATCACCCAGTGTATTAGAGGAGCTCCCTGGTTTGAGCTGTATCTACAAAAGTTGGACCATGCACTCCGGTGATTCCGTAACCTCTGTACAGTACAAGTCGCACTGCAGCGATCATGCTCGACTGCTACTCCGAACTCCTTTTTATCGCAACCATGCAGGCGAGTAGGAACCAGAATCTCAGGACTCTTGCTATAGTGATGACTTAGTCTCAGGGATGGGGCCTCCAACAATCAAACATTTATCTCATATCCTGAGAATACTTCTCAGTAGTGGAAGTACTTTATTTTTTTAAACAAACTATAAAATGTTCATGACTGAATCCATAAGGCTTCTTCCCTATAACATCCCCTTTATAATTTTCATTTTTTTTTATTATTAAAAACATATAAGATTTACCTGTCTTTATTTTCAGGTTCATTATTCCCGCAGCAACAACAGCAGCAAAAGAGCAAAAGCAGGAATAGAGGAACGAGAACCCCCGCAATTATGGCTCCTTTTTGGCTGGAGGCTACAACAGAACAAACACAGAAATAACAGGGTATGCAGCACATTATGAGAGATACATGTATGTCCTACATGTCTGCATGTTAATAGTTTGTCATTTTAGTATTCTCTTTCTTTTTACCAGAAATACCAACATAAAAAAAGTAGCAATAGTCGATCAAAACATTGTATCACCCCCTAAAATGATATCAGTAAAAACATTGGCTCAAGTCACAAGAAGCCCCCATCAAACAGTTCCTTATTCTGAGAATTCTAAACGTTAATGCTCTTCAACAATGGCATCACAAGCAAAAAAAAAAAAAAGGTTTATAAATCTAAATAAAACAAAAAAGGCTAAAGGGAATCTGCCATCTCTGAAAACACTATTTACTTGCAGATATAAGTTTAATCCGCAGGTAAATAGCATTATAATGTTTACTGGCCACATTACCTTGAACTTATTTCCTCCCAGGAACTGTCGACTTTCAGTCATGGGGGTGGGGACAGATCACTGTCTCAGCACTGTACACTATACTGTGAGCAGCGGCTGGAAGCATACCCCACTACTTTGCACCACATCACTGCAGAGTAGAGATGAGCGAATATGTTCGGATTCCCTCTTATTCTGCAAGCTATAGTGCTTGTCGAATAAGCTGCAGAGGGAACCCGGCTTCCTGGTTTGCTGATCGGTGCCACAGCTGCATGTGTCGCGGTTGTGTCACTGTCACAGCACATGCATGTGTGGTAATGGCCCGGATAGGGGGGTGGTCCACTGCTTACCGCGACCAGACGACACAGACACGAGACGGAGGCAGATTTTGGTTGCAACAGGTCCGAGTTTATTGGCCGTCCTCCTGACGACCGTAGCCATACACTGCAGCTCCTTTACAGCTCTCCGTATTCAGGCCCGGGTACCTTCACCTTCCTTCAGTTGTAGTGACTTTCCTCACGGATCTTTCACTGGGCTGCCCTAGGCCTATCTACTGCCAGCGCTTCACCAGTCCAAGGTCGTCGTCCAATTGGAACCCCCGGGGCCTCGTCTGTCCTGCGGTTCTTTGTGTCAGGGCCACCCCCTGACCCTGACTGTCTCTTCCTATCAGTCCCCTGATCGAGCTCTCCACCGTTGTCAGTCCTCCGTACTGAGTCTTCTCCTCCTGAGCTCCTCCCGGGACTAGCCTACCCTGACGAAGCCACAACTGGTGGCGACATTGCTGTCTCAGGCTCCACTCCACTGTATATATGACCATTTGGTATTGATTTTCTGGTGAGCTGTTATGTTTTCTCGGGTAGCTATTTTAAGTCTTTATTATTGATTTCTGCAGGCCCACTAGGGGATGGTATTGTGAGGCTTGCAGGGGCAATTGAACATGAGTCTTTTTGGCTTTACTTATGAATTTGTTATTTAAGCTCTTCAAGTGCTTATACCTTGGAGGAATCATGAATATCTCACATGAATAATTTATTTTTTTGTCACATACTTTAAATGTTCCCCCTTTTACATGTGTGCACCAAATGTCATACTTTTTTAACACTGGTCCATCGTTGTTCTGCTTTATTTAGACCTTATGTTTACAGTTTGTGCACATTGGCTTGTATTAACAACTGAGATTATAAGGTATTCTTATTATGGTATGTCATTTATATTGACATAGGGGTGAATTTACATGCTAACATATTTTGTGTGTTGCTGCTATGAGATTTTGGTTCCATTATGAACCTATTGAGTTTTGTATGTCACATGTGTGACGAATTTAAATGTTTTTAAGGTTTGTATGCTTGTCTTATGTGTCCTTAATAAAGATTGTGAACTTTAATTGTGCTAAATCTTGCCTCAGGTGATCCCCTTTTGTGGCCCATTCCTTTCTTTCTTTCTTTTTTACATAGCCATATATTTGTATGGGTCGGGTTTGGATCCCTGTTTATATGTCAATGGTGCTCCCGTTTACTGTTTAATCTAGTCTGGGAGTCCTTCATGTGTTTTTTAGCAAACTCTCTGCGGCCTTTCATATGTCTGGGATTGAGGAGAGGCTTCCTTCGGGCCACTCTGCCATAAAGGCCCTGGTGGAGGGCTGCAGTAATATTTGGCTTTGTGAAACTTTCTCCCATCTCCTTACTGCATCTGTGGAGCTCAGGCACAGTGATCTTGGGGTTATTCTTTACGTCTCTCTCCAAGGCTCTTCTCCCACAATTGCTCAGTTTGGCTGGACGGCCAGGTCTAGGAAGACTTCTGGTGGTCCCAGACTTCTTCCATTTAAGGATTATGGAGGCCACTGTGCTCTTAGGAACCTTGAGTACTGCAGAAATTCTTTTGTAACCTTGGCACAATTCTGTGTCTGAGCTCCTTTGCCAGTTCCTTTGACCTCATGATTCTCAGTTGGTCTGACATGCACTGTGAGCTGTGAGGTCTTTTATAGACAGGAGTGTGCCTTTACAAAACAAGTCATATCAAAGAGTGAAAAATGTAAAGGGGTCTGAATACTTTCCATACCCACTGTATACACCTATTGACAGAAAAATAGAAAGATTTTGGGGAGTAGAAAATGGAAAACACAAACCAATTTTATTTTTTACAAAGTTCTAAAAAATTTTTAGCCATTAAAATATGAACAATCCTTTACAAGTTTGGTATCACCATAATTGTACTGACCTGAAAATCATACAGAAATGCCGTAAAAACATTATATGGTAAAATTAATGGTGATGATCAAAACTAAACTCAACTCACAAAAAAAGACAAATCCTCATCCCTCATGCAGTTATGTCGATGGAAAATAAAAAAAGTTAAGGATCCTGGAAGAAGGGGAGGTACTATTGACTTATTAAATAGTAATTGAAACAATAGTTTTAATTTTTTTAAGGGCTTAAGGCCCCGTCTCACTAAGCGACATACCAGCGATCCCGACACCGATATCAAGGTGTCAGGATCGCTAGTAAGTCGCTATGTGATCGCTGATGAGCTGTCACACAGACAGCTTCACCAGCGATCAGCACAGCGATGCCGAGCGCCCGGCATCGCTTGCCATCCTGTAAAAAATAGAATCAAAATAAAAAATATAGTTATTCTCACCTTCCGACGTCGCGTTCAGCCATCCTGCCTCTCTCCACGCTTCGGTCCCAGTGATCCTTTGCACGAATGACCGCGAGATGTCACGGTCTCGCGGGATAACAAAGTCTCGCGGTCATTCGTGCAAAGGATCACTGGGACCGGAGCGTGGAGAGAGGCAGGATGGCTGAACGCGACGTCGGAAGGTGAGAATAACTATATTTTTTATTTTTTTCATTATTTTTTTACACCTGATCGCTGGTCTCCCGCTGTCACACACAGCGATGCGTGCTGGCCAGCGGGAGACCAGCGACCAAAGAAATGTCCAGAGATTTCTTGCAGCGATCAGCGATACCGGCAGGGGGGCCGCTCGCTGATCGCTGTCACACACAGCGATCTCGCTGGTGAGATCGCTGTTGTGTCACAAGAGTTGTGACTCAGCAGCGATCTCGCTACCGAGATTGCTTAGTGAGATGGGGCCTTTAACGTTTTATGCCACCTCTTGCTGAAATAACAATTGGGCATTAGGGTCAAGAGGGGGGATGGAGGTGGCCCAACAGTATCCATCGCTGATTTTAGGTGTACACTATGGCTGAAATCAGAGCCACTGGCTCAGTACTCCACCACTTAAAGCTTCAATACACATTGGTCTAAAGTCGGTCAAAGTTGCCAATATCAGCGAGATCATCAAACAGTCTAATTTGTGTAGGAAAGAAGTATCTATTTGATTTCCAACTCTCAATCCTTTTTTGCTCTGGGGGTTAAGCAGCTGCCACAAGAGTCTGGCAGAGGCTTTCTCAAAGAGAACACAGGAATGCTCAGATTTTGTTAAAATATATAGTGAAGCAGTTCTCCTATGTGGCATGGTGAGGTGATAGTTGTCTCACAAATTGGACTTCTATTTCTGAACCACCTATAACTAAAACATTCTTCTATTCTTTGACACGTTCAAAGCTAAAGAGGCACATGTTGCAATTATTGTGTCACTAGCTTGCCAAAAGTGCACACTGCTAAAACTCTAATCTCTGTTCCTAAATGTGCAGATTGACACTGGAGGAGCCGAGCACCACATTCACAGTGTTAGGGCGGGCATCATACAGTGTGGGTGTAGACACACTCTGATTTTTGGCTCCTGCTAGTCTATAGAACTGCCGAGTGCAACAATTTGCTACTTTCGGCAGTCCCATAGAGAAGGAATAGATCGGAAGTGAAGCATATGCACCACTGCTCCTTTTAGGACGTCCTATTCACAGGGTTCCCAAACCACAATTTTGGAATCGCTTAGGGGTCAAGTTGTTGGACCTACATTGATCTAAAGGTTCTCCCCAATCTTATCGATAACTTGTTTTGGGGAATAACCATTTAAGACAATAGGTCTACAAAACAAAATGTTGTCATATTTTAGGTGTAGGTATTTGTACTTGAGACACAGGAGAGGAATGATATTCTAAGAAAAAGTATAGGAAAGCTGCACATAAGGAGGTAGAAGATGTGAATATGAATAGTAGAAAATAGAGTTGAGCGAAACGGGTCGAAAAATTTCAAAAGTCCCCGACTTTTGGCAAAGTCGGGTTTCATGAAACGAAACCCGACCCTAGGATGAGGTCGGCCACGAGGTTGGCGACTTACGCGCCAAAGTCGCGTTTCAAAAGTTTGTTTTGCGCTCTTTTTCAGCCAATCAGGATCCACGGACACTGTGGGCAACGTGATGACATAGGCAGGGGTCACCACCATCTTTCAGAAGGGCATGCAAGTGATTGGCTTGCTTTGGTGGGCGTCACAGGGGGTATAAAAGGGCGTGCACGCCGACCGCCATCTTACTTCTGCCGATCTCAGTATAGGGAGAGGTTGCTGCTGATTCTGTAGGGAGAGCGTTAGGCAGGGAAGAAGACAAAAAAACTGCTTCTGCTGCTAGCGATTTGGCCTGCACAACACACCAGTCACTGTGTGTGCAGTGCAAGGGGAGGCTATATAGTGGTGTATCAGTGGTGTTGGTTGTTGGGCTGCCTTCTAAGGCTTCCTGACATTCCTGCATTGCTGTTTACCCACTGCTCCGCAAACTGCTTTTTTAAAAGCAATCCCAATTTTTTTTTTTTGTCCTGCTGAGAAGAAAAAAAAACTGCTTCTGCTGCTAGCGATTTGGCCTGTACAACACACCAGTCACTGTGTGTGCAGTGCAAGGGGAGGATATATAGTGGTGTATCAGTGGTGTTGGTTGTTGGGCTGCCTTCTAAGGCTTCCTGACATTCCTGCATTGCTGTTTACCCACTGCTCCGCAAACTGCTTTTTTAAAAGCAATCCCAATTTTTTTTTTTTGTCCTGCTGAGAAGAAAAAAAAACTGCTTCTGCTGCTAGCGATTTGGCCTGCACAACACACCAGTCACTGTGTGTGCAGTGCAAGGGGAGGCTATATTGTGGTGTATCAGTGGTGTTGGTTGTTGGGCTGCCTTTTAAGGCTTCCTGACAGGCTGGCATTGCTGTTTACCCACTGCTCTGCAAACTGCTTTTTTAAAAGCAATCCAATCTCCCTTATCCTCTAGTCACTTTTGTCACAGCTGTGCCATCGAGCCTGTGACATAGCGCTCAGATATCAGTGGGCCTCACACAATCCAAAAGTGTCCAGTGTCCACAAGTGTGTGCAGAAATTCAAAATCTCCCTTATCCTCTCGTCACTTTGGTCACAGCTGTGCCATCGAGCCTGTCACATAGCGCTCAGATATTCATTGGGCCTCACACAATCCAAAAGTGTCCAGTGTCCAAAAGTGTGTGCAGAAATTCAAAATCTCCCTTATCCTCTAGTCACTTTGGTCACAGCTGTGCCTTCGAGCCTGTCACATAGCGCTCAGATATTCATTGGGCCTCACACAATCCAAAAGTGTCCAGTGTCCACAAGTGTGTGCAGAAATTCAAAATCTCCCTTATCCTCTAGTCACTTTGGTCACAGCTGTGCCATCAAGCCTGTCACATAGCGCTCAGATATTCATTGGGCCTCACACAATCCAAAAGTGTCCAGTGTCCACAAGTGTGTGCAGAAATTCAAAATCTCCCTTATCCTCTAGTCACTTTGGTCACAGCTGTGCCATCGAGCCTGTCACATAGCGCTCAGATATTCATTGGGCCTCACACAATCCAAAAGTGTCCAGTGTCCACAAGTGTGTGCAGAAATTCAAAATCTCCCTTATCCTCTCGTCACTTTTGTCACAGCTGTGCCATCGAGCCTGTGACATAGCGCTCAGATATCAGTGGGCCTCACACAATCCAAAAGTGTCCAGTGTCCACAAGTGTCTGCAGAAATTCAAAATCTCCCCTGTACTATAGACACCTTGTACCTTGTTTTACATTACTATATAGTTTGTTGGATTTTGTCTACATTTCTACCAAAAATGAGGAAGGCTGGTGGAAGAGGCCGTGGAATTGGGCGGGGGTTGGCAGCTGGTAATGATGGTGTTGGTGGTGGATCTGATGGTAGTGGTAAGAGCAAAATAGGACCGAATGCAGGAGGTGTTGAGCCTGCGTCATCGTCTGGCTACATAAGGCCTCGAACGCTTAGTTTTCTAGGAGTTGGCAAACCGCTTTTAAAGCCAGAGCATCAGGAAAAAGTTTTGTCTTACATTGCTGACTCAGCCTCCAGCTCTATCGCCTCCTCTTCTTCAGTTGTAAAAAGTAAAAGCACTGAGTCGTCATTGGAGGCTCATGTTCATGAACCAAACCTTTCCTTGTGTCCTTCACCCCAACCAAGATTGAAGGATGACGCAGGCCATACTACTGATTACTCCATGGAGCTGTTTTCACATACCATGCCTGGATTTTCAAGTCAAATGGTGAATTACCCAGGCCAAGACGAATCTGACATGGAGTGCACTGATGCACAGCCGCTGATGGATGATTCTGCTGGTACATTCACTCAGAGCACTACATTGTCCTCGCAGTGTACAGAGCCAGATTCTGACCCTGATGAGACTCAGGTGCCCCTTCCCGCACACTATACCACCATACACGGTGACACAGAGGAAGGTGCACATGACATAGAAGAGGAGGTGATGGATGACCCAGTTGTTGACCCAGATTGGCATCCATTGGGGGAAGAGGGTGCTGCTTCCAATAGCTCAGATGAGGAGCATCCACAGCAGACATCGACATCGCAACAGCTGTTATCTGGCAGGCCCGGAGCACTCCAAAGACAGGTTCCAAACATCAAAAGAGTTGCTGGACAGCTTGTCCAGAGGGTCAAAAGATCACAGCGTGCTAGGCCGCAAAATGTCTGCCAAAGTAGGAAGAGTGCAGTGTGGCACTTTTTTGACCAAAATCCTCATGATCAGGCCAAGGTTATCTGTAAGAAGTGCGCAAAGACCTTTAGCCGAGGGAAAAATCTGAAAAATTTGAATACCAGTTGCATGCTTAGACATTTAACCAGCATGCACTTGCAAGCGTGGACACAACACCAAACCTCAAGTGCCACATGTGCAACTGATCACAACGAAGGTAGTCAGCAACGCTACATTGTTTCCCCCACTGTAAGCCCACCGGTTAGCACAGCAGCAAATGTTGAGGTGTCGTTGCAAGGCCACAGCAGTCAGGGAATCCCACTGTTATATCAACGAAAGACTGATTCTAGGCCATCAGAAAGAACACCAACTCCATCACCATCATCAACCCTCTCTCAGTCCGCCCTGTCCACCGCTACTTCCACCTTATGCAGCTCTCAAGTCCAGCTCACCCTCCCAGACACTATGAGTAGGTCAAGAAAGTACTCAGTCTCTCATCCGCGTACACTGGGTTTGAACGCCCACATTGCCAAACTAATCTCGTTTGAGATGATGCCCTTTCGGTTGGTGGAAAGCACAGCTTTCCGCGAACTCATGTCCTATGCAGTACCACGCTATGACCTACCCAGTCGCCACTTCTTCTCTCGCAAAGCCATCCCAGCCCTCCACCATCATGTGAAAGACCGCATTGTCCATGCACTCAAGCAGTCAGTGAGCGGAAAGGTGCACCTCACAACTGATGCATGGTCCAGTCGGCATGGCCAGGGCCGTTACGTGTCCATCACTGCGCACTGGGTTAATGTGGTGGATGCAGGGTCCACAGGGGACAGCGGTGGTGGGACAGTGCTGCCTAGCCCACGGTATAGGAAACAGTTGGCTGTAGGCGTTCGACCCTCCTCCTCCTCCTCCTCCAGAAGCGAAAGCTCGTCCACAGAGCGCAGTCGTACGAGCACTCCATCTGCAGCTGCCACTGTTGCACACGATGTGTCCCCCTATCGAGCAGCTAGTGGAAAGCTTCAGCAGGCTGTGTTGCAGATGATGTGTTTGGGCAACAGACACACCGCCGAGGTGCTGGCCGAGTACTTGAAGCGACAAACTGAGTCATGGCTGGGCAGTGTACATCTTGAGGCAGGCAAGGTAGTTAGTGATAACGGCCGTAATTTTGTGGCAGCCATAGCCCTTTCAAAACTCAGCCATATACCTTGCTTGGCTCACACCTTGAACCTGGTGGTGCAGTGCTTCCTCAAAAATTATCCGGAGTTAACAGCCCTGCTCCAGAAGGTGCGAAGACTGTGCGCGCACATCCGCCGGTCGCCTGTACACTCCGTTCGTATGCAGAAGCTGCAGCGATTGCTCCACCTTCCCAACCACCGCCTCATTATCGACATTGCAACAAGGTGGAACTCCACCCAGCACATGGTGGAGCGGCTGTGCGAGCAGAGGCAGGCCATAATGCATTTGTGGGAGGATACACGGCCAGGCACTTTGAGAGCAGACATGGAGTTGACAGGTGTGCAGTGGTCGAAGCTGAAAGACCTCTGTAAAGTCCTTCAGTGTTTTGAGGAATGCACACGGCTGGTAAGCGCAGACGACGCCATCCTAAGCATGAGCATCCCACTTATGCGTCTGCTCATGCAAACTTTGACGCACCTTAAGGAGCAGGCGTCTGCAGCCAATGTTGATGAGGAGGAAGAGGAGGAGGGAATCCTTGATGACATTCAGCCATTGTCTGCTCAGGGACCTCTCCTGGACGAGGTGGAGGAAGAAGAGGAGGAGGAGGAGGATGATGGGGATGATTACTTAGGGGAGGAGGATGCATCTCGTGGGGCAAGTGAAAATGTTGGCATGGCAAGGTCTGGTACAGGGTTTGTGCGTGACTGGAGGGATGTGGATTTGCCAGAAAGTGCTCCTCCAACCAGCACTCGCAGTGCATCATTTACACCGGGAACATTGGCCCACATGTCAGATTATGCCTTGCAGATCCTAAAAAGGGACCCACGCATTGCCAAAATGATGAACGATGACGACTACTGGTTGGCCAGCATCCTGGATCCACGCTATAAAGGCAAATTACAAAACATCATGCCACAGGAGAACCTTGACCTAATATTGGCTAATAAACAAGCAACTCTGGTAAATCGGTTGCTTGAGGCATTCCCAGCACACAGCAGCGGTGATGGTTCTCACACGAGCCGTACGGGCCGGGGCAGCTTGGCAGAGGTGTTCGTGGTGCACACAGCAGAAGTGGCGTTGGAGACAGGGGTTTCATGACAATGTTGTGGACTGATTTTTCAAGTACCGCTCACACAACTGGTAATACTGCATCGATGGAAAGTGACAGGAGACAGCAGTTGTCAACTATGGTTACAAACTACTTTTCCTCCCATATCGATGTTCTCCCACACAGGTCATTCCCCTTTGACTATTGGGCCGCTAAACTGGACACCTGGCCTGAATTGGCACAATATGCCTTACAGGAGCTCGCTTGCCCAGCTGCAAGTGTGCTATCGGAAAGAGTCTTCAGTGCAGCTGGATCAATCCTGACAGAAAAAAGGACCCGTCTGTCAACCCAAAATGTGGATGATCTAACCTTCATTAAAATGAACCACGCATGGGTTTCCAAGGATTTTGTCCCACCTTCCTCTGATGACACATAGGGTGACAGAAAAATGGCTTGCTTTGGTCCACCTCTTCCTGGGACTTGACCTATTTCACCTTTTGCATCAGCTGAATGTCCAACATCAACATATGCCACTTTCTAAAACTCCCTAACTGTGCTGCCTCCCCCCCCATGGCCGGGGTCACCACCTAGCGCACGACACCGTGCGAGTGCCGTTGCCCTGGACAGGTGGGTAGGCCGACTCTTGGGCGCGGGCACTGGTACAGGGTCCTTCATAGTGCAATCAAGTGTCTCTGACGGTGGTGGTGCACACCCGCCGTCAGACACACCGCCGTACTATGAGGGGCCCAGTGCCAGTACCGACGCCCATGAGTGGGCCCCCCTTGCTTGGGCAGGGCCCCAGCATTTGCAATCTTTACCTCTCCCTGCTCCTCCGCTGTGTAGTCTGGGCCGTCAAATCCATACTGGGCCTAACACCGTCTGAGCCTGCCTCCTGATGTATAGACATATATTTTGAATGTGTACGCTATCCATACATGTTATCCGGGGAAACGGTACCCTTTCTAACCTTTGTGCAATCACGTACAATCCTTACTGGGCCTAACACCGTCTGAGCCTGCCTCCTGATGTATAGACATATATTTTGAATGTGTACGCTATCCATACATGTTATCTGGGGATACGGTACCCTTTCTAACCTTTGTGCAATCACGTGCAATCCATACTGGGCCTAACACCGTCTGAGCTTGCCTCCTGATGTATAGACATATATTTTGAATGTGTACGCTATCCATATATGTTATCCGGGGAAACGGTACCCTTTCTAACCTTTGTGCAATCACGTGCAATCCATACTGGGCCTAACAATGTCTGAGCCTGCCTCCTGATGTATAGACATATATTTTGAATGTGTACGCTATCCATACATGTGATCTGGGGATACGGTACCCTTTCTAACCTTTGTGCAATCACGTGCAATCCATACTGGGCCTAACACCGTCTGAGCCTGCCTCCTGATGTATAGACATATATTTTGAATGTGTACGCTATCCATACATGTTATCCGGGGAAACGGTACCCTTTCTAACCTTTGTGCAATCACGTGCAATCCATACTGGGCCTAACACCGTCTGAGCCTGCCTCCTGATGTATAGACATATATTTTGAATGTGTACGCTATCCATACATGTTACCCGGGGAAACGGTACCCTTTCTAACCTTTGTGCAATCACGTGCAATCCATACTGGGCCTAACACCGTCTGAGCCTGCCTCCTGATGTATAGACATATATTTTGAATGTGTACGCTATCCATACATGTTATCTGGGGATACGGTACCCTTTCTAACCTTTGTGCAATCACGTGCAAGCCATACTGGGCCTAACACCATCTGAGCCTGCCTCCTGATGTATAATCATATATTTTGAATGTGTACGCTATCCATACATGTTATCTGGGGATACGGTACCCTTTCTCACCTTTGTGCAATCACGTGTAATCCATACTGGGCGTGAGAACGGCTGGCGAGCTGTTAAGCAAGCTACAGCACCTGTGGTTTGCACACGTAAGTTTTTCATTTTTTCAGGAATGACGGTTAGGCCTAATTCCGGAACTGCAGTTGACCTGCACTTACTGGGAAATCATTGTTCGCGGGTAATAATTGTAATCAGTGATCCCCATCACTAACGTTGTTCAGCGGGTTATCTGCACCTGTAAGCGACAAACGCTGGCCTTTTCAGTGTAGCGCACATGCAGCCACGGACATGCAAGGGCATGACACACCAGTTATTGGCCAATCTCATGTGCCAGAGCCTCACGTGTCCCTCTAGTAAGCCAGACTCGGATCGCGGGGCATGACGGAGTCTCGTTCGTTAACGGAATTAAGCTTGCAATGTGTGCATCTGTTCTGTAGCTGGCATGGTTGAGGTTTCCCAGGTGGAGTCGAATTTAGCCGTAGGCTCCACTCCTGGTGGTGCCCTTCTGGACATTCCTTTAAGGTTCATCTTTGCAACCATACTGCCCACGTAAAACAAACACTTTGCCTTCATGAACGCTGTTTGGAGGGTCATGACTCGTGGGAATAACGCCGCCCAATCAGTTAACCTGCTAGAGAGATCGTTCGTTGCTCCCAAGCATGACATCACACTCCCTAGGAAGAAGGTAATGCCACTGTGGCGACCGTACTCCTGGGGGCGACACAAGTGCACTGATGCCCAGCCACTGCTCGATGAATCTGCTGGTACATTGACCCAGACCACTACATTCCCCTCGCACACTACACGACCTGAATCTGACCCTGATGAAACTCAGGTTACCCTTCCCATATACAGTTCCATCTTACACGGTGACAAAGAGGAAGCTGCAGATGAAAGTGCAGGTTCGGCCCACCCGCCATCAGACACACCACCGTACTATCAGGGGCCCTGTGCCAGTGCCGTCGCCAACGAGTGGGCCCCCCCTGCTTGCTCAGGATCACAGCACTTGCAAAGTTGAAATACTGTGCAGTGAGATGGAAGATGGGGACGACGAGGAATCCAGACAAGTACAGGGATTCCCTAGCGAGGAGACTTATTTGATTGTTTTCAATGTTGGGACAGCAATTTTTGGGGAGCACTATACTCTGGAGAATGATAGATGGGGCCCACCATACACTGGAACATTCCAAAGGTGGACATCAGACACTGGAGCAGCATTTACAGGGCCCATTATACACTAGAGCATTAGAAATGGGGCCCATTATGTTTGGAGCATTATTTGGGCCCATAAGACAGTGGAGCTTCATCCATGGGGACCAACATATACTGTAGCATTATGTGGAGCTCATCATATACTGTTTCAAACATTATATGGGACCAATGATTCTGTATGGAGAAATAGATGGGCCTCGTCATGAGATGTAAAAAGTGAGGTATTTTTCATTGTACTATACCGCTATTTCTCTGCCGTATCGGAGCATGATGAGTTGTGGTATGTGTTAAAGGGGCGCTCTTTCGCCCAGGGCACATGAAAACCTGCAGCCAGCCCTCCCCCCCCACAACTTTAGCCAAATAACCCCCATTTTTCAGTGCGTAACTTGTATTATGAAGTTAATTAAGGTTGACAAGCTTAAGTAAGAAGAATTGATGCTTTTGGCATTCAAATGGGCACTGTAGGTGTGTTTCCTGTCCTCCTCTCACTGCCGACTTTTATTCCCCATTGACTTACATTGGGTTTCGTGTTTCGGGACGACCCCGACTTTTCCCTATAATCGGACGATCTTGCTCGACCCGACTTTTGGAAAAGTCGGGTTTCACGAAACGAAACGCGACCCTAAAAAACCAAAAGTCGCTCAACTCTAGTAGAAAAGTTACTTACTCAGTAGACAGGTTCCATGCTTGGGGTCACATGGGCCACCACTACAATCACAGATGATTGAACAGTTGAATCCAAAATATCCATGAGGACATGTTTCATTGCAACTGCAGACAACAAGAATTGAAAAAAATGTAATTAAATAACATTCTGTATAATTTCTCAGTTTAATAGCTCAAACGATATACAGTTGTGCTCAAAAGTGTTTTCTCTTTTTAATTCATAATGACAACCCAAAACATCCAAATGACCCTGATCAAAAGTTCACATACCCCATTTCTTAATACCGTGAATTGCCCCCTCTAACATCAATGACCGCTTGAAGTCTTTTGTGGTAATTGTGGATGAGGTTCTTTATTTTCTCAGATGGTAAAGCTGCCCACTTTTCTTGGCAAAATGCCTCCAGTTCCTGTAAATTCCTGGGCTGTCTAGTATGAACTGTGCGCTTGAGATCTCCCCAGAGTGGCTCAATGATATTTAGGTCAGGAGACTGAGATGGCCACTCTAGAACCTTCACTTTATTCTGCTTTAGCCAATGACAGGTCGACTTGGCCTTGTGTTTTGGATCGTTGTCATGTTGGAATGTCCAAGTGCGTCCCATGCGCAGCTTCTGGGCTGATGATTGCAAATTTGCCTCCAGTATTTGCTGCTAACATGCTGCATTCATCTTTCCTTCAACTTTGACCAAGTTTCCTGTGAATTTGTCGCTCACACAACCTCAAAACATTAGTGATCCACCACCGTGCTTTACAGTAGGAATGGTGTTCCTTTCATCATAGGCCTTGTTCGAGATGCATTATGAGATTATTTCGGTAATTACTAAACACTTTGACTGGAGAGAACATTGTGATGCACAGTACGATATAGTATACACAAACTGCATCAAATGCGCAGACAGTATTGGACTGGAGTGCCAGGGGTCCACCAGCATCAATGACTCGGGTGGCCCAATGTTTAGCTACATATAAATATTACTTTATCCTTGTACTTATATTTCTATATAATAATAAACTGAATAGTTTGTTAAATGGATGATGAGATGCTGCCTTTGTCTGTAAATAGAGACCCACAGTATAAATATATGTAGTCATATTAATGGTGTAAGGGCAGGATGAGACAACATTACATAAGAGCAAGGTACTCAAGGAAGAAAAAAGTTAAATGATGATGTAAGAAGGCTTAATGGAGAAGTAAGAGTACTTACAAGAGTAATGTAGGGCTCCCTCTCCTGGATGATGTCCACAGTGGGTCTACAGTGACACCTACTGGAGTTGTTGTGCACTAGCACCTTACTGATATTTATACATTTTTTTTACAACTCCTGGTATGCACTTTATCTGTTTTACAGATCCTTTATACACCTGTATGCATTTGTCCAAGGATTTAGTTTTTATTCAAAATTTAGCCTTTTTCTCCCTTTTGACTATGGTCAATTTCATGTCTGGGTGTGCGTCCCTGTTTTTAATAACTTTTTAATCCTTTTCATGTACATTGATATGTTCATCTGTTATTGTTACCTGATGTAATTCAATAAACTATTACTGTTATTTTCACTATGTTGTGAATGGACTTTATAGTCGGCCTCTCTCCTCTTTGTTTTTGCCTAGTGAGGGAGAGCAGACTGTCAGTCATTACATGTCTCACACTGGTAACACCCTCTTTTATTTAAAACAAGCCCTGAAGGTAGATTCCCAGGGAGATTTATGTCTGACCCAGAGATGTTAACAGCTCAGTAATATATTAAAAAATAAGGATTTCTCTGGAATAGGAAATCAGATCACAGACATCAAGGTAGCATTTTATTCAGCTTCCTAAGACCTACAGGCCCATGTAGACAGCTTAGGAGGGTTGATCCTAATTACAGTTGGCTTTTAAAGGAAACTTGTCATCAGATTGATGCTGCCTTCATTGCGAGCAACATTAATTAGAGTCTTACTCAAGTTTACAGTCATGTATATTTTACTCTTAAATAGATGACATGTTCCTTTTAAAAAAATAATTTGTCTTGGGTTTCTCTATCATTGCCTGTTTGTTGGGGTGAGGGCTACTCAGAGCTGATTTATGATATTGAATTATAGTGTCTTTTGTTTTTAGGAACTAAAGAAAACTGAAGTCAAATAAAGATAAATCAAAGCAAAAGAAAAGGTTAATAGAAACAAGTCTGAAGATTTTCCCAAATGATGGGATTTTGAAGGGACTCTCATCTAATTCATGCTGCCCAAACCTCTGAACCATAAATTATAGTCTGGCTGTATTATTGCAGCTGTGCATGTATTTTGAAAAGACGGTCAGGTACTATGTGTCCTAGGCTGACTAGTCTAAGGTCTATGGCTTTTCCCTTTCCTGATCCCTTTGACTGACAGGTCTGTCCCTAGGTACACACACATAAGGAAAGACCTGTCGACCTAAGGGACCTGCCTCGCATTAGTGAGTTGCAGTAGCAAAAACTGGGAGGGCACCACAAAATAACGTAGGGGATACACCTGAAATCAGCAAAGAAGTAAATCATAAAGAAGAAGAGAAAGCTACTGACCACAACAGGGATAACCACAAAAATACAAATTTTATTAAGTGCAACACAGACATAACCATATAAAAACAATTAAAAAGTCATAGAAATGACACATATAATGAACGTGACCTGTATTTTTGTTGGTCAGGTTTATTGGTGCCTTCAAATTTTATTCCTTGGTCTTACTTAATGCGTCAATAAAAAACTTTTCCATTACTATCTTTACTCAGGCCCCTTTTTGAGAACCATATATTACCATCACTATTTATGTCGCTTGTATATCTTTAAGACCACCTGCCGATTCATCTTGTGGCTACTGCTATTTTTACTAGAAG
The DNA here is from genome assembly GCF_039654945.1 of Dendrobates tinctorius. NCBI lineage: Eukaryota > Metazoa > Chordata > Amphibia > Anura > Dendrobatidae > Dendrobates > Dendrobates tinctorius. The sequence continues at coordinate 34,433,219 of NW_027361684.1, forward strand.
GTTTCATTTAAACGCATTCACATGTCACATCATATGGTTTTATGTTATTCCTTTATGTGCGTTCGCTGTATATGCAAAACAAGAGAGCTTTCGTGTTGGTATGGTAACCGCGTCTCCGGCGCATGCGCATTGATAACCTGAACTGCCATGTTATTATCTGATTTTTCTCCGTGAACAAATGGAGCATCTGTGCTGAAATAACTACAGCGCGTTTAGCGCTTGCACAGTGGCAACATAACCTCCATCTTTCTTGATGGAAAGACCTACTTGCTCTTTCAATCCCGGAAGTGACGTCTTGATTCTGAGTCACGCCTCCAAGCTCTGTTTGAGCGAGCGTTCCTGCCTCCTCTCACATGCGTCTTTGCAGGTATTGTCCGCAGCTGCAATCTATTATTTTATTTTGTACTATATTTATAGGTTCAATGTCAGATGTAACCTTCAGCCCCTGACGAAGCTACCATGCGGTAGCGACACGCGTCGGGCATCCTCACAAGCTCCCCACATTAGTGGTATTGTATCTAGGATATTGCACCCAGCATTTACTTTTTCTTTGGGTAATCGTCTCCCTGCTGGGTGCTCTTATATCTCAATCTCCTACGTATTAGCTGGGAACCTTTGTCTTTTTTCGCTCTACCATTGCCACTTAAATCGGCCATTGTGGCTTTCTATAGCAGTTCTATTGTGCACATTGGTTTACATTCCTTAGTGGATGTTATTAGAAGCTTCTCTATTTGTGGTATTATTTGAAGGACAGTCTACCCAGCATTTATTTACTTCATGGTATTTGTTCCTTTGCTGGGGGGTTTTCTACCTCTTAACCCTTTATTGGATTAGGTCCTGCTTCTATATATATGTTTTAGTGGTTTTCTATAGCAAATATTATTGTGCATATATGCGTATAATTATCCATTTGGTATGTATACCATTATTTTTAGCTGTGCTTGCATAGCAGCATATTTTTATGTAGGGCAAGGTATTGGTTGCATAGCTATACAATGACCATTTGATACATATTTATGGGACATTTACTATATAGACTAATTACTGTTTATTGATTGTATACTTAATCACAGTATCTGTATATTCCTTTGTCCTATTCAGGGGAGTTTAGTCTGGCTTTATTATAAGCCTGAAGGGTTCATTACATGTGTAATTTCTATGACTTTTTAATTGTTTTTATACTGTTATGTCTGTATTGCACTTAATAAAATTTGCATTTTTGTGGTGATCCCTGTTGTGGTCAGTAGCTTTCTCTTCTTCTTTATGCATTAGTGAGTTGCAACACATAGTCCCAAAATTCCTTTTCAAAATATGTTTTCTTTGAAATGCTGCATAATTTCACTGTAAAACATACACAGTAATAATGATGCACCCATGATTCATGCTACTTGTGGTTTGGGCAGCATGACATGACTCCAGCAGGACTCAGATGATAGGTTTCCTTTAAGGTGATGATGAGGTGTTGACATGGCAATTGAATAGCATAATGGGTTAATGGATCCCTTAGCTCTTCTCTTGCATATACCTACTAATGTCATACCTCTGTTTCCAGTATCCAATGTCACAGACACATTCTCCTGTTACAGAGTCACAGTTCCCATGGATGCAGGGTGGGCACAAGTGTTTGCATCTGTTTCCATAATTTCCAGCTGGACATAAAAACTCACACCTGTGGCAATAAGAAAAACAGTTAAGACCCAAATCAGGCTGAGCAAACCAAGCAAACAGCAAGAAAACTTCAGGTCATCAAAATAGTAATTTTGTGGTAATAATGCTTAAAATATATATATATATATATATATATATATACAGTGCCTACAAGTAGTATTCAACCCCCTGCAGATTTAGCAGGTTTGATAAGATGCAAATAAGTTAGAGCCTTCAAACTTCACACAAGAGCAGGATTTATTAACAGATGCATAAATCTTACAAACCAAAAAGTTATGTTGCTCAGTTAAATTTTAATAAATTTTAAACATAAAAGTGTGGGTCAATTATTATTCAACCCCTAGGTTTAATATTTTGTGGAATAACCCTTGTTTGCAATTACAGCTAATAATTGTCTTTTATAAGACCTGATCAGGCCGGCACAGGTCTCTGGAGTTATCTTGGCCCACTCCTCCATGCAGATCTTCTCAAAGTTATCTAGGTTCTTTGGGTGTCTCATGTGGACTTTAATCTTGAGCTCCTTCCACAAGTTTTCAATTGGGTTAAGGTCAGGAGACTGACTAGGCCACTCCAACACCTTGATTTTTTCCCTCTTGAACCAGGCCTTGGTTTTCTTGGCTGTGTGCTTTGGGTCGTTGTCTTGTTGGAAGATGAAATGACGACCCATCTTAAGATCCTTGATGGAGGAGCGGAGGTTCTTGGCCAAAATCTCCAGGTAGGCCGTGCTATCCATCTTCCCATGGATGCGGACCAGATGGCCAGGCCCCTTGGCTGAGAAACAGCCCCACAGCATGATGCTGCCACCACCATGCTTGACTGTAGGGATGGTATTCTTGGGGTCGTATGCAGTGCCATCCAGTCTCCAAACGTCACGTGTGTGGTTGGCACCAAAGATCTCGATCTTGGTCTCATCAGACCAGAGAACCTTGAACCAGTCTGTCTCAGAGTCCTCCAAGTGATCATGAGCAAACTGTAGACGAGCCTTGACATGACGCTTTGAAAGTAAAGGTACCTTACGGGCTCGTCTGGAACGGAGACCATTGCGGTGGAGTACGTAACTTATGGTATTGACTGAAACCAATGTCCCCACTGCCATGAGATCTTCCCGGAGCTCCTTCCTTGTTGTCCTTGGGTTAGCCTTGACTCTTCGGACAAGCCTGGCCTCGGCACGGGAGGAAACTTTCAAAGGCTGTCCAGGCCGTGGAAGGCTAACAGTAGTTCCATAAGCCTTCCACTTCTGGATGATGCTCCCAACAGTGGAGACAGGTAGGCCCAACTCCTTGGAAAGGGTTTTGTACCCCTTGCCAGCCTTGTGACCCTCCACGATCTTGTCTCTGATGGCCTTGGAATGCTCCTTTGTCTTTCCCATGTTGACCATGTATGAGTGCTGTTCACAAGTTTGGGGAGGGTCTTAAATAGTCAGAAAAGGCTGGAAAAAGAGATAATTAATCCAAACATGTGAAGCTCATTGTTCTTTGTGCCTGAAATACTTCTTAATACTTTAGGGGAACCAAACAGAATTCTGGTGGTTTGAGGGGTTGAATAATAAATGACCCTCTGAATAAACTTTTCACAATTTAAAAAAAAATGAAACAAAGAAATAACATTCTTTTTTGCTGCAGTGCATTTCACACTTCCAGGCTGATCTACAGTCCAAATGTCACAATGCCAAGTTAATTCCGAATGTGTAAACCTGCTAAATCTGCAGGGGGTTGAATACTACTTGTAGGCACTGTATATATATATATATATATATATATATTGCATCAACTACTATTTGCTACTGTTTAATAATGCATGAGTTTCTGTCTCCAGCAGTAGTGTTGTATTGCCAATAATGCTTTGTTAAAACATAACCCAAACAAACGAGGAAGTTCCTCCTCACTGTGTGTGTAACTGGAGCACACTTTTACTTTCACTTTGCAAGCTGACAAATAAAATGCTAAGTTCCTAGGCTATAAGATATATCTGTTGTAAGATGTGTTATCTTTGTTCCAGAATAAATATATATTTACTGTTGAATGGCTGGACAGCATAGAGATTAATCCGCTGCCAACAGGTCATGGGCCTATAAACCCAAAGACCCAGAGAAGAGCCCAAAGGATAGAGAACAAAAGTGTACTCAGAAGAAGAAGCAAATATGGAAGTTTACAGTGCCAAATCTGACTAACCAGAACTAACAATCCTGTAAATTCAAGGTAAAGATGCTGCTGATAAGAGAAGGAACATGGAAATATGCACAGGAGTCTAGACCTGACCCACTATTAGAAGACTGGGTAGAGAAGGATCAAAAAACACAAAACACTATCTCCATCAGTATAGTTGATGATCAGATTGTGCATGTATGTAAATATGAAACTGCAAAAGAAATGTGGGAACAGCTACAGAAAGTGCATGAAAGGATAAATTTCAGCAATAAGACCTATTTTATGAGACAGCTATATCAGTCTAAGCTAAATACGGGCCAAGATATGCAGGATTACATAATAAATACTCTAGAAATTGTGGAAAACCGCAGATAATCCGCGCGGAAAATTCCGCACCGTCTGCACTGCGGTTTTTGATTCCCATAGGGAATCATGGTACTGGGGTCCGCAGCAGCCAAAACCGCTGCGGAACCGCAGCAAAATCCGCAGCATGTGCACACAGCCTTAGGGTTAGGGCTAGGGTTAGGGCTAGGGTTAGGGTTAGGGTTAGGGCTAGGGTTAGGGCTAGGGTTAGGGCTAGGGCTAGGGCTAGGGTTAGGGCTCAGATTAGGGTTAGGGGTGTGTTGGGGTTAGGATTGGAGTTATAATTGGGGGTTTCCACTGTTTGGGCACATCAGGGGCTCTCCAAATGCAACATGGCATCTGATCTCAATTCCAGCCAATTCTGAGTTGAAAAAGTCAAATGGTGCTCCTTCCCTTCCAAGCTCTGCCATGCGCCCAAACAGTGTTTTACCCCCACATGTAGGGTATCAGCCTACTCAGGACAAATTGCAAAACAATTTTTGGGGTCCAATTTCTCCTGTTACCCTTAGGAAAATAAAAAATTGGGGGCAAACATATCATTTTTGTGGAAAAAAATGATTTTTTTATTTTCACGTCCGAGTGTTATAAACTTCTGTGAAGCACTTGGGGGTTCAAAGTGCTCACCACACATCTAGATAAGTTCCGTGGGGGGTCTAGTGTCCAAAATGGGGTCACTTGTGGGGAGTTTCAATAGTTTAGGTACATCAGGGGCTCTCCAAACGCACATGACACCCGCAGACCATTCCATCAAAGTCTGCATTCCAAAACGTCACTGCTTCCCTTCCGAGCCCCGACGTGTGTCCATACAGTAGTTTTCTCCCACATATGGGGTGTCAGCGTACTCAGGCCAAATTGGACAACAACTTTTGGGGTCCAATTTCTCCTGTTACCCTTGGGAAAATGAAAAAATTGGGGACTAATTGATCATGTTTCTGGAAAAAATACGATTTTTTTATTTTCATGCCCTGGCATTATAAACTTCCGTGAAGCCCTTGGGGGTTCAAAGTGCTCACCTCACATCTAGATAAGTTCCTTAGTGGGTCTAGTTTACAAAATGGTGTCATTTGTGGGGGGTTTCCACTGTTTAGGTACATTAGGGGCTCTCCAAAGGCAACATGACACCCGCAGACCATTCCATCAAAGTCTGCATTCCAAAACGTCACTACTTCCCTTCCGAGCCCCGACGTGTGCCCATACAGTAGTTTTCTCCCACATATGGGGTATCAGCATACTCAGGACAAATTGGACAACAACTTTTGGGGTCCAATTTCTCCTGGTACCCTTGGGAAAATAAAAAAATGGTGACTAAAAGATCATGTGTGTGGAAAAAATATGAATTATTTATTTTCACGCCCGGGCATTAGAAACTTCTGTGAAGCACTGGGGGGTCAAAGTGCTCACCACACATCTAGATAAGTTCCTTAGGGGGTCTAGTTTCCAAAATGGTGTCATTTGTGGGGGGTTTCCACTGTTTTGGTACATCAGGAGTTTTCCAAACGCGACATGGTGTCCGATCTCAATTCCAGCCAAAAACGTCAAATGGCGCTGCTTCCCTTCCGAGCTCTGCCATGCGCCCAAATAGTGGTTTACCCCCACATGTGGGGTATCAGCATACTCAGAACAAATTGCACAATAACTTTTATGGTCCTGTTACCCTTGGAAAAATAAGAATTGAGGGTGAAAAGATCATTTTTGTGGAAAAAATATGATTTTTTAATTGTATGGCTTTATGTTATAAACTTCTGTGAAGCCCATGGGGGTTCAAAGTTCTCACCACACATCTAGATAAGTTCCTTAGGGGGTCTAGTTTCCAAAATGGTGTCATTTGTGGGGGATTTCCACTGTTTTGGTACATCAGGGGTTTTCCAAACGCGACATGGTGTCCGATCTCAATTCCAGCCAAAAACGTCAAATGGCGCTGCTTCCCTTCCGAGCTCTGCCATGCGCCCAAATAGTGGTTTACCCCCACATGTGGGGTATCAGCGTACTCAGGACAAATTGCACAATAACTTTTAGGGTCCTGTTACCCTTGGAAAAATAAGAATTGAGGGTGAAAAGATCATTTTTGTGGAAAAAATATGATTTTTTAATTGTATGGCTGTATGTTATAAACTTCTGTGAAGCCCATGGGGGTTCACAATGCCATCACCACACATCTAGATAAGTTCCTTAGGGGGTCTAGTTTCCAAAATGGTGTCATTTGTGGGGGGTTTCCACTGTTTTGGTACATCAGGGGTTTTCCAAACGCGACATGGTGTCCGATCTCAATTCCAGCCAAAAACGTCAAATGGCATTGCTTCCCTTCCGAGCTCTGCCATGCGCCCAAATAGTGGTTTACCCCCACATGTGGGGTATCAGCGTACTCAGGACAAATTGCACAATAACTTTTAGGGTCCTGTTACCCTTGGGAAAATAAAAATTGGGGTGAAAAGATCATTTTTGTGGAAAAAATATGATTTTTTAATTGTACCGCTGTACGTTATAAACTTCTGTAAAGCCCTTGTGGGTTCAAAGTTCTCACCACATATCTAGATAAGTTCCTTGGGGGGTCTAGTTTCCAAAATGGGGTCACTTGTAGGGGGTTTCCACTGTTTAGGTACATCAGGGACTCTCCAAACATGACATGGCGTCCGATCTGAATTCCAGCCAATTTTGCATTGAAAAAGTCAAACGGCGCTCCTTCCATTCTGAGCTCTGCCATGCGCCGAAACAGTCGTTCCCCCCCACAAATCAGGTATCAGCGTACTCAGGACAAATTGCACAATAACTTTTGCAGTCCAATTTCTCCTGTTACCCTTGGTAAAATAAAAAAAATTGAACCTGAAGTATTTTTTTTGTGAAAAAAAGTTAGATGTTCATTTCTTTTTAAATATTCAAAAAAATTCCTGTGACGCACCTAATGGGTTAATAAACTTCTTGAATGTGGTTTTGAGCACCTTAAGGGGTTCAGTTTTTAGAATGGTGTCACTTTTGGGTATTTTCTATCATATAGACCCCTCAAAGTGGCTTCAAATGTGATGTGGTCCTAAAAATAAAATGGTGTTGTAAAAATGAGAAATCGCTGGTCAACTTTTAACCCTTATAACTTCCTAACAAAAAAAAATTTGGGTTCCAAAATTGTGCTGATGTAAAGTAAACATGTGGGAAATGTTACTTATCAAGTTTTTTGTGTGCCGTATCTCTGTGATTTAAGGGCATAAAAATTCAAAGTTGGAAAATTGCGAAATTTTCAAAATTTTTGCCAAATTTCCATTTTTTTCACAAATAAACGCAAGTTATTTGAATGAAATTTTACCACTAACATGAAGTACAATATGTCACGAGAAAACAATGTCAGAATCACCGGGATCAATGGAAGCGTTCCAGAGTTATGACCTCATAAAGGTACAGTGGTCAGAATTGTAAAAATTGGCCCGGTCATGAACGTGCAAACCACCCTTGGGGGTGAAGGGGTTAAAGCATGCATGGCATATAGACTCTGAGACAACTAGTCATATGACTAATGACAGGAGCTTTTTCTCTAACCTTGACCAAAGTAAGTCAGAGAAAGCAATCTTGGCTACTGGTAAAGTATATGAATTCAGAGGGAATAGGAGATGGTTACATTACTTATCAAGTCTCCCCAACACAAAGCAGAAAGATCCCAATAAAGGACGTGCTTTAGGTCCATAGTCTCGAAAGCAATTTGTTGTTTGTGAAGAAACTCACAAGACAAGGAAATAAAGTTACATTTAAAGGTGACAGCTATATCACCTCAAAAGAAGGTCACAGGTCACACACTAGTAGAAGGAAAAATAAATGATTCGCTGTACCTGCTAAAAGACAAGGAAAGTGTATACACGGCTAAACATGAACAGCGCAAGAATTCTCTCCATGTACCGAACAGGCGTCGCGCACATAGAGACCCAGAAGCAGTAAGAAAGTTAGTTTAATAACAATTTGCTGATGGTATTATAGTTGATCTGTGAAATCAGACAAGGAAATGTACTTGCTTTCTTAATGGGAAAATGTCAAGAAAATCTTTTCTTAAAAATATTACAAAATCAAAACCGCTTGTGGACTTAATACACACAGGTGTTTGTGGTCCAATGAGTACTCAAACTCCTGGAAAGAAAATATATTTTCTCACATTTATAAATGATTATTGAAGATAAACAATTTTCTATTTGCTTCTCAGCAAATATGAAATTCCAGAGAAACTTGAAATATATATTTCTGAAGTATATAACAAATTTGTGAAAATGCCAAAAATTCTGCATGCAGATAATGGAACTGAATATAAAAGTAATGAGGCACAAAGCAATTTAAGGTGAAATGGAATTGTGCTTCAGACCACTTTGTCATACAACCCTGAACAAAATGGTGTAGTGAAAAGAAGGAACCGGTAACTTTGTGAAAGTGGAAGAAGGAAGCAATTTGATGTTTTATAACAGGGAAAAATGCAAAGTACTACATCTGGGCAATAAAAATGAAAAAAGCAAATACAGAATGTTTAGCTTGCAAAAGAGAAGACTGAGAGGAGACTTAATAGCTGTCTACAAATATCTCAAGGGCTGTCACATTGTAGAAGGATCATCTTTATTCTCATTTGCACAAGGAAAGACTAGAAGCAATGGAATGAAACTGAATGGGAGGAGACACAGATTAGATATTAGAAAAAACTTTTTGACAGTTAGGGTGATCAATGAGAGGAACAGGCTGCCATGAGACGTGGTGAGTTCTCCTTCAATGGAAGTCTTCAAACAGAGGTTGGACAGATGTCTGTCTGGGATGATTTAGTGAATCCTGCTTTGATCAGTGGGTTGGACCAGACGGCCCAGGAGATCCCTTCCAACTCTACAATTCTATGATTCTATGATTGATGCAGATTTGTCAACAACATATTGGAGTGAAGCAATCATGACAGTTTGTTATCTTCAATACAGACTAAAGCTAAAGCTACTGAAAAAACTCCTTTTGAGCAATGGAACAACAAGAATCCTAAATTACAACACATAAGAATATTCGGAAGTAAAGTATTTGTACATATTCCCAAATAAAAACATGGCAAGTGGGAATCTCATGCAAAATATGGTATCCTGGTGGGCTACAGTGAAACCCAGAAAGGATATAGAATCCTATATCCAGAAACGAACAAAATTGGATTTTAAGACCAAGTATGGCTCTGAAGGCAAGGTTCACAGATTTAAAGCAAGGTTGTCGCAAACGGATATTCTCAGAAATATGGTGAAAATTATGATGTCACATTTTCTCCAGTTGCTAAGCAGACAACATTAAGGACTCTAATAGCTGCTGTGCAAAACATATATTTTAGGCATTTGGACATCAAATTGGGCGATGTGATTATGGTTCATCAAGAGGAAACAGAAATTGCAAAGATGACTAAAATTCTGAATCAGCATTTTGAAACTAAAGACCTTAGAAATGTGATATATTATCTTGGAATCCAGGTCCAAAGAAAAGAAGATGGAAGTTTTCTTCTAAACCAAAGTGCAAAAATGAACTAAATTCTGAATCAGTTTGGCATGTCAGAAGACATAGGTATATCAACCCCAATATAACCATCCTACTTAAAGTTGGAAGGAGAAGATGATCTGTTAGCTAACAATGAAAAATACAGGCAGGCAGTGTGGGCACTTCTATACATAGTAACTATGACTCGACCGAATATTGCAGCAACAATTGTAATTTTCTGCAGATATGTGAAAAACAGCACCAAAAAAACTGGAATGAGATTCAAGACATAACTTTAAGGAAATCTACAACAGGCATATTGCCAGTCATATAGATAAAGAGCACATGATATGGCGCAGAATAAGTGTGGACGACTTTATTTACCATCACACGGACTGTACATGGAAAATTGCATTATAATTTACAGACAGTGCTCATAACGTAGCAAACAATATTTGCATATTATAAATAGCAGCCATGCAGTCTACATAATGTCCATCACACAAGATGGAGATTCCCTATAGCGCCATAAACTAGGTCAGAATAAAAAAGAGCCATACACCAAGGACAATACCTGATTTGTAGAAGGGCACTGCAAAGACTAAGGCCGTCATCCCTCCCCGACGCGCGTTTCGGAGCGCTCACGCTCCTTCCTCAGGGTGCGCCATATCATGTGCTCTTTATCTATATGACTGGCAATATGCCTTCATTTGATTAGTCTTGGAGCCATATGAACATCTGCCTTCCATTTACATAATTGAACTATCTTTGGTAGATGTTCATCAGGTTGATTTCATTATTGTCCGCACCATGGTTTGATTACCTTGGTATATATATATATGTATCTGCTCAGGTTTTGGTCTTTATGCCTATATTATTTGTATACTCAACTTTAGTGCACAATACTTCTTCCTGCCCCTGCCATTGAACCCTGTGTACTTTTAATATTGTTTGCAATAAAATATTAATTTTATGGGATCCTATGGCTGCCCTTTGTTTTTCCGATGGTGATTTATGAAGACAACCAAGGATGCATTAAACTTGCCTGCAGTGAAAAGATCAAGGAGAGAACCAAACAGATTGATGTTAAACATCATCACCTGTGTGATGTGATAGAATGTGGCGTAATTGAGTTTTTTGTTTTTTTTAGCGGGACTGACCAGATGATAGCTGATGTTATGACAAAGCCACTTCCGAGAGCTAAATATGAAGAATTCAGAACCACTATGAGACTAAGTAGTTGTTGAGTGAGGATGTTGTATTAATGTTTATTATTATAAATATTGCATCAACTAATATTTGCTACTGTTTAATAGTGCGTGAATTTCTGTCTCCAGCAATACTGTCATATTGCCAATAATGCATTATTAAAAAGTAATTAAATAAAAAAACAGAAAGTTCCTGTTCACTCACTGTCTATGTAACTGGAGCACACTTTTACCTTCACTTTGCAAGTTGACAGACAACATGCTAAGATCCTAAGCTATAAGAAATACCAGTTGTAAGCTGCTATCTTTGTTCCTGAATAAATCTATATTCACTGTTGAACGCCTGGACAGTACAGAGATTAATCCGCTGCCAACAAATTTATTGGCTTTACAGATGAACAGATTACATTAATCACATTTTTGTATAATTGTGTTAAAACTTTGCAATAGTACAAGTGATTTAGGGCCCATTTACAATTCATGATTATCATGGACAACACATAGGAATGTTAGTTTCACTATAAGGCCGGCGTCACACTAGAGAGAAATACGGACAAGTGAGAGGCGTAAAAACCACGCATTGCACACGGACTAATGATTCTCTGGGGCAGCTTCCATCAGCCGTATATTTCTCGGCCGTATTTTACGGTCCGTGCCAATCGCAGCATGCTGCGATTGTCAGTGTATTCCGCGCACAATACGCCAATGCAAGTCTATGGGTGCGCAAAAAAACGCATTACACACGGACCAGATGAGTGACTTGCGAGAAATACGCACCCGGTGTCCTTTAGGAAAGCCGGCAATTCAATACATGATACAGTAAAATCACACTGACAGGTTTAATAAAGAAACAAAATAATAGATATATGCACATAGAATATATATATATATACATGTCATCGAGACACACATATATATATATATATATATATATATATATATTTACATGTCATCTTGCAATTGGAAGGTGACATTAAGCCAATTAATAATGGAGATGTGTCAATTAGACACTTATCCATTATTAACCCTAGACTATTAAATGGTTAAAAAAACACAGACATTAATAAAAAATTATTTTAATGAAATAAAGACACCTAGTTTTTGACAAGATTTATTGCTCTGGTAATCCAAAAATAAACCATGTAACAAAAAGAAAACAAAAAAGCAACCATATCCTTACCTCTCCACTGCTCAGTCAGGTCCCCCGCTACAATCCATCAGAAAGGGTTAAGTGGTTTACACAGGGACTGGTGCTAATGCGACCAGCCCCATGTAAACCACTGCCAGAATGAATTATTTCATCTCTGCGCAGCCTCCCTGGCTGCCCTGAGATGAACTAATTACCGTGGGAAAGTTTCTGCATTTTTTCCCACACTCATTAGTTCACCTCAGGTCAGCCAGGGGACTCCATACAGCCTCACTGACGTCACTGGCTGACCTGAGGTGAACTAATGAGTGTGGGAAAAAATGCAGAAACTTTTCCACGGTAATTAGTTCATCTCAGGGCAGTCAGGGAGGCTGCGCAGAGATTAAATAATTAATTCTGGCAGTGGTTTACATGGGGTTGGTTGCATTAGCACTGTGTAAACCACTTAACCATTTCTGATGGATTGCAGTGGGGGACCTGACTGAGCAGCAGAGAGGTAAGGATATGGTTGCTTTTTTGTTTTCTTTTTGTTACAGGTTGATGGTTTATTTTTGGATTACCAGAGCAATAAATCTTGTCAAAAACTAGGTGTCTTGATTTCATTAAAATAATTTTTTATTAATGTCTGTGTGTGTTTTTTAACCGTTTAATAGTCTAGGGTTAATAATGGATAAGTGTCTAATTGACACCTCTCCATTATTAATCGGCTTAATGTCACCTTCTAATTGCAAGATTACATTAACCCATTAATATTAACCCTTTAGCCACCGCTACAGGGCAATGGGAATAGAGAGGATAAGTGCCAGAAAAGGCGCATCTTATAGATGCGCCTTTTCTGGGGTGTCTGGGGGCAGATTTTTGTAGCCGGGGGGGCCAAAAACAATGGTCTCTCTCAAGGCTATTAATATCTGCCCTCACTCACTTGCTTTACCTCTCTGGTTGCGATTTTGCCGCGGGAGCCCACGCATATTTTTCCAACGAATTAACCCCTTAATTTAACACCTAGACGTCCCAAATTTTACACACAAACCCTAATTTAATTATTAGTCAGGGAAATATAAAAAAATACATGAAATGAAATGGTTTACTGTATGTAAACCATGTGTCATTTCATGTCGGGTTTGGGAATGATTTTAAAGAAGCCGGCAATTGATTTTGCGGCTATTCTGCTATGTAGAACTCTATGAAATGTAAATATATATATATATATGTGTCTCAATGACATGTGTGTATATATATATTTATATATGTATTCTATGTGTATATATCTATTCTTCCGTTTGGGTTGTAACCTGTCATGGGGATCCATTATATGTCCATTTTGCAAGCTTGCGAGAAAATCTCGGCATACGGATGCCATACAGATTGCCGTACATACTGATGCCATACGGATTACATACGGATGCTTATATGCGCAAAATACGTGACCACACCTTGATTACGGATGACATACGGAGCACTATTTAGGGGACATTTCTCCATATTACGCATGTAAAATACGAACCGTATTTCTCGTCGGTTAGTGTGACTCCAGCCTAATTGTGCAATCGAAACAGCCTGCCGATCACCTGACAAACAAGCAAAATGCTGATTTGTCAGAGGGAATGATTCTTCTGGTTTACCCAAAAGATGGTCGTTCTTGACAGTGCAACTTCCTATGTACACAGGACCTGCACTGCCGAGATTAATGGCAGCCTAAAAGCACTAAACTGTCTATTACAGATCATTCAGTGCCATCTGAAGCTGAGTCGGCCTTTATAAAAAGTTTATTAAATAGCTGCCAACCTGCAAATATCTTGCTGGTCGACAGTCTAACGCTGCCCATCACACAGTGTAAAAATGCCTTTGTTATTTTTTTTTTTGTACAATGGGACAGAATCAGCAGAAAGAAGAGAATTAAATGAAAGCCATTTTGTAACATATTTATGCCAATTGACTCCCATTCAGTGCAGCTGTGGTAGATCATTAAGCACCCACATGATTCGCTTTCACAAAATGAAAATAATTATAAACTTGTTGAAATTCCATTTTGTTCTCATTTTCTTGAACCCCCTTCTTGGTTGGGATGCTTTACTGTAAGTACACAATGAATGAACAAATAAGTGAAGTGAAAAAATAAAATAAATAATATCAAGTACCTTGATCCCATCTTGCCAGGATCACAGTTTAGACATGTTCCACTCTCTCGACTGCATGCTTCTTCCCGAAGGCACTTTGGACATTTCTGTGTACAGTTCTCTCCATAATATCCCACTGAACAAGGCAAATCACAACGTGTTCCCATCCAGCCAGACTCACAGGACCCACAGGAGCCATCAAAGGGGGAGCACAAGTGGCCCGGTTTGCATCTTCCACAGCTAGTAAATTCAGCACAACGAAAATGAAATATTATTCATGACACTGGGGAGACATTTATTGGCAAAGCATAAATGCATGACCACTGAATAAAGCAGCTCTATCTGCATTTCTCAGAATTATAAATACCAGAATTATCATTTTAATCTAAATGACCATTGTCCTTTGACTGTTTTTTCACCATATATCACAGAGGGAATAACTTCAGTGGTAATGATCACTACAAACACTAAAAAAAGCTTCAGTGCCTATAAACATGTTACTGTATTCTAACAATGCATTTTAATGGTTTAAGCCCCCCATACACATCAGGGTAAAGTCCATTAAATCCAACGATATTGGCGGGATCAACCTACTGTCTAATGTACAACCTCGAATAAAAAAAGGTGGGACTCTATTTAAAATGTTAAGAAAACAGGAATGTAATGATTTGGACATCTTTTATAGCCATATTTTATTCATAACATAATATAGGACATAGATCAGAAGGTGAAGATTACTATCCGTATATACTCGAGTATAAGCCAACCCGAGTATAAGCCGAGGCACCTAATTTTTCCACGGAATACTGGGTAAGCTTATTGACTATATTGACTAGAGTATAAGCTGGGTATGCATTGTCCCCTCATCCCTGTCCTGCTATGTGTGGCTTCCCCGGTCTCCTAGTTGTATGCATGGCGTCCTCCCCCTTGTATGCATGGTTTGGAGTCCTCCCCCTTGTATGCATGGCTCGGCATCCTCCCCCATCCTCCCCCTTGTAAGCCTGGCTTGGCATCCTCCCCCTTGTATGCATGGCTCAGCGTCCTCCCCTTTGCGTGCATGGCTCGGCATCCTCCCTCGTCCTCCCCCTTGTATGCATGGCTCGGGGTCCTCCCCCATCCTCCCCTTTGTATGCATGGCTTGGCGTCCTCCCCCATCATACTCACCCTCCTCGCGCTGTCGCTGCATGTCCCTGTAACTCCGTTGTCCCGGCGCTGCAGCTCTTCCTGTGCTGAGCGGTCACGTGGTACCACTCATTAAGGTAATGAATATGTGCTCCACGCCTATTGGATTGGAGACATGTGCATATTCATTACCTTTATGAGCGGTACCACGTGACCGCTGAGCACATGAAGAGCTAGCGGGACATGCAGCAACAGCGCGAGGAGGGTGAGTATGATGTCACAGCCACCGGCTCCTGCCTCTACTCCGCCGCTCCCCCTCCCCCGCTGGCTTTCTAGACAATGACTCGTGTATAAGACGAGGGGGCGTTTTCAGCATAAAAAAAAGGTGCTGAAAAGCTCAGCTTATACACAAGTGTATATGGTAATTTTTCCATTTCACTTGAAAAAAAAATAACTCACTTAGAAATTGATAGCAGCAACACATCATGGAAAAAATTGGGACAGGGCCATGTCTTGCATTGTGTATCATCCCCTCTTCTTTTTGCAAAAGTTTGTAAACATCTGGGAAGTTAGAAGACCAATTGCTTTAGTTTTGCGAGAGAAATTTTGTCCCATTCTTGTCTGATGTAGGATTCTGGCTGCTCAACAGTCCTGGGTCTACTTTGCCATATTTTTAATTTCATGATTAGTAAAATCTTTTCTATAGGTGAAAGGTCTGGACTGTACGTGGCCAGGTCATCACCTAAACTCTTCTTCTGTGGTGCCATACTGTTGTGATGGATGCAGCATGTGGTTTAGAATTGTCTTGCTGAAAGGTCTTCCCTGAAATAAACGTTGGCTGGATGGGAGCAAACCTCTGTTTAATACCATGCATTAGTGGCGGTCTTTCAAGCTGTGTAAGCTGCCCATGCAATAGACACTAATGCAACTGCATGACATTTATCTCAGTCCATTTTAAGTGAGCTTTGGCCCAGAGACAAAGATAGCAATTCTGAATTGTGTTGATATATGGCAGGCACAGTGGCTCAGTGGGGTCCTGGGTTCAAATCCCAACAAGGACAACATCTGCAAGGAGTTTGTATGTTCTCCCCGTGTTTGTGTGGGCTTCCTCCGGGTTCTCCAGCTTCCTACCACATTCTAAAGACATACTGATAGGGAATTTGGATTGTGATCCCCATCGGGGACAGTGCCAATAATGTCTGTAAAGTGCTGTGGAATTAATGGCGCCATATAAATGAGTAAAATAAATAAATAAATATATGGCTTCTTCTTTGTATGATACAACTTGTTCTTGCATTTGTGGATTGCATGGTGAACTGTGTTTTCAATGTTTTCTAGAAGTATTCCTGAGTAATTGCAGTGATTTTCATGACCGAATCATGCCTGTTTTTAAATGTGCTACTCCCTGAAGGCTTGTAGATCATGAGCAGCTTTGTCCCCTTTGTGCACATGTATTTCACCAGAATCCCCGAATGTTTGATGCTTTTATATATTGCAGATGGTGAAATATTCAAAATCTTTGCAATTTTATGTTGAATATCACTTTTCTGAAATTGTTCCACAAGTTTTAGATGCAGTTGTTCATCGAGAACCTCTAACCATCTTTGCCCTCTCTGACATGGTCTTTTTATATACAATCAGGGCCGCCATCAGGGCATGACAGGCATTACACCTGTATGGGGCCCCGGTGATCAGGGGGGCCCGCCCGGGCCCGGCGGCCGCGGCGGCGGCTGAGCAAGCTGGGCGCTGCAGCCTGGTTCGCGCTCGCTGCTCGGGTTTCGGCCAGGCCCCCCCTACAATTATTTCAGCGGTTCGGGCCCCCGTTCTCCCCCTCAGCCTGCTCTGTCTGTGTTACATTCACAGCAGGGAAGGTCCGGCCAGCGCTTGACTCCTCTTCCCCTCCCCAGTGCACCATGGTCGGATGGTCACTCCAGCACCGCCCCCGGCTCACGTGATGTGACGTCACACGCTGCCTCTTCACTTCCTCATTCCTGAGAAAGCTGAAGAGCGGTGTGCACATGGCGTCAGCGTGGGAGCGGCTACAGGCCTGCAGCAGAGCAGAAGACGTCGGGTTCCTGGGCTGGGTGACAGTCTGACGGTGCTGTGGACGGCCAGCGAGCAGGTAAGTGAATTCTTTTTATGTCTGTATGTCTGGCTGCAGCCTGCTGATCATGGGGATGGGGACATTGGGCCGAGGGCCTGTTGTCTCAGTCTGATCATGGGGGGGGGAGTCTCTGGGGGCCCCGGCGCCGGGGGCTGGTTGTTGTCTGAACATGGGGGGGGGAGTCTGGGGGCCCCGGTGCCGTGGGCTGGTCGTCTGATCACAGGGGGGGAGTCTGGGGGCCCGGGGGGGCTGGTTGTGTCTTATTATGGGGGACATTGGGGTCCTGTGGGGACCCAGGGGCCTGGCTGATGGTGGGGGACCCAGGGGCCTGCCTGGCTGTCCGTGGGAGGTCACCCAGGGGCCCACCCTGCTGTCCGTCGGGGGGGGCCTGGGGGACCCAGGGGCCCAACTGATGATGGGGGGACCCAGGGGCCCAGCTGTCCGTGGGTGGTCACCCAGGGGCCCACCTGGCTGTTCATGTGGGATCACCCAGGGGCCCACCTGGCTGTCCGTGGGGGGGCCTGGAGGACCCAGGGGCCCAGCTGATGATGGGGGGGACCCAGGGGCCCGCCCAGCTGTCCGTGGGGTGTAACCCAGGTGTCCGCCCGACTGTCTGTGGGGGTTCACCCAGGGGCCCGCCTGGCTGTCCGTGGGGGGTCACCCAGGGGCCCGCACAGCTGTCAGTGGGGGGGTCTAGGGAGCCGGGGGCCTGGCTGTTCACGGGGGGGTCTGAGGGGCCCGGCTGATGGGGGGGTCTGAGGGGCCCGGCTGATGGGGGGGCCCAGAAGGCCCGGCTGATGGGGTGAGCCAGGACCCAGGGGGACAGATCTCCAGTGCCAAAATTAGTAGGCACATTGTCTCCACCTGCAGCTCAGCCTGTAGTCCTATATGGGGTATCAGCCTACTCAGGACAAATTGCACAGCTACTGTTAGGGTCCAATTTCTCATGTTACACTTGGGGAAAAACAAACATTGGGTGTGAAAAGATCATTTTTGTGAAAATAAAATTAGATTTTAAATTGGCACCTAATAAAAACAAAATACAAGCGGTTAGTATGTTAATCAAAAGCCCAAGACAATAGAAAGGGCCGCTTTGTAAACAGGGTTAAAGTTAGAGTAGAAAAAAAAGGGGTTACTAGAAATACTAGGGTCAATGATAATACCCTTTTCTTATGAAAAGTGACTTCCACTCCTGATAAAGTCACGCTAGTTGAGTAACAAGAGTGGCATCCCGTTCCTGGGACCAGGGCATTAATTATGGCTTGTCATGTTCAGTGAGCATGTCTTTGTTCTGCTTGTAGCAAGGGTGGCTTATCATAAGAAAAGGGTATTACAAAGCAGCCTTTTCTATTGTCTTGGGCTTTTGATTAACATACTATCCGCTTGTATTTGGTTTTTATTAGGTGCCAATCCTATTGCTAACATGGCTGTTTGTTATTTATAAGGTGGCTTGTTGTAATATCATGAATATTTCTTTAAGCATAAGACTTTTTTGATTATAGAGTTATTTGAAATTCGGAGGATTTCATTGGCCACAACGAATACACTGAATATATGTGTTTATTATATACTTGTTGCTCTGGCATGCTACATAGAATACGGAACTTTTATTGAATATTGTACATTTATATATTGTCCAGGAAAGTCTAGCCGCTCCCTTATATACAGGTCACGTTTGGTGACACCTGCATATATTTTAAATGTTTTTATCATTTGTGGTGTTTTTCTGCACATCTATATGTACTAAAAATTAACTTTATAAGGGTGATCCCTGCATGTGTGTATGTCTACTTTGCTTTCTTTTTTTCTATTTGGATCTACTTTTTGACATACAGAGTTGGATCCCCGATATATTTGGTCTGATTGAGGGCATGGTGAAGTTTTTCAATGAAAGCGCGGAGGGATTTTTGAAGGTTCGCATGGTGAAGGAGGAGCTAGGGTGGAGGCGGAACTGGGGGTGGAGCCTGGGCGGAGTCTCAAGGGGGCCCCATAAATTTTGCCAGTACGGGGCCCCGAAATTCCTAGTGGCAGCCCTGTACACAATCATGTGATTAGTGGAGAGTTAACCCTCCAGCTGTTTTTCATTAGTACTATTTACAGTACTTCTCCGACCATTTGTTGACCCTGTCCGAACTTTTTTTGAGATGTGTTGCTGCCATCAATTTCTAAATGAGTTAATTTGTTCAAATGAAATGGAAAAATGTCCAACATTCACCTTCTGATCTGTGTTCTATGCTCTGCAGTCAATAAAATAAGGCTATAACAGATTTCTACATAATTGCATTCTTGTTTTCTTCACATTTTACACAATGTTCTAACTTTTTTGTAATTGGGGTTGTATATGTGTTCTCCAACCTGCTAAATTTCAGTGGCTGATGCTTTTGTTTTCTCTCAAGCTAGTCTTCCACCATATCATTCTGGGAATTGCTTTCTCATTGAGAATATAAGAGCACTAAGCAGAGCAAAGTGCACCTCTATATGAGGGTGTTGGGGGAGATAGCTGTTGGCCAAACCATTCTTTAGCTACCAGCTATCTAATAGTCTAGGGGTCATTAGGCTCTGAACACACCTGCATATGAAATTTTGTTTCCTTTAAAAGAGCAAAAAGTGGAAACTTATGCAGGGGACAGTTCTCTCACATGATGGTCTCTAGAGGTGCCCAACTAACCACATTGACTATAATAGCAGGCCCCCTGAGGAAGCAGCGGAAAAGCGAAACGTATGTCGGAGATAGTGAACCGGCGTGCTGCTACAACTATACTAATGGGTAATTGCTGCCATATTTAAACTATTTTT
This sequence comes from Dendrobates tinctorius, assembly GCF_039654945.1. Lineage (NCBI taxonomy): Eukaryota > Metazoa > Chordata > Amphibia > Anura > Dendrobatidae > Dendrobates > Dendrobates tinctorius. The sequence continues at coordinate 34,453,345 of NW_027361684.1, forward strand.
CTCTGTCACCATCCTTTTTCTATGCATTTATGGTTGTTACCTCTGCTTCATCTGAGACCATGTCTGCATTCAGAGTGTGGGTGAGATTAGGATGTGGAGTTACTTCTTAATCTGTTATTGTGCACTGACTATCTGACATCCACTCTCAGCCTCTCCCACACAGAATACTGCAGACATATATGCACTTGCCTTATATGTATTACTCATTTGGATTGTTTGTAGGATGGTTACTGTCTGAGAATCTCTTTATTGATAACTTTTGTATGCATTTACCCTTGGTTACTATGACTTACACAACATTTCCAGCTCTTTCAACTGGTTTATCTGTCTGTCACTGTTTTACCCTTATTTTGCCCACTATTTATGTGTTTATGTGTCTATAGTTGTTATTTAATTTTTTTCAATAAAATACTTATTTTTATTCATATTTTTTCATTTTCTGAACACTGACTGTAATAGTGTCTATCGGTTTATCTCCATGGTATCCATCACATTCTGCAATATTTTCTTCCAGTGCAGATGGCAGGATCTGTGACGGAGGTAGATGTGATCAGAGCCATATAATCCCTCTGTTTTCAGTCTGCTTCACAAATATCAAATAAAGGTTTGTATTAATATTAATGGAGCCTAGTCTCTACTGCATATGAATAAATGCCAACAAATGAATTCATTAAGAGCGATTTATTGTTTACATTTGCCATTTGAATCATTAAATACCTGTCCTGACATGGTCTTTTATCTACAGAGTGCTGTTAATAATGTATATTAACTCCTTCCTGTATTGAAACTTTATGATATACAGCAGTGGTCTCCAACTAAGATGCCCCCACTAATGAAGATGGCGCTTGTTTTACAGTACATTTGGGATATTTCTAGTAGGACTAAAGCGTATGCATTCTTTGGAAAATGAGCTGTTCTGCAGTACTTGGCAGCGCTGCTACACACTGAATCCAGCTGCTCTTTGCAGCCCTGTTCAAAGTTTTAACATCACCACCGCTGGGGAAAAAAACAGCTGATTGTTGGGGGTGTCAAGTGTCGGACCCCCACCAATCTTATGACCTATTCTATGGACTGTATGGATCAGTATGTTGTGCCTTTTTAATGTTTCTTTGGGTTTAGTCTGGTGTTGATGCATTACTGTCATTACATTGAATCATGCAGTTGATTATGACAGTGAATATAAGCAATTCGCAAGCACCTGCTGGGAATATACATCTTTTGCTACCCCTTTTCATACCTTTTCTCACACTTGGGTCCGTAAAATCCAGCTGGACAGCGTTCTGTACATCTTTTTCCTTGGTATCCTGTGTTACATTCACAGTAGCCACTTTTGGAGTTGCATTTGCCATTCACACAGTCACATCGGTGTTCACATCCCTGACCGTACCATCCTTCTAGACACATGCAATTTCCGTTTGTTCGTAGACATGGAGATTTGTTGCAACTACATTTTATACTGCATCGATTTCCCCACCAGCCGCTGTTACATATGCATTGTCCATTAGTCTGATTGCAGTAAGACGTTTCCAGGTTGCACAGACATTGCTTATTGCAATGCTGAGCCCACCAGCCTGGCTCACAGTTACACAATCCAGTGAGCTGGTCACAGGTCCCGTGCAGGCCGCAGTGGCAGAAGTTCTGACAATTAAGCCCCCATTGCTTAGGATGGCAGGTACATTTGCCAGTCACCCCATCACACTTTCCATTGGGATGACATGAACAAGACTGCTTGCAGTCTGAGCCCCAGTACTGATCAGGGCATGCTACAAAATTAAAAAGAAAATGTTAATTACATTTTTGTATCAGATTGAAACCTAACAATTTTAAAGCTTTACTTCAGACATGTCTCTACAATGCACCAATCAGCTATAGCATTTTCAGGTTCAAGGTGTTAACTTTGCATCCATATTCCGGAGATATGAATTCAATTAATTATTGTCGGGATGGAGTGACGTTTCAACAATGGTTGTAGATCAGCCAGCTGATATAGGGCCTGTAGCTGGGGGAACTCGGCTACAAACACTAACCGGCATCTGCCCTCGTCTCCTGATACCAGATGTTTGGCAGAAGTCAGGAGAAGTTGTAAGTGATCAGGCTGACACAATGAGTCCTGCTCCATACCTGGAGAGTGCCATTAACTGCTGTGATTAAAGCTAGTTCTGATTGCAATAGTTTAACCCCTTTAGATGTTGTTGTTGTGGTAAGCAGCAACCCCATTTTGCTAGAGAAATTTTTTTTGGCTCCATCAAAATGGCGCCGTTGGGGGCTACTGCGCAGGCACTCCCACTGCCATTTTGATGGATCCAAATTTTCTTTTTCTCCAGCAAAATGGCAGTGGCAACGACTGTGCAGTAGCATGTATTGGAACGCGATTGATGCTACTGCGCAGGTGCCACTGTCAGCGCTATTTTGCTAAAGAAAAAAAGTTGGGTTCCATCAAAATGGCACCGGCAGTGGCGCCGACGCAGTAGCATCTATCGCGTTCCAATATATGTTACTCACGTACCATAGAGAAGAAACAGGAATCTGGCACAGTTGTATAACCTCGGGATAATGAAGCGCACACACAAGGGATTACGGGTGCCACTTCCAATGAAAAAAGTTCTGTATATCCGTAGTGAAGAAAGCGGATAGGCACTGACCGTACCGTGCAAAATAATCCTTTATTGTGGCATCATCATACTAACAGCAGGCAGATAAAACAATGGAGCAGAAAACAGACGACGATCGTTTCGCGCTACATAACGCTTCTACAGGTTATATCATATATGACACTATAGCTGGTAAAACTAACACTGCATATCACCCTGAAAACAACATTCTGCAGTCAAACATGTTGGTGACAACATCATGCTGTGGGGATGCTTTTCTTCAGCAGAGGCAGGGAAGCTGGTCAGAGTTGACAGGAAGAAAAATGAAGCTGAATACAAGGCAATCTTTGAGAAAAAACTGTTAGAGGCTGCAAAAGACTTGAGAATGAGGCATAGGTTTACCATCCAGCAGGACAATGACCCAAAATATACTGCCAGAGCTACAATGGAATGATTTAAATAAAAGCACATTTATGTATGTGAATGGCCAAGTAACTGTCCAGACCTAAATCTTATTGAGAATCTGCAGCAAGACTTGAAAATTGCTTTTCACAGACTATCTCCATCCAATCTCACTGAGCTAGAAATAGTTTGTAAAGAAGAATAAGCAAAAAATTCAGCCTCTAGATGTGCAAAAGTGGTAGAGACATGCCCCAAACGACTGACAGCAGTAATTGCAGCAAAAGGTGGTCTTACAAAGTTTCGACTCAGGAGGGCTGAATACAAATGTTACAATTTTCAGATTTATATTTTTAAAATATCTAAAAACTATATATCATTTCCTTTACCCTTCACAACTACTTGCTACTCTGTGTTGGTATATCACATAAAATCCCAATACAATACATTTAAGTTTGTGGGTGTAATGTGAAAACAATGTGGAAAAGTTGACAGGATATGGATACTTTTTCAAGGCACTGTACTTATGCTATCTTCAATGTCTTGTTTTTTAGTGGTGGGGAGCAGCTGAACATAAGCCTTGTCTAACAGTAACTTCAGATGGTATGGAAAAAGCCTGCAGTGTAATCCTCCTGAGTATAAAGATCCAGAGTACATTGCATTGTGCAGCAGATTTACAGAAGGATGGTAAACCATTTTTTGGCATCATTTCTAGAATGGTAGAGTGTGGAGTATTTATGAATGACACCAGATATATACATGTAATTATGTATATATCACCAATATGTGATGAACGCAAGCAGGAGACACGCCGCTGCCACCAAATTGTGACGAACGGCACGGCTGGTGCCACCAAAACATCACGATCCCACCACCGACATGGGTGTATCAGCGGACGGAGGGACCCGACACACAGCTGGCACACGGCTATCACAGGCACAGTGGGGGCTTATCTTAGTTATCCCACCACTGGCACCATGTGGCAAAAACACAGCAAGCTAACCTTGCTCTAACAATTTATCGCAGGGGGGTATTTTGGTTGCCCCACCACTGCTAACAACCTTCCAAGAACTGCGGGGATTTATGTATATCCCACTTTCTCAGTTCCACTTTGGAACTCGCAGCTCTCCAGCGCCCCCCTTACCCTCAGGTCAGTCAGGGAACTGCACCTAGGATAATTAGTCGCCGGATGGGCTGCTTGTTGTGCACGGGCAATTAGACTACTGCAATAAGGGAATTTTCAATGCTGTGGCCTCAACCACTCATTCAGCAATATAAGACCCTTCTGTACTGCCAGCTAGCCTCGCCAGCCGTGCACACCACGCTGCCACCAGCCATGCTTTACTTAATCAAAGAGTTAATTAGGAGGGTCCGCGGCAAACCCCTGAAATTAGCGATTATCTAAAAAAGGCGCATAGTTCATTTCTTAGAGCTTGGAGACAGAGCTAATAATTTTACGATTTATTCCCCAAAGTCGGGCAGTGATTACAAATACAAAAATTGGAATAAATTGAGACATTACATATGTACAGTTGCAAATATGAAAACAACATGGATTAAAAAGCAGAAAGTAACACTTACAAGTGCCTAGGTGGTATCAGGCAGACCATGCGGCTCGGGGGATGGGCAGCAGCCAAACATCCCAAGACATGGGGTAGGTCTGTTCAGCATCAGAACTCCAACATACTGTACTTGTATGTATTATGTATACCCCTCCTCACATGTAAAGCGCCATGGAATAAATGGCGCTATAATAATAAATAATAATAATAATGTAAGCCAATTTCAGAGGATACAATCCACAGCACTCACCAAATGTCCATTCAGCTTCCTTTATTTCTGGATAGCAGGCACATGGAAGTGTAATTTACCTACAGCCGTTTTGCATGTGGATACACTTTTTCAAGGCTTCATATACATGTAAACTAATTCTGCATTTATACATTACAAATATGTAGCTGTACTCACGTGAATAGCAATCAGCACCAAAGAAACCTGGTTTACAACCACATACTCCTGGTCTTAGGCAAACTTCATCTGTTTTGCAGGCATCAGCCCCTTCACAAATTGCTGGGGTGAAAGAAAAGTCATAATTACAAATGAGTTCAATTCAATACAGTTCTTATAAACATATTAAAAGGGTTATTTCATGTTGGAAAGCTAATTACGGTATACTGTAATGTGTTAATACATTACATTGCTGTCAGTCATAATAGTTCTGGTGAGCAAATGACACGGCACAACCACGGCATATGGACATCACAGAGAGTAGTTCCCTTCCTGAGTCTCCATATCTGTTTGTAAGAACGTCAGATGGGACGGTCTATAGGAGCGTCAGCTATGCGTGGGTATTGGTATGCAGATGAGGATCCGATGCTTCTGCATTTTTATTGGTTGCTGTTCCTTTAAATACATCCCCCTTTTCATTGAGTGTATAATGCCACCTGAGGAAGACGGATCTATTCCGCTGAAACGCGTTGTGGGCTCTTTTAAATTCCAATTGTTTCTTTAATAAATGAAGAATTTTTTGCATCAATAGAATCCTGTCCTTTGCGCCCTGCAGACCGGGTCTTTCAGCAACTTTCCTTATTGTGGCATGTTGCTTTGTGGATTACTGCCTTCCTTATTACTATTATATTATTGCATTATAATAAGAGGATCAGGGAATGACACTTCATTGGTGCAACCACTGCAGCACCACATAGACCCAAAAGTTGAGGCTTGGTTAAAAAAAAGGTTTGAAAAGTAAATCAAACTAATGAAAAACAGCAGTAGGGTCAATTTTTAAAGGTTGTGACTATGTATAAAAAATTATGATAGAGAGGCAGAGTCTCTCAGAAGCAAAGATGGTCAGAGGGTCACCAGTCTGTGAACAACTGCATCCAAAAATTGTGGAGCAATTAAAAAAAAAAAATGTTCCTCAACTTAAATTTAGAAAGACTTTGAATATCCCACCATCTACAGTACAAAACAAGAAAAGATTCAGGGATTTTGGAGAAATCCATGTGCACAAGGGACGATACCGATTGTCAATATTGAAAGCACATAATCAACTGACCCTCAGTGAGCACTGCATTAAAAACAGGCATGATTCGGTAGTGGAAATCATTGTATGGGCTCAGGAATAGTTTCAGAAATCATTGTGTGAACTATGAACACCGTTTGCCATGCAATCCACAAATGACAGTGAAAATTCTATGCTGCAAATAAAAAGTCACATTTGATTGTATGTTCTCCCCGGATCTGTGTGGGTTTTGTCCAAGTTCTCTGGTTTTCTTCCTACACTCCAAAGAGATATTGATAGGAAATTTAGATTGAGAACCCCATTGGGGACAATGATGTTAATATCTGTAAAGCATCAGGGAATATGATGGTGATATATAAGCGAGTAAATATAGCAACATAATCCAGTAACGTTGACATTTTTTAGGGGCCAAAGCTCATTTAAATGGACTGAGGCCACAACTCAAACTTTTCTGTGGTCAAATAAATAAAAATGTAAAATTCTTTATGGAGACCTCAGATGATGCATAGAGAGCGTTGGCTGTAACTGCACCCCCAGTGCTGACTGGCAGCCGGCTGAGCATTAAAGCTGGCTATCAATCAGTGTCGAAGGTGTGGTTACAGTCATCGCTCTCTATGCACATAGTGGTGACTGAAAACGTGACAATGCCACCCCTATGACTGAAAGAGTAAGCCTAACGAGGGGAATAAAATTAATTTTCCTTCCGGCAGCGGAGCTTTCAGAATGCCGGCCACATAGTGTCAGAGCGCTTTTAATCTACAGATTAACCAGATATCTGCAGGTTAATAGAGTTATTTTAAATGACAGGTTCTCTTTAATTGAAAAGTCTTTAACTTTCGCCTTCTGATCTGTGTTCTATGTTATGTAAAATATGGCTATAAAATATTTCCAAACCATTGCATACTTGTTTTCTTTACATTTTACACAGCGTCCCAACTTTTTTTTGAATTGGGTTTGTAAATAATATATAATAAAATTATAGATTGGTAATATACATATTGGCATATATTATAAGGTCAGGCTGAAAAAGTAGTTATCATTTCAGCAAACAAATCTTATTTTGACATGATGAAAAGTTATACAAGAATTCCACATTTCCTATATAGATTATCTCTAGCCTAATGTACAAAGGCTATGCACACATGACATGTAAAAATAATTTTTACATTTCTAATTGGTTACCTTGAGTTTAAAATGCTGCATTGTTAAAAGACTGAAGTCTTTATTTTTTTTGTGAGGTAGCGCTGTCATTCAGTTAGGGGATCCTCACTAGGCAGCGAATAAAACACATCCGGCACCGGGTTTTCCATACAACATAACATAGTCCATGCGGTTTATTCCTCTATCATAAACCCACAGCAGCAATATACACTTCACATTACAGCATAGCGTCCAATACCGAGCTTCACTCTGGTTATCCTGTACTCACACAGGTTAAGCAAATGTCCATTACACAGGCTCTTCAGCCTCAGTGTTATCTCACCCCGTCAGGGTTAGCTCACGGTTCATTCACCATGCGGCAGACGTCCATTCCCTCCAGGGAATTCCCAGGCACGTGCAGCCATTCAACACAGCATTCCCTGCTGTCATGAAGACGCCCCCATCTCTCTCTGACAGGGCCTTTCACACTGGACCAACCAGGTCCCAGCATTCACCACATGTAACCTACCCTGGCCAAATTATATGGTCCATAGCCACGCCCACTGGGTCACATGACTATGACCTCATCACAGGTCCTTCAACCACTCACACTCTTTACAACAGTATTCTTTAAACACACCCCCTGGGTGGGTTTGTAGGTAACTAGATCTGCCCATCTCCCTAGTTACCTGGAGACTTCTCCCTGACACATTGAAGCAACACCTCAGCAATATCATTGCTGAACAACACATACCCATAAGTCTCCATCTCAAGGCCACCCACCTTGAGATACATAACGGTCCTTCCATATTATGACACTCATCCTCTCTCTTGGGACATCCACACAGTGCCCCATAGCAGACACAGTGGTCATTGCACCACACTTTGTTCATTTTCAGACTACCTGATATGCATTGTGCAGCAAGCTCCTAGTTTCAGACTTTTCGCATGTTGTTGTGACCTTCACAGTAATTGGTAATGCTCTCATGTACTAGTCCATATTCTGTATTCTTTTCTAAAGTCAATGACTTAACTTTTCAATGGGATAGAAAGAGAGAAAGAAAACACAATCTGCAGTAATGTGTTGTTCAATATACAGTGGGTACAGAAAGTATTCAGACCCCTTTAAATTTTTCACTCTTTGTTTCATTGCAGCCATTTGGTAAATTCAAAAAAGTTCATTTTTTTCTCATTAATGTACACTCTGCACCCCATCTTGACTGAGACAAAAACAAAAATATAGAAATTTTTGCAAATGTATTAAAGAAGAAAAACTAAAATATCATATTGCCATAAGTAATCAGACCTTTTGCTCAGTATTGAGTAGGAGCACCCTTTTGAGCTAGTACAGCCATGAGTGTTCTTGGGAATGATGCAACAAGTTTTTCACACCTGGATTTGGGGATCCTCTGCCACTCTTCCTTGCATATCCTCTCCAGTTCTGTCAGGTTGGATGGTGAACGTTGGTGGACAGCCATTTTCAGGTCTCTCCAGAGATGCTCAATTGGGTTTAGGTCAGGGCTCTGGCTGGGCCAGTCAAGAATGGTCACAGAGTAGTTCTGAAGCCACTCCATTGTTATTTTAGCTGTGTGCTTAAGGTCATTGTCTTGTTGGAAGGTGAACCTTCGACCAAGTCTGAGGTCCAGAGCACTCTGGAAGAGGTTTTCATTCTCTGTACTTTGCTGCATTCATGTTTCCTTCAATTGCAACCAGTCGTCATGTCCCTGCAGCTGAAAAACACTCACATAGCATGATGCTGCCACCACCATGTTTCACTGTTGGTATTGTATTGGGCAGGTGATGAGCAGTGCCTGGTTTTCTCCACACATACCACTTAGAATTATCACCAAAAAGTTCTAGCTTTGTCTCATCAGACCAGAGAATCTTATTTCTCATAGTTTGGGAGTCCTTCATGTGTTTTTTTTAGCAAACTCTATGCGGGCTTTCATATGTCTGGCACTGAGGAGAGGCTTTCGTTGTGCCACTCTGCCATGAAGGCCCGACTGGTGGAGGGCTGCAGTGATAGTTGACTTTGTGGAACTTTCTCTCATCTCCCTACTGCATCTGTGGAGCTCAGCCACAGTGATCTTGGGGTTCTTCTTTATCTCTCTCACCAAAGCTCTTCTCCCATGATTGCTCAGTTTGGCTTGACGGCCAGGTCTAGGAAGACTTCTGGTGGTACAAAACTTCTTCCATTTAAGGATTATGGAGGCCAGTGTGCTCTTAGGAACCTTGAGTACTGCAGAAATTATTTTGTAACCTTGGCCAGTTCTGTGCCTTGCCACAATTCTGTCTCTGAGCTCCTTGAGCAATTTCGTTGACCTCATGATTCTCATTTGGTCTGACATGCACTGTGAGGTCTTCTATAGACAGGTGTGTGCCTTTACAGATCAAGTCCTATCAGTTTAATTAAACACAGCTGGACTCCAATGAAGGAGTAGAACCATCTCAGGGAGGATCACAAGAAAATGGACAGCATGTGACTTAAATATGAATGTCTGAACAAAGAGTCTGAATACTTAAGACCATGTGATATTTCAGTTTTTCTTTTTTAAGAAATTTGCAAAAAATTTTATATTTCTGTTTTTTTTCAGTGAAGATGGGGTGCAGAGTGTACATTAATGAGGGAAAAAATGAACTTTCTTGAATTAAGCAAATGGCTGCAATGAAACAAAGAGTGAAAAATGTAAAGGGATCTGAATACTTTATGTACCCACTGTATGTTGGAAGCTGCAGAACAGACAACTATCTGAAGGAATTATAGAGACTCTACAGGGGCAAACAATAAGGACATTTTTAATGAATAGTATAATAGTTGCTTTATTTGTAATTTTGCATTTAGGAAGATGCTCACGAACAATAAGGTGCTGATTTTTACCACTATATGTGTACAATATATGACATTAATTATATGACTAAGATGCATTTTTAATAGCCTCTAGAAAAAAAATAAAAGAAATGGTTCTTTGGGATGACTGCAAAAAGCTTGAACACTGTGAGTAATAAAGAAAGTACATTGCAATATGGTATTTTTTTTAATTCTAAAAATAATTCTCTATAATTGCTCAACCCCTTATCCCCCTTGAGGAGTGCTTGTTAAAGTAAATTTGTCAATCTTGACCCCATATCTGTTATAATGCAAGGACAGCTAAAGAGACACAGTCATGTAATTATCATCTCTGAACTCACGTTCACTCCACGGCAGTAAGTCAACAATTGTCCTCTCTGCTAGAGAAGGGTCTAGGAAGAATCTTCTATGCTACTTTCCTGAGCTGAGGACCTCATAGAAAGCATTATTACCATGAAGACAAGGACTGACTTTCTGTGAGAGCATGAAAAGAATTTAATTATGACAGATTCTCTATAATAATTAGGAGGGCTGAGCACTTTATTCCAGACAGTAGTTATGACCACTAGCACACATTAAAATGAAAGTCATTCTGCCAACTTTTAGGGATAGACTTTCTTACCAGCTGTGCACTCTCGTCCTTCCGGTTTCCAGCCTGGGCAGCACACCAGCCCTTTGGTGACACTAAGGGAAGGGAGAAGCAGGAAGTTGATTTAGTTTCATCATTTTCTTTTAGTGACATCCTAAAATTGACACTAGGCAGATGGTTTGCAAACCGTGCTAAGAAACTGTGTTAAAGGAAAATTCCCATCTACAAGATCCTATCCCAATATGTAGCAGGTGTAATAATAATAAAAAGCAAATAGCTCCAGTTAGAAAATTAGTATAGTTCTTCAGATTCGCTTAGGTATCCATGGTTACGACCACTTAGAGCTTTCTAACTGTCACTATATGAGTGGTTGTAACCATGGATACTTAATCTACTGCAATGCCCTATATGAGGTGAGCGACATAGCGAATCTGAAGAACTATACAAAATTTCTAATTGGAGGTATTTGCTAATGTTATTAAAGGGGTTGTCCGGTTAAAATCGATAAGTCTACAGTCACTCTGTGAAAGTGCTGACTTATGAATCCCACCAGCAGTGCACGCACTGTGTGCTGCAGGGATTCACCGATTTCTGAGCAGCATACATAGATCAAGCCAGAGCCCGTCCAGTGGGCACGACCTCGCTCCATACACTTGTACACACTGGACGGGCTCTGACTGGGAGTATGTATAACGCATACATACCCTCCGGTCCCAGCTCAAAAACTGGTGAATACCCACAGCACGTGCACTGGGGTGGATTCATAAGTCTGGAGTCACTCTTCGTGACTGCAGACTTATTGATTAGGACCGGATAACCCCTTTACTATTAAACCTACTACATATTGGGATAGACATGAATCCAGACTCTTCATAGCACAGCTAGGGACCAATGTGCCATGTGGCAACAAAAAAGAGAGGCCCCCAGTGACTGCACTCACTTAAGTAGATTAGGCTACAATGAGAAAAAGTAAGCTGCGAGTGCTTTATAGTAAAACAGCCTAGTTTTATTAAGTATAAATAATTAAGAAACAAAACCTGTCACAAACAAGACATACTAGAGGTACAAGATAATAAAGTGGGAGAAAAAGGGGGTACCCTTCCATAGTGAAGAGCTAAAAAAGCTAAATATCATAAATAGGCAATGCCTGATCACCGCAGGTCACCATTAGTACAACAAGAATCAAAAACATGTAATATAGTTAGTGATCACGCTTACCGTTAAAGTGCCAAGTGGTGGTAAAGGTAGCCCCTAACGAAAAATGACCCGACGCACGTTTCGCTTTAGGGGTACAGCTTTCTCAAGGGGATATTAGTATGTCTGGCTTTTGAGGGTTTTTGTTACCTAATTATTTATACTTAATAAAACTATGCTGTTTTACTATAGAGCACTCGTAGCTTATTTTTTCTCTTAGTAGCCTACATATTGGGATAGCATCTTGGAGAAGGAAACAGTCCTTTAAATGTAGACTACATTGTTGCTCCTATCTATAAAGATACACATCGCTGAAGAAAGCACATGCAGAGTCTAATTGGGGTCTGAACACCCTCTATGACTCAGTCAAAGGTTTCATCTTCACCCCAGTTTTCAGACTCTCCATGGACCTGCTGCCCGTGAAGTGTAAATATATGTGCCCCTAGTGCTACACAATGTAAGAGGTCATCCCTCTATATTACTGCTCCAGTAATATCCCAAGGAAACATATATGGGTACAAGTTTATAGTGCTCTGGGGTGTACTGCAAGAGCTAGACTGACCTGTACGCCTGTGCACAGTCCGCAAAAGAAAGGATGATCGATCAGTCATGTGTGACTAACCCGCTGGCTAATACATGCTACAATAAAAAGTATGAAAACCTGTGATATCCCTGATGAAATATAGTGCATGGCACATTTTTTTAATCTCTCCTGACGGCCATAGTTTTGCAGTGACGTCACTGAGGCAGTGCAAACATTTATTTTTTGAGAGACCCCACCGGCCGGGTGCTCTCAATGCTGGATCTCGTATTTGACCGAACATCCAACCTCTATCACCTCTGGATTCCGTCACCATGACTGACGGATCTATCATCCTCTCTTGTAGACTGTGCGCAGGTATTCAGGTCAGTCTATCAGCATATCCAGAAGCAATAATGACTTATATTCATATATGTTTTTTGGGGATATCACTGCAGCAGTGATATAGAGCGGTGGCTTACCTATTACGGTACATTATGTAAAGTGCAGGGCACAAACTGTGTAAACTTTTAAACTTTTGATATCACTTTTTCAACAAATTGCTTTTGTTGCTCTTTAAAGGGATGAGGATACAATACATATCAAAACAAAAATTATTTCATCTGGACCCTGACAAAGGCACCAAGCAGACTATAATAACCCTTTCTTTCCTTTTTAGGTTTGAATATAGCTTAAATACGCTCCACGAAAAAATATGCAATTTTCTCCATATTGGTATGTACTGTATATTGATATTACTTTTTGAGTGAGTACTCTTACAGCCCACTGGCACCTAGGAGAGCGTGGACGCCGGTCATACACTCACTACCAATCAGCGGTTTTTCGATTGCCTGTATAGATAGAGTGACAGTGCTTTTGATGCACACATAACCGTTAATAGATCATTCTGTTCTTGCTCTTGGCAGCACATGTCCTGTTTACACAGGATTATTTGCTGCCATTAAGGATAATTTTTAAGCGAACTTAAAAGTAACTTTAGGCAAATATGTAATAAATGCACACAGAGATATGCACCAGCGCACCTACAGTAATAGTGAAACGGTAGCAGGAGAGAGTGTGTCTGCATACACCCTAAATGACTTACAAAGAAGAACCAGTATAAAAATAAATACCTCCTGTGCAAGAGTCTAAACTAAGAAACCAGTGTAACATTTATTGCATAAATATGCATCAACCTTTGTTAGTATCTTAGCAGTTTGTAATTGAAGTCATTTTTTTGTATCTCTTTATTTTTTAAGCATTTTACTTTCTATAGAAATAATAAAAATAAATTAATATTTTTTGCAGGACAGTAATAAAAGCCATATATTTATTTCTATTTATTTTAAACAGCACTCATTGAAAATGTTATTTCCAATATGATCACATTGGTATTGAGGACAATCTAAAGGAATTATTACAACACGTACAACTGGACCAAGATGAGTCATTGGATGTAGTATATCTTGATTTTTCCAAAGCGTTTGATACTCTGTCACGCAAGAGGTTGGTACACAAAATGAGAATGCTGGGTCTGGGGGAAAATGTGTGTAAATGGGTAAGTAACTGGCTTAGTGATAGAAAGCAGAGGGTGGTTATAAATGGTATATTCTCTAACTGGGTCGCTGTGACCAGTGGGGTACCGCAGGGGTCGGTGTTGGGACCTATTCTCTTCAACATATATATTAACGATCTGGTAGAAGGTTTGCACAGTAAAATATCGATATTTGCAGATCATACAAAACTATGTAAAGCAGTCACTACAAGAGAAGATAGCATTCTGCTACAGATGGATCTGGATAAGTTGGGAACTTGGGCTGAAAGATGGCAGATGCAGTTTAACAATGATAAATGTAAGGTTATACACATGGGAATCAATATCACCATTACACACTGAACGGGAAACCACTGGGTAAATCTGACATGGATAAGGACCTGGGGATCCTAGTTAATGATAAACTTACCTGGAGCAGCCAGTGCCAGGCAGCAGCTGCCAAGGCAAACAGGATCATCGGGTGCATTAAAAGAGGTCTGGATACACATGATGTGAACATTATAATGCCTCTGTACAAATCTCTGGTTAGACCGCAGTTTTGGGCACCGGTGCTCAGGAAGGATATAATGAAACTAGAGCAGGTACAAAGGAGGGCAACACTATTAATAAAGGGGATGGGGGAACTACAATACCCAGAGAGATTAGCAAAATTAGGATTATTTAGTCTAGAAAAAAGACGACTGAGGGGCGATCTAATAACCATGTATAAGTATATAAGGGGACAATCCAAATATCTCTCCGAGGATCTGTTTATACAAAGGAAGGTGATGGTCACAAGGGGGCATTCTCTGCGACTGGAGGAGAAAAGGTTTTTCCACCAACATAGAAGAGGATTCTTACTGTTAGGGCAGTGGGAATCTGGAATTCCCTGCCTGAGGAGGTGGTGATGGCGAACTCAGTCGACGTGTTCAAGAGAGGCCTGGATGTCTTCCTGGAACGTAACAATATTGTATCTTACAGTAGAAGGACGTAGGTCTGGGGATTTATTCTGACAGAATTTTATAGGCTAAACTGGATGGACTAATGTCTTTTTTCGGCCTTACTAACTATCTTACTATGTGTACTAATTGACAATCACAAGCAGCTATGTAAGAAGAGTAGGTGATGCAGTGACTTATCACTGAGGAAGAAAAGCATATCTTAGATTAAATTTGCTCCATCCAGACATCTGTAACTCTCGGTGATGTTACTGCGTAGTACTCTGTCTTTGTGACTTGTGGACTTACAGGCAAATACTTATCCATCATACAATACATTCAGGGAGGCATCTGGTTGGCTCCAAATGTATTCTGCAGCATGACATCGACGCCAAACATAGACCCAATAACACTAAAAACTATCTTCAACATAAAGAAGAACATGGAGTCTTAGAAGTGATGATATGGCCTCACAAAAGCCTAATCTCAACATCATCAAGTCTGTCTGGTATTACATGAAGAGACAGAAGAACTTGAGCTAGCCTACATCTACAGAAGATCGGTGGTTTGTTGTCCAAGATGTTTGGGACAACCTCTCTGCCAAGTTTCTTCATATACTGTTTGCAAGTGTACCTAGGAGAATTGAAGCTTTGATTACGTTTTGAGGACGAATTGTGGTCACACCAAATATTGATATCATTTAGATTTTCCATTTCTCTTTTGTTCATTCACTTTGCCTTTTGTTAATTTCTAAAAATAAACTATTAACATTTTTATTTTTGAAAGCATTCTTACTTTGCAGCATTTATTCCACACTTGCCTAAAACTTTTGGACAGTACTCTACATATAGATGCTTTTTAGTTTTGCCATGTACAAGTGCTTCTCACTAAATTAGAATATCATATAAGTTATTTCAGTTCTTCAATACAAAAAGTGAACTTCATATATTATATAGCGTCGTTACAGAGTGATCTATTTCACGTGTTTATTTCTGTTAATGTTGATGATTATGGCTTACAGCCAATGAAAACCCAAAAGTCATTATCTCAGTAAATTAGATAATTAACATAAAAACACACGTAAAGGCTTCCTAAGCATTTAAAAAGGTCCCTTAGTCTGTTCCAGTAGTATATCTACCTAATATTGAAGAAGAGGTTTTTGCAAGATTTGTGTTTTCTTTAAAATGACTTGTTACGGACATTGACATTTATAGATGTCAGCAATTCTGCCGTGTTACATTGTATATTGAGCAGCCTCTGAAATCTGAGAAAGTCCAGAAATGGAATTCCCTATTGTTGGAAAGGAAGTGTGGCTGAATACAAACAGGATGTGGAAACAAATATACACAAGCATGCTATTACTGTGTGTAGCTAAGAAATCACAATGTAGATAACCTATACAATTCCACCACAATTCTTAAATCCATATATCGTTGGTTCAACATTTAGAATAGATTTGATATTTTTTATGGAGAATATTGGAATTTTCCCTATTTGTTGCAGTGTACATTTTTCTGACAAGTAGTGCTGTTTTGTCCTCAAGCTAATCCAAGCCAGCTCTGTTCTTTTGCAGGGCTTTACTATACATCCACTAAAGATTGCCTCTTACATCTCAAGCATTCCAAAGTGCTATCTAAACACTTGGTTCTGAAGTATAAAGGTGCCTGTCTGTATACCTCACTCTGATGCTCTTAGATGCTAGCCACACACTTGCATCTCTTGTATCTAGGTCCATCTCTCCATACTCTGCTTTGCTGTTCCAAGGTCCTGTCTGCATACTCCATTCAGCTGTATCTAGGTATCTGACTGCATATCCGGCTCCACTGTTCCTCGCTGTTCTACATTGTGTCCTGCATGTCCAGCTTCGCTATTCTCAGGTGCTGACCTCCTAATCCATCTAATCCAGTATCCTGCTGGTCCGACATCTTCAGTCCGAGCTGTTCCTCCATACATATCAGAAGTCACCACCATTAAATTCGACCAACATTTCTGATATCACAACTTAGTTACGAACTCTGAGACATATGGCACTAAGTGCATCATGATACACAAAGCTGAAAAGCAATCCTCTAATAAAGGGGTCATAGGCAGGACTGGATTTTTTTTGTCAACTTTTTGTCTGCGACCATGTGGAAGATGAGGTTTTTGTAGCTCATTTCACTTGATGTTGGTGCTGTATGCTGGTCAATATTGCTGTGGGGCTGAACCTATAGTGGGGTGGTGTGACCTGGAGGTGTGGGGGCTTTGCCTTGCACCTCGTGCTGAGAGGCACCTGAGTTTCTCACCATGCCGATTTGGTATCTTTGTGTTGGTTTAAGGTCAGGAACTCACCAAGAGGTTAGCTGTGGGCTGTGGGCTTCATGAATCAATGTATGAGTTTTGGATGTGAGGTTCACCTACAGTTATATTAAAATCATAACAGTTTCATGGAAGCAATACCCGTATGATAATTAGTAAAAGATGAAAAATTGCATCTCAACAAGACGCTATACAATGGGTCCCATAATTGGACAATCTCAAAAAATCATATACATATAAAGAGAGCAGAGAAGCGAAAAAAAGTCCAATACTAATAAATATGAAAATACAAAATTGTAATTTTATTAGAATTTATCAGGAATGAGGGAAAGGGGGTGAAAAAAGTCAATTGACCATAACAAGCACATGAGCACAATGGGGCACACAATGGGTATATGGACCAAAGGGATATGAAAATGATTTCAACATAACATGATAACATAATGCAAAGATATATGTTAACATCCCTGATCATAATAAAGCAGCCAGGCATGGTAAACACAATGTATAGTATAATACCATCAAAGATAGTTTGTCTAGATGTACAGTTAGGTCCATATATATTTGGACAGAGACAACATTTTTCTAATTTTGGTTCTAGACATTACCACAATGAATTTTAAACAAAACAATTAAGATGCAGTTGAAGTTCAGACTTTCAGCTTTCATTTGAGGGTATCCACATTAAAATTGGATGAAGGGTTCAGGAGTTTCAGCTCCTTAACATGTGCCACCCTGTTTTTAAAGGGACCAAAAGTAATTGGACAGATTAAATAATTGTAAATAAAATGTTCATTTCTAGTACTTGGTTGAAAACCCTTTGTTGGCAATGACTGCCTGAAGTCTTGAACTCATGGACATCACCAGACGCTGTGTTTCCTCCTTTTTGATGCTCTGCCAGGCCTTCACTGCGGTGGTTTTCAGTTGCTGTTTGCTTGTGGGCCTTTCTGTCTGAAGTTTAGTCTTTAACAAGTGAAATGCATGCTCAATTGGGTTGAGATCAGGTGATTGACTTGGCCATTCAAGAATATTCCACTTCTTTGCTTTAATAAAACTCCTGGGTTGCTTTGGCTTTATGTTTTGGGTCATTGTCCATCTGTAGTATGAAACGACGACCAATCAGTTTGGCTGCATTTGGCTGGATCTGAGCACACAGTATGGCTCTGAATACCTCAGAATTCATTCGGCTGCTTCTGTCCTGTGTCACATCATCAATAAACACTAGTGACCCAGTACCACTGGCAGCCATGCATGCCCAAGCCATCACACTGCCTCCGCTGTGTTTTACAGATGATGTGGTATGCTTTGGATCATGAGCTGTACCACGCCAGAGCCATACTTTTCTCTTTTCATCATTCTGGTAGAGGTTGATCTTTGTTTCATTTGTCCAAAGAACGTTCTTCCAGAACTGTGCTGGCTTTTTAAGATGTTTTTAAGCAAAGTCCAGTCTAGCCTTTTTATTCTTGATGCTTATGAGTGGCTTGCACCGTGCAGTGAACCCTCTGTATTTACTTTCATGCAGTCTTCTCTTTATGGTAGATTTGGATATTGATACGCCTACCTCCTGGAGAGTGTTGTTCACTTGGTTGGCTGTTGTGAAGGGGTTTCTCTTCACCATGGAGACTATTCTGCGATCATCCACCACTATTGTCTTCCGTGGGCGCCCAGGTCTTTTTGCATTGATGAGTTCACCAGTGCTTTCTTTCTTTCTCAGGATGTACCAAACTGTAGATTTTGCCACTCCTAATGTTGTAGCAATTTCTCGGATGGGTTTTTTCTGTTTTTGCAGCTTAAGGATGGCTTGTTTCACCTGCATGGAGAGCTCCTTTGATGTCATATTTCCTTCACAGCAAAACCTTCCAAATGCAAGCACCACACCTCAATTCAACTCCAGGCCTTTTATCTGCTTAATTGAGAATGACATAACGAAGGGACTGCCCACACCTGTCCATGAAATCGCCTTGGAGTCAATTGTCCAATTACTTTTGGTCCCTTTAAAAACAGGGTGGCACATGTTAAGGAGCTGAAACTCCTAAACCCTTCATCCAATTTTAATGTGGATACCCTCAAATGAAAGCTGAAAGTCGGAACTTCAACTGCATCTGAATTGTTTTGTTTAAAATTCATTGTGGTAATGTCTAGAGCCAAAATGAGAAAAATGTTGTCTCTGTCCAAATATATATGGACCTAACTGTAGATATTACCTTTCCTGGTATATAGATGAGGTCCACCCAAGCGTGCCCCCCCATGCGCATTTCAGCGAAATGGCCTTTCTCAAGGGGTGTGCTGTGAGGCACCTGAGTTTCTCACCATGCCGATGTGGTATCGTTGTGTTGGTTTAAGGTCAGGAACTCACCAAGAAGTTAGCTGTGGGCTGTGGGCTTCATGAATCAATGTATGAGTTTTGGATGTGAGGTTCATCTACAGTTATATTAAAATGTGGGTGTTATGAAAATGAGACACAATGGTAAGTAAGAGGCACAATGAGGGATGCACGATGGAGGGCAGAATTATAAGGCACAGTAGATGGCATTGTTATAAAGAGGCACAGGTTTTTTAACTTTTATATTCTCTAATACAAGAGCTTTAGGAGTTGGTGCATCTCTGTTACTAACCCATCTTGGATCCAGCGCCAGGTTCCATGTCTTTTTTTTTAAACATCATTTTTATTGATTTTGTAATGAAGTTGCATATTACAAGTTATAAACGTTGCATTGAATTGTTACAAAGAGCATATTTAAACATGCTTATCACCTAAGCCTGAATAGAAGCAAAAATAAACTTAACAAATATAAAATTATCACACCCCCTTAAGTCCACATTTTCATAGATTACATTGACTGAAATCAGACACCTCTCCAGCTCCATCTTATCCTCCATATAGCTCATATAACACATTTCAGTTTACCCAGATTACCACTCAAATCCTCTAATAGATACAGGTTCCATGTCTTACTTCCAAGGCAGTTTGCCCCTTCTGCTCTCACCTCTAAACTACGTGAGTGTTCATAAAGTTTGCTTAACATGAGTGATGAGTGAGTATACTCGTTGCTCGGGTTTCCCAAAGCATGCTTGGGTGGTCTCCGAGTATTTTGTAGTGCTCAGAGAATTAATTTTCATCACCACAGCTGCATGATTTGTGGCTGCTCGCCAGCCTGAATACATGATTGCCTAACAAACAGGCATTCCTCACATCTATTCAGGCTGTCTAGCAGCTGTAAATCATGCAGCTGATGCGACTAAAACTAAATCTACAAGCACTACAAAATACTCGGAGACCACCCGAGCATGCTCTGGGAAACCCAAGTAATGCGCTTATCACTACTTAGCATCTACAATACCGTTCAAAAGTTTGGCGTCACCCAGACAATTTTGTGTTTTCCATGAAAACTCATACTTTTACTAATCAAATGAGTTGCCAAATGAATTTAAAATCTAGTCCAGACATTGACAAGGTTTGAAAAAAAGATTTTTATTTGAAATAATAATTTTCTCCTTCAAATTTTGCTTTCGTCAAAAAATGCTCCCTTTGCCGCAATTACAGCATTGCAGACCTTTGGCATTCTAGCAGATAATTTGCTGAGGCAATCTGGAGAAATTTCACCCCATGCTTCCAGAAGCCCCTCCTACAAGTTGGTTTGTCTTGATGGGCACTTTTTGCATACCATACGGTCAAGCTGCTCCCACAACAGCTCAATGGGGTTGAGATCTGGTGACTGCGTTGGCCACTCCATTACAGATAGACTACCAGCTGCCTGCTTCTTCCATAAATAGTTCTTGCATAATTTGGAGGTGTGCTTTGGGTCATTGTTCTGATGTAGGATGAAATTGGCTCCAATCAAGCGCTGTCCACAGGGTGTGGCATGGCATTGCAAAATGGAGTGATAACCTTCCTTATTCAAAATCCCTTTTACTTTGTACAAATCTCCCACTTTACCAGCACCAAAGCAACCCCAGACCATCATATTACCTCCACCATGCTTGACAGATGGAGTCAGGCACTCTTCCAGCATCTTTCCAGTTGTTCTGCGTCTCACAAATGTTCTTCTTTGTGATCCAAACACCTCAAACTTGGATTCGTCTGTCAAAAACACTTTATACCAATCTTCCTCTGTTCAATGTCTGTGTTCTTTTGCCCATATTAATCTTTTCCTTTTATTAGACAGTCTCAGATATGGCTTTTTTTTTGCCACTCTGCCCTGAAAGCCAGCATCCCGGGGTCGCCTATTCACTGTAGACGTTGACACTGGCGTTTTGCGTGTACTATTTAATGAAGGACCTGTGAGGTGTCAATTTCTCAAACTACAGACTCTAATGTACTTGTCTTGTTGCTCAGTTGTGCAGCGGGGCCTCCCACTTCTCTTTCTACTCTGGTTAGAGCCTGTTTGTGCTCTCCTCTGAAGGGAGTAGTACACCTTATTGTAGGAAATCTTCAGTTTCTTGGCAATTTCTCGCATGGAATAGCCTTCATTTCTAAGAACAAGAATAGACTGTCGAGTTTCACATGAAAGTTCTTTTTTTTCTGGCCATTGTGAGAGTTTAATGGAATCAACAAATGTAATGCTCCAGATTCTCAACTAGCTCAAAGGAAGGTCAGGTTTATAGCTTCTCTAATCAGCCAAACTGTTTTCAGCTGTGCTAACATACTTGCACAAGGATTTTCAAGGGTATTCTAACCATCCATTAGCCTTCTTACACAGTTAGCAAGCACAAAGTACCATAAGAACACTGGCATGATGGTTGTTGGAAATGGGCCTCTATACACCTATGAAGATATTGCATTACAAACCAGATGTTTGCAGCTAGAATATTGTTACCACATTAACACTGTATAGAGTATATTTCTGAATCATTTAATGTTAGCTTTGTTGGAAAAAACTGTGCTTTTCTTTCAAAAATAAGGAAATTTCTAAGTGACCCTAAACTTTTGAACGGAAGTGTATATATGCCATAATTTAACCCAGCTCTGTTATTTTGCTGGGTTTTGCTATATATCCACTAAAGAGCACCTCCTAAATTGCAAATGTTCCAAAGTGCTGTCAACATCGAGCAGGGATGTCAAACTCAAATACACAGAGGGTCAAAATTAAAAACTTGGACAAAGTTATGGGCCAATCATGATATTTATGAAAAAAAAAGTCTACAAGTGAGAGAGTTTTTCCTTATCATCAAATATAACAATGAACTTTTACTTATGGAAACAAGCTTCAAAGGGTTCTCCCATGAGCAAAGTACAGTTTAATTAATAGATCTTAAGACACATAACCGGAGTATTGGGTATTTCCTTGTAAGTAGGGAGCGTACATATAAATCAAGGGGCTCCATAGCAGAAGTTCTAATTGGGCTCCCTCCCATAGTATTATGGGTCCCACATTCGCCTCAATACAGAATAATGGTCTCACATAGTCCTCCATGCAGTTTAATGGGTCCCACATAGTCCTTTACACAAAATAATGGTCCTATATAGTCCTCCACACAGTATAATGGGCCCCACATAGTCCTCCATACAGTTTAATAGTGCACATAGTCCTCCATACAGAATAAAGAGCTCAACATAGTCCTACATACAGAATAATGAGTCCCACATAGTTCCCCCGCTGCTCCTGTGCCGTCAACGAGCCCTCTGAAGCGCTTCATTGCTGGCATGAAATAGTGACATCAAGATGTCAGACGCAGAGGCAGAATGATGAGGGAGGGAGTGGATGGCTCCTCTTCCATCATTGCTTTCAATGTAATGCCAGGATGCAAATACAGTTGAAAGTGCAATACCGAGCGGGTGCGGCTCACAGCCTATAAGGCATGGATGAGGATACAGTAGGTGAGAATAGAGCTGTCCATGCAGCGTTATAGTGGAGTGAGGGTTATTTCAGATTGTAGGCTTGTCGGAAGAGGTAGGTCTTCAGGTTCATTTTGAAGGTTTCCACGTTAGGCTAGAGTCTGATATCTTGGGGTATTCCAGAGTAGGAGGGATTTACGGGAGAAATCTAGTATGCGGTTGTGGGAAGAGGAGATAAGAGGGGAGTAGGGAAAGACATCTTATGAGGATCAGAGGTGGCACATAGGTAAGTACGAGAAGACTAGGTCACAGATGTATGAAGGAGACAGATTGTGGATGGCTTTGTATGCCATGGTTAGAGTTTTGAACTGGAGTCTCTGAACAATGGGGAGCCAATGAAGGGTTGACAGAAAGGAGAGGCCAGGAAATAGAGGGGCAAAAAAGGTGGATTAGTCGGGCAGCAGAGCTTAGGATAGATTGGAGGGGTGCGAGAGAGTTAGAAGGGAGGTTACAGAGCAGAAGGAGTAGTCGAGGTGGTAGATGATGAGGGCATGCACTAGGGTTTTTGCAGATTCTTGATTAAGGAATGTACGGATACGCAAAATATTTTTGAGTTGGAGTTGACAGGAAGTGGAGTGAAGGGTTGACAGGAAGTGGAGTGAAGGGCTTGGATATGTGGTTTGAAGGAGAGATTAGAGTCCAGGGTTACTCCGAGGCAGTGAGCTTGCGGTATTGGGGAGAGTGAGCAGCTATTGACTTTAATGGATAGGTCTGTTGGGGGAGTTGATTGAGATGGGGAAAGCTGAATTCTGTTTTGTTAATTTTAAGTTTTAGAAATATAACAGAGAAGGATGAAATAGCGGACAGATATTGTGGGATTTTGGTTAGTAATAAGATGATATCAGGTCCAGAGAGGTAGATCTGTGTGTCATCAGCATAGAGATGATACTGAACGCTGTGGAACTCTTTGAGCTGTACCAGGCCGAAGGTGTAGATTGAGAAGAGCAGGAGTCCTAGAACTGAAAATTGCGGGACACCAACAGATGGGGGTGAGATGAGGAGATGATGTGTGAATGGCAGATGCTGAATGTCCGGTCTGCTGAATGTCCGGTCTGTTAGGTACAAAGAGATCCAAGATAGGGCCAGGTCTGTGATGCCAAGAGATGAGAAAATCTGTAGTAAGTGGGAATGGTCCACTGTGTCAAAAGCAGAGAACAGGCCCAGGAGGAGGAGGACAGACTAGTGTCACTTGGATTTGACAGTTAGTAGGTCATTGGTGACTTTAGACAGGGCAGTTTCAGTGGAATGCTGCAGTTGGAAGCCAGATTGTAAGCGGTCAAAGAGGGATCAGGAGAGGTGGGAAGACAGTTCAAGATGGACGTGTTGTTAAAGTAGTTTTGAGGCATAGAAAAGTGATATGTGGTAATAGCTAGACACCAGGGGATGGGTTAAGGGAGGCCTTTTTGAGGATGAGTGTGAGCGAGGCATGTTTAAAACATGAGGGCAAAACACCAGTTTTAAGGCACAGGTTGAAGAGATGGGTTAAGGCTGTGATGAAGACTGTGGTGAGGTTTAGGATGAGGTGGGACTGGATCGGGTCAAGCGCACAGGTGGTGAGATGTGATCTTGAGAGTAGAGATTAAATTTCATCTTCTGTAATGGTGGAGAAGCTGGTTTTGGGGGAGGAGGGCTTAATAGTTTTAAGAAGAGGCTTTGGGGGCTTTATGCCAAAGGTTTCTCTGATGTTATCGATCTTCAGCTTGAAGAATGAGACAAAGTCTTCAGCTGAGATGAGAGGAGATTGAAGAGGTGCTGGGGGATGAAAGAAAAATTTTAAAGTGTTGAATAGCTTTTCAGGGTTGTGAGACAGGGATGATAGGAGAAATAAGAAGTAGATTTGTTTTGCTGCAGTGTGTAGACTTAAAAGTGGTGAGGGACTGTTTGAATGTCGTGAAGTGCTCGTTGGAGTGGGATCTTTTCCACCTCCGCTCAGCAACCCTGGAAGCCTGCCTCAGGTCTTTAGTCAGGCTGGTGTGACAGGGTTGCCTGTTGATTGTGCGAGCTTTGGTATGTTTGAGGAGTTTGACCAAGGACGTGATATCTGGTCCAGAGAGGTAGATCTGTGTGTCATCAGGATAGAGATGCTTCAGCTGTTGTGGTGTTATATATAGCAGCAGCAGCATATGCGTTGTGTAAGGAACTTATGTCTGCAAGAAGGAGAAGGGACTCAGAAAGTGAGTGTAAATTAAAGTGTTTGAAATTTCTGCAAGGGTATGCAAGTTTGTGGAGTTGAGATTGTGCACCTGGAGATGAGAGGGAAGAGGATGCGGGTAGGTTGTGGTCAGACAGAGCAAGAAGTGAGTTAGTGAGGTTAGATAGGGAAAAGAGGTGGGTGAAGATGAGGTCCAATGTGTGGCCGTCTTTGTGAGTGGGCTGCAGAAGACCAATGATCAAGGCCAAAGGAGGAAGTGAGAGGTAGAAGCTTTGAGACAGCTGAGTGGGGAATTTCAATGGAGATGTTGAAGTCAATCATGATGATAGTGGTGATGTCAGCAGAAAGTAAATGAAGTAGCCAGGTGCTGAACTGGTCAAAAAGGGAATGGCTGGCCCTGGGGCAATAAATGACAGCCAGTTGTAGGTTGGAGAGGGAGTAGATGTGCACAGAGTGCACCTCTAAAGAAGGGAGAGTAATGGGTGGTAGTGGAATTGGGGTAAAGGAGCAGTTATCTGACAGGATAAAATCAACTTCTACACCATGCTTGCTGCTGGGGCAGAGGGTGTGAGAAAGATGGCATCTCACATAAGAAAGTGCAGCCGGAGAGGCTTTGTTAGAGGTTGTGAGCCAGGTTTCAGTGATGCCAAAGAAGGAAAGTTTGTTAGTAATGAAAAGATCACGGATGTATTTGTTTGTTGCAGACAGAGTGAGCATTCCATAGAGCTCCTTTTAGAGGGACTGTGGAAGCTGGGGCTGGGCGAATGGGTATGAGATTAGAAAAGTTGCGGAAATGTGTGATATATCGTGGATGAGAGGTAGAAGTGACTGTGGGGATGTGGTGAGGACGGCCAGGATTTGGAGAGATATCACCGGTAGAGTTGAGCAAATTTGTTTGGATTTCGTCCCTGTAACTGATTTTGACATATTCGAGCCATATTCGAATACTATTTGTGCCGAATGTTTGTCTTATGTACGTTCCGAAAAAAATTCGGTAATTTCTACTCCCATTGACTCTAATGACTTTCGGCTATTTTTGACGAATATTGAAAAAACAAAATTCGATTCCGATCATATTCGGAACCAAATCCGAACAAATTCGCTCATCTCTAATCACTGGCAGAGAGGAGGAGCAGATTAGCTATGTTTACGAACAGTAAAATAGAGGATTAAAAATCCCTCTTTTCTAACCAACTACGGTAATAAAGTTTTCAAATGTTGCCTTTCTCAGTCACTTTTACTATTGTAAAAATACAAAAAATCAACCAATATATAGGTATATGTATTTAGTATGGCAGAATAGTATGCACCTGACCTAATGTTTTCCTCTTAAACCTGGATTCATATATTATGTAAGATCGTAATAAACCATGGCATGATAGCAGATACAACCATTATTCTGTACAGGACCATCATTTCTACATTGTAACAGACTTTTGCAGTTGTCAAAACCTTGAGATGTTCCCCATCATTTTCCTGGAATTACAGTCTGATAATCGGAAAGTGTCTGGAGATTGCAATATTACACAGATAAGCACATGCTGAGTTCAAGCAAGTAGACAATTACATTTAATAGCCGATGTGAGTGCTTACCTATCAGATTTACAGACATTTCTACCAGCAGGATCCAGCTCCTGAGACTTCACTCTTTGTTTCCAGGTCCAGAGCATTAGCATCAGTATCAGCTTTCTGCTATGATAGGACATGTTTAATATACTGCTACATGGAAAAAGTGTGAAACCAGGAGAATGGGATCCTAGAAAGGCTGAAATATAAGCCAGGCGCTGCCATAGAATAATTCCGTCGTAGTCACAGGGTGACTGGTCTTTTCCCTGCTGTAGCCATCCCAGTGTGTGTGCCCTTTCATTGGGATCAAGATCCTTCTTGATTTTTTTCCTGAGGAAGTAAAGGAAGGGATGCAGAATTCCTGCTATTGAATCTTTCTAGTGGGAGGGAGAACAGTGACACAGGATATGAAGTGCAATAAATGTAAATGCCAAAATATTGAATCATATACAGTGGGGAAAAAAAGTATTTAGTCAGTCAGCAATAGTGCAAGTTCCACCACTTAAAAAGATGAGAGGCGTCTGTAATTTACATCATAGGTAGACCTCAACTATGGGAGACAAACTGAGAAAAAAAAATCCAGAAAATCACATTGTCTGTTTTTTTTTCATTTTATTTGCATATTATGGTGGAAAATAAGTATTTGGTCAGAAACAAGCAATCAAGATTTCTGGCTCTCACAGACCTGTAACTTCTTCTTTAAGAGTCTCCTCTTTCCTCCACTCATTACCTGTAGTAATGGCACCTGTTTAAACTTGTTATCAGTATAAAAAGACACCTGTGCACACCCTCAAACAGTCTGACTCCAAACTCCACTATGGTGAAGACCAAAGAGCTGTCAAAGGACACCAGAAACAAAATTGTAGCCCTGCACCAGGCTGGGAAGACTGAATCTGCAATAGCCAACCAGCTTGGAGTGAAGAAATCAACTGTGGGAGCAATAATTAGAAAATGGAAGACATACAAGACCACTGATAATCTCCCTCGATCTGGTGCTCCACGCAAAATCCCACCCCGTGGGGTCAGAATGATCACAAGAACGGTGAGCAAAAATCCCAGAACCACGCGGGGGCACCTAGTGAATGAACTGCAGAGAGCTGGGACCAATGTAACAAGGCCTACCATAAGTAACACACTACGCCACCATGGACTCAGATCCTGCAGTGCCAGACGTGTCCCACTGCTTAAGCCTGTACATGTCCGGGCCCATCTGAAGTTTGCTAGAGAGCATTTGGATGATCCAGAGGAGTTTTGGGAGAATGTCCTATGGTCTGATGAAACCAAACTGGAACTGTTTGGTAGAAACACAACTTGTCGTGTTTGTAGGAAAAAGAATACTGAGTTGCATCCATCAAACACCATACCTACTGTAAAGCATGGTGGTGGAAACATCATGCTTTGGGGCTGTTTCTCTGCAAAGGGGCCAGGACGACTGATCCGGGTACATGAAAGAATGAATGGGGCCATGTATCGTGAGATTTTGAGTGCAAACCTCCTTCCATCAGCAAGGGCATTGAAGATGAAACGTGGCTGGGTCTTTCAACATGACAATGATCCAAAGCACACCGCCAGGGCAACGAAGGAGTGGCTTCGTAAGAAGCATTTCAAGGTCCTGGAGTGGCCTAGCCAGTCTCCAGATCTCAACCCTATAGAAAACCTTTGGAGGGAGTTGAAAGTCCGTGTTGCCAAGCGAAAAGCCAAAAACATCACTGCTCTAGAGGAGATCTGCATGGAGGAATGGGCCAACATACCAACAACAGTGTGTGGCAACCTTGTGAAGACTTACAGAAAACGTTTGACCTCTGTCATTGCCAACAAAGGATATATCACAAAGTAATGAGATGAAATTTTGTTTCTGACCAAATACTTATTTTCCACCATAATATGCAAATAAAATGAAAAAAAAACAGACAATGTGATTTTCTGGATTTTTTTTTCTCAGTTTGTCTCCCATAGTTGAGGTCTACCTATGATGTAAATTACAGACGCCTCTCATCTTTTTAAGTGGTGGAACTTGCACTATTGCTGACTGACTAAATACTTTTTTTCCCCACTGTATAAATATATGGGCTAAGAGTAACAGAGCTTTTTTTTATATACAACAGGGGACAGATTTGAAGACCACACTAAGGGCTTACTTATCAATATCAGACCTAAGACTACTTTATAAAAGTATCTAGTTTTGAGAATAAATGGTACAAATCCAATGTCATACACATTTCGGTTGGTAAGTTGCATAGCATAGACAGGAATAAGTCCTAACACACCCATATACTGTATTTCAGTCTTTACTATAATAGCTTACCTACATAGGTCAGGCATGTAGTATGTGGCGATTTATCCTCTTAATATTTAATGATTGTGAGGTAGTATAAATAGTATAAGAGAGAGCCCTGATAACATACAATCTAGTTTTCATCTTTGTTATTATTGTATAACCCTGTCTACAAATAGTTTTTGGAAAAAAAAGATATTCTATTATTAGATATTTTGGTCTTATTAAACTAATGGAATCTTTTCATGCAATGGCACTTTAAGGGTATAGAATAATACACTGTTTTGATCATTGGATTTTAAGTGGCACCCCATTCTGCCGTACACTCATGCCGTTTACCTGTACTGGATATTATTACCTCCTTTTCTTGGCAAGCACATGCGTTTGACAACATAATTGTCTCTATTTTGGGCTGGATTTTCAATAGGTCAGGGTAACTTGATGTACTATCACCTATTGTTCTCTCTACAGTTATGCTCAAAAGTTTACATACCACGGCAGAATTTTTGCTCTCATGGCGATTTTTTTCCAGAGAATATGAATGATAACAAAAAAACTTTTTCTCCACTCATGGTTAGTGGTTGGGTGAAGCCATTTATTGACAAACTACTGTGTTTCCTCTTTTTAAATCATAAAGACAACCCAAAACATCCAAATGACCTTGATCAAAAGTTTACATACCCTGGTGATTTTGGCCCGATAACATGCACAGAAGTTGACTCAAATAGGTTTGAATGGCTACTAAAGGTAACATCCTCACCTGTTAGCTGTTTGCGTGCATAAAAGCTGAGTGAGTGTCAGAGACACCGCACTGAACTTGCTCACTGAGCCAGTGCGCGTGCCCTGAGTAAAGCGAAAGCGTGCTCAAAGATACCTGTGGAGCGGGCAGCAACCGAATAGATGTCTACTTCAGACCCGCAGGACCTGAAGCACGTGACTGCTAGAGGCGTGGCCTAAACTCCAGAGAGCTAGGAGCTGCAAGAAAATTCCTAGCAGAGTAACTGCGAGACAAAGTTACCAAGGGGCATAGACAGGGAGAATAGTCAGGACGTAGCCAATGAGTCATACACAGAGATAGCTGCAGGGTACAAGAGGGGCGAGCAGAGAGTAGTCAGATCACAGGCAATGAGTCATACACAGATAATAACGCAGTACAAAATCAACAGGCAAACTCACAACGGGAAACAGAATCGGGTCAGAACCATATAAACAAGCTATAGCAATATACAGGCACACGGGGGTCAGCACACTAGGCCAAAGGCAAAAGTATAACTGGCAGGGATTGAAGCTACCCAGAGGTTTATGAAGCTCTCCCAGAACCAGAAAGAGGCCACAATCATTAACCCCAAGTGTGCAGGTCAAAACCTGCACAGAGCTCCAGACATTAACCCCCGGTGTGCAGCTCAAAAACCTGCACTGGAATCATGACAGTACCCCCCTCTCAACGGGGGGCCTCTGGACCCCCAGGCTTCCCCGGGTACTTGGCATGGAACGCCTGAACCAGGCGATCTGCATGTACCGAACGAGCAGGGACCCATGAGCGCTCTTCTGGTCCATATCCCTTCCAGTGGACCAGGTACTGCAAAGAGCGGCGCACCAGCCGAGAGTCCACAATATGTCCGACCTCATACTCCAATTGACCCTCCACCAGCACTGGAGGAACAACAATCTCAGAGTTCTCTTTGACAGATCCTGCTGGTTTTAACAGAGACTTATGGAACACATTAGATATTTTTAAGGAGGCGGGGAGATGCAACCTACATGCCACAGGGTTGACTATCTCCATAATCTCGTACGGACCAATGAACTTTGGTCCCAACTTAACTGATGGTACCTTTAAGTTGATGTTACGCGTGGAGAGCCAAACCTTCTCTCCCACCTGAAACATGTCTCCCGAGGCTCTCTTTTTGTCCGCAAAATATTTGTATCTCCCCTGGGCCCGAGAGATATTACGCCGGACTTCAGCCCAGAGGTTTTTTAACCGCTGAACGGACCCCTCTGCTCCTGGACAACCGGAATCCACCCGAGAAAACTCCCCAAAATGCGGATTAAAGCCGTAGTTAATCAGGAATGGGGACATGTTGGTGGACTGACTCACCCGGTTATTAAAAGCGAATTCAGCCAACGGTAACGCATCACACCAATCCTCCTGTCTGGCGGAGGTCAGACACCTGAGAATTTGTTCCAGGGATTGATTGGTGCGTTCGGTCTGACCATTGCTTTCTGGGTGATATGCCGACGAGAAGGAGAGTGAGATGCCCAATTTCATACAGAACGCCCTCCAAAATTTGGCCACAAACTGCACACCTCTGTCAGACACAACATTCAGGGGTACCCCATGCAATCGGACCACATGCTGCACAAACAACCTTGACAATGTTTCTGCTGAAGGTAATGCTGCCAAGGGAATGAAATGGGCCTGTTTAGAAAACCTGTCCACCACCACCCAGATCACGGTATTGCCCCTGGAAGGTGGAAGACCGGTAATAAAATCCATGGAAAGATGAGTCCATGGCCTATCAGGAACCGGTAGAGGTATGAGTTCCCCAGCCGGTCGGTTATGCGAGCTTTTGGAACGGGCACACATGCCACAAGCAGAAACAAATTCCTTGACATCGGACCTTAATGAAGGCCACCAAAAACCCCTGGTTACTGCCTCTCTAGTGGCCGTGATACCTGGATGAGCACTCAGCCTAGAATCATGAAACTCCTGCAGAAGTCTAGACCGCAATGAATCTGGAACAAACAGTTTATCGCTTGGCCTGGTTGCCGGAGCTAGGGCCTGAGCCCTTAGGATTTCTTGTTCCAACTCAGTTGAGACCCCCGCCACTACCACCCCTGGGGGAAGAATGGAGGACGGCGGCTCAGGGGGAGACACTGGATCAAAACTTCTGGACAGGGCATCCTCTTTAACATTTTTGGATCCCGGTTGAAAAGTAATTGAGAACTGAAATCCTGAAAAAAAAAGTGACCAACGAGCCTGTCTAGGAGTAAGCCTCTTAGCAGATTCAAGGTATGCCAAATTTTTGTGATCTGTGACAACCGTGATAGGGTGAGCCGCCCCTTCCAAAAAGTGCCTCCATTCCTCAAATGCCAGCTTGACCGCAAGAAGTTCTCTATTGCCTACATCATAGTTTTTCTCAGCTGAAGAGAACTTCTTGGAGAAGAAGGCACAGGGTTTGAGATTGGTAAGGGTGGCCGGACCCTGGGACAGCACAGCCCCCACCCCCACTTCAGAAGCATCCACCTCCACAATGAATGGTTTGGACGGGTCAGGTTGCACCAACACCGGGGCAGACATAAAACATTTCTTAATAGCTGAGAAGGATTCCTTAGCGAGTACAGACCAATTTTTTACATCAGCTCCCTTCTGGGTAAGATCCGTGAGTGGTTTAACCACTTGTGAGAAACCTTTAATGAATCTCCGGTAATAGTTCGCAAATCCTAAGAAGCGCTGGAGCCCCTTGAGATCTCGAGGCTGAACCCAGTCAGCGATCGCCAGCACCTTCTTAGGATCCATACGAAACCCCTCACAGGACACAATCAACCCCAAAAAAGACAGCTCCTGTGCAAAAAATGAACATTTTTCCAATTTGGCGAACAATTGGTTCTCCCTGAGTCTCTGGAGAACTGTCTTTAGATGTTGCAAGTGAGATTGACTGTCCGGGGAATACACCAAAATATCATCCAAATAAATAATAACAAAACGGCCTATCAGATCAGAAAACACAACATTGATGAAATTTTGGAAAATAGCGGGTGCATTAGTTAACCCAAATGGCATTACCAGGTTCTCGAAGAGTCCTTCTGTTGTGAGGAATGCCGTTTTCCACTCGTCCCCTTCCCAAACCCTTATCAGATTGTAGGCCCCCCGTAGATCCAACTTGGAGAACCATTGGGCCCCAGCTAACTGGTTACATAAGTCTGGGATGAGGGGAAGCGGGTAAGAGTTCCTAACCGTTATCTTGTTCAGTTCCCGAAAGTCGAGGCACGGCCGCAAACCACCATCTTTTTTCTTCACAAAGAAGAACCCTGCTGCCACAGGTGACACAGAAGGCCTGATATGCCCTTTGTGGAGACTCTCAGCTATGTACTCCTTCATGGCTTGGCGCTCAGGCCCAGACAAATTGAACAATCGAGCCTTAGGTAACTTGGCTCCGGGTACTAAATCAATGGCACAATCATAGGGTCTATGTGGTGGCAGCGCCTCAGCCTCACTTTCGGAAAAAACGTCTTCGAAATCTTTCAGGTACTCCGGAATACCTTCCAGATCGACAGACGACACAAACACTGATTTAACAGCGTTAACAAGATGTCCCCGGTTACCACATTTACTATTGCATCCCCATTGAGTGATTTCCCCTGTAACCCAATCAATGGTAGGATTATGGCGTTGAAGCCAAGGCATCCCCAGTACCAGTCCTGCAGGCAAGTTATCTACCACCAGACAACTTAGTTTCTCCACATGAGTGGAACCCACTTTTAGAGAAAAAAGTTCAGACCTGCAACAGATACCGTCTTGGGTAAGAGGAGATGAGTCAATTGCCACAAGTTTAACAGGATCGTGAAGCCTGACTGTCCCTATCTTATAAAGAGTCATAACCTTGGTATCAATCAGGTTCACAGCCGAACCGCAGTCAATAAAAGCAGTAGTCTGAACAGGATCATAACCAAGTTCCAGTTCCATCTGCAGCACCATTTTTGCACATGAGGAAAATTGTACCTGAAGGTCTGGGTAGCCTCCTCGATTACTACCCAGACCTAGTCGTTTCCCGCCATCTTGGAGGATGACGGACAGGAGGGGCAGTCCTTCTTCCAATGTCCAGATTTCCCACAATAGAAGCACAACTGCTTTTCCCGGCGGCGTCTTCTTTCCTTTCCCTCACAGGTGACAGCGTTCACTTCCATAGCCATAGGAAGAGTCTGGGTCTCATCTCCACTGAAGAATAAGGGCGTTTCCCGTTGCATAATGCCTCTAGCCTGCAGCCTGCGATCCATGCGAACCGCTTGGACCATGGCATCCTCCAGGGAGTCAGGCGGAGGATGAGGTGCCAAAGCATCTTTCAGACTTTCACACAGGCCTCTGTGGAACAGCCCCCACAGGGCGGCGTCACTCCAGGAAATCTCCGCTGCCCAACGTCTGAATTCAGTACAGAACCATTCGGCCGAGTGCTCCCCCTGACAGACACTCATTACTTTGTCCTCAGCCAACCGCACTCTATCAGGCTCATGATAAATAAGCCCTAAGGCTTCAAAAAATGCATCCACAGACATTCTCTCAGGGGCAGAAGAGGAAAGCGAGTATGCCCAGGCTTGTGGGGACCCCCTAAGCAGGGACATCACCACCCCCACCCTCTGTTTCTCATCCCCAGAGGAGCGGGGTCTCAGAGAAAAAAATAGCTTACAGCCCTCCTTAAATGCCCTGAAATCATCCTTGTTACCAGAAAACATATCTGGTAATTTAACCGGGGATTCAGGTGGGACTAAAATGACATCTCTATTCCCCACCTGCTGGAAGCCAGCGGAAAGTACCCCCTGAACTGAGTCCTCAACCCGCTGTTGGGACTGGGCCAGAGCTTGGTGTTCCAAACTAAGCTTCTGCAGTGACTGAGTCAAGCTTTTCACCTGCTCAGATAAAGCACACATTGGGTCCATGCTGCAGAAGTGAGGAGAGAAAAAAAAACTGTAGGCCAGTTATAATGTCAGAGACACCGCACTGAACTTGCTCACTGAGCCAGTGCGCGTGCACTGAGTAAAGCGAAAGCGTGCTCAAAGATACCTGTGGAGCGGGCAGCAACCGAATAGATGTGTACTTCAGACCCGCAGGACCTGAAGCACGTGACTGCTAGAGGCGTGGCCTAAACTCCACAGAGCTAGGAGCTGCAAGACAATTCCTAGCAGAGTAACTGCGAGACAAAGTTACGAAGGGGCATAGACAGGGAGAATAGTCAGGACGTAGCCAATGAGTCATACACAGAGATAGCTGCAGGGTACAAGAGGGGCGAGTAGAGAGTAGTCAGATCACAGGCAATGAGTCATACACAGATAATAACGCAGTACAAAATCAACAGGCAAACTCACAACGGGAAACAGAATCGGGTCAGAACCATATAAACAAGCTATAGCAATATACAGGCACATGGGGGTCAGCACACTAGGCCAAAGGCAAAAGTATAACTGGCAGGGATTGAAGCTACCCAGAGGTTTATGAAGCTCTCCCAGAACCAGAAAGAGGCCACAATCATTAACCCCAAGTGTGCAGGTCAAAACCTGCACAGAGCTCCAGACATTAACCCCCGGTGTGCAGCTCAAAAACCTGCACTGGAATCATGACAGTGAGTTTCTGGGATCCAGACAGACTCTTGCATCTTTCATCCAGCCACTGACATTTCTGGATTGTGAGTCATAGGGAAAAAAAAGAATTGTCAACGGATCTACAGGCAAAGGTAGTTGAACTGTATAAAACAGAAAAGAATACAAAAAGATATCCAAGGAATTCATAATGGCAGTCAGCAGCGTTCAAACTGTGATTAACAAATGGAAAATCAGGAGCTTCGTAAAAACAAAACCACAGTCAGTTAGACCAACAAAAATTTCGTCCACAACTGCCAGGAAAATTGTTTGGGATGCAAAGAAAAAAAACACAAATAACATCAGCTGAAATACTGGACTCTCTGAAAACTAGCAATGTGGCTGTTTCAAGATGCACAATAAAGAGGCACTTGAAGAAAAGTGGGCTGCATGGTCGAGTCGCCACAAGAAAGCCAATACTGCATCGATGCCACAAAGTATCTCGCCTACAATACGCAAAACAGCACAGAGACAAGCCTCAAAACTTCTGGAACAAGGTCATTTAGATTGATGAGACCAAAATTCAACTTTTTGCCCACAACCATAAACATTACATTTGGAGAGAGGTCAGCAAGGCCTATTATGAAAGGAACACCATTTCTACTGAAAATCACAGAGGTGGATCGCTGATGTTTTGGGGATGTGTGAGCTACAAAGGCACAGGAAACTTGGTCGAAGTTGAAGGAAAGATGAATGCAGAACATTATCAGCAAATGATGGAGGCAAATTTGAAATCATCAGCCCAGCAGCTGCGCATGGGATGTACTTAGACGTTCCAATATGACAACGATCCAAAACACAAGGCCAAGTTGACCTGGCATTGGCTACAGCAGAACAAAGTGAAGGTTCTGGAGTGGCCATCTCTGCCTCCTGACGTCAATATCATTGTGCCACTCTGAAAAGATCTCAAGCGCGAGATTCATGCTAGACAGCCCAAGAATTTACAGGAACTGGAGGCTTTTGGCCAAGAAGAGTGGGCAGCTTTACCATCTGAGAAAATAAAGAACTTCATCCACAACTACCACAAAAGACTTCAAACTGTCATTGGTGTTAGAGGGGGCAATACACGGTATTAAGAAATGGGGTATGTGAACTTTTGATCAGGGTTATTTTGATGTTTTGGGTTGTCATTATGATTTAAAAAGAGAAAACACAGTAGTGTGACAATAAATGGCTTCACCCAACCACTAACCAAGAGAAAAAGTTTTGTTGTTATCATTCATATCCTCAGAAAAAAGGGCAAGAAAGCTAAAATTCTGCTGGAGTATGTAAACTTTTGAGCACGCACATAAAAAATTTAAAAAAACACAATTGAAAGGTTAACTCACCAAAACCCTGACTGATGAACCAGCAGGATGCAGCAGACCCCCATTGATAAAGGCTGGGGCAGCACAGGTGCAATCCACTGATGAGAACAGCCAGTAACCCAAAAGGGTCTGGCTGCCTAGTGGAAAAAATGCACACAAATAAGACTTGCATAAGACATCAGTCACACAGATAAGTGTGGTGCAAAGCGTCTGAGCAGCCTATTAATGACGCCCATAGTATTAGCAGGTGGGCCGCTCAGCACCATGTACTGTATATGCATCACACAGAAAAAGCCAAGCCAACAAGAAGAGGTCTGACTGCATCCTGCAAAAATGATAAAAAGTGCAAAAAGATAAAAAGATAAATCTGGGGACCCTTGACGTTGGGTTGTGAGCTTATCTGCTTTGGCCAAAATAGTAAGTAATACCGCATATCTTTTTATCTTTTTGCACTTTTTATCATTTTTGCAGGATGCACTTAGACCTCTTCATGTTGGCTTGGTTTTTTCTGTGTGATGCATATACATGGTGCTGAGCGGCCCGCCTGCTAATACTATGGGCGTCATTAATAGGCTGCTCAGACGCTTTGCACCTCACTTATCTGTGTGACTGATGTCTTATGCAAGCCTTATTTGTGTGCATTTTTCCACTAGGCAGCCAGACCCTTTTGGGTTACTGGCTGTTCTCATCAGTGGATTGCACCTGTGCTGCCCCAGCCTTTATCAATGGGGGTCTGCTGCATCCTGCTGGTGCATCAGTCAGGGTTTTGGTGAGTTAACCTTTCAATTGAATTTTTTTAAACTTTTGAGCACAACTGTATATATGTGCACTTGGTTACTACAATTTCTATATACCGGGTCTGTACCATACAGCGCTCCTCGCGCAAGAGGTCTCTGTTTTTATTGTATTGTTTGTATGTTTATTGTTCAATAAAGGATACATTTTGTATAAATATCTTTACATCTGGCTACTTGCCTTCTTTAGTGCAAGGAATAGCGCAAAGTGGGACAGTTTGATTTATAATTGTCCTAGTGACACTATACTGTGACGGGGATCACTATCTCTTGATCTACTTGCATTTAAGAAGCATTTTCTTAGCATCCGCACTTTGGACCCTCACTATAAGTGGAACCGCAGCTTTATGCATCACAACTTTGGGGTAAGATTGGCTTATCTGTGTGTGAGATTTGCTATATAGACATATGTGAGAAGTTATTTTATGAGCTATTGTAGATTAAGAGGTTGAAATACTTGCATAAAGAACCCCCCATAGCCTGTTCCCATCAGTTCCCATCACTGGGACAAAGGTTAAATTTATGATCATAAGTGTTACGTGTTAGCGTTCGAGGTAATGAAGAATACAATGGAACCTTTCAGTCTTTGAAGAGCACTGGTTTTTACAAGGCCCTGGAGCTTGAGGCCATAGTGGTACTCATTAATCTTGTTACGGACTAGATGCCATACCATTGTTTATTACCTGTATTATTGCAATGTGGGATAATAGACTTATAAAGTATTAGTGACTTAAGCCCCCGTGACACACTGTGATATCGCTAGCAATATCGCTGTAAAGTCACCGATTTTGTGACGTTGCAGCGATATTGCTAGCGATATCGCTGTTTCTGATACTTACCTCCAACCGGCTCCCCCGCTGGTTATCGCTGATCGCGCGAGAAGGTCCTGGACCATTCCTCGTCGGCCACTTCCTGCTGGGCTTCCTGTGGCGCCGACGAGCGACGCGTGGACGCGGGGGGGGAAGTCAGGAACGCCTCGTCTGACAGGTAAGTAGCGATCCCCGTCCCCAGCGATGTCGCTGGTGAGATCTGCCTGTGTGGCAGCTCACTAGCGACCACCTAGCGATGCACCAGCGATCCTGACCGCGTCATATCGCTGGTCAGGATCGCTGGTGGATCGCTAGGTGTAACGGTACCCTTAGAAAATATATTTTTTCTAGATGGTACTATAAGGCCGCCTGTCATATCTACTGCACATCCTGTTCTGCATACTAATCCAGAATATGCCCCCATTAGAGAGCCATTTACACTCATCAATTCTCCTTGTTATGTACTTTTTTTCTGAGCAGTGATAACTGGTAACGATCATGTTAGCAAAGGAAAAGATCAACAATGAAACTGTTGTTTATCATTAATCACCAATTGTAATGCCACAAAGATAATTATCAGTGGCAAGATTGAAAACTTGAATGTTGGCCACTGACATTTATGCAAGAGATGGCTGGCCTGCCTAGTGCACAGTCAGACCTCGATGTTCGGTGGTATGGACTGTGCACCCCAAAAGTCATATGCTTCTTTGTAAAATACAGGGCACATTATGTTGGGCTATATACCTAAAGTATCCCTACCCCCAAATAATATTAGGGGGCAAGATAATACTGGCTAAACCACCATAGCGTAACTGGCTAATATCACCAGACCATAACTGGTTAACACCATGATTTGGTGACTAAATAACGCCACCCTACAATGAGAAGATAACTCCAGCTTACCTTTACTGGATAATACCACTATATTATGACTAAATAACACCCTCTTAAAAATGAAAAATTTACAATTAATCAGTAATAAAGGTGTGATTCAGAGTTCGTTATCTATCCTCTGCAATGTCCGTGTAATTTATGGTGCGTGGGAGAAAGAATATGGGACCTGAAAATAAGGCAAAACCATCCCAGATACACCATCAGAAAGACAAAACTGGATTTGCTCATCTCTAAGCAATTGTTTGAATGTGGTCATAATAAGAAAAATGTCAAATTTAGAATTATAGATCACGTTCCGCCTCTGAGAATGGGAGGTGACCCTGTGAAATTGTTGAAAATCAAGGAGCTGCAATGGATTCATAGATTGGGCACTTTATGTCCTAATGCAGGGGTGGGGAACCTCCGGCCCAGGGGCCGCATGCGGCCCGCAGTGGCTTTTCATGCGGCCCACGGGCAGGTCCCTGGAGTCCCCAATGCTCGGGCGGCAGCTGTATCCTGTTAGCTGCCAGCCCTTTAACCCCCAAGTGCACGGCATGCAGCGCTCATTACAAAACGCTGCCTGCCCTGCACATGCATGAAAACGTCTTCTGGGTGGTCGGGGTTAGTGTCTGGGTGGGCGGGATTAGCACCCAATGCTCTCCCGTCCACATGTCCCGGAAGATATGGACCTAATGGATTAAATGTTGAACATAAGATCAATTTGGCCGTTTGACCTTGATGCATAATTTTCGATTCTGACTCTAATACTCTGTTTTTATGATAGAGTGTGGTTAGGATTTTTATCCTAGCTACTAATCTTTTTCTCTTTTTTTCCTTTTTTCCAGATCTTAGAAATATGGATTTGAATTTGTGGCGCGTCCCATCCCAATGTCATCTTAAATTAAATTATTCCAGATAATGCTCAGGCTCAGACTTTTTTTAATTTTGTTTTCTATATTTATCTTCTCTATCTTGATTGTTTTATCATCTATTATTTTTTCTCATATATAGTATCAGCGCAATAAATATTAGAAATGATGGCAATGGCTGTGCTATGGGATTTATGGAAATACTATGGGTTATAATTACATTGGGAACGTGGGTTGAGTAGTGTGTCCCTCACAGGGCACATGGCTCCCCATATCCCTGAGGACATGGATTTACCAGCCCCAGCTAATGGAGTTTGTTATCCAGTCTTAGTACGGTCCTCCCTTTAAAATGTCCTATACCAATCTTAAAAAAAGCCTGCCATGTTAATAGCCCTTACTTGACAAAGCACTCCAACTATTTTTTTGCATGGTAATAATTTTGTTACATTACATGATCTCTGTTGTAGCACGTTCTATGTGCACTAATCATGTTGTTGAAACAATACACACTTTATCTTATTGTATTTAAAAAACTTATACACAATGTATTTAACCTTAGTGGTTATATGTGGCACTTATGCACTTTATTTGTTTAATTGACTTATAAATGGATGTACTGATAAATAGTCTGTTCACTTTTCACATTTCTTGAGAAAGGCTCACACTTGGAGGCGAAACGTTGGTGTAAGCCCATTATTTAGATTCTTATGGTGGGCAATAACATTCTAGTTATTGAACCTATATATTCATTCTATTTCCCCACCACAGGTCTCTACTATTATGTATGATCTAATATACATTTTTCAGTGTTTTTTGGCTCTCATATGTTTTTTGGGGTATTGTGCTACACACCTACTATCCGCCTGTGCTATGTGGATCAGCTCAGCCCATTATATGCCTTAATCAGTGTGAATAGAGTTTGATGTTGTGATTTTATTGAAGTTTTATTATGTCACTTATAGTCTTTGTTCAATAAATTTTATTTGTGATATCCAGCGTTGCACATTTTTATGTATTTCTGCTCTTGCTTAAGTATCTAACATTGATGTTATGGTTGTGCATCTATCTTTTTTTCTGGTAACCCCTATCTCATGTTGTCTTCAGATTAAAGATTCCCTTTAAGCCTCTAAAATAATAATAAAAAAAATATATAAATTTGTTATGCTGTAATTGTAATGATCATGTTTCCAGGTCACTTTTACATAATGTGTAGGGAAGGTGACCTGACGGACGGACGTGTCAGAATAGAGAAAGATAAGTTTGCACAGTTTAGACAGGTGTCAGTTACTACAGTGGGGAAACAGCTAGGAAAGTGTAGTGGACGTGCAGTACCTTGGGTTGACCATTAGATGGCAGGGAGGAGTGTGAGCAAAGGACTTGACATCAGCTTAGGGCTTTAGAAACCGTTGGTCATGGGGGGCGGAGTTACAGTGACAGGGGACCGGGAGAGATATAAATACTGAGGGAGGGTTCCAGAAAGTGCCAGTCCCCAGGGGGAGCTCCAGTGACAGGAGGACTACGACAGTTTGTGCGCTGTGAGGAAAACCGTACCAGGGGGACTGAGGAGAGAGAACGTCAGGGGGGTGGTCCTGACAGGAAGAACTGCAGAAGAGACGAGACACCAGGTGTGGGACACCGTGTTGGACACGACGACTGATCAGTGGAAGTGCTGTTGGTTTATGGGCCTAAGGCGGCCACAGTGACGAACCTGTCAGGAGCGTCGACGAGTGCAGAGGGGACGGTGTATGCAGACACGTCCCCAGTATAGAGTTCAGTGTGTGAGAAGCGGCCCTGGAAACGAAGGGCCGTGTGGTAAAGAAAGTGCGGTGTGCTCTGAGGCCATCAGACGGACGGCGAGTGAAATAAACTTGGACCTGTTGCACCCAGAATCTGCCTCCATCTTGTCTCTGTTTTATCTCTGCGCGGTTAAGAGAGGGACCACCCCCCAGCTCGGCCCACCGACCCCTACAAATGAACGCCATAAAAACACTACCCATAAAACAGTGGAATTACATTATTATCACCATTTCAACTTACATGGAATACATTTCTAGGTTTTCGTACATTAGATAGTAAAATGAATGGTGTCATCCAAAAATACAACTAGTTTAATAAAAAGAAAGCTCTTACTCAGCTTTATCAATGGAAAACAAAGTTATTGGTCTTGGAAGAAGAGGACGAAATAAGTAAAGCAAAACAAAATTATAAATGGTTGTGTCATTAAAGGGAATCTGTCACCACATTTGCCCCATCTATTAGTATGAGCATACAGAATATATAATGATGAAAACAGTCCTCCCTGTGTGTCTCATATCAGATGCCTTGTTACTGAGAAATCATCTTTTATCGCTTTATATAAATGACCTCTTCCAGGCTCTGTGCAGAATGTTGTCTGGAAGATAACTCTGCCTCCAGAGATTATTCTACATGAAGGGGAGTTACCAGTATGATGTGTAATCGTTACCAGTGTGATGTGTGATAGCCACTCTCTGCTCTCCTGATCTCACTGCAGACCTGTGTGTGATTATACCTGACACATCTGCAGGTGACCCCCCGGCTTCCATCTCACAGGCAGACAGGATTATAATATTGTTGCAATACAGCAGAGCTCAGAAAGAAGAAAAAATATGTTTGCAAGAAGATAAATTTCATTTTTCCTGTTCTGTGTTAGTTACTTGTCTCACACTGGTAACTCCCGTTCATGTAGAATAATCTCTGGAGGCAGAGTTATCTTTCAGGCAGCGTCCTCCCCAGAGCCTAGAAGAGGTCATTCATGTAAACTGAAAAGAACATGATTTCTCAGCAACAAGGCATCTGATATGAGACATACAAGGAGGACTGTTTTCATCAGTCTATAACCTGTATGCCCATATCAATAGTTTAGATAGGTCAAATGTGGTGACAGATACCCTGTGGTGACCCTGATTACAGAAATGTACCATTTACTGGTTTGCATGTTGTCATTTTGATAAAATCACTTATGTATCTGCCTCAGATCTAGTAGTTCTCTGAATGGGGAGCGCTGTATAACCCCAACCCACATCACCGATTGACAGTTTTCTGTGTACACTGGGCATTAGCAGCTTTTTGACAATTATTTGTGGAAGTGGGGTTACATGGCACCAGACAACAAGTCCTCTGTGATAATCTCCTGCTGATAAAACATTGATTTTATTGAAACAACAACACACAGCCTAGTAAGTGAAATATCGCTGGAATCACCTTCTCAGCCCTTACAGTATGCTGCTCTTGAATTACATAGCAAATACCTGCTGACAGATTCCCTATACGGATTAATTCTGCCCCATATAGTTTTTGGTGTCCTGTGTGAATGGTCCAGTAAATGAGCCCATGTATATAGTAAATTTCCACTTGGAGCGCATAAGCTGCTTCACTGAATTTTTACAGCTCATCCCTGGATCATTACAATATGATAAAGTTAAATAAAATTTAATCTCCTGTGATTTTTTTTGTCCACAAGGCCTGGCCCTATAGAGTATGATCCTAAACTTCAGCAATGATTTTTCACTACTTCGATTTATGTTAGATACCATATAGTACTATATAAGGCTGGAAATAGCCATAATCCTGCCAGGCTGTCCTGCAAATCAAAACCTAGATTTTTGAATCTTGAAAAGAAAGGAGAAAGTAATTACTGGATTCCTACCATCTAAAATGCTAATTGACTTCCTATTAAAAAGTTTCAAGAGTGTACTGTATGTGTGTGTGAAATAGAAAAATTATAATATTGGGGACAAGGACTAATGTGAGTGTAAGGAGGTCATGGGAACCTCATGTGCCTTCTCTCTCTTGGATGCTGTTCACACGACAACGTGCGGCACCTCAGTGTTTATCAATGTAATTTGCGGTTTACTAATGTGATTGTCATGTACTGTAATGTGATGCATTTGTTATTTATTGTGCTTTAGCTTTGGGATAGTATAGGACCATAGAGAAAGGATAGCATAGAATAGATGTAGGAGTTAATAAAATATAGGCAGCATAGGGGTTAAGTAAATGGGAGGGTCACAGAGCAGAGCAGCACAGAGCAGGGAGTTATTGATGCATGCTGTGAACTGTAAAGAAAAAGCAAGTCGGCACTGCCAATACTACTGCCGATGTGAGGCTGTCATGTCCATACTGCTCGTGGAGGCTGAGCCCTGAGATCTTGGGTGCTAGTGCAGAAAACACAATGTATGAATCCACTGAGAGGAAAGAATAGCATAGCACTCACCGATCTAGGTGAAAAAGTCCGCTTTATTTAGCAATCCACATTAAAACTTCATGGCCAGGAGCAGGGCCGGACTGGGACAAAAATGCAGCCCTGCCACACAAACCCCACCAGCCCACATACTATAGCACTCATCAGCCCTGATCAGTGAATTCTTGCTATACCTTGTTGTCCCCTCATCACTCTATTAAAGGTGTTATTTGAAGAGCCACATATTAATGGTGTCACAG
The DNA here is from genome assembly GCF_039654945.1 of Dendrobates tinctorius. Classification (NCBI taxonomy): domain Eukaryota; kingdom Metazoa; phylum Chordata; class Amphibia; order Anura; family Dendrobatidae; genus Dendrobates; species Dendrobates tinctorius. Next base: position 34,497,714 of record NW_027361684.1, read on the forward strand.
TGTGTATGATTGACCACAGCTCCATTTACATGGGGCTCTTCAAAGCTACATTTCCCAGGATCATGGGGGTCCCAGCGGTCAGATCCACAACAAACAGAAAGTCATCCCCTATCCAAAAGATAGGGGAGAACTTCCAAATTTGGATAACCCTTCATACAGTATTATGGGTACCACATAGTCCTCCATACAGTATTATGTGCATCACTTAGTCCTCCATACAGTATTATGGGCACCACATAGTCCTCCATACAGTATTATGGGCCCCACATAGTCCTCCATACAGTATTATGTGCATCACTTAGTCCTCCATACATTGTTATTGGTGCGATATAGTCCTCTTTACAGTATTATGGGCACCATATAGTCCTGTATACTGTATTATGGGCACCATATAGTCCTCCATACAGTATTATGGGCCCCACATAGTCCTCCATACAGTATTATGGGCACAACATAGTCCCACATACAGTATTATGGGCACAACTTAGTCCTACATACAGTATTATGGGCATCACATAGTCCTCCATACAGTATTATGGGCACCACATAGTCCTCCATACAGAATTATGGGCCCCATATATTGCTCCATACAGTATAATGGGCCCCACATATTCTTCCATATGGTACAATGAGCCCACAAAATGCTCCATACAGTATTACGGGCCCCATACATTACTGCATACAGTTTTATGGGCCCCATATAATTCTCCATACAGTATAATGGGCCCTCATACTGTATATTACTTCAAACAGTATAATGGGCCCCATATATTACTTCATACAGTATAATGGACCCCATATAATACTTCTCCCTGTCCCCACTGCTCTGGTCTCCTCAGTGTATTTTGCTTGGCACAGAGGATGCGCTGTAGTGATGTCATTGTGCCCCATGCACTAAGACGTCACAGAGCTCAGACGCAGAGGGGGAATGATGGGAGAGGGAGCATCAGCAGCTGGCTCCCTCACTCATCATTGTTTTCAACTGTGTCGGCGCTGGCACCGGAGCCCCACTACTTACAAACCCCATAGCATGCCAAGTCCCCGACGGCACTTGCCCGCTTTCGCCAGGTGGTGATGTCAGCCCTGATATATGTGTCATAATTGAGCACCACCAAATATTAACCAGTAGGTGAAATGCTTTTAGAACACACACCCTTAAATCAAAGGAATTTATAAAAAGAAAATAATCAGCAAACCGATTAAATAAGAGAAAAGTGGAGGACTCTTTATTAGCCCATGTGGTAATGTTTCAATTCCATAGCAGAGAAATGATCTGTTATAGATCCAAACTTTGTCACATGGGCTAATAAAGAGTCCGCCACTTTGCACAATTCATCGGAGCGCTTTTTATTTTCACAGATACACACACTTAGAGCAGATACTTATATTTACACCATGTATACAGGACAGGAGGAATATACACAAAGTACATAGCTCTACACTCTATACTGTGGTAAGGAATATAGAGTGGAGCTGTGTATATACTATATAGTGTAGAGATGGGCCAGTGTATAAAGTGGGGATTCCACACTATATACTATATACACAGCAACATACTATATGAACAGCTCTACACTATATACACACAACCCTACATTATAATTGACAGTATTATACTATACTAGAGGTATGTCCAATGCTACTGCATCAGAAGGGAAGTGTGTGTGTGTGTGGGGGGGTGTGTCCCGCCGCTGCCTGCCCACTCACCTCCGTGCAGTCACAGCCAGCAGGAAAGACGGTGGTTTGCGGCCTGTGCTGGAGATGGGGTCGGCACGAAAGACTTTGGTTTGCGGCCTGTGCTGGAGATGGGGTCGGCAGGAAAGACAGTGGTTTGTGGCCTGTGCTGGAGATGGGGTCGGCAGGAAAGACTGTGGTCTGTGGCCTGTGCTGGAGATGGGGTTGGCAGGAAAGACGGTAGTTTGCGGCCTGTGCTGGAGATGGAATGCGGCGCCACCAAAGGGCACCAGCACCACATCTCCAGCACAGGCCGCAAGCCGCGGTCTTTCCTGCCGGCTGTGACTGCACGGAGGTGGGTGGGCAGGCAGCAGCGGGATGCAGCGGGTGTCCCGGCAGCAGAGGTCCCGGAGGCGGGGGTTCGGCGGAGGGTGTCCCGGTGGCAGGGGTCCGGTGGCGGGGGTCCGGCGGCGTCCCACTGGTGGTACTGTGCAAGGGCCTGGCACCACCAGCAGGTGCCATATTGAAATACCCATCACTTGGGTATTCCAATATGGCGGTCGGCGTACTTCCTATGCGGAGCGGTAGATTGTGGGATTTGAGGACATCCAGATGGAAGTGGATGACGGACAATTTAAGGCATTATATATATAGATTATGTTACATACTGCTGAATATATCACATTGAGACTACTGTATATACATATGTATATAAGGGTGCTGGGGCTGATGTATATACGGGTGCTGGGGCTGATGTATATACAGGTGCTGGGGCTGGTGTATATACAGGTGCTGCCGAGGCTGATGTATATACCGGTGCAGTGCTGGGGGCTGATGTATTTTAATTTAAACGTGTTTGAGCTGGGATTACACTCACCCAGACCCAGACTGAGTACAAGCAGAAGATTACAGGTGCGGGTTGGAGCTCCGCAATTCCTGTGCTGTATGTCCCAGTCCTCGAAACTTCAGGCTGCATCCAGGAGCGGGAGAGCAGAGCGCTCTCTCTCCGCTCACATAGAACGTCCTGATGTCAAAGTCAGCACATTCTTAACCCCTGCAGCAACGGTCCTGCTACATGCACTGCAAGCAATGACTGTTGCTTGCACGCACCTGTTTAACCGGGCATACCTCCCAACTTTTGAAGAAGAGAAAGAGGGAAAAAGGGTGCGGCATGCACCGCGGCAAATATTAGGCCATGCCCAACCACACACATTTCACAACTAGTCACACCCATGTCCATGCCACAACCACACCCATTTAGCACTGCTGATCACACTGACTGGTACTGAGGGCACAGTGGCTGGTACTATGGGCACAGTGGCTGGCATTATGGGCACAGTGGCTGGTACTGAGGAAAAGAAAGAAAGAAAAAACAGAGAGAAAGAAAGATGGGAAAGAAAGAAAGAACAGAGAGAGAGAGAAAGGAAGAGGGGAATGAAAGAAAGAACAGAGAGAGAGAAAGAAATAAAGAAAGATTAGAAAGAAGGAAAGAAAGAACAGAGAGAGAAAGAAATAAAGATTCTATAAAGATACTATAGCAGCCCGGCTCCCATTGTAGTGCCCACCTGAGCCTCCTGATGCAGGACATATCATGATCCACTCACATGGCCGACATCCCCAATTCCAAGGCAATCCCGCTGTTCGCGCTGTCGGAGGAGCACAAGGTGATGGATCTGACGCATTCCCTGAAGTCCCTCCATGGTCCCGTCACAATCTCCTCACGAAATTACCTACTTTCCGGTCAGCTTCCATAGCGTCACTTCCGGTAGAACGTCACATGCGAGTTTTAAAGTGCTCCTTGGGGCTCTGCCGTGTACTGCTATGTCCGCGGGAGAAGTAAGATCCCGGCTGGGGCAGTCTCTCTATCAATATCGGAACTGTCCCGCTGGATCCGGGACGGTTGGGAGGTATGAATGCTCCCCACCCTACACCTCGTACACGCATGGCTCTGCACGCCTCATACACACATGGTTCCGCTTTGTATGCCTCATACACACACGGCTCCGCTCCGTACACCTCACGCACACATGGCTTCACTCCGCAAAACTCGTACACATGCGACTCTGCTCCGTACACATTATACACACATGGCTCCACTCCGTAAACCTTGTACACATGCGGCTTTGCTCCATACACCTCGTACGCACACGGCTCCGCTCCATACACACGCAGCTCCACTCCATACACACACGGTTCTGCTACGCTCCATAAACACAAGGCTCAGATCCGTACATTTTGTACATACAGAGCTCCGTTCCATACACCTCGTACACACATGGCTCTGGTTAGTAGACCTTGTACACATCTCCGCTCCGTACACCTCGTACACACACGGCTCCATTCTGTACACACAAGGCTCTGCTCCGTACACCCCGTACACACCTGGCTCCGCTCCGTACACCTCTTACACATCTGGCTCCGCTCCGTACACCTCTTACACATCCGGCTCCGCTCCGTACACCTCTTACACATCCGGCTCTGCTCCGTACACCTCTTACACATCCAGCTCCGCTCCGTACACCTCTTACACATCCGGCTCCGCTCCGTACTCCTCTTACCCACACGGCTCCGCTCCGTACACCTCGTACACACGCAGCTCTGCTCCGTACACCTCGTACACACGCGGCTCCGCTCCGTACACCTCGTACACACGCGGCTCCGCTCCATACACCTCGTACAAACGGCTCCGCTCCGTACACCTCGCACACATGGCTCCGCTCCGTACACCTCACGCACATGGCTCCACTCCGTACACCTTGCACACTCGCGGCTCCGCTCCGTACACCTCGTACACACGCGGCTCCGCTCCGTACACCTCGTACACACACGGCTCCGATCCGTACACCATGTTCACAAGCGGCTCCGCTCCGTACACCTCGTACACACGCGGCTCCGCTCCGTACACCTCGTACACACGTGGCTCCGCCCCGTACACCTCGTACACATGCGGCTCCGCTCCGTACACCTTGTACACGCACGGCTCCGCTCCGTATACCTCGTACACACATGGCTCTGCTCCGTACGCTTCGCACACACTCGGCTCCGCACCGTACACCTCGTACACACGGCTCCACTCTGTACTCCTCGCACACACTCGGCTCCGCTCCGCTCCGTACACCCCATACACACACGGCTCCGCTCCGTACACATGCGGCTCCACTCCATACACCTCGTACACATACGGCTCCGCTCCGTACACCTCGTACACACATGGCTCCGCACCGTACACCTCTTACACACGCAGCTCCACTCCGTACACCTCGTACACACATGTACGAGTGAAAGACCTGCGCTCACCTCAGGTCCTATACCGACCCTTGCCTCGTCACCTTCCCCGGCGCCTGCAGCTTCCTGCTGCGTTCATCTGGACGAGCCCCGGGTTCCCACTGCAGAGGAGGCTCGGTGGGTTAGAGGGGTTATGTAGGAGAAGAAGCGGCGGGAGCGCCAAATTTTGAAGGAGCTGCAGCGCCCCGGTGGGGGAGCTATGTCTGGCCGGATGACGCGCAGCTTCATTAAGTACTTCAACCCCCCGAGGGTGTATGGGTTCATACACGAGGCTAGTACTGGGGACAAGGTGCATGTAAATGCTGAATCCATTGATTTTGTGGGTCCTCTCCAAGAATGGGACCGAGTGACCTTCATGAAGGAGCAAGGGCCCTGAGGGTGGCAGTGAGAATGGCCTCCAGCCTGGAGGCCTTGGCTGTAGAGGACCATCATACTGTATTGGGGCTATAAGGGGGACCATCATAGTATATGGGGTTGCTGGGGACCATCATACTGGATTAGGGTTGTGAGTGAACATCATACTATATAAAATGCTGTGGGGGACCATCATACTGTGTCGGGAAATGTAGTGGAATAATATTACTGTGTGGGGGGCTGAGAAAACCATCATACTATGTAGGGGATTGTGGAGACCATCAAACTGTCTAGGGGACTGTTGTGGAACGATCATAGTTTGTGGAGGGCTTTGGAGATTATCATGCTGTGGGAGGACCATAATACTGTGAGGGGTAACCATCATACTTTGTGGAGGCCTGTGTAGACCACCATGCTGGGTGGGACCATCATACTGTATGGGGGCAGTGGTCACCATCAATGTGTGGGGAGACCATCATACTATGTGGAGGGGCTCCATCATACTGTATTGGGTCTATGGGGGGACCATTATACTGTGTGGGGGCTGTACGAGAACCATAGGGGCTGTGCATACCATCATGCTGTGGAGGGACCATCATACTGTGTGGGGAGCTATGGTGAACATTATACTGTGTGGGGATCGTGGTAGCAATCATAATGTGTGGGAGGCAGTGGTGACCATCATAATGTGTGGGGATCTGAAGTGACCATTTTATTGTTTGATTTTTGTGGGGCCATCATGCTGTGTATTTGACAGAATGTATGAACATCATTTTGTATGAGGGGAATTTTTTTGGAATCATACTCTATGGGGCTGTGGAGGGGGTAGAACACTAAGGGGCTTCAGTAAGGGCAAAATAACTGTAAGTCCACCAATGCATATCTCTCTCCATGTTTTTAAAGTTTGTAGGTATGACCTTCTGTGACTATCTCTGCTCAGTGGCATTATTATAAGGAGGCACAATGGGGAATCATTATTGGGAGAGCACAGAAGGCATTATTATTATTTTAATGCACATGTGAGTTTGTATTATTATAAGGAGATTTGTGGTCATTATCATAAGAGGTCAAGGGGGAGTATCACTATATGGAGACACAGAGGGACAATATTTCTGTAGGATGCTGTATAACTGTAAGGAGGCACAGGAGCAATATTACTATGGGGAACTACAGAGAGAACAGTATTAAAGGTCACAGGGTGCACTGTAATTGTGTGGGGCACAAAATGAGGGTACTATTACAGAGGGGGTATTATTACTGTCTAGAACACTGGTTATAGCACTATATGGTTTGTGTAGAGGTGGCGGAATGTGAGGAGGCTCCTGGATAAGCAAGAAGTCAAAGATGTCTCTGTTACATTGTGCAGTGTCAAATTATAGATGTAAGAAGAAGTCATGGTGGTCTGGGCCGAATGAAAAAGAAAATGAATGCCAATAATCAGAGTCACTGGGACACACTTTTATGGTCTGCAGAGAACGGTTGTAGGACTGATATTACCATTATATGGTCGCCGTATGGTGGCATTACCAGTCCTAGTACAGAAGTTTTAGTTCAAGAAGCACTCTTATCTATATTTTTTTTAGTAAATCTGTGTATGGCGCGCAGTGTGAGTCTATTAATACACTCACCTACCGCCGCCTTCTCTGGAATCCAGCGCCGTTCTGCTCCTCTTCACAGGGATGTTACCGTAATTCCAACTAGTAGCTTTTACAATGTAAGTCAAAGGAGCCGACAGCACATCTGGCGATCATTAGACTTACCGTACATTGTAAAAGCCACTTGCGGGTCACACAGAATGAGCCAGCTAGTCGGAATTGTGGCAACGTCACTGAGAAGATGAGCAGAACGGCGCTAGATCATGGAGAAGGCGGTGGTAGGCAAGTATATTAATACACTCACACTACACTACATGCATATATATACAGATTTAATGAAAAAAAATGTAGATGGGAGTAGTTCTTTAATAACCAGCATGGCAGTATTATCACTACTGTATATGTTGATGTTATTTGTGTGCAATATTGCAATATTATTAATAAATCTTATGTAGCATTGCTATTGGAAACATAGGTAGTAGTTAATCTTGATTTCCTGCACGCAGGGTTATTTAATAGAGACTCCAATCTGAGGAAGGGGACAAAGCCGACATGGGCCTGTGTGCTTTCAAATGACAGGTCTGAATTTTAGTCCCAGTCTGTCACTGGGTAAGGGGGCTCACTTCCACCTGAAAAGCAGGTGGGATTGTGCATTATGATGACCTATTGGACTGTAAAGGGCCCATATTGTTTTCTTGCACAGAGGTCCTCTTTTGTCTGTTACGTCTACTGAGCCACCCAACCTATCCACTTACTGATATTTCTATATAAGTGCAATCAGTCATGAAAGTAATGTTAAGGGTTTGTAAATGTGAAAAATAACAGTCATTTATTTTTTTTATTCTATAAATCAGTAGTACAAGTGAAAATAAGAAACTTTGTGCTATATCTTATCAGAGAAGTTTGAGTCTTTCTCCTTCTGGACTGATAGGTCAGTCTCAATTCATGGGGAAAAAAATCTGTATCTACTGCAGGTTCACCTGAAACAACAGCTACAGGTTAAGGAATAAGGCAGCACAGTGGCTCAGTGGTTATCCCTGGGGTCCTGGGTTCAAATCCCAACAAGGGCAACATCTGCAAGGAGTTTGTATGTTCTCCCTGAAGAGAGATTTTAATATATTTCTACTTTTGTCTATCATTAGTGAATCCCTTTAAGGCCTGTTTCACACTTCATTTTTTTCTGTCAGTCTAAATCTGCCAAAATAGCGGAAAACGGATCCGCAGGTGGACTGACAGAAACTGGGGACAGCGGATCGATGGTAAAAATTTAAAGGAACCGCGCCTGGAAAAAAGAAAAAAAAAAAGAAAAGAATACCGGCGGATGTAGCGGTATCCGAAAGAGAGAGGGCATCTGCGGTGCGATCACACGCGCGAAGTGAGACCATGAGGGAGGAGATCGCGCGATGAGAGAGATGAGGCTGGAGATCGCGCGATGAGGCTGGAGATTGGACCAGTAATGGAGGAGGTGGCGGGTAAGGAGAGAGAGAGAGAGAATTTTCTTCCCGCAGCCATAGAAGATTCAGGGTTAAAAAGGGAAAATGCGGATCTGTGAAGCAAAAAAACGTTGCAGGCTCCGTTCGGTGATCTCGGCGGACGCACAAACACGGATGCAACGGACGATCATCAGTCAAAATCCGCCCACAATGCAAGTCAATGGGGAAAAAAAAGGATCCGCAAAGAGAAATGGCGGATCCGTTTTTTTTGCAAAACAGCGGATTTTGACTGATGATGACAAACGGAAGTGTGAAACAGGCCTAAGCGTTACATGTGTCAAATTTTAATTTGCATGTTTGACACTCAAAGAATAGTCTAACCAATATTGCTTGGCTAAATAAATAGATTGACATTGTAATGGACAAATTTAGACACTTGAAACAACTCTTCCAATTCTGATATATCCAGTTGTAAATGTAGCATGTTGCTATAAATCATCCAACTGCAGGACCAAATAAAATATCACTGAATTTCTTATAATAATAATCTTTACTTTTGTATAGCGCTAACATATTCTGCAGCGCTTTACAGTTTTGCACACATTATCATAGCTGTCCCTGATGGGGCTCACAATCTAGATTCCCTATCAGGATGTCTTTGCAGTGTGGGAGGAAACCAAACAAAACCCACGCAAACACAGGGAGAACATACAAACTCCTTGCAGATGTTGTCCTTGGTGGGATCTGAACCCAGGACTCCAGCGCTGCAAGGTTGCAGTGCTAACCCCTGAGCCACCATACTGCGCTATTGTTTTGGTAACAGTTGAAGATATGCGGTGTGATGAAATTTGAATTGTATGAATAACCTTGCTATCTTGACAGAACAGGCATTAATTCCCACAGACACACTCCAAGATCCTGTGGAAAGCCTTACCCAAAGATTGGAGGATGAGAATGCCAACAGGGCTCCAACTCTATGCTCATGGTTTTAAAATGCAATGGTCTTATGGGTGTGACAGTCAGCGTCCACATACTTTTGGCCATGTAGTACAGGTCTATGAGTTCAATACATCAAACTGGACAGATTTCTTAAGGTGCATTTACACTTCTTCTGAGGAACACTAAGGGCCCCGTCACACTAAACGATGCACCAGCGATCCCGACAACGATACGACCTTGTCAGGATCACTGGTGCGTCGCTGCATGATCGCTGGTGAGCTCTCAAACAGGCAGCTCTTACCAGCGATCAGGACCAGCGAGGACGCTGGTATCCAAGGTACACAGCGGGTAACTAAGCGACGCGCATGCTTAGTTACCCGCTATTTACCTTGGATACCAGCTCGCTGATCATTGGTCTCCCGCTGCCACACACAGCGATGTGCGCTAGCCAGCGTGAGTCCAACGATCAAAAAATGGCCCAGGACACTCCTGCATGATCAGCGATACCCGGCGGGGGGGGCTGGTCGCTGATGTATGTCACACACAGCGAGATCGCTGAGGCATCACAAAATCAGCGATCTCGCTAGCGATCTCGCTGTGTGTGGCGGGGCCTTTAGTTCACAATAATCTTGCAGTGTAAACAGTCTGCCAATCGCCCAATAAATAGGCAGAACACTTGTATCATCTTGTGAAAATATTTTTAAGTTCCTTAAAAATTGTAGTTCTTGCTGTGTAATCAGGACTCTCACTGTCCAGAACAATGGCAGCCTATGTGCAGTGAACATTTAATTACAGATCATTCAGTGCAGATGGTTTATTGAGTTCTAAATATGTAACCGGCATCTAAACTACTGCCGGTCGGTAAGTATTTAGTGCCGCTGCTTGGTTCATGTAAATGGACCCTTAGTAACTCAAGTGGGCAGATGGTTCCATCACGGACTTCTCCGAGTTGCTTCGCGTGTTCCTATCATTGTTATCACCACTCCATCTCCTCGTCATGGTTTACTGCCGCAGCAGTCAGCAATTTTGTAGGAAGCACCTTTTTCCTGCACATATCAGCAGATCAGGCTGGGTTTTCCTGGCAGTCGCATTATGTCCTTTGAGTTCTCCACAGAAGATTGTTTCCTCTGGTCCTTCCATTCTTCAGACCAATGAATGATCCAAAACTCACATCTTACTGCTAAAGAATACAAATTATGAAAGCACAAAGAAAATAAATTGTGGTCTAAATATAGTTCTCGACAGTCAGCTGTCCGTGTAAGGAAATAAAATGCGCGCACTGTATTATTTGGTGATACAAGCAGACTTTAAGGAAAGCACAGGAAGTGTGTGGCTCATCAGGAAGTGGCTGCCATCTTCATTGTTAGATTTGTGAGAGTGTTGCATTACCGGGTGCAGGGGATGAATCACTGCTTGTGTCCCAGACAGTGAGAGCAAACATACATACACCGTGTGCACAATTATTAGGCAAGTGAGTATTTTGATTATTTTTATGCAGATTTTCCAACTCCAGGATGTATAACCTTGAATTCTTATTGAATGAAACACATCCGGTGATGCATATTTGTGTAATTAGGGAGGGTGCGACCTAAGGATATAGCACCCATTATCAAGACGTGCAAAGTTATTAGGGAGATTGCTTTCCTAAATAATGCATCGTACATATTCTGCTAAGAAAGACAAAACCTCACTTTTACTTTCTTAAATATTGAGAGAGAAAGAGACTTTCCACACCATGGGCACAGCGTTTTTGGATTTCCCATTGATTAACATTATGTGCACTCTGCACTGCGGATTTGAGGCAATTCCGCGAGTCCAAAAATACTGCGGAAACGCATCAAAATCCGCAACGTGTGCACATACCCTAATTCCTCCATTGCAAAAGCATCTAATTGCAGCTCAGAAGAGTCTGAGAATGCTAGATCAGCTCCTGAGGTTTAATTGGCAGCATTTGGGAGGGGTGAAAGTGCACCCCCCAGAGATGACTGAAGAAAAGCCCTGCAAATATACAGGGTGGGCCATTTATATGGATACACCTAAATAAAATGGGAATGGTTGGCGATATCAACTTCCTGTTTGCGGCACATTAGTTTATGGGAGGGGGGGAAACTTTTCAAGATGGGTGGTGACCATTGCGGCCATTTTGAAGTTGACCATTTTGGATCCAACTTTATTTTTTCCAATGGGAAGAGAGGGTCATCTGACACATCAAACTTACTGAGAATTTCACAAGAAAAAAAATGGTGTGCTTGGTTTTAACGTAACTTTATTCTTTCATGAGTTATTTACAAGTTTATGACCACTTATAAAATGTATTCAAAGTGCTGCCCATTGTGTTGGATTGTCAATGCAACCCTCTTCTCCCACTCTTGACACACTGATAGCAACACCGCAGAAGAAATGCTAGTCTAAGGGGGTCAGATTCCTTGTAGGAATGCTGGGACCTGCTAAACTGCATCACCACATACAACCTGTGCAACATAAAAAGAATAGGTAGAATTAAGGTAGATTATGTAAGAAATAGTCTAAAATAAAAATGCAGGTAAAAGAACATCTCTGAAACGCAATGTCATTTAGGAGGTTTATTGTTTAGATAAAGAAAACTTCGCCTTTTAGAACATTCTTATTTAGAATATTTTTATTTGCATTCAGCAAACTGGCTGGTCATTTACATTCTCAGGCTGGTAAGGGGCCATGGATATGGCCCCCCTCCACCCTAAAAACAGCAGCCCGCACCTGTGAGTTTTGCCGGGTTGGTTCAAAAACATAGGGGGAACCCTCGTCGGGTTTTTCATTCATTCATTCTCCTCTGCTCGCGCCGATCGCCGGCAGAGCAGGGGAGAATGAGAGCCGTGTTCAGCACCTGCTGCAGGGGAACAGCACTTTACTGTAGCGCTTATTCCCTGGCAGCCGTCTGTGTGGTACTGATGTGGCACACAGTTGCCAAATGGTACTCACCCGCCTCACTACAGCCCGGGATCACTGACTCTGCTGGTCGGCAGAAATTGTCTGCAGCGCTGATGCGTGCTGCCGAATTGATATCACTGCTGCAGCCAAAATATGGAGCTGAAGCCGGGGAAGAGTGAGTACAATCTGACTTTGTTATTTTGCACGCCTGCAAGCATTTGAGGTCTACTTTGCTGAAAGTGGAAAACCCCTTTGTAAATGGCTTCAGCAGCAGAAGACCATACCAGGTAACTTCTGTCAGCTACTCTTTTTTTTTTTACTCTTTTAACTTCTTAATACAGTCTCCAGTCTACACATTATTTCCTTTTTACTGTCTGCTCCTTTTCTACTGTGTGAACTCATTTTCTTCTAACTTGTTCATCCTGACTCCTTACATGTATATATTTTACCAACAAAGACATTTTCTTATGTATTTCTTGGCTACCTGCCACTTTTTATATAGCATTCGTGTCAACTAGGGACAGGAAGTTGGGGGCTGCAGTGGGCACATGCATTGTTTGCTTTGAAGAGTCAGCTGCATAAAGGCCGATGACTGGATCAGAATTTGTTCTAAACCACATGAATCCATCCATCATAGCCTCTCCTGGTATAAATTGGTGGAGCAATTGTAAGGATATTTTCTTGGCACATATTGGACCAAATGAACACTTTTTAATTTCCTAATGCCCACTTTAGCTTCAACGATTTTATTGAAAAGCATAAGTATCTTTTAACATGAAAGATATTAATATCAAAGCATAAAACTCCCCTCGCAGGGGGGTGCGTGTGAAAAAATAAATGGAAAAGTATACAGTATCTTCCATGTCATAGTCTAAGCTTTATAAAACTCTAGAACAACATTCTTAACACTACTAAGTTAGGGTTGGAGGGGAGGGGGGGAGTAAACAGTGAATGCTGTCATTAGGAACTGAGTCAATGCGGATTAATGGAAGTTTTGTTTCAGGCTTTATGTTTATCAGCGGCGGTAACTATTTTTATATACTACACGGTTAAGGATATCACTCTAGGGAGATTATCGTTATTTTGTGTTTGAATCCAAGGTTCCCAGATACCCCTAAAGGCTTCAAATGAGTCAGTTCTGATGGCTTCTATTTTTTCAGCATCATTAGGTCAACTCGCTTCTTCACCTGTGATATTGACAATGTGCTTGTTTTCCATTAACTGGCTATGTGGTTCCTATCTGCCATGGTGATAAAATCAATAACACGGCATGTTTTATTATTGGCATGAATTGGCCTGTCCCCTAGGAGTAATATTGTCGGTGTTAGTGTTAGCTTCTTATTCAGGGTAGCATTGATAAGTTTTATGACGTCTTTCCAGAGGGATTTCACTATGGGGCATGTCCACCATATGTGGAGTGTATCCCCGCTGTCAGCGCAACCCCTAAAACAGTTGCCGGGAACCGTGTGGTAAACATTATGTAGGAAACTGGGGACATAATGTATTCTGTGAAACACTTTAAGGGACGTTTCAGTGAGTGATACTTGGTTACTATCTTTTACTATATTTTCATAGCATTTGTACCATCTTTGAGGTGTAAAGGAGATTTGTAAGTCTTCCTCCCATTGTTCCATGACCTTCATTTTCAGACATTCCCCAGGTTGCTGAAATATAGAGTAGAGATGTGATGACCCAATGGGTCATATAAGCATTTTAATTCGTAGGATGTAGGTTTAGGGTCCGATAAGTTTACAGTTAATTTTTGTAGAAAATGAAAAATTTGTTCTAATCTAAAAAATTCAGACCCTGGTACCTGATACTTTGTAATGAAATCTTGTTTTGGCATTAGCTTAAAGTGGGTAGTTAGATTTTGTAGCCTGGTAAAATTGTTTTGTTTCCACCATGTGTGATTTCTTGACACTACTCCTGGTGGAAACATGGGGTTGTTGAACAAATTCAAAAGAGGGGATGGTTGGGACTGCAATGCAAATTGGAATCTGTTGGTTCTCCATACCCGTAGCGAATGGGAGGTGTATGGCGAGTGCATATCTAAATCTTTTGGCAGAGGACCTGTAGCCCACATCAAGCTTTCTAAAGAGTAAGGTGCTACGTGCGAGTTTTCTATTGATAGCCAGATGGGTGCCTGTAGTTCAGCATTCACCGCTGCCAGTTGGGCGATTTGGGCCGCCTTATAATAAAGAGCAAAATTCGGTAGCGAGAGTCCGCTTTGTCTTTTGTGTCTAAACAAGGTATTCTGAGAAATGCGAGTATTTTTGTTGTTCCAAATAAAGCGCAGAATATGTGAATTTATAATTTTAAATGTCATTTGAGGTATCGGGATAGGCAGGGATCGGAATAAAAATAGAAATTGAGGTTGTATAACCATTTTCACTGAATGAATCCTTCCCAAAAAGGAAAGGGATGGGGTGGACCATTTTGTAAGAGTTTGTGGTAACTTATGAAGGAGAGGGGCATAGTTATACTTAAATAGGGTGGATTTGGACGTTGAAAGTTTAATTCCTAAGTAGGTGATATGTTGTTTCGCATGACGGAAATGAAAATTATTTAATATAGATGCTTGTTCCGTTGGTGGGGTATTCAGAAACATAATTTCTGATTTATCCATGTTAACCTTGAGTCCAGATATCTCCTCAAAATTGTTAAGTGTTCTTATAAGATTGGGTAGCGATACATAATGATTTTTTAAGGTTAGGATAAGGTCGTCGGCAAAGAGACTGACCTTGAATTCTTGTTTGCCTATCTTTTGGCCCACTATATCGGGGTGTAGATGGATCTTTTGAGCCAATGGCTCATCACCATAGCAAATAGGGCCGGGGACAGAGGGCACCCCTGTCTGGTTCCTCTGCCAATAATTATTGGTTCGGGGATAGTCGAAGGTAGTTTCAAATAAGCCACCAGGTTATTATAGAGGAGCTTAAGCGAGTTTATTAATTGTTGTGAAAATCCCATTTTATACAGTATGTGGAACATATAGAGCCAGACGACGGTATCAAAAGCCTTTTCTATATCTAGGGCTAACAATATCAGGGGGGATTTTTGTTTATTAGCGCTATGGATAAGATTTAAATTTCTACGAATATTGTCCGGGGCCTGTCTTATTGGGATAAATCCGACCTGGTCTTTGTGAATACGACTGGGTAGACATTTATTGATCCTATTTGCAATGATGGCCGAGAATATTTTAAGGTCTAGATTTAATAGAGAGATAGGTCTATAATTCTTGGTAAGTAGAGGGTCCCTCTGCTGCTTTGGAATAACTGTAATATGTGCAGTATAGAATTTTGGTGGCATTGGTTGGCCTGTTAAAATACTATTAGAGTATGCTTGAATATGTTTAGACAGTACTGCAGAAATTATTTTATAGTATAGCACCGTTAACCCATCAGGGCCTGGAACCTTTCCGGCTTTTAGGTGTTTGATAGTGGAAGTTATTTCTTCTTCTGAGATAGAAGAGTGCAATGACGCAGCGCAAGTCGAAGTTAAAGAAGGTAGGGGTATGTTGGATAGGAAGTCATCTAGTTTGGGCAATGAGAAGTTCCCATTGTCAGTGTATAACTTTTGATAATAATTTTGGAATGTCTTGTAGATTCTGCTCGGGTTAAACATTGTATGGGACTGCTCATTTTTTATAGAAAAGACTGAGTTTAATCTCTCTGTTTGTTTCAATTTTCTTGCAAGCATTCGGTCCATTTTATTGGAAAACCTGTAAAATGTCGCTTGTGTCCACCTTATTGCCCTTTCAGTACGGGTAGTTAATAAGGTGTTCAGTTGCAGTTTAACATCGTATATTCGTTTTGTTAGGTATAGTGAGGGGCATGATTGGTTGGTGATTTCAAGTTAAGTAGCTCATTTTTGAGTGATACTTGTTCTCGGAGACGGTCTCTCTTTTTTTGGGATGCGAGCCTAATAAGAATGCCCGTGATGTATTTTTTGTGGGCCATCCAAACGTTACCCACGGAGAATCATAGAATCATAGAATCGTAGAGTTGGAAGGGACCTCCTGGGCCATCTGGTCCAACCCCCTGCTCAAAGCAGGATTCGCTAAATCATCCCAGTCAGATGTCTGTCCAGCCTCTGTTTGAAGACTTCCATTGAAGGAGAACTCACCACTTCTCGTGGCAGCCTGTTCCACTCATTGATCACTCTAACTGTCAAAAAGTTTTTTCTAATATCTAATCTGTGTCTGCTCCCATTCAGTTTCATCCCATTGCTTCTAGTCTTTCCTTGTGCAAATGAGAATAAAGTTGATCCTTCTACAATGTGACAGCCCTTTAGATATTTGTAGACAGCTATTAAGTCTCCTCTCAGTCTTCTCTTTTGCAAACTAAACATTCCCAAATCCTGCAACCTTTCCTCATAAGACAGGTTTGCAGACCGGTCACCATTCTGGTCGCTCTTTTCTGAACTTGCTCCAGTTTGTTGATGTCTTTTTTAAAATGTGGTGCCCAAAACTGGACACAATATTCCAGATGAGGTCTGACCAAAGAGGAGTAGAGGGAGACGTCAGGGGTAGTGTTTGAAAGAAAAAAGGTTTTATGTTCACACTCAACTAGTGATCTCGTCTGGGGGTCCGATAGTAAGGATTCATTCAGCCTCCATTTATATAATCGCAAGGTTACTATGTCAAATTTGAACACAGAAAGCACACCATCATGGTCAGACCATGAAGAGGGGATGTGTCTGGAGTACAGCAGTGAAGGTATATTTTCTGAGTTAGTAAGAATCCAATCAATCCTGGAATACGATCGGTGGACACTAGAAAAGTAGGTATAACCTCTTGTTTGTCAGTGATTTTCCCTCCATGAATCTACCAAATGATGGGCCTGGAAAATATCTTTAAGCAAAGTTTTTTCCCTCTGTGGCATGTCAGATCTCTTATTATTAGAGCTATCAAGTGCCGCGTCCATAGTCAGATTGAAATCGCCCCCCCAAATAATATTATCATATTGGATGGAGTTTAGTGATCTTGCAATTGATTTAACGGTCTTCATTTGTAAGGTTGGGGGTGCGCAACAGCTGACTAGGCAAACTCGTTTCTCCTGCACCTTGCCCCAGAGAATTATATATCTGCCTTCTGTGTCTCTAATTATGCCCTCCTGTAAAAACGGAAAAGAGTTGTGAAATAGAATGGCGATTCCTCTGGTTTTTTTATCCTGTGAAGCTAAAAAGAATCTTGAATAGCGCTTATGGAAGAATCTGGGGGATGAAGTATTAGAAAAATGAGTCTCCTGTAAAAATATCACATCAGGGGAATGTTTTTGATAATCAATAAACGCAGTCTTCCTTTTTATCGGGGAGTTGAATCCCCTAACATTGTGTGATAGTGTTTTAAACATTTAAATTGTGTGGGGAAGTTCTGATACACATATGATTAAATCCCCTAGAGTGACGAAATGTGTAGTGTGTTGTTCCGCATCGTCTATCAAATCGTCTAAACCTTCAAATCTCTTCAGCACTGTTACAGGGAAAGGGAAGACAACAGGGTTAAAAGGGAAAATACAATAAAGCAGGAAACGGTTACAACCAATAACCAGTTTGCGGGGTAAAGCGTATCGGTCCAATATTAGTAGGACCTGAGACAGCAATATCCCGAGGTGGAGTGGCATGATTACTCCAAGGGCACAGCACTCCAATACAAAGAGAAAACTACATATCTTAGAACTCTCTAAAAAGAATGTAAATTGGCAGCAACATCAGAACAGCATCTTTAACTGATCTTTGGATCAAACTCAACACAAGCTTCGACAAAGGCCTCGGGTGGCGAATCAACTATTATTCTGTAGCCTGTTGGGCCTTGCATGGCAGACTTCAGTCCAGTCTCTACGGGGTCCTTGTCTCTGCCCGCTGCTCCCGGGTCCAGCATTGGGATTCCCCTTTTTCTAGCGCCCTTGTACCTTCTTCTTGATTTTTTGCCGAGTAGACGGTGTTACCGTGTGAGAAGATGAATGCATGTGGGAATCCCCATCTATATTTAATATTCGCCTTGATTAGAGCCATTGTCACATCTTTCATAGCTCTTCTCCTCTGCAAGGTTGCTGGGCATATATCTGGAAACAAGGAAACAGTATCTGGGACCCCTCGTAGTTTTTGCATTTTACGGGCTGCAGCCTAGATTAGATCCCTATATTCTTCGTAATGCATTTTAAGGATAATGTCCCTAGGCGAGGCGTCCGATTTGGGTCCCCCCAATGCTCTATGAATTCTGGCTAATCGTAAGGTGGCAGGGTCTGTCTGAGGCAGGAGAGCCCCGAAGAGACCCAAGGCAGTCTCCATTGAGTTAGTATTGCTTTCTGGTAGTCCCTTAATTCTAATGTTAGCCCGTCGCGAGCGGTTTTCCAAGTCTTCACACTTAAGCTCTAGGAATTCAACTCTAGCGTCTTGCTCCTTTAGTTGTTCCCTGTCGAATTCAATGGCATCAGCAGTATCATCCATTCTTTTCTCTAGATCATTGGTTCTTTGGGCAATTTGTTGTGTAAAATTATCTACCGCAGCTGAGAGTTCAGCTCTGAAAGTCTTCTGAATGGTGGTCAGTAGGTCCTCCATTGTCATAAGAATCTGGTTTGTAGAGCAGATCGCGTCAATATGTTAGGACTTCTGATGGGGACTTCAAGAACTCGATGAAGTCGATTGTGGTGCCGACATGGCGTGGCTTGTCGATTTAGCCCGCTGGGACAATAGGTGTGTGATCGTTCGAGTATTGACTTCTGATGCAGTGGATTTTTTGGGACGCATCGCCTATAAACCTCCCATGTGCTGCCTTTCAAATCATGGAGTTTAATTATTCATTTGAGTGTGTGTTTGTGCCCGTGGCGGCGGACCTAGTGCACCATAATCAAAGTCCATCAGGGCCGCCCATGCCCTCCGTGTTGAATTACTTCAGGTTATGGGGTAAATTGTGATATCCACAACTATGCATCTGTTTGTTTCTGATTTAGACTTGTACAGCTCTGTATTTATGCTCGTATATATATATCATGGAGCCGTGGTCACCACTTGGGTATTAGATATATTTGGTTTTTGCTACATAGAGAGCTGAGGGTACAAAGTTCGTGCAGTAGCGCCTAGTGGCCAGCAGGTGGAGTCTCACTCCTTTATAAGAACCATGAGGCAGCAATGAATATAGCACCCTGGCACATAGGTTTTTACTTCCTCTGGACAGCTGCAAATAAATCAAGGAGGAGTCCCCTAATCCTGGGGGATAGACAGAGCTCGAGGTATTGCAGTTCTACAGGACCACTGTTATAACAAAGTAGGTCCTGTCAGGGAGCCGTAGTATGTCTCCTGCAGTGTGCTCCCAGTCCAGGATATTCCCATGTGCTCCCTTGTCCCCCAACGAGGCGTCCACCCCCGGGTACCGGGATCTCTGGTGTCCCCTCTTATGTTACCTCCTCAGGTCTGTGGTCGCGCCTCTCTCTGTCAGCGCTGCCGTCTGGCTGTCCTTCCCAGGCCGCTGTCTCACCGGAAGTGCAGGCCGCGGGCACCGCCGTACTCCCTCCCAGTCTCACCAAGCGGCTCCACACAAGGTCCCCCCGTGGTCTAGCCGGTGGGCGAAGTGGGGCAGGCATCCGTTGTCCTCCGCATCCAGCACTCCTGGCACGGGAGGGGAGCCTCCGGGCTCTGAAGTCAGTGTCTGGCCCGGAGCACCTCCGGCGGGTCTCAGGCTCACAGGTAGGCCGAAGGCGTCCACCTCATTTCACGGGTCCCCTAATGCCCACTTTAAACATGACAACAAAACACACATGCCATCTCAAGCTGCTTCCATGAACATTGAAAGGGAATCCCTTAGGGTATGTGCACACATTGTGGATTCTGCTGCGGATCCACAGTGGATTTGGCCCTGCGGATCCGCAGCAGTTTCTGCTGCATTGTACAGTACCTTTATAGTCAATGAAAATTGAAAAACGCAGTGCACATGCTGCGGATTTTTCTGTGCAGATTAGCTTCAGTTTTAAATCCACAGCATTTCAATTCTTTGTGCGGAATCCGCTGCGGTTTGACACCTGCTCCATGACCAGATGTCAAAACGCAGGGGAAAGCTGCAGGCTAGTCATTTGACCTGCAGATTTACCTGCAGATTTAGCCAAATCCGCAGCAGAATCCGCACCGTGTACACTTACCCTTACCAGGTTTCTGCTACCCCATCTGAAAGGAACATTATGATGATCACTTGCAGATACTCAGCTGCTTTTTGCAGTTTTAATTAAATCAGTGTGTAACTGCTGCAGATCTAGCAGTGCTCTGAATGCTGAGTCCTGCATAATCCACCCACACCACTGATTGGCAGGCAGCCACTATACACTGTAAACCAGCCACTGTGTACACTGTGCATAGGCGGAAAGCTGCCAATCAGAGGTAGTGGTGGTGGTGGTGGGTTGTAGAGAGCAGTAAGACTACATTTCAGCAGGTTTTCTAGTCCTCCAGTGATAATCTCCTCCTCATAAAACAATTATTTTATCTAAACTACACCAAGCAGCCCAGTAAGTGGCACAACAGTAAAATAAAAGTCTCTGTCTCTACATTTCATTGCTCTCAGATTAGGTGATAAAAATCTAGTCACAGACTCTTTTTAACCCCTTCACCCCCAAGGGTGGTTTGCACGTTCATGACCGGGCCAATTTTTACAATTCTGACCACTGTACCTTTATGAGGTCATAACTCTGGAACGCTTCCATGGATCCCGGTGATTCTGACATTGTTTTCTCGTGACATATTGTACTTCATGTTAGTGGTAAAATTTCATTCAAATAACTTGTGTTTATTTGTGAGAAAAACGGAAATTTGGCAAAAATTTTGAAAATTTTGCAATTTTCCAACTTTGAATTTTTATGCCCTTAAATCACAGAGATACAGCACAGAAAAAACTTGATAACTAACATTTCCCACATGTTTACTTTACATCAGCACAATTTTGGAACCAAAATTTTTTTTTGTTAGGAAGTTATAAGGGTTAAAAGTTGACCAGCGATTTCTCATTTTTACAACACCATTTTATTTTTAGGACCACATCACATTTGAAGCCACTTTGAGGGGTCTATATGATAGAAAATACCCAAAAGTGACACCATTCTAAAAACTGCACCCCTTAAGGTGCTCAAAACCACATTCAAGAAGTTTATTAACCCTTTAGGTGCGTCACAGGAATTTTTTTGAATATTTAAAAAAAAATGAACATCTAACTTTTTTCACAAAAAAAATACTTCAGGTTCAATTTTTTTTATTTTACCAAGGGTAACAGGAGAAATTGGACTGCAAAAGTTATTGTGCAATTTGTCCTGAGTACGCTGATACCTGATTTGTGGGGGGGAACGACTGTTTCTGCGCATGGCAGAGCTCAGAATGGAAGGAGCGCCGTTTGACTTTTTCAATGCAAAATTGGCTGGAATTCAGATCGGACGCCATGTCACGTTTGGAGAGTCCCTGATGTACCTAAACAGTGGAAACCCCCTACAAGTGACCCCATTTTGGAAACTAGACCCCCCAAGGAACTTATCTAGATATGTGGTGAGAACTTTGAACCCACAAGGGTTTTACAGAAGTTTATAACGTACAGCGGTACAATTAAAAAATCATATTTTTTCCACAAAAATGATCTTTTCACCCCAATTTTTATTTTCCCAAGGGTAACAGGACCCTAAAAGTTATTGTGCAATTTGCCCTGAGTACGCTGATACCCCACATGTGGGGGTAAACCACTATTTGGGCGCATGGTAGAGCTCGGAAGGGAAGCAGCGCCATTTGACGTTTTTGGCTGGAATTGAGATCAGACACCATGTCGCGATTGGAAAACCCCTGATGTACCAAAACAGTGGAAACCCCCCACAAATGACACCATTTTGGAAACTAGACCCCCTAAGGAACTTATCTAGATGTGTGGTGAGAACTTTGAACCCCCAAGGGCTTCACAGAAGTTTATAACATACAGCCGTACAATTCAAAAATCATATTTTTTCCACAAAAATGATCTTTTCACCCTCAATTCTTATTTTTCCAAGGGTAACAGGACCCTAAAAGTTATTGTGCAATTTGTCCTGAGTACGCTGATACCCCATATGTGGGGGTAAACCACTATTTGGGCGCATGGCAGAGCTCGGAAGGGAAGCAGCGCCATTTGACGTTTTTGGCTGGAATTGAGATCGGACACCATGTCGCGATTGGAAAACCCCTGATGTACCAAAACAGTGGAAACCCCCCACAAATGACACCATTTTGGAAACTAGACCCCCTAAGGAACTTATCTAGATGTGTGGTGAGAACTTTGAACCCCCAAGGGCTTCACAGAAGTTTATAACGCCCGGGCGTGAAAATAAAAAATTCGTATTTATTCCACAAACATGATCTTTTAGTCACCATTTTTTTATTTTCCCAAGGGTAACAGGAGAAATTGGACCCCAAAGGTTGTTGTCCAATTTGTCCTGAGTATGCTGATACCCCAAATAAAAAAATCGTATTTTTTCCACAAACATAGAATCATAGAATCATAGAATCGTAGAGTTGGAAGGGACCTCCTGGGCCATCTGGTCCAACCCCCTGCTCAAAGCAGGATTCGCTAAATCATCCCAGTCAGATGTCTGTCCAGCCTCTGTTTGAAGACATCCATTGAAGGAGAACTCACCACTTCTCGTGGCAGCTTGTTCCACTCATTGATCACTCTAACTGTCAAAAAGTTTTTTCTAATATCTAATCTGTGTCTCCTCCCATTCAGTTTCATCCCATTGCTTCTAGTCTTTCCTTGTGCAAATGAGAATAAAGATGATCCTTCTACAATGTGACAGCCCTTGAGATATTTGTAGACAGCTATTAAGTCTCCTCTCAGTCTTCTCTTTTGCAAACTAAACAATCCCAAATCCTGCAACCTTTCCTCATAAGACAGGGTTTGCAGACCGGTCACCATTCTGGTTGCTCTTTACTGAACTTGCTCCAGTTTGTTGATGTCTTTTTTAAAATGTGGTGCCCAAGGGTACCACATGATCAATTAGTCCCCAATTTTTTTATTTTCCCAAGGGTAACAGGAGAAATTGAACCCCAAAAGATGTTGTCCAATTTGTCCTGAGTACGCTGACACCCCATATGTGGGAGAAAACTACTGTATGGGCACACGTCAGGGCTCGGAAGGGAAGTAGTGACGTTTTGGAATGCAGACATTGATGGAATGGTCTGCGGGTGTCATGTTGCCTTTGGAGAGCCCCTAATGTACCTAAACAGTGGAAACCCCCCACAAATGACCCCCTAAGGAACTTATCTAGATGTGAGGTGAGCACTTTGAACCCCCAAGGGCTTCACAGAAGTTTATAATGCCAGAGCATGAAAATAAAAAAATCGTATTTTTTCCACAAACATGATCAATTAGTCCCCAATTTTTTCATTTTCCCAAGGGTAACAGGAGAAATTGGACCCCAAAAGTTGTTGTCCAATTTGTCATGAGTACGCTGACACCCCATATGTGGGAGAAAACTACTGTATGGATACACGTCGGGGCTCGGAAGGGAAGCAGTGACGTTTTGGAATGCAGACTTTGATGGAATGGTCTGCGGGTGTCATGTGCGTTTCGAGAGCCCCTGATGTACCTAAACTATTGAAACTCCCCACAAGTGACCCCATTTTGGACACTAGACCCCCCACGGAACTTATCTAGATGTGTGGTGAGCACTTTGAACCCCCAAGTGCTTCACAGAAGTTTATAACGCTCGGACGTGAAAATAAAAAAATCATTTTTTTCCACAAAAATGATATTTTTGCCCCCAATTTTTTATTTTCCTAAGGGTAATAGGAGAAATTGGACCCCAAAAATTGTTTGCAATTTGTCCTGAGTAGGCTGATACCCTACATGTGGGGGTAAAACACTGTTTGGGCGCATGGCAGAGCTTGGAAGGGAAGGAGCACCATTTGACTTTTTCAACTCAGAATTGGCTGGAATTGAGATCAGACGCCATGTTGCATTTGGAGAGCCCCTGATGTGCCCAAACAGTGGAAACCCCCAATTCTAACTCCAACACGAACCCCAACACACCCCTAACCCTAATCTCAGCCCTAACCCTAACCCTAGCCCTAACCCTAGCCCTAACCCTAACCCTACCCTAACCCTAGCCCTAACCCTAGCCCTAACCCTAATGGAAAAATGGAAATAAATACATTTTTTTTATTTTATTATTTTTCCCTAACTAAGGGGGTGATAACGGGGGGTTTGATTTACTATTTATGGCGGTTTTTATGTTTGGCAGCTGCCGCACGCTAAAAGACGCTTTTTATTGTAAAAAATAGTTTTTGCATCACCACATATTGAGAGCTATAATTTTTCCGTATTTTGACCCACCGAGTCATGTGAAGTCTTATTTTTTGTGGGACGAGTTGACGTTTATATTGGTACTATTTTCGGGCACGTGACATTTTTTGATCGCTTTTTATTCCGATTTTTGGGACGCAGAATGAACAAAAACCAGCGTTTCATGAATTTCTTTTGGGGGAGTGCGTTTACACCGTTCCGCGTGCGGTAAAATTGATAAAGCGGTTTTATTCTTCGGGTCAGTACGGTTACAGCGATACCTCATTTAGGTCTTTTTTTATGTTTTGTCGGTTTTATGCAATGAAAACTATTTTATTTATTTATTTTAAAAAATAATTATTTTTGCATCGCTTTATTCTGTGAGCTATAACTTTTTTATTTTTTCGCTGATGATGCTGTGTGGCAGCTCGTTTTTTGCGGGACAAGATGACGTTTTCAGCGGTGCCATGGATATTTATATGCGTCTCTTTGATCGCGCGTTATTACACTTTTTGTTTGGCGATACCAAATATGTGTACTTTTATTGTTTTTGTTTTTTTTATTTCCAAAAAATGGATTTATTTGGGGGAATATTTTTTTTTTTCTAATTTATTTGGCGATTTTTTTTTATTATTTAACACTTTTTTTTATTTTTTTTTAACTTTATTAAATAGTCCCAGGTGGGACATCACTGTCCTGTGACAGATCACTGTGACAGATCAGCGATCTGTCACAGGCAGTGCCGAAGGCTTCCTCATGCCTGCGCTTTGCAGGCACTGAGGAAGCCAGCTTCCTGCAGGCCCCCGAAGGCCCCCGTCGCCATCTTGGATTCGGGGGACTGCAGGAAAGGAGCCCCCCGCAGCAGCGCTGCACATTGCGCTGCCGTGGGGGGCTCAGGGAAGCACGGAGGGAACCCCCTCCCTGCCGATGCTTCCCTTTAACCCCCGGTACACCGCGATCATGTTTGATCGCGGTGTGCAAGGGGTTAACATGTCGTGGGCGGTCCGTGACCGCCCCTGACACATTGTGCCGGGTGTCAGCTGTGATAATCAGCTGACACCCGGCCGCGATCAGCGGCGCTCACCACGTGGGTGCCGCTGATCGCGGTAGACGTACTATCCCGTCCATGGGCATAGGGGCCCGGGTCCCATGGACGGGATAGTACGTCTGATGTCAGGAAGGGGTTAAAGGGGTTGTCCGGGCTTTTCACATTGTCTCAGTGCATATCTGGGCTGCAGAATGCTGACAATAAGTAATTTACCTTCTGTGGCTAGTCTGCATGGTTTTCAAGATATGATCTCTTGCTTTTATGAACAACGTCCGGGGGGGTGTTCTGGCATTGAAATGAGAACTGGTCGTTTCCTCCTACTCTACTAAAAACCTGCCATCTATAGCAACAGGCCCTCCCCATCCACATGAACAAGCCCTCCTCACACAGTAACAAATAAAGCAAAAAGATGCCAATATCAGTCCGAAATGACAAATATTTCCCATCCAAATTTTCAATATATGGCAGCAAATGAGATAAAATATAACTTTTAATATACCAATTAAAAAGTACCAAAAATAATAATGTCACCCACAAGTGAATTTAAAATAAGAAGCAAGATTAATGGGTGATCCTCAGAGGATACTTGCAAGCACCCAAACGCATCACATAAGGAATATAGAATGTAACTGATAAAACAGATAACAATCTATATAAAGGATACAGCATGAATGAAAGGTTAGCACAATGCTATAGCCAATTGCACATGTATGCACATATATATTTCAAAGGCCAGACCAACAGGTTCATAGCCTTCCATAAACGAGATTTCAAAAAAAGGAACAATCTCACCGGTTTATGCAGACGGTCAGGAGTCACCAGGGATACTCTGTATACCTACAGGAAGGTAGCGATGGGAAGACAATACCCTGTCAGTTCCCTTACATGCTAACCATTAACTGATCCCCAGGCTCCTGCCCTTACAAGGGCAGTCCACAGCTAGCCCTATATTGCACATGCCCTGCACTTTCCCTATAAGGAGCGTCCCAACGCGTTTCATCCAAGTAACTCTTCAGGGGACTAACTTGTTTAAAGTGCCATAGTGCTATAGCTAAGAGACATACATCCTCCCGCTCTCTATGCTATCTGCTGTCTGCAGAGAGTGGAAGGAAGAGGGCATATATATATCATTATGTTAATCCACACATATTGCCGCAATTAATTAACGCATATATATTCGATCATACCTGGCACACCAGTCATCCCCCATTACATGGTTTAACTCTCCCAGGGCGCGCCATAATCCGCGCTAAAAACGCCCCACAGTGACATCAGTGGAAAAGAGAATCCCATGTGTAATGGGCGGATGAAGCCCCACTTCCGGTGTAATCATAAAATGGTGGATGCCCCACTTCCGGTGACAAGCCACATACACGGATGGCACATTTCCAGTTTACAAGACACACTCATACTTGGCATGTCAAACATACAATGTAAGGCGAATATTGCGCCTTTATATAAATATATGGGTTGAATTATTGTTCCTCTCCGGTGCTCTCATTTATGATTGGCTATTTTGAAATGTTATTTCTTCAGCTTTTCTCTGATGGCGATGCTGGGGGCGGTGCCGCACTCTTAGGAATGTGGCAGGATGTGTTCCCCGCTAACCGGAAGTGTGGCGCCGTTTGGCCAATGGACGTCACCGGAAGTGGGGCATCCACCATCTTGCTCTCACCGGAAGTGGGGCGACATCGGTTCTTGGGAGTCTGTTGAGGCGGTGTCTAGCGCGAATTATGACGCGCGCTCCCTATTTGAGTTAGGTCGCCTTACATTGTATGTTTGACACGCCAAGTATGAGTGTGTCTTGTAAACTGGAAATGTGCCATCCGTGTATGTGGCTTGTCACCGGAAGTGGGGCATCCACCATTTTATGATTAAACCGGAAGTGGGGCTTCATCCGCCCATAACACATGGGATTCTCTTTTCCAGTGATGTCACTGTGGGACGATTTTAGCGCGGATTATGGCGCGCGCCCTGGGAGAGTTAAACCATGTAATGGGGGATGACTGGTATGCCAGGTATGATCGAACATATATGCGTTAATTAATTGCGGCAATATGTGTGGATTAACATAATGATATATATATGCCCTCTTCCTTCCACTCTCTGCAGACAGCAGATAGCATAGAGAGCGGGAGGATGTATGTCTCTTAGCTATAGCACTATGGCACTTTAAACAAGTTAGTCCCCTGAAGAGTTACTTGGATGAAACGCGTTGGGACGCTCCTTATAGGGAAAGTGCAGGGCATGTGCAACATAGGGCTAGCTGTGGACTGCCCTTGTAAGGGCAGGAGCCTGGGGATCAGTTAATGGTTAGCATGTAAGGGAACTGACAGGGTATTGTCTTCCCATCGCTACCTTCCTGTAGGTATACAGAGTATCCCTGGTGACTCCTGACCGTCTGCATAAACCGGTGAGATTGTTCCTTTTTTTGAAATCTCATTTATGGAAGGCTATGAACCTGTTGGTCTGGCCTTTGAAATATATATGTGCATACATGTACAATTGGCTATAGCATTGTGCTAACCTTTCATTCATGCTGTATCCATTATATAGATTGTTATCTGTTTTATCAGTTACATTCTATATTCCTTATGTGATGCGTTTGGGTGCTTGTAAGTATTCTCTGAGGATCACCAATTTATCTTGCATCTCCTCACACAGTAACAAATCCTCCCCCTCTAGCAGCCTCAGTGCAGAGAGCAGAACCACTCAGCTGCTCCTCCCTCAGACACACGCTGAACAGTGATCTATGGAAAGTGAAACTATTGAGGAGGAAACGACCACTTCTCATTTCAATGCCAGAACACCCCCCCTGGATGTTTTTCTTACAAGCAAGAGATGATATCTAGCAAACCATGCGAACTGGCAACAGAAGGTAAATTGTCAACATTCTGCAGCCCAGATATGCACTGAGATTATGTGAAATACCCGGACAACCCCTTTAAGGGTAAGTTCACAAACAGTGGAAAACTTTGTTGCGTATATTACTTCTACTACCATAACAACCATCTCTAAATACAACTTTACACTACTACTATTAACTACTAACTACTACCACTGCAACTAATACTATCTTCCATTATCTCTAAATAGTATTGGCAACTACTAGTAACTTCCAGTACTGATAACTGCTTCTAGTTACTATTAATTACTACCAACATTACCTGTATATTTACACTATACACTGTATATTATATACAGAACTCTTGTGTATAATGTCACTGGTGGTAATAATAGTGTTGTTAGTATTGTGGCTTGTATTCATGATCAGTATTGTATTATTCAGTCACTATGTAGTGGTAATTTTTGGTCTGGTCATGGTGTGGTGGTATTTATCCCTTGTATGTGGCATTATATGGTCACTATGAGGTAGCAATATGTGGTCTGGTCACGGTGTGTCAGTATTTATCCACTGTATGTGTTATTATTCAATCGCTATGTGGTGGTTATTTGTGGTCTGGTCACAGTGTGGCGGTATTTGTCCCTTGAAACTGGTATTATTTGGTCACTATGTGTCATGAGCTCATTTTCTGCTCCACCAGTTGAGAGTTCCCCTTCCGTTCTCCCTCTGGTGGTGACAGGAGGTAGTGCTGTTGGTTTAAGTGGTAGTGATCTGCCACCTGATGAGGAAGATAACGATTGGATCTCTGGAGTATCAGACTGGATATAAGACAGCCGACGCCCTATCTGGGTGCTGGTGATTCAGTCTGCTTCTCAGATCCTGGACTTCAGCTCTCTTCCAGTCTTCTCAAGTTAAGTTTGTTTTTTGATAATGTTCACACTTGCGCTTGTTGGTCAATTCAGTTTTTTGTGTAATCAGCTTGCCCCTGCTGGGGCTATGCTGAATTTCCACTCCTATTAATCAGTATTTGCCAATCTGCTTTTTGTTCCTTATTAGATTGGCCTCTTTTTTGCTCTGTCTCAGAATATTTCAGAGTGCTGATATAGGTTTAGAAGTCTAGTGACTTCAGGGTTAATTTTGCTATCAGAAGTGTTGGACAATATTTTTGTAGGGTTTTTTGGCAGATTGCAGACAGTGTCTTTCCTTTCCTGTCCTTTTTAGTTAGCCGGGCCCCATCGTTTGCTCAGCCTATTTTCCTGCCCTTGTTTGTAATTTCATCTTGTTTCACCGTCAATACATGTAGGGGGCTGTTCTTCCTTTGGGGTCTGCTCTGGGGCAGTTAGTTTTCCTCTTTTCCTGCTTTAGGCTTATGTAGCTCTCCAGTTGTGACGAGGCGTCTAAGACCATCGTAGGAACGCTCCATGACTGCTGCTAGTTGTGCGGTTAAGTTCAGGGATCTGCAATCTGCATAGTTACCAACTTCTCTATTTTTCTGAGACTTAGCTTGTTGTTTATTTTTTCCTCCTCGGTGACCCATTCATAACACTATGTGGTAGTAATTTATGGTCTGGCCACAGTGTGGCGGTATTTATCCACTGTATGTGGTATTATTTGGTCACTATGTGGTGGTAATTTGTGGTCTGGTCATGGTGTGGTGATATTTGTTCCTTGTATGTGGTATTATTTGGTCAATATGTGGTGGTAATATGTGGTCTGGTCATGGTGTGGCTGTATTTATCCCTTGTATGTGGTATTAGTCGATCACTATATGGTGAAATATGTAGTCTAGTTATGGTGTGGCGGTATTTCTCCTTGTATATTGTAATATTTGGTTGCTATATGCTGGTAGCATGTCGTATTATTCGGTCACTATGTGGTCTGTTAATGGTGTGGCGCGATTGTTCCTTGTATGTGGTATTATTTGATCACTATGTGGTCTGGTCATGGTGTGGCAGTATTTCTTCCCTGTATGTGGTATAGTGGATTGTGTTGTGTATTGTGGTCATTTGTTCTCTCTGATATTAATTAGGAGAAGATTCTTTATTTCCATTAGAGATTAAATAGATGGAACATAGCGGCAGAGATGCACTTACAGGGCTTCTCCTGTGGAAAAAAGTAATCACCTCTCCACACGATAAGTGATAACGTATTGATTGGTGGGGGGTCTGACTGCTTGGACCCAATTGGCAGAATGTGGAGCTTTTTCCCCATATTACACTGGAGTGGCATGTTTGACTTGACCACTGATTCATTAATTCACTCTGTGGCTGTGAGCGTTGCACTTGCTTTTTATAGAGGCCCCAAAGCGAATGAATGGAGCTGCGGTCAGATAGCTTACCATCCACTGCATTTTAAAATAGAGATGAGTCCTATCAGGGATAAAAGTTCCTCATTCTTCTGATAGGTGCAGTTTCTAGTGGTCGGACCTAAGCAATCACCTATCCTGAAGAGCACATGGATCGGTGATAACTTGTTTTAACCAAAGAACCCCTTTAATGTAAAATACCTTAATTGTACATCCCAGTTATGGGAGCGTACAGTAGATGTGCAGGAGTCGCCTGTGCTTTACAGTCGAAACTCCACTATAACAGGGATAACGGCTTACAGATATTTGCATATAGCTTTGGGGGGGGCCCTAGAGTCAATTCCCCCTGTGGACCCCAGACACCCCAGTCCGATCCTGGCTACAGTCAATCAATGGCCTCAGCAGTCAGATGGCAATCATGTTACTCTCATCACTGAGGCCAGGAATTGGTGGGAACCACTTGGAGCCGTGGTGTTGGAGCTAAAAGGTGGATGAAAAGGTGAAAAAAGGTGAATGCTATACT
Organism: Dendrobates tinctorius; assembly: GCF_039654945.1. Classification (NCBI taxonomy): domain Eukaryota; kingdom Metazoa; phylum Chordata; class Amphibia; order Anura; family Dendrobatidae; genus Dendrobates; species Dendrobates tinctorius. The sequence continues at coordinate 34,528,902 of NW_027361684.1, forward strand.
ATTTCTCTTAGTGGCTAATTTTCTTGAAATATTGGAAATACACTTTCTAATGGGTTATCCAGGTTTTTTAAACTGATTCAAGATTACATTGGTAGGAGATCCAACTCATTTATTTAGATGGGACAAAGCTGCAATACACGGCTCAGCAGCCACAATCAGCAATGAGCAGCCATGAATAAGTGATACACTACTGAATAGTGAAAATTACTAAGAGAAGGAGACTTACAAACTCTTGATTTTTGAGTCCGGAGTCATAGGGTGTATGCACACGCTGCGGATTCTGCTGCGGATCCGCAGCGGATTTGGTCCTGCGGATCCGCAGCAGTTTCTGCTGCGGTATACAGTACCATTATAATCAATGGAAAATGAAATCCGCAGTGCACACGGTGAAGAATTTTCCATGCGGATTTGCTGCGGTTTCAAATCCGCAGCATGTCAATTCTTTGTGCGGATTCGCTGCGGTTTGGCACCTGCTCAATGGCAGGTGTCAAACCGCAGGCTAAACCGCTGATGGCCATAGCAGCTGCAGACTGTAGTTTCATTGCCGTCGGCATTGGTTCTTTTGGCGGTGGAAATGACTTCCAAACTTTTAAAAACTCGGACATGGGCCAATGGTTGTATACTAATACTTTTAATTTCCCCCTCCCACGACCTCTTCACAACACTGACTGCCTGCCAACGCCATTTGTTGTTGTAGGGGATGAGGCTTTTCAGATGTGTGGAAACCTACTCAAGCCATACTCCAGTCGTGACTTGAACCACAAAAAAGGATTTTTAATTACCGACTGACCAGGGCCTGCAGAACTGTTGAGTGTGCCTTTGGTATTCTTGTGTCAAAATGGCGCATTCGAGGTACAGCAATTAATCTGAAATTTCAAACAGTGGATAAGGTGGTCAAGGCTTGAGTGGTTCTCCACAATTACATAATGGCTAAAGAGCAACCATCCATTGAACTAGACGAACCAGTTGCCAACCCATTGCCAGATTACCAGCATCATCTTCTGAGGACAACAAGGGAAGTTGCTGAAATGAGGGATGCATTTGCAGACTGCTTTGTTTCTTATGCTGGACCTGTGGCATGGCAAGATTCAATGGTTTAATGTATTAATTGTATATAATGTTATGGTCTTTTCAAAGTTTACCTGTCTTTAAAGTTTTCATGTTACATGAAAAATAATTTTTGAAAACACCTGTTTACTTTGTTTTTGTTCCCATGCTTTAAACTTAACTTGTTCTCTGTGTCAGTCATATGTTTCCTTCTCATCATCTCCATCATCTCTTCAGTCTGCATTATATTTCAACAGATAAATGCGCACTGAATAGATGATGGAGGAAATATACCTCATAATTTTACTCACCAGCCCGTATGTAGAACTACTGCAATCAGGATGCCAAAAAAATACAGCATCCCGACTGTAGTAGTATTTACACCTGGGCAAGTGAGTATTGCAGACCCCTGATCATTTCTGTTTACCTTTTTTTTGGGTGTGAATATTATAAGCTCTGTTTTTTTTACACCTCATAGCTTTTACGTGAGAGAAAAATCCTAAAAATAAAACAAAAATTGAATTTCATGGAACTATGAGGTGGAAAAAAAACACGATTTGTGTATATAGTGATTTGTGTGTTGACAGCGCACGGTGTATGTTGCCGGCGACGAAAGAGACAAAGACCAAACAATGGTATGGGGCAAAGAAAAAAAGGTTTATTTACAAAAAAATATATATATATATATTTTTTTTTACACACTGAGGGGGAAATGTTACGGACCACGGGGGTGTGCAGACGGGAGGATTGGCTGTGGGTGGATGCTGAAGGGGTGCCAGGGGAAGGGGTTACAAGATGTGTGGGGTCTGGGAGATCAAGGATGGAGGTAGACACATTAGGAGTGGAAACATGGGACGGAAGAGACACATTAGAAGGGAGGGACAAATTGGACATAACAGACACATTGGGAGATGAGGGTGGTGGAGGGAGCACCACTGTCCTTTCCCGCCTTGGTTCCTTCCTCTTTTTTTTCTGTCTCCCATGTGTTGGGTGACTGCTTGTCCTTCTCCTTTGAGTCATGTGACTAGAAGGCATGGTGGCGGTGGAGGAAGCAGGACCCGGTATTTAGGAGCAGGTGAACAGAATAGCTGGTGCTGGAACCTGAGTGCTTGTGGCGGTGGACGGTGTTGGTGGATCAGGACTCCAGGTGATGGTGGCGGTGGGAATTCAAGCAGGTGCAGGAGTAGGCGTGGTGATGGAGTGGTTGTCCGCTGCACTTGACATGGTGGAGGCGCTGTAGTGTATGGCGGCAGGACTGGGCATGGTGGTGGCCATACAGGGGTATGCAGCAGAGCTCGGTACAGCTGTGAACCGGGTAGCTGGTGGCACAGTGGGAAAAACCGGTGCCAGCGGGTACATCCGAGTATGCTGCATAGCCTGAACGTAAGCAGCATTGCAGGCCTGCATCACACTCAGCTGAAGTTCAGGTGTAAGGTTTTCCGCCATGCCCCGTTCAATGGCCGTAAAAAAATGATGTGCTGGCCTCTGTATGTCAGTTTCCAGACGGTCAAGTCGCTGGTGGACAGACTGGAAAAGTGTGTCAACATGGCTCCTAATACTTTCCAGTCTATCTACCATCGACTTCATGCCATCCTGGAAAACCGAGCTCAAGTGTAGAAACTCGGGAATGACTGTCCTGTTCGAGGCCTTCTGTCACTGTCAGGAAGACCGAACATTAAAAAAGAGGTGGAGGAGGCCTGGGACAGGGGAAGACCTGATGGGCCAGCTGCCTGTTCTTCAGCTTGTGACGCAGGCCTACTTGCTGCATCGCTGGTGGATGGCTGGGACTGCTCTGAGGCTGGTCGTTGAAGGACCGCTCCAGAGGAAGAACCAGGCTCCAGGGTGCTGCTCCAGGTGCTGTGAAAAGAAAAGCTAAACATTAGTACCACAAAACAATAAATTTTACAAGTGCCATCTCCTGTGGAATAGAAAAAATCATATTAGGTAACACAACACAATGGAATACAATACAAAAATAATTACGTTCTCTGAGCAAGGACAGGCCTCAGGAAAGCCAGCATACGGTGATACTTGTACTTCCTGAGCCTTGCTGCACCACCACCATTGCCACTGCGAGCCTGGTTCTCGTGTCTGAGGTCCTTATTGAAGTGATCCTTCATTGAACGCCACCGGGTTCTGACTTTGGTCACTGTGAAGGGGGATTAAAAAAAGGGTTAAACAATGCACTCTATGCTGTGAGCACACAACCGTTGTGGAACCTAGAAATGAAAAAAAACATTACTGTTGTAAAGATAAAACGGAAAATCACCCCAATAAAAATTTCAACACACTACAAAAAAAGAAAACACAAAAAAGCCAAGGCAGAAAAAGTAGCAACATTCCCAGAAAAAACAATAAAAAAAACACGAAAAAATAGCAAAACTCCAAGAAAAAAGAACACAAAAAAACATGGCAGAAAAAATAGCAACACTCCCAGAAAAAAAAATGAAAAAATAGCAAATATCCAAGAAAGAAAAAAACCACGGCAGAAAAAGTAGCAACAATCCCAGAAAAAAAAGAAACAGAAAAAAATAGCAAAACACCAAGAAAATACTAAAAAAAACTTACACGTCATCTGACAACCGATCCTTCTGCCTCCCTATGTTTCTCCTGCTCCTGTTGGTTCGGATTCTGGACACTTGATGAAGTGTTCTGTAAAAGAAAAAAGATGATTTTGGCACATATGTTCAGTGATACTTACCAACCATAGTTGCAAAGGTACTTACTTCTGAATCCTGTCCTGTCTGCTCAGGGCTTGAAGAGGGCATGTTGAAGAATGCTGCAAGAAAGAGACAGAACATTACTGACTGCAGAGATTAAATTACAAAAGATACACAGACATTAGGCTGTATACTTACATTTGGCTTGAATTCAGTGATGTCTTCTATGCTCTTTCAGTCTCCAGTGTCTGTAGAGTAATGGACAATGACTGCCCAGCCCCTTTTTTTTATCTCTCTAGGTTTAGGGGGGTGGCTAAGCAGTGTCTAGACAGGTTTACTCTGGAAAAACACATGCGTAAGGAAACGCTAGCCGCTGTGCTAGCGAACGCGTGTGCTTGCGAACGCATGCTTTCTCATAGACTGTAATGCATTGTTTTGAAGCATTCCTTCCGCAAGCGGCTGCAAATTGCCGCCTCCAAAATGCCAACATGTAGCGTTAGCCGCGCCCCGCCGCAAAATCCAAAATGACACATGCGTAGTGAAAAAGCAGCCGAAAGCATACGAACGCATATACCTGCTTTTGTTTTGGCCAATAGATTTTTTAGGCCACCACCACAACACGGTAGACACTTTTGGCCGAGCTCTACTCTACTGTAACCTATTAAATATTTGTTGAAATATGCAATACAATTTAGGTATATTTTAATTTTTCAATATTTTAAATGACCAATAATATCACATACAAGGAACAAATACCTCCACACTATGACCAGACCACATATTACCACCACAGTGACAGAATAATATCACATACAAGGAACAAATAACACTGCACCATGGCCAGACCACATATTACCACCACAAAGTGACCAAATAATAGCACAGACAAGGGACAAATACCGCAACACCATGTCCAGACCACATATTACCACCACATACTGACTGAATACTACAATACTGATCAGTAATAAAAAAACACACAATACTATCACCATAAGTGCCATTATACACAGGAGATCTGTACATAGTATGCAGTGTCTGTGTACAGGTAATACAGTGATCAATGACATTATACACAGGAGCTCTGTATATAATGTATAGGTATCACAGTGATCACTGGTGACATTATACACAGGACTGTATATAGTATACAGTGTATAGTGTCAGTGCTTAGGTAACACACTGACTCACCAGTGACGTCTCTAGGTGAAGTCCTTCATCTTCACTTTTCATCTTTCATCCAGCACAGACCACCATCACTTCTTCCAGCCAGGGCTCGTCTCTGCAGGAAATAACAGTTATCTAGAGCTCCGCTTGCAGAACACATTATTTTTTTTCCCAACTTCTACATTACACTACATGAAGAAAAAAAGGCAACATAGTATCACTCTGCACAGTATCAGGACCGCTCCTCCATTTAAAACAGTATACTCCAAAGATAAACTAAATACATCACTGCAGTAATAATATTCCCTAATTAGTCCCTATGGTAATAATATCCTCCATCCTGACCCCTGTGTGTCTCATTCCTGGCTTCAGCCATATGTTTTCCTATCCTGCCCCATGTGTCTCCATCCTGCCCCATGATCCTGCACGATCTGTCTCCATCTTGTCCCATCTGTCTCCATCCTGCCCCATTTGTCTCCATCCTGCCTCATCTGTCTCCATCCTGCCCCATCTGTCTCCAATCATGCCCCATCTGTCTCCAACCCTGCCTCCTGTGTCTTTCATCCTGCCCCTGTGTGTCTCCATTCTGCCCCCAGTGTCTCCAATCATGCCCCCAGTGTCTCCAATCCTGCCCCCAGTGTCTTCTATCCTGCCCCCTGTGTCTCCAATCCTGCCCCCTGTGTCTCCAATCATGCCCCCTGTGTCTCCAATCCTGCCCCGTCTCCATCCTGCCGGCTTGCCGCTTTCAATACTAATTAAAAAAACACACCTTTCTCCTTACCTTGCCGCGCTCCAGCAGCGAGCGTTCTTCACTCCAACCTGAAAGCGCGCACTCGCCACCTCCGATTGGCTGGCGGATTAACTATTGCCTTGCGGGCCCGCACGGCAATAGAGTAACTGAACCTGCGTCCTGGAGGCAGGTTCAGTTACTTGATTGGCAGAATCCTGCCACTGGGGGCAGGGCACTGGGGCCCAATAGGTAGAGGTGGCGGGGCCCGATACAGGCCCCCTATGCTGATCAGGCCCCATATACCAGTCAGGGCAGTAATGCCCTGATGGTGGCCCTGTCCTCATGTCCCACATTTGAGCCCCACACAGCCTCCCCATGGCCAGCATGAGGCCCACACAGCCTCTACCCATGTCCATGTTAAAACCTCCATAGTCTCCCCATGTCAAGATCCCCATAGCCTCCCCATGTCTATGATAAAGACCCCTTAGCCTGCTGATGTCAAGATCCTCATAGCCTTCCTATGTTCATAAGACCCATGTAGCCTCTCTATGTCCATAAGACCCATATAGTTTCCCCATGCCCATGATATGACCCAAACAGCCTCCCCATGTGTAGCCAAACATCCCGTACACATAAATAATTTAAAAAAAAACATGTACTCACCTATCTCCCGTTCCCATGGCGCTCTGCTATGCTTCTGTCTCTGATGCGCTAACTCTTGGCAGAACACAGCTGATGCGATGACATGACGTCATCGTGTCAGCTGTTTCACACACTAATTGGTGGAAGAAGTGGCCGGAGGCCCCTTCTCCACCAATACAGTTAGCGTGGCTGGAGAGCGGAGACTGTGATGACTGCGGGCAGGCGTGCGGGCGGAGACAAACGGCGGGCACGGTGCAGACCGTGGGCCACTGTTTTCAGCCCCTCGATTGTCTCAGTCTGCGGGCCGGACTGGAACAGCCAGAGGGCTGGATGTGGCCTGCGGGCCGCACTTTGCCCAGGTATGCGCTATAAGATGCCAGAGATAATCCTGTACAGCGCTGTGCCACCTCTGACATTCCCATACAGAATGAATGGAGAGAGTGTTCGCAGATTTATTATAAAGGTGCTGGTATAAATTACCTGTGGTAATACAGCAAATCCTCATTTACCAAGAACAGGTTTGACTTCAGCTCATTCCTCTCCTGTACAATATGCTTCACATCTTCATTGGTAAAACATAGTTAGTTTGATGGTGTGTTGTCCTTTCCATCTTGTTCCAGAAACTTAAGGTCCCATTACATTTAGCGATGCACCAGCGATCCCGACAACGATACGACCCGGTCAGGATCGCTGGGGCATCGCTAAATGGTCGCTAGTGAGCTGCCAAACAAGCAGATCTCACTAGCGATGCAACAGCGGTCGGCGGTCGTCACTTACCTGTCACATGCAGCGAGGTCTTACGCCCGCGTCCATGGAGTCGCTCGTCAGCTCCAGCAGGAAGCCGACGATGAGAAATGGACCAGGACGATCTCACGCGATGAGCGATATTCAGCGGGGAGCTGGGTCGGAGGTAAGTGTCACATGTAGCGAGATCGCTAGTGATCTCGCTGTTGCGTCACAAAATCGGTGACGTTTTAGCGATCTCGCTATGTGTGAAGGGGGCTTTACATTCAGGTGTGTTCTGAAAAAGTCTCATAATCTGATTATGAACTGTGATAAACGAGGTATGAGCAGAAAACAGAGGCAACAATATGTTTTTTTCTCAAATTTTATGTTTTTTTTTTTATCAGTAGATGGCAATGGAGATTCATCCATATTTAATGAGTCCTCACCTCAACACAAACAGCAAGTGAGGCCACTGTATCCAGGACTGATAGTCTCAACACTAGACCCCAGTATCCAGGACTGACATGCTCTGCGCTAGAACACGGTATCCAGGACTGACATCCTCACCGCTAGAACACGGTATCCAGGACTGACATCTCACCACTAGAACATCTGCAACGCTAGACCACAGTATCTAGGACTGCGGACTGAAAACCTCACCACTAAACCAGGGTATCTAGACTGACGGACATCCTCACCGCTAGAATATGGTGTACAAGACTGACATCCTCACCGCTAGAATATCATGTACAGGACTGACGTCATCACCGCTAGAATATGGTGTACAGGACTGACATCCTCACCGCTAGAATATGGTATCCAGGAATGGCATCCTCACTGCTAGAATATAGTATCCAGGAATGGCATTCTCAAAGCTGGAATATGGTACCCAGGACTGACATCCTCACCGCTAGAATATGGTACCCAGGAATGGCATCCTCACCGCTAGAATATGGTGTACAAGACTGACATCCTCACCTCTAGAATATCATGTACAGGACTGACGTCATCACCGCTAGAATATGGTGTACAGGACTGACATCCTCACCGCTAGAATATGGTGTACAGGACTGACATCCTCACCGCTAGAATATCATGTACAACACTGACATCCTCACCGCTAGAATATGGTGTACAGGACTGACATCCTCACCGCTAGAATATCATGTACAACACTGACATCCTCACCGCTAGAATATGGTGTACAGGACTGACATCCTCACCGCTAGAATATGGTGTACAGTACTGACATCCTCACCGCTAGAATATCGTACCCAGGAATGGCATCCTCACTGCTAGAATATGGTATCCAGGAATGGCATCCTCATCGCTGGATTATGGTACCCAGGACTGACATCCTCACCGCTAGAATATGGTACCCAGGAATGGCATCCTCACTGCTAGAATAAGGTATCCAGGAATGGCATCCTCATCGCTGGAATATGGTATCCAGGAATGGCATCCTCATTAAAGTATAACATCACTCTGTTTCCTTTAGACTGGAATATTTGGATCTGGTTGTGTTATTGCAATCCTCCTGTGACCTTTGTCTATGTAAATCATAATAAAAAAAAATAAAACTCTTCAGGACTTAATTACTATCACAATGCTGAAATGATGTTGTGGCTTAGTATCTGGATCAGTTTATTATGCACTGAGTCACCATAATGGGGATTTCTTGGTAGAGAAGATAAACAAAACACAAGCTCCAAGTAGTAACATAGTAACATAGTAACATAGTTTTGAAGGCTGAAGGAAGACCTTATGTCCATCTAGTTCAGCCTATTTTTAGTGCAGCTGTTCTGCATTGTTGATCCTGGGGAAGGCAGGATTTTCTCCATAGGGAAAAAAATTCCTTCCCCTAAGCTGGATCAACCATCTACCTATAATATTCTGTTATTCTTAACCTTCTATACTGTTACTCACAAGAAAAGCATCCATTCCTTTCTTAAATTCATTCAGTGAGTTGGCCATCACCACTTCCTCAGGAAGAGAATTCCAGAGCCTCACTGCTCTTACCGTGAAGAACCCTCTTCTATGCTGGTGCAGAAGTTGTCTTTCCTCCAAACGAAGATAATGCCCCCTTGTTCTTGTCACAGTCCTTGGTACAAACAGTTCATTGGAGAGATCTCTGTATTGCCCTCTGATATACTTGTACATATACAGTGGGGCAAAAAAGTATTTAGTCAGTCAGCAATAGTGCAAGTTCCACCACTTAAAAAGATGAGAGGCATCTGTAATTTACATCATAGGTAGATCTCAACTATGGGAGACAAACTGAGAAAAAAAATCCAGAAAATCACATTGTCTGTTTTTTTTTCATTTTATTTGCATATTATGGTGGAAAATAAGTATTTGGTCAGAAACAAAATTTCATCTCAATACTTTGTGATATATCCTTTGTTGGCAATGACAGAGGTCAAACGTTTTCTGTAAGTCTTCACAAGGTTGCCACACACTGTTGTTGGTATGTTGGCCCATTCCTCCATGCAGATCTCCTCTAGAGCAGTGATGTTTTTGGCTTTTCGCTTGGCAACACAGACTTTCAACTCCCTCCAAAGGTTTTCTATAGGGTTGAGATCTGGAGACTGGCTAGGCCACTCCAGGACCTTGAAATGCTTCTTACGAAGCCACTCCTTCATTGCCCTGGCGGTGTGCTTTGGATCATTGTCATGTTGAAAGACCCAGCCACGTTTCATATTCAATGCCCTTGCTGATGGAAGGAGGTTTGTACTCAAAATCTCACGATACATGGCCCCATTCATTCTTTCATGTACCCGGATCAGTCGTCCTGGCCCCTTTGCAGAGAAACAGACCCAAAGCATGATGTTTCCACCACCATGCTTTACAGTAGGTATGGTGTTTGATGGATGCAACTCAGTATTCTTTTTCCTCCAAACACGACAAGTTGTGTTTCTACCAAACAGTTCCAGTTTGGTTTCATCAGACCATGGGACATTCTCCCAAAACTCCTCTGGATCATCCAAATGCTCTCTAGCAAACTTCAGACGGGCCCGGACATGTACAGGCTTAAGCAGTGGGACACGTCTGGCACTGCAGGATCTGAGTCCATGGTGGCGTAGTGTGTTACTTATGGTAGGCCTTGTTACATTGGTCCCAGCTCTCTGCAGTTCATTCACTAGGTCCCCCCGCGTGGTTCTGGGATTTTTGCTCACCGTTCTTGTGATCATTCTGACCCCACGGGGTGGGATTTTGCGTGGAGCACCAGATCGAGGGAGATTATCAGTGGTCTTGTATGTCTTCCATTTTCTAATGATTGCTCCCACAGTTGATTTCTTCACTCCAAGCTGGTTGGCTATTGCAGATTCAGTCTTCCCAGCCTGGTGCAGGGCTACAATTTTGTTTCTGGTGTCCTTTGACAGCTCTTTGGTCTTCACCATAGTGGAGTTTGGAGTCAGACTGTTTGAGGGTGTGCACAGGTGTCTTTTTATACTGATAACAAGTTTAAACAGGTGCCATTACTACAGGTAATGAGTGGAGGAAAGAGGAGACTCTTAAAGAAGAAGTTACAGGTCTGTGAGAGCCAGAAATCTTGATTGCTTGTTTCTGACCAAATACTTATTTTCCACCATAATATGCAAATAAAATGAAAAAAAAACAGACAATGTGATTTTCTGGATTTTTTTTTCTCAGTTTGTCTCCCATAGTTGAGGTCTACCTATGATGTAAATTACAGACGCCTCTCATCTTTTTAAGTGGTGGAACTTGCACTATTGCTGACTGACTAAATACTTTTTTGCCCCACTGTATATTAAGTCTCCCCTAAGTCTTCTCTTTTCTAGAGTAAATAGACCTAATTTTGATAACCTTTCTGGGTATTGTAGTGAACCAACTCCATTTATCATTTTAGTAGCCCACCTTTGAACCCTTTCAAGTTCAGTAATGTCTTTCTTGAGCACCGGCGTCCAAAATTGCACACAATACTCCAAGTGTGGTCTGACGAGTGATTTGTACAGAGGGAGAATTATGTTTTCATCTCGTGTCCCCAGACTTTTTCTAATGCATCCCATGACCCTATTTGCTTTGGTGGCAGCTGCCTGACACTGGGCACTCCAATTTAGTTTCTTATTGATGTCTAAGTCTTTTTCCATGTCTGATTTCCCCAGCAGTTTCCCATTTAGTAAGTAATTATAGCATCTGTTTCTCCTTCCCATGTGCATAACCTTACACTTATCTGTGTAAACCTCATTTGCCATTTTTCAGCCCAATTCTCCAATTTACTCAAATCTGTCTGTTGTTGCAAACTGTCCTCCTTTGTGTTAACTACCTTACATAGTTTTGTATCATCTGCAAATACTGATATTTTACTGTGTAAGCCATCCACTAGATCATTAATAAATATATTAAATAGTAGGGGGCCCAATACAGAACCCTGTGGTACCCCACTAGTAACCCTGGCCCAATCTGAGTATACACCATTAATAACCACTCTTTGTTTTCTATCACTAAGCCAGCTACCTACCCATCTACACACATTTTCTCCTAGCCCAAGCTTTCTCATGTTACTTACCAATCTTTTATGTGGGACAGTGTTAAATGCTTTAGAGAAGTCGAGATAAATGACATCCAATGATTCTCCTTGGTCCATTTGAGAGCTTACATCCTCATAGAAGCTGATCAGGTTAGTTTGACAGGAGCGATCCTTCATAAATCCATGTTGATATGGAGTTAAACATTTATTAACATTGAGATATTCCATAATGGTATCCCTTAGAAACCCTTCAAAAATTTTACCCACAACAGATGTTAAGCTTACCGGCCTATAGTTTCCAGTTTCCCGTTTACACCCGTTTTTGAATATTGGTACCACATTTGCTTGCCGCCAATCAAAAGGAACAGACCCTGTTTCTATAGAGTCTTTAAATATAAGGAATAGAGGCCTGTCTATCACATTACTTAACTCCCTTAATACCCGAGGGTGAATGCCATCAGGGCCTGGTGATTTGTCAATTTTAATCTTACTAAGGCGGTTCTGCACTTCTTCCTGGGTTAGGCAGGTAATACTTAATGGGGAGTTTTACATTATCACTCTGCATTTCCCCCGGCAAATCCTTTTCCTGTGTGAACACTGTTGAGAAAAAAGTATTTAAAACATTTGCTTTTCTCACATCGCTCTCTATGATCACTTTAAGGCCGGGGTCAGGCTTGCGAGAAACTAGGGCGAGTCTCGCACATCAATGCCAGCACTTGGATCAGAGCGTTCAGCTGCATAGAAATACAAGCAGCTGAACGCTCCGATCCGAGTGCGGGGGGCAGTGCCGGGTATTGACGTGCGAGACTCGCACAAGTTTCTCGCAAGTCTGACCCCGGCCTTACTATATTACTGCTCGGCCCCTGAGGTCCTGAGGTGTGAGGAATACGGACACGTAATCAGCTGAGCTGCCCAGATCTAGGGAAATTCATTTATATTTGTTCATGCAAGCGAACAGTCAGACAGCTGTAGAAATTGGACCAAGATCAAAAAGCAGTCTACTGACTGTCCAGCAACTCTCCTGACCTGAGGGTGACAGCTTCATGTAATTCTATGCAGCTGCCATGCTCAGGTTGGGAGAGCTGTCGGCCAGTTCGTGCACTTCATTCCGATCTTGCGTGATTTATTTGGCTGCCTAACTGTGCCCTTACGATAGGACTTATCGTAACGTGTGTTTTTAACGTGTGTTTAATCACAACTATATAATTTACCGCTTTATTAAGTTTATATAAAGCAATAAATAACTCTGCTCCTGCTACTCAGCCATTATATCTCGATCAACAGTTCCCAATATTATATCAGAAAATATTATGCCCACACAATCAGCATGCTGTTCCCATGCAGGCCCTCAAACAGTATGATGTCTTGTCCCATCATACAGTTTGTCATCATACAGCCCCCGATGCAGTATGATGTCCCCACACAGCACCTCTGCACAGTATGAGATCCCCACACAGCCCCCTACACAAGATGATGTCCCCTCAAACAGTGTGCCACCACAGATGCAACCACATGCACATCCCCACTGTCCTCCTATGCAGTGTAATAATCTCACACTGTCTCCCTTCGCTTAGTAGTGTGTCCCCACATAGCCCCCCTTGCACACTATAATGTCCCCATAGTTTACCACAATGTAGTGTCATTAAAAAAAAAAAATTAAAGCTACTTAACTAATCCCGTTTCCCTGCTGCTCTTTTCTGCACTGTGTATTGAGGCACAGCTGACACAATGTAGTGACTTCATTGCACATGCTGCGCTCTCAGACACACAGGCTCAATGATGGAAGAGAGAGATGATGGCTTCCTGTTCCATAATAGTTTTCACAAGCCACAATTATGTCCGGTGTAAGCGAGACACCGGGTGGGGGTGGCCACGTGGTGCGGGATGTGACTGTATCCAGCCTTCTAGTGGTCCCAGTCCAAAGGCCGCACCAGAACAACCAGATAGCCGCATATGGCCTGAGGGCCGCACTTTGCCCAGGTCTGTTCTATGGGGTAGTTCACCAAGTGGTCCAAGTAAAATCATGGAAGCATATTCGAGATCCGAGCATAATGCAGGTTTGTGGATGAATGGAAAAGATATGACAGCACTTGGTTGCTGTTCTGCCCATTCTGTGCACCAAGATGTTTTAAGTGCTGTTCCAGCTATCGCCAATAGGTGTCATAAGTTGCCCTTCTCTTTCTTATTCATGTGTTTGGAATCTTCTGCTTTCCTAAATGGTTAACTGTTCAGAACCGCCCCTTCTTCCTTCCCTGGTCAACAACATGTAACCATTTTCAGCCAGTCTCCTGAGTAGCTACCTGCACAGCCCTCTGCAAAACCACTGCTTATAACAAGCAGATTCCGGTAAGGTTAATGCAACTATGAGCTATGCATCTGTGTTAGCAGCCATAATGCAGCCCCCCATGATGTTAGCAATGCATGCTCAGCTTCTGTAATGCTATTTCACTGGATGATTAGTTATATGCATCCTCTGCATATGCATCCTCTGTTCAGTCAGTGCAAATCTTGCAGCCATTAGTTGTTTTAGACATCTTTCTCTTTTACTGCTGTGTATGTTGTATTGCTCAGCTTCTATATAATGCATGCTGCCGATATAACAGCATCCTGTATTAAGGCTACTGTTGTGATAATACCTTGTATTGCTGTGATTACCTGCCAGTATTTGTGTATTGTATATTATCTACCAGTACTGACATGCTGCATTATCTGTCTCTTATAGTTTTTTACCTGAATCATCCACATTTTGTACAACAATCTGCTGAAACATCCATAACTGTGTTCAACAATCTCTGATATCATCTACAACTTTGTACAACCCCTGATCTCATGTTCTACTGTGTTATACTATACCAACTGTTATCATCTCCTATTGTTGTCTATATCATCCCAATAAATATAGACTTAAGCACCTATACAGTCTTGTTTCTGGGAGTGGATGAAAGGTTAAGCCGTATGCTGGAATCCACACAGCGTCATACGTGGAAGAAGGCAGAACAGTTGCCATCTGTATGTTGTGATTTTTTAACGGACTGAGAGAGTACGATGTAGTAACTTTTTTCTTGTTATGAGAGAAAAACGGATGACACTGGGATGACTCTCAATGATGAAAATTTTTTTTCTTGTATGTGGATGAGGGGTCTCTTCACCTACATTATGCTGCTCTCAGGTGGGATAGCAAAAACCTGGTGACAGAATCCATGTATGTGAATTACCTCAGTGCTTGTGATGAGGTCAATTATTGCTTAGTATTAGGGTTCATACTCACATGCGAGAAACTCGGATGAGTCTCGCACGTCAATACCCGGCACTGCCGCCGTCACTCGGGAGCGGAGCCTGCGGCTGCATGTATTTTCTTTTGGTTTCCACACATACATGGCAGTCATTGCTTGATTTAGTGCATTTTTACAAAATGGACCAGCCAGCCGTCCACATATATAAAATTTGTGATAATAATCCCCTAAAATCCAGAACCTCTAAATATTCCTGGCAGATCAAATGATAGTTGTAGGTCCAGTGTCCATAAGGAAACATTAAGCATGTCTTAGGTCAGGTTCACATAACCGTAGTATAACTCCAGCCAGTCACATCCGTGGCACTATGTACTCATCCGCATAGTATGTAGGAGCTGCCTGTTATCAAAATGCAAAAGCCTTGTCCGTAACATGGACCAGACTAGTGCATGCTGCAAATATTTTTTTTAAATACTCAGACCATTAGTCTATATGGAGAGAGGAGAAAAAGCCATTTTTTTCTTTTGTGTATACAGTTTATCAATAAAACCACCCTTATATATTCAAGAATTCGCACTGTGTGTAGGATCTGTTTCAACTACTGACTTTCAGTAGAAAATTTGTTCCTTTAGAGATAAACGGTACGTCCACTCCCTTATTTCTGATCCATTACATGTTCTGCTGGTCCATTAGACCTTCTTTGATGCATTTTGGCAGCTAACTGCACCCTTAGTTATAGGGATGATATCGTCAATATTCAGTAACAGCTACTTAAAATCGTTTGTTTTGTTTCCTGGAGGGAGAAGTTATATATATATATATATATATATATATACAGCGTCGGACTGGCCCACCGGAGAACCGGTGGATTCTCCGGTGGGCCCTGGCATCTGGTGGGCCCTGGCACCTGCTGGCATACAGGGCCAGCAGTTGCCTAGGGCCCCCGCTGTTCCAGGGGCCCCCAGCCAGTGGTGTGTTGCACACTATGCAGCTGCTATGGGGGCCCCCGCCAGCGGAGCAGCAGCGGGTGTCAGGAGGCAGGAGCCCCTGTCCCCGCTGCTAAAGAGAAATGAATATTCACTGCGAAGCAGTGAATATCATTTCAGGTCTCCACCCCCAGAGGCCCCGCCCCCAGCCCAGTAAGCCGCTCTGCATCAGGGCCGGCGCCGCCCTCAGTCCTCTCTGCTCCTGGCTCACAGCCAGTGCGCGATGACGTCACTACATCGCGCACCCGCTGTGTGTCTGGCAGAGGGGGCAGCTCCTGACACTGAAGCCGGGATCAGCGTGGGAGCGAGGAGGAGAGGTGAGTATTGTGTTTTGTTTTGTTTTTTTTTATATATCTCTCTCGCTCTCTCTATCTGTCTCTATCTATCTATCTATCTATCTCTATATCTCTATATATCTCTCTTATATCTATCTATCTTTCTATCTCTATCTATTATCTATATCTATCTATCTCTATATCTATCTCTATCTATTATCTATATCTATCTATTTCTATATCTATCTCTATCTATCGCTCTATCTTTATATCTATCTTTCTATCTCTACATCTATCTCTATATCTATCTATCTCTATATCTTTCTATATATATCTCTATATCTATCTATTATGTCTATCTATCTATCTCTATATCTATCTATTATGTCTATCTATCTATCTCTATATCTATCTATCTTACTCTATCTCTATATCTATTATCTCTATATTTATTATCTATCTAGCTACCATCTATATCTATCTATCTTTATCTATATATATCTCTATCTAATATCTATATCTATCTCTATACCTATCTATCTATTTATCTATCCGTTATCTATCTCTATATCTTTTCTCTGTATCTATCTATCTCTATATCTATATCTCTCACTATCTATCGCTCTATCTCTATATCTATCTCTATATCTATATCTATATATCTATCTCTATCTATCCCTATATCTATCTCTATATCTATATCTATTTCTCTCTATGTCTATCTCTATATCTCTCTCTCTGTATATCTATCGCTCTATCTCTATATCTATCTTTCTATCTCTATATATCTATCTTTCTCTATCTATTTATCTCTATATCTTTTCTCTGTATCTATCTCTCTCTATATCTATCTATCTCTATATATATCTATTATCTCTATATCTATTTCTCTCTATATCTCTCTCTATATCTATCTATTTATTTATCTCTATCTCTATATCTATCTCTCTGTTTTTCTATCTATCTTTCTATCTCTATATCTATCTCTATATCTATCTATCTTTCTCTATCTCTATCTATCTATCTATCTTTCTATCTCTATATCTATCTTTCTATCTCTATATCTATCTTTCTATCTATCTCTATATCTATCTATTATGTCTATCTATCTAGCTATCTCTATTATCTATATCTACCTATCTCTATATCTATCTGTTATCTCTATATTTATTATCTATCTTTATCTATCTATCTCTATCTATTATCTATATCTATCTCTCTATCTATTTATCGATCTCTGTATCTATCTCTCTATATCTATCTCTCTCTATCTACCGCTCTCTATCTCTATCTATCTTTATATCTATATCTATCTATCTCTATATCTATTATCTCTATATCTATCTACCTACTGTATCTCTATATCTATCTCTATATCTATATCTGTTTCTCTCTATATCTATCTCTATATCTCTCTTCTATAGCTATCTATATATTATCTCTATATCTATCTATCTATATATTATCTCTATATCTATCTATCTCTATATCTATCTATCTATCTCTATATCTATCTGTTATCTCTATATCCATATCTATCTATCTCTATATCTTTATATCTAACACTATATCTCTATATCTATCTCTATATCTCATTATCTATCTATCTCTATCTCTCTTTATCTATCTATCTATTGATCTATCCATCTATCTCTATATCTATCTCTATATCTATCTATTATATCTATCATCTATATCTATCTATCCATCTATCTATCTAGCTATCTCTATCTCTATATCTCTCTCTATATCTATCTATCTTTCTAACTCTATATCTATCTATCTCTATACATATCTCTATATCTAGCTATTATCTCTATATCTATCTCTCTATATCTATCTGTCTCTATATCTAAAGTATCTCTATATCTATCTATCTATCTATCTATCTATCTATCTCTATATCTTATCTCTATATCTATCTATCTCTATATATATCTCTATATCTATTTTTATTTATAGCCATCTATATATATTTATCTCTATATCTATCTATATATGTTTTTATTATTATTATTATTATTATTATTATTATATCTGTATATCTCTATCTATTATCTATCTCTATCTATTATCTATCTCTATCTATATATCTATCTATCTCTATATCTTTCTATCTATAGCTATCTATCTCTATATCTATCTATCCATTATCTATTTTCTAGCTATCTCTATATCTATCTACCTATCGATCTATCTATCTATCTATAAATTCTTTCTATATCTATCTTTATATCTATCTCTATCTATCTCTATCTATCTCTATGAATCTTTCTATCTATATCTATCCATTATCTACTTTCTATCCATTATCTACTATCTATCTCTATATCTATTTCTACATCTATCTTTCTATCTATATCTATCTAACTCTATATCTATATATCTATATAGCAGTATTCCCTATGAGGGGGGCAGTATTATTCCCTATGAGGGGGTGCATTATTCCCTATGAGGGGGGCAGTATTATACCCTATGAGGGGGGCAGTATTATACCCTATGAGGGGGTGCATTATACCCTATGAGGGGGTGCATTATACCCTATGAGGGGGTGCATTATACCCTATGAGGGGGGCAGTATTATACCCTATGAGGGGGGCAGTATTATACCCTATGAGGGGGTGCATTATACCCTATGAGGGGGGCAGTATTATACCCTATGAGGGGGGCAGTATTATACCCTATGAGGGGGTGCATTATTCCCTATGAGGGGGGCAGTATTATACCCTATGAGGGGGTGCATTATACCCTATGAGGGGGGCAGTATTATACCCTATGAGGGGGGCAGTATTATACCCTATGAGGGGGGCAGTATTATACCCTATGAGGGGGTGCATTATACCCTATGAGGGGGGCAGTATTATACCCTATGAGGGGGGCAGTATTATACCCTATGAGGGGGTGCATTATACCCTATGAGGGGGTGCATTATACCCTATGAGGGGGTGCATTTTACCCTATGAGGGGGGCAGTATTATATTCTATGAGATGGCTGCATTATATTCTATGAGATGGCTGCATTATATTCTATGAGGGGTCTACATTATATTCTATGAGGGGGCTGCTTTATATTCTATGAGGGGGCTACCCCAACTCCTGCTACATAATTAAGACATGTACAACCTTATATTATACCCGGATATTAGCGTGTTTTACCGCACAATTGGTGGTCTGGTATTTAACTCTATGCAGCTACATAGTGGGCCCCAAGAATGATTTTCTCTGGTGGGCCCAAGGTGTTCCAGTCCGACGCTGTATATATATATATATAATGATTATAAAATAAGGAAAAGAAGGGCTCAAAGCTACAGCCCGGCAGAGGGCAAAAAATGATTCTCCTGTAACCTACAAAAGGAATGGCAAATGGCAGCTGGGGTGAAGTGGACGGCAAGAACAGGCTCCTAGAAACAGGACTCAAGTCATGTAAAGTAAAGGAGAGCCAGACTGAAGTTTACCAAAGACCATAAGGTTTGGACCATACAGGACTGGAGTAAGGTAAATCTTCTCTGATGAGTCTGATTTTCAGGTTTTCCCAACAAATGGTCATCTAATGGTTAGTCGGAGACCTGGAGAGGCGTACAAGCCACAGTGTCTTGCGCCCACTGTGAAATTTGGTGGAGGATCGGTGATGTTCTGGGGATGCTTCAGCAAGGCTGGAATTGGGCAGGTTAATCTTTGCAAAGGACGTATGAATCAAGCCGCATACAAGGTTATCCTGGAAAAACAGTTGATTCCTTCTGCTCTGGCAATGTTCCCCACCTCTGAGGACTGTTTTTTTCCAGCAGGACAATGCGCCATGTCACAGAGCTAGGTCAATCAATGTGTGGATGAAGGACTACCACGTCAAATCCCTGTCATGGCCAGCCCAATCTCCAGACCTGAACCCCATTGAGAACCTCTGGAATGTAATCAAGAGGAAGATGGATAGTCACAAGCCATCAAAGAAGAAATGCTTAAATTTCTGTACCAGGAGTGGCATAAGGTCACCCAAAAGCAGTGTGAAAGAATGGTGGAAAGCATGCCAAGACACATGAAAGCTGTGATTAAAAATCATGGTTATTCCACAAAATATTGATTTCTGAACTCTTCCTGAGCTAAAACATTAGTATTGTTGTTTCTAAATGATTATGAACTTGTTTTTTTAGCATTATTTGCACTGCATTTTTTTGTTCCTTTGCCAGCTCTCATTTTGTGAAAATAAATACAAAATTTAGTGCTTGGAAATTCAAAGACATGTTGTCAGTAGTTTAAAGAATTAAAGAGCAATTTACATTTTACTCAAAAATATAAAGAGAAAAATCAGACAAACTGAAAGTTTGCAGTGGTCTCTTAATTTTTGCCAGAGCTGTATATTGTGCTCATTATACTGTGTGGAACAATATATGGGGCTCATTATTCGGTATGGAGTATTATATTTGGCTCAGTATTCTGTATGGAGCAATATGTGGTGCCCATAATACTGTATGGAGAACTATGTGGTGCCCATAATATTGTACAAAGGAATACAAGGGATTTATTATTCTGTATGGAGCATTAGTATGTGCCCACAATATCGTAGGGAGCAATATATGCATTATTCTGTATGAAGCACTATGTGGTGTTCACAATACTGTATGGAGCAATATATGAAGCCTATTATACTGTATTGAGAAATATGTAGTGCCCATAATAATGTATGTAGCAATATGTAGGGTTCATTATTCTGTATCAAGCACTATGTGGTGCCCATAATACTGTATGGAGCAATAAATGGGAATCATTATTCTGTATGGAGCAATATATTGTGTTCATTATATTGTATGGTGTAATATATGAGGCTTATTATTCTGTATGAAGCAATATATGAGGTCCATTATACTGAATTGAGCAATATAAGGGGCTCATTATACTGTATGGAGCATTATATGGGTTTCATTATTCTGTATGGAGAACTATGTGGTGCTCATAATATTGTATGATGGAATATAAGGGCCTCATTACACTCTATGAAGCTGATATAGAAGAGTTAATGGTTTGCTTTTATATCCCTTTAAATGCCTTTAAGACTTCAATTGCCTTTTGCCTTATTATTGCTAGAATTATTCTTATGTAGACTAGTAGTCTCTGTCTTCAAGGAAACTATACTTGTTATCATATTTGTTCTCAACAACATGTTCAGCTATATTGTAAACAAGGTACGACCCTGAGGTGATGGTGGGGGCCAAATGAGCTCCATAGAGTCACATATTGCTGTAAATGGTATAAAAATCCCTTGCATTTCATTACGTCAGATAAAGTGATTTAGCCACGACCAGTGTGTGTCACTTTGTCTCCAAGCGCTTGTGAACAAAAGGGCGAGAAACCTCACAATTCGGACTCACTGGTGATATGGACAGCTGACGCTTGGTCAGAAGAAAAGCAGCTACGACAGTTTGGCGCCCAACGTAGGGCCGTGGAAACCAGCCTATTCGGAATCCGTATGTGGGAACTTCCTGGGAGGTTGAATATGCAGAATCCAGGCTGCAGCAGGTGAGAACATTTATTCTTTCATTGATTCTGCATCTACAGCTTCTCTAGGGATCTCTACATATCTCTGGATAAGACTGTGCAACACGTTTCAAAAGAACCCACATCACCAGTGAGTGGTGAGTATGTCTGTATGAGAGTTGAATAATAGAGTAATAAGATAATAATTGTCATCTGTATTATCTGTCAATCTGCTCTAGCAATATACTAATATACTAACTGGTTGTGTACTGGTGTACTGTGTAGCACAAACAAAGTCTGGGATAGACTCTGTGCAGTGATTCTTGTTGTTTTTGGTTGGTTTGGTTTTCATTGATTCTTGTTGTTTTTGATTGGCAGTAAATCATATGAGGCTGTATTTTGTATAGGGCTGTGGCTGTTTTTGGTTGGTTTGGTTTTCATTGATTCTTGTTGTTTTTGATTGGCATTAAATCATATGAGGCTGTATTTTGTATAGGGCTGTGGCTGTTTTTGGTTGGTTTGGTTTTCATTGATTCTTGTTGTTTAAAAAGTTGGCTTTGGTGTTCTCAAGGGTGACAGTGGACACTGCTGTAGGTTAAGGTGTTAAATCCAAGGTCCAAGATAGGCAGGTTGTGTGAATCCTTGTATGTATGTCTATGAGAACCTCTGAATGAGATGAGAGATGAGTAATTGAGTATAAGGGATATAAATAAATCCCTGAATGATGAGGGGTTCCGTTAGGCGTAGTCCTCTCTATGTGACAGAGGACATCATTCAACTCATTTTGAGCTGAATTAGGCGGAGTGATTGAGATAAGGGATTTTTGTTATCTTCTTTTTGTAAAATCAAATAACCGCTAAGTGAAAGAGAAAAAAAAAAAAAATCCCCGAATGTGCACGCATGAATGAATTTGCACCATTCTGTGAAGATT
This sequence comes from Dendrobates tinctorius, assembly GCF_039654945.1. Taxonomy (NCBI): domain Eukaryota; kingdom Metazoa; phylum Chordata; class Amphibia; order Anura; family Dendrobatidae; genus Dendrobates; species Dendrobates tinctorius. Next base: position 34,551,257 of record NW_027361684.1, read on the forward strand.
ACAGAGGAGTTCTAGGGGTACTGAGTCAAGGGGCAGAGCCCTACAGAATTTTTTCATGGACTCCTAATGTTGTTACCTTTCCAGTTCTAGTGCAAGGTCCAGGACGGGTACTTTACAGATATTTCAATCTGCATTTGAGATTGAATGAATTGAGTAATGATATAACTTGTGTTATATGTGGTATGACATTGGTAAGTTTTCTGGAATCATTTGGCCAGGCAAGGGCAAGGCGTGGATACTCACATTATACAGTTATTTGCCCATACAGTGAAGTTCAGTGGTCACCAGAGATTGATGAGGGTTTTGAGTAGATTGATTCTGATTAGGTCTAAAGAACTAAGGAATTCAGTGAAAGATACTACAGTCTGATGGGAGGGGGGAATGATACCGCTGCGCAATTTTTCTTCTCCCTTCACTCTTATCTCTGCTGAATACGAGCTGCGCTCAAAATTCTCTGTAATTCTATCCTCAAGGTACGCGCTGAAAGATTTGTGGTTTGTTTAAAGCAACAGTGCTGTACAAAGAGGGGAGGAAAGAAACTGTGCCTATTTTAAGAAAAATTGTGGAAGATTGTTTGATCTTCAGTGTGATTGAATGATTGGTAAAAGATTCATCTGCTTCAAGTCAAATGATTGATGCATAGCTGACTGTGGATCCACAGAGGAGGTAGCCGACTGTATGGCTGATAAAGTGGGTTAGAGGCCTATCACACCTGGGCCTTCTTACTTTAGTCAGCGAGTTTTATTGTTGTGGGTGAGAGGCGAGGACAAGGAGCCCTCTGGATATACCTTGGCTGGCTCTCTCTGAATTGCTAAGTGTGGCCTGTAAGACAGAGGTCCAGGCACACTGGGAGGGCATTTCAGAATAAAGGTGAGCTGTCTAAAGTTGAAATAGCCTTCCCACAACAATCCATGGAGCTGGGCTGGAAGGATGCAGGCCTGATCCTATTCTAGCCAGCTGATCTAATGGGTGAGAGGCAGAGAGCCTTCCCGCTACATCCTGTAGGTCTACCGGGTGAGAGGCAAGGAGCCTTCCCGCTACACCTTGGCAGGCTCTCTCTGACTTGCTAAGTGTGGCCTGTAAGACAGAGGTCCAGGCACACTGGGAGGGCATTTCAGAAGAAAGGTGAGCTGTCGGTAGAAAAAGGTTGAAGCCATGGGCAACTTTTTCTGTATACGATCGGTGCCCCCAATGGGATCCAAGACAGCTATGCAGATTGTGAAAGACAGAGAAGGAAAGGAAGCAGTAAAAGATGTGAGACCAATATTTAAAAAGGCGAAAATGCCAGAAGGTGGATGTTTGGATGTACAAAAATGGCACAGTTTCAGAGAGGAGAATGGGGGTGGATAAAAGACAAAAAGAAAGTGCAACAAGTGAATAAATGGTGTCGTGTGGCAGAAGAAATACAACAGTATGGATGTAAAGAGACTACAGTAGGAAGTAGGGTGTATTATGACTGTTTCGATACACAAAGATCTATGACTGCTAGCGCCCCACCTCTGCATCATCAGAGACTGAGACAAGACAGTTGGACTTGTAAACACTGTGGTCAGCCAAACTTAGGCTGGAGAAACACTTGTATGACCTGTACTGCAACCAGACCTAAGCAAATTGCACTAAATCCGGTCCGGACAAGATCACATGTAGTGACAGAGGAAGCTGACTCACTAGAGAGAGCATTGACTTTTGGGGAAGAAGCTAGCAGTGGGCCCGAGGAAGAGGAAGCTAGGGAGCAGCATGTCACGCCCACCGATCATCCAGTGACCTCCACGACCAGACCCATGACTAGAGAAGTACCCACAGCGAGACCGAAAAGGATGACTAGAATAAGACAGATACAGGAGTATTATCCCTGGAGCCCCTCTGATCAGCTGGCTATGTTAAAACAATTGCCTAACCCTAAAAACCAACCATTCCCATTTTATAGATAACTAAAGGAAATACAGCGGGCATATAAGTGTACCTGGGCAGACCTAGAGAGCTTGGTGAGTTCAAAGGCAGGTGATGTACTAGGACACATAATTAAAACACATACAGATATGACAAAGGATCAAGCTCTGGGCATGGATGATAAATCTGCACGGTCTGGGGAGACATACTGTGAATCACTAAAACAATGGGCTATAGTGAAACAATCAGAGCAGTCCGTTCTCCTGACTGACGTGACACAGCAAAAAGGAGAGAGTGTGGAGATGTACTTTGGACGGTTACAGCTGAAATGGGCAGACATGGGGTACAGTCCAATAAGCCCACTTGATGTTAAGATACTGGTAAATGCATTCATAGACGGTATGAGCAAAGGCTTACGAGACGCAGTACAGACAGCCAGACCTGAATGGAGAAATGTAGATCCAACAGATCTCCTAAAGATGGCAAAAGGAGTTGAACAGACTAGGACAATAAGACGAACTGTCATGTATGCTGGAACACAGGGAAAACAGTGGAGACGTAGCAAGGGACCTAAGGACATGGAAACAGTGAAGTGCTGGAATTGTGGTGAGAATGGGCACTATGCCAGCTATTGCAGAAACCCTGTAATGGAAAATAAGCAGACCAATCTTCCACCTCCTTCGCATACAGGCTAGGAAACTGGCAACCCAGTGACAAATGTGTACCCTGTTCTTGTCCCTTCCGGACCTGGTCCTGCCTTGATGACCACCATAACAATGCCGGGAGGGAAAGAGGCAGAATTTTTGATTGACACTGGGGCAGCCGGGACTGTGGTACACAGAGACTTGATAATGCCAGACATGATTACTAATGAGATTGTGGAATGTGTGGGGGTAGAGGGGCAAGTGACAGAAGCCCCTATGACTAAACAAATAAGACTAAAATTGCAAGATAGCCAAGAGGTACTTACAAAACTTATTGTTAGTGACAATACCCCTATGAATTTACTGGGAGCAGATGTGCTGAGTGCGATCCAGGACACGATACAGTAGTCTCCAGAGGGTATTACCGTCACAAGTCCCTTCTCAGATAAACATTTGTGTAAGATTGCGGCAATGGTATATATGACAAAAGCTGTGAAACTAACACCTGACACCAAAATGCCTGAGGATGAGGAAATGGGACAAGTGCCCGACACTGTTTGGGCAAGGGGAAAAACTGATGTGGGTCGGCTGCCCATTCCCCCTGTCATGATTAAATTGAAAGAAGGAACCTCTCCTCCTTGTTTAAAGCAATACCCCTTGAGCCTGGCCAAATCAATGACCCTGAGCAGAGATATTGAAGAGTATGTTAAGGCAGGGGTTCTGGTGCAAAAATCTTCCCCCTGCAATACCCCTTTGTACCCCATTAAGAAAAAAGGACCAAAGGGTTCCCCTGACACTTACCGGATGGTTCATGACTTAAGGGCTATTAATGATGTTACAGAAAGTGTGACCTCAATTGTCACAGATACTGTCACAGATCCCAGCAACAGCAACATGTTTCACAGTCATTGATTTGGCGAATGCATTTTTCTCTGTACCCCTGCACCCTGACTGTCAGTATCTTTTTTCCTTTACTCATGAAGGTAAACAATATTGTTGGACAGTCCTCCCACAAGGAGGAAAAACCTCCCCTACCATCTATTCAACAGCAATGGCAGGGGTCCTTGAGCAATGGCAACCACCTCATCCACAGGTAGTACTTTTGCAGTACGTGGATGACCTTTTGCTCTGCTGCCCGGACCAGACGTCCTGCAAGGAAGCTACAGTTTCCTTGCTATGTTTTTTAACAGAAAAGGGTTGCAAGGTCTCACGTGACAAATTACAGTATTGCAAACAAAAGGTGACATTTTTGGGACATTGTATTGCCGAAGGTACGAGACACCTGACTGAAGACTGAAAACAGGCAATTCAAAATCTCCCTCTACTCAGGTCACATCAGCATTTATGCACCTTCCTAGGTTTAGTGACATACTGCAGGCCTTGGATAAGGTCTGCTTCACAAATGATGCAACCACTTTATGACTGCTTGCCATCAGACCCATATGACCTCACTCAAGAAGCAATTGATTCCTTCCATTCTCTCAAACTGCTCATTGTGTCAGCCCCGGCCTTAGGCATTCCAAATTATGACCAGCCATTTTTCTTGTTTTGCACGGAGCAGGGAGGACATGCTACTGCAGTACTGACACAGCAACATGGGGGGAAACAGAGACCAATAGCTTACTACTCTGCACAATTAGACCCAGTGATCCGAGGGTCACCTACGTGTGTCCGTGCGGTAGGAGCAGCGGCACTACTACTAGGAAAGGCATGTGAGATCACACTGACGTTTCCTTTAACAATCTATTCCCCACATGACATCCATGCCATACTCGTACAAGTTCAACCGAAACATCTGTCTATGGCCAGACAGCTGCGACTTGAGTGTGCTCTACTAATTCCTGAGTATGTCACCCTCAAAAGGTGTAACGTTCTGAATCCAGCCACCCTCCTGCCTGTGGATTCAGAAAAGGGGGAATTGGTGACCGTATTAGTGAGTGAGGAAGAATACTTTGACATGACACATGAACATGACTGCATAGAACTGATGAGTCAGGAGACAGTTGGGTTTGCACATGTTCATGAAAAACCTATTCCTAATGCAGATTTTGAGTTTTTCGTAGATGGCTCCAGATACCACCAGGATGGACGATTCTACACTGGATATGCAGAAGTATTCTCACATGAGGTAATCCAAGCTGAACCACTCTCTCCTCACATGTCGGCACAGGAGGCAGAGTTGAAGGCACTCACTGAGGCGTGTAGAGCCGCTGCAGGTAAAGTCGCTAATATTTACACTGATTCGAATTATGCATGGGGAATAGCCCATGATTATGGCCCTATCTGGAGAAGCAGAGCGTTCCTTACATCAGCCGGTAAGCCCATTAAAAATGCAGAGCTGGTGAAACAATTGATGGAGGCATTGATGTTACCAGTCCAGGTTGGCATTGTCAAGGTAAAAGCACACGCAAAAGGTGACTCCTTGGAGGTAGAAGGCAACAGAAGGGCGGACGAGGCTGCTAAAGTAGGAGCCAGGCGGCCTAGGAAGCAGTGGACGGTGGCGGGGAGTCAGCATATTCCAGCCACACTGAGCTTAGATGTCCTGAAATCTCTCCAGCAACAGGCTGCCCAAACAGAGAAGGAACACTGGGGGAGACTGGGAGCTGAGCTGAACTCAAATGGAGTATGGGAGAATAAGGATAAGTTGTGTCTACCGAAGTCCCTGTTTCCGATTATGGCGCAAGCAACACATGGCCCCACGCACGCCTCCAAAAGTCACATGTGTGCCATGGTAGATGCCTTCTGGATCGCTCCTGGTTTCAGTTACGCAGCCGCGAAACTTGTACAATCATGCCTCATCTGTGCACAGCACAACCCAGGTAAAACAGTAAAAGTCCCTAAGAAAGTGACACCTAGGCCTCTCTACCGTTTCAGAGACTGCATATTGATTACATACAGCTACCAAAGGTAGGAGTGTATGAATATGTCCTAGTATGTATAGATCTCTTCTCTGGTTGGCCGGAAGCCTATCCGGTAAAATCTGCAACTGCTAAAACAACTGCAGACAAACTGACGAAAGAACTGATCTGCAGGTATGGTGTCCCAGAAACCATAGAAAGTGATAGGGGTACACACTTCACGGGAGAAATAATGAGGGAAGTCATGCAGGCCCTGGGTGTACAGCAAGCATTTCATACACCATATAGGCCACAAAGTAGTGGGAAGGTAGAAAGACTAAATGGGACACTTAAACTGAAAATTCAAAAGGCCATGGCAGAGACAGGAAAGAGCTGGGTAGAGTGCTTGCCTCTTGCACTCTTTTCAGTCAGACACACTCCAGATAGAAAGACAGGCTTGTCTCCCTTTGAAGTCCTGTTTGGTAGTGCACCAAAGACTGGTCTGTACTTCCCACAGGTGCTGCAAATGCAACACGGGTCTATGACAGCCTATGTCCAGGCCTTACAGGAAAGACTTAATGTGGTGCATAAACATGTGTTCTCATCCATTCCAGATCCTAATGCCAGTGCAGATGTGCATCAGCTGAATCCAGGTGATTGGGTGGTTATACGCAGGCATGTGAGAAGGAGCCTGGACCCACGATTTGACGGCCCCTTCCGAGTCCAGCTGACCACATCCACCTCAGTAAAACTTGAGGGAAAGCCAACCTGGATCCACGCCAGTCATTGCAAGAAGGTCCTTTCACCAGCAGAATGACTGTTCTCCTCAACACCTTGCTGGCAGTGACAGGGTTACTGCACTCTACAGAGACACAGGACAACCTCTTAAATGTTGACTGGGACAACAAATTTATTCGGCATCATGCCCTTCTTATAAAGGACATGGAAGGACAGAAACCGAAAGACTGTTGGATCTGTACACACAGCCCAGTATCTGCAAGGACTATGCCGTACTTGGCCTTACCTCTGGAGCCATGGGAGGTATTAACCCCACACTGCATACATAATGAGACTTGGACTCAATCTATGTTTTGGGGAAAAGATGTGCCCCGTGATATATCTGCCTCATTGGCTATAATCAGATGGGCCGCTAATCCCTGGTTTCAGTTTAATATAACGCGGCCTAAAGTACAAATGTGGTGGCGGGAATATGACTCAGATGTCGGAAATATGGTCGCCAGGAGGAGGACTGAAATCCCTCACTCAGACCCTATTCCCAATGATGGACTGTGGTTCAGTCTTCAACACACTGGAGCAGACACCTGTGGTGAGGACAATAATTGCTTCCGCATATACACTCATGATCAAACACAGGTTAATAAGACGGTGTACCAGGATGGTATTGAAGGCTGTAGAGCATCTACGGGTAAAATAATAAGGAAAGAAAGGGGTAAATGTACATCTGGTATAAGGGGAAAACAAATGAATAATACTTGGTGTGCCCATAAGCCTATGTCAGGACTTTTGAGTTTATACCAATGTATACAGACCCCTGGTCACGTTTGTGTTCTCCCTGATGGAGTATTCTTGGTGTGCGGACATCGTGCCTACAGGTGGGTGAGCCCGGCCATAAGAGGGGTTTGTACTCTTGCCAAACTAACGCCAGCCACTTTCATAGTTCCTCATAGTAAAATAGACACAGCAGCAGTTCCAATTCACACTTTGTATAGAAGGGCTGCAGATAATAAGCCCCGGCCACATGGTAGGCCGCATCTAGTAGAAATGGGGATAACAAATAAAATATTCAGTAGTATGCTAATATACCCCTTCATAACACAAATGTGGGATAAATTAGTGGAAGCTACCGACTACCTGGACGATCAGATTTTCGAGATTCTTGAAGTTCTTAATGAAACTAATACAATACAGAGACAATTAATCATAGTTACTAACAACATACTATAGTACTAGATTACCTGACCGCAAAAGAAGGAGGAATGTGTCAGATAATTGGTCCCACCTGTTGTAATTATATCGACCCTGCTGGCAATCTCCAGATCAGGGCCAGTATAGACAAAATAGGTGAACTTAGAGACCAATGGTTAAAGCAACACAGTGCAAAGAGAGACTCCTGGTGGGGTAACACATTCTCTTTCCTAAATCCAGCAAATTGGTTTAATGGCTTAGCAGGATGGATTTTTGGCATTTTGCAGACTTGTATGCAAATTTTGTTGTTTTGCTTATTGTTTTATGTAGCCGTAAAAGCGCTAATATATGTATTACTTAAGCTACTGAATAATGTATGTGTGGAAAAAAAATCTAAGGCTGAACCTTCTGTTGTGTATCATAGACCCCAGGTAGCCATTGATGATGGGGAAGGTGAGTGTCCACACTGAGGGTGGATGGGCGAAGCAGGTAGGAAGCCCCCTTATGGGTACTAGACCCATGAGACAGTAGCTCCTTTGTGGACATCACCTGACCCTGTGGCAAAGGTTATACCATTTACAAAAGGGGGAAATTGATATAGAAGAGTTAATGGTTTGCTTTTATATCCCTTTAAATGCCTTTAAGACTTCAATTGCCTTTTGCCTTATTATTGCTAGAATTATTCTTATGTAGACTAGTAGTCTCTGTCTTCAAGGAAACTATACTTGTTATCATGTTTGTTCTCAACAACGTGTTCTGGCTATATTGTAAACAAGGTACGACCCTGAGGTGATGGTGGGGGCCAAATGAGCTCCATAGAGTCACATATTGCTGTAAATGGTATAAAAATCCCTTGCATTTCATTACGTCAGATAAAGTGATTTTGCCACGACCAGTGTGTGTCACTTTGTCTCCAAGTGCTTGTGAACAGAAGGGCGAGAAACCTCACAATTCAGACTCACTGGTGATATGGACAGCTGACGCTTGGTCAGAACAAAAGCAGCTACGACAAAGCACTATGTGGTGCCCACAATACTGTATTGAGCAGTATATTGGGCTGGTTATTCTGTATGGAGCACTATGTGGTGCCTATAATACTGTATGTGTTAAAGAAGCCCACTAAGACTCTTTCACCTGGGGCCCACGAAAACCTGGAGCTGGCCCTGATTTCAAGGGTGCCAATACTTTCGGCCATGACTGTGACACAAATGTACAAGGAAGCATTTTCATTTATGGGGGTTTTAATTGTTTTGTTTGTGTTATATGTAAATAAAGCAACATTATAAAGAGGAAGAAGAAGATTTCGGTGACTCTAGAGATGAGTTCTGATAAGGCATAAAGTGGAGCAGTGACCTTTCCTTCCATAGGGTTGTGGTGGGATTATTGTATATCACATGTGATCGGTTATTGGTAACGGTACAACCTGTACTATATGTAACACTGATGGCTTTATTATATACTGCCCCAATATCTCTCCATATTCCTGTCTTCATACATAGTGTATATTCTATATCAGGGCACATACAGTGCCTTGCGAAAGTATATTCGGCCCCCTGGAACTTTTCATCCTTTTCCCACATATCATGCTTCAAACATAAAGATACCAAATGTAAATTTTCGGTGAAGAATCAACAAGTGGGACACAATTGTAAAGTTGATCGAAATTTATTGGTTATTTTAAACTTTTGTGGAAATTCAAAAACTGATAAGTGGGGCGTGCAATATTATTCGTCCCCTTTAACTTGCCGTAATACTTTGTTGTGCCACCTTTTGCTGCGATTACAGCTGCAAGTCGCTTGGGGTATGTCGCTATCAGTTTTATACATCGAGAGACTGAAATTCTTGCCCATTCTTCCTTGGCAAACAGCTCGAACTCAGTGAGGTTTAATGGAGAACGTTTGTGAACAGCAGTTTTCAGCTCTTTCCACAGATTCTCGATTGGATTCAGGTCTGGACTTTGACTTGGCCATTCTAACACCTGGATACGTTTATTTGTGAACCATTCCATTGTAGATTTTGCTTTATGTTTGGGATCATTCTCTTGTTGGAAGACAAATCGTCGTCCCAGTCTCAGGTCTTTTGCAGACTCCAACAGGCTTTCTTCAAGAATGGTCCTGTATTTGGCACCATCCATCTTCCCATCAATTTTAACCATCTACCCTGTCCCTGCTGAATAAAAGCAGGCCCAAACCATGATGCTGCCACCACCATATTTGACAGTGGGGATGGTGTTTTCAGGGTGATGAGCTGTGTTGCCCTTACGCCAAAGATATCATTTGGCATTGTTGCCAAAAAGTTCGATTTTGGTTCATCTGACCAGAGCACCTTCTTCCACATGTTTGGTGTGTATCCCAGGTGGCTTGTTGCAAACTTTAAACAACACTTTTTATGGATATCTTTGAGAAATGACTTTCTTTTTGCCACTCTTCCATGAAGGCCACATGTGTGCAGTGTACGGCTGATTGTTGTCCTGTGGACAGACGGTCCCACCTCAGCTGTAGATCTCTGCAGTTCATCCAGAGTGATCAGGGGCCTCTTGGCTGCATCTCTGATCAGTCTTCTCCTTGTTTGAGATGAAAGTTTAGAGGGACGGCCGGGTCTTGGTAGATTTGCAGTGGTATGATACTCCTTCCATTTCAATATGATCGTTTGCACAGTGCTCCTTGGGATGTTTAAAGTTTTGGAAATCATTTTGTATCCAAATCGCCTTTAAACTTCTCCACAACAGTATCACGGACCTGCCTGTTGTGTTCCTTGGTCTTCATGATGCTCTCTGTGCTGCAAACAGAACCCTGAGACTATCACAGAGCAGGTGCATTTATACAGAGACTTGATTACACACAGGTGGATTATATTTAGCATCATTAGTCATTTAGGCAACATTGGATCATTCAGAGATCCACAATCAACTTCTGGAGTGAGTTTGCTGCACTGAAAGTAAAGGGGCAGAATAATATTGCACGCCCCACTTTTCAGTTTTTGCATTTCCACAAAAATTTAAAATAACCAATAAATTTCGTTCAACTTCACAATTATGTTCCACTTGTTGTTGATTCTTCACCAAAAATTTACATTTGGTATCTTTATGTTTGAAGCATGATATGTGGGAAAAGGTTGAAAAGTACCAGGGGGCCGAATACTTTCGCAAGGCACTGTATAACAATCTTCATCATTAGTACATATAATAATACTTGCCACTGTGGCTACATAACATCACCATCTACAGCCGGCCACATGCTCATTACATGGTATAAATGGCAGACCAGCACCAACCAAAGTGCCTTATACCAGTGCCAGTCAGGACCTCTGCATAAGTGACTGTGCCATCACGTATCCCCGCACACAGTAACAACATACACAGTACAATAGCGCTATAAGGCTCCATTCCCACTGTAGATATCACTGCCGATGACAGCTGTCCGGTCTGGTGTATGGCTGTTTTGGTAAAGTATATTATCCCCTCTCCCATTCTCTATTGGGCACAATGAGTGGCACTGATATGGGAACCATCTTACTGATAATGGTAAGAGGCAATAAGTGGTAGAAAGTGTTGGTTATACAGATAATATAAAAGCCCAGGAAGAGTTTACAGCTCAGTGTATACTGTACATGGGCATACAGTAGTGCCGGATGGGTGGCACTGGGGGTAAAAGGTGCGCACCACTTTGGTGGAATAGACACTTGGAAGAATTAATAAAGAGAAATGTGACATGGAGGAAATATGTGATAAGAAAGATGGAAAAACTAATAAAAATACTAACTTTAGAGGACAAAAAAATTATAGTTGTAAAATGGAACGATGATGAAACACCCTAGAGGGATTAATAATGTAATAAAATAACCACTGGAAGTCGCCATGAAGTTCCCTGCCGTTCCTCTGGACTCTAAACTGTCACCCATGATGCCCACATCACAGTGTATGGGGCAGAGCAGGGCCAGGAGCCGCTGCCTGGCAGGTGCCACCTGAGAGTTCCGTAACCTCTGACCTCTGGTCACCTGCACACGACCAACTGCCATTTACTTTCAAACTGTTGGCTGAAGCGATTGGACTGAGGTCTACAGATTGGAAGAGATTACGGAGCATGGCGACTACTGGATGCGGAGAAGTGAGCGAGGAGAAGAAGGGAGGAGGAAAGAGGATGAGAGAAGAGGACAGCGTGACCGGATTCAAGAAGATCACGGAGAAGAGGAGACAAGTCAACAACGGATGGGAGGAGCCAACACCTGGATGCAGTGGAGATCCAGGATCATCCAGCCCCTCTGCCAGGCTTAACATCAGCAGCTTCAACATCCACCAGGTCTTGGGTAGGGGCGCCTTTGGCAAAGTAAGACCTACATATTTTTTAATTTATTTGAAACCTGAAGTTTTTATTATATCCCCATGTATTGCTCTGTTATCAGCCATGTATTGCTTTGTTATTGCTTATTGTGTTGTTCTTTTGTGAGATGACTTATAAGACATCACCATAGTTAGGTTTAGTGCTGATATAAAGTGTTATTCTTCTATACCATAGGGTTGATCGTAGGGGTCACAGCTGTAGGGGGCAGGGGACATTGTTTAATTTCCATGTCATCAGGAATATCAACTCCTATCAGGCTGCCATATTGTATTTGGACTACACTAATGCCAACTCTAAGCATGACAGTTGGTGCTGATAGTACTCTATGAAGAGTTAAATGCACATCTCCTCCTTCCTACCCAATCCCTCTTTCATAGAATATTATCAGCACCAACTGTCATCTCCTTTCAACAGGCCCGGATTGCTAATCTGCCCTTGCGGGCCCTTGCTCGGTGGACCACAGTATGGAACTGCTTGGGAGGTCGCCAGCCAGTTTTTCATTTTCCAGGTGCCTGTATCACCGGGGGGCGGGGTGTGCGCTCGCAGCCTTCTGCGACACACATGTTGCTGCAGCCAGGAACGCGCTGACATATGACCGCTTCAGTTCAGTTCTGGGTAGAGTGCGTGCGCTCTGCTCTCCTGCACTTGCAGCTGCGGTACGGCTGAAGAGAGGTAATTTTACTTATTTTTGTTTTACTCAATTGGTACTTTGTGTGGCAATGATACTGTGGGGCCATATATGTACACAAAGCCATCATACTGTGAGGGTATACTGTATCTGTACGCAGGGCCATTATGTTGTGGGGGTATATATGGACGCGGGGCCATCATGCTGTGGGTGTATATGTATGGCCATCATATTGTATGGGGGACTATATGTGATACCATTATATGTGCAGGGCTATATGTGATGCCATTATATGTGCAGAGCTATATGTGATACCATTATATGTGCAGGGCTATATGTGATGCCATTATATGTACAGGACTATATGTGATACCATTATATGTGCAGAGCTATATGTGATACCATTATATGTGCAGAGCTATATGGATTGCGATTTTATGTGCAGGGCTATATGTGATACCATTATATGTGCAGAGCTATATGTGATACCATTATATGTGCAGAGCTATATGTGATACCATTATATGTGCAGGACTATATGTGATACCATTATATGTGCAGAGCTATATGTGATACCATTATATGTGCAGAGCTATATGTGATGCCATTATATGTGCAGAGCTATATGTGATACCATTATATGTACAGAGCTATATGTGATACCATTATATGTGCAGAGCTATATGTGATACCATTATATGTGCAGAGCTATATGTGATGCCATTATATGTGCAGGACTATATGTGATGCCATTATATGTGCAGAGCTATATGTGATACCATTATATGTGCAGAGCTATATGTGATACCATTATATGTGCAGGACTATATGTGATACCATTATATGTGCAGGACTATATGTGATACCATTATATGTGCAGAGCTATATGTGATACCATTATATGTGCAGAGCTATATGTGATACCATTATATGTGCAGGACTATATGTGATGCCATTATATGTGCAGGACTATATGTGATGCCATTATATGTGCAGGACTATATGTGATGCCATTATATGTGCAGAGCTATATGTGATACCATTATATGTGCAGAGCTATATGTGATACTATTATATGTGCAGAGCTATATGTGATGCCATTATATGTGCAGGACTATATGTGATACCATTATATGTGCAGAGCTATATGTGATACCATTATATGTGCAGAGCTATATGTGATACTATTATATGTGCAGAGCTATATGTGATACCATTATATGTGCAGGACTATATGTGATGCCATTATATGTGCAGAGCTATATGTGATACCATTATATGTGCAGAGCTATATGTGATACTATTATATGTGCAGAGCTATATGTGATGCCATTATATGTGCAGGACTATATGTGATACCATTATATATGCAGAGCTATATGTGATACCATTATATGTGCAGAGCTATATGTGATACTATTATACGTGCAGAGCTATATGTGATACCATTATATGTGCAGGACTATATGTGATGCCATTAATATGTGAAGGACTATATGTGATGCCATTATATGTGCAGAGCTATATGTGATGCCATTATATGTGCAGGACTATATGTGATACCATTATATGTGCAGGACTATATGTGATGCCATTAATATGTGAAGGACTATATGTGATGCCATTATATGTGCAGAGCTATATGTGATGCCATTATATGTGCAGGACTGTATGTGATACCATTATTTGTGCAGAGCTATATGTGATACCATTATATGTGCAGAGCTATATGTGATACTATTATATGTGCACAGCTATATGTGATACCATTATATGTGCAGGACTATATGTGATGGCATTAATATGTGAAGGACTATATGTGATGCCATTATATGTGCAGAGCTATATGTGATACCATTATATGTGCAGGACTGTATGTGGTACCATTAATATGTGAAGGACTATATGTGATGCCATTATATGTGCAGAGCTATATGTGATACCATTATATGTGCAGAGCTATATGTGATACCATTATATGTGCAGAGCTATATGTGATACTATTATATGTGCAGAGCTATATGTGATATCATTATATGTGCAGAGCTATATGTGATACCATTATATGTGCAGAGCTATATGTGATACTATTATATGTGCAGAGCTATATGTGATGCCATTATATGTGCAGGACTATATGTGATACCATTATATGTGCAGAGCTATATGTGATACCATTATATGTGCAGAGCTATATGTGATACTTTTATATGTGCAGAGCTATATGTGATACCATTATATGTGCAGGACTGTATGTGATACCATTATTTGTGCAGAGCTATATGTGATACCATTATATGTGCAGGACTGTATGTGATACCATTATTTGTGCAGAGCTATATGTGATACCATTATATGTGCAGAGCTATATATGATACTATTATATGTGCAGAGCTATATGTGATACCATTATATGTGCAGGACTATATGTGATGCCATTAATATATGAAGGACTATATGTGATGCCATTATATGTGCAGAGCTATATGTGATGCCATTATATGTGCAGGACTGTATGTGATACCATTATATGTGCAGAGCTATATGTGATACCATTATACGTGAAGGACTATATGTGATGCCATTATATGTGAAGGACTATATGTGATGCCATTATATGTGCAGAGCTATATGTGATGCCATTATATGTGCAGGACTATATGTGATGCCATTAATATGTGAAGGACTATATGTGATGCCATTATATGTGCAGAGCTATATGTGATGCCATTATATGTGCAGGACTGTATGTGATACCATTATATGTGAAGGACTATATGTGATGCCATTATATGTGAAGGACTATATGTGATGCCATTATATGTGCAGAGCTATATGTGATACCATTATATGTGAAGGACTATATGTGATGCCATTATATGTGAAGGACTATATGTGATGCCATTATATGTGAAGGACTATATGTGATGCCATTATATGTGCAGAGCTATATGTGATGCCATTATATGTGAAGGACTATATGTGATGCCATTATATGTGAAGGACTATATGTGATGCCATTATATGTGAAGGACTATATGTGATGCCATTATATGTGCAGAGCTATATGTGATACCATTATATGTGAAGGACTATATCTGATGCCATTATATGTGAAGGACTATATGTGATGCCATTATATGTTAAGGACTATATGTGATGCCATTATATGTGCAGAGCTATATGTGATGCCATTATATGTGAAGGACTATATGTGATGCCATTATATGTGCAGAGCTATATGTGATGCTATTGTATGTGCAGAGCTATATGTGATACCATTATATGTGCAGGACTATATGTGATACCATTATATGTGCAGAGCTATATGTGATGCCATTATATGTGCAGAGCTATATGTGATGCCATTATATGTGAAGGACTATATGTGATGCCATTATATGTGCAGAGCTATATGTGATACCATTATATGTGAAGGACTATATGTGATGCCATTATATGTGAAGGACTATATGTGATGCCATTAAATGTGAAGGACTATATGTGATGCCATTATATGTGCAGAGCTATATGTGATGCCATTATATGTGAAGGACTATATGTGATGCCATTATATGTGCAGAGCTATATGTGATGCCATTATATGTGAAGGACTATATGTGATGCCATTATATGTGAAGGACTATATGTGATGCCATTATATGTGAAGGACTATATGTGATGCCATTATATGTGCAGAGCTATATGTGATACCATTATATGTGCAGGACTATATGTGATGCCATTATATGTGCAGAGCTATATGTGATGTCATTATATGTGAAGGACTATATGTGATGCCATTATATGTGAAGGACTATATGTGATGCCATTATATGTGCAGAGCTATATGTGACGCCATTATATGTGAAGGACTATATGTGATGCCATTATATGTGAAGGACTATATGTGATGCCATTATATGTGCAGAGCTATATGTGATACCATTATATGTGAAGGACTATATGTGATGCCATTATATGTGAAGGACTATATGTGATGCCATTATATGTGAAGGACTATATGTGATGCCATTATATGTGCAGAGCTATATGTGATGCCATTATATGTGAAGGACTATATGTGATGCCATTATATGTGCAGGACTATATGTGATGCTATTATATGTGCAGAGCTATATGTGATACCATTATATGTGCAGGACTATATGTGATACCATTATATGTGCAGGACTATATGTGATGCTATTATATGTGCAGAGCTATATGTGATGCCATTATATGTTAAGGACTATATGTGATGCCATTATATGTGAAGGACTATATGTGATGCCATTATATGTGCAGAGCTATATGTGATGCTATTGTATGTGCAGGACTATATGTGATACCATTATATGTGCAGGACTATATGTGATGCCATTATATGTGCAGGGCTATATGTGATACCATTATATGTGCAGGACTATATGTGATACCATTATATATGCAGGACTATATGTGATGCCATTATATGTGAAGGACTATATGTGATGCCATTATATGTGCAGAGCTATATGTGATGCCATTATATGTGAAGGACTATATGTGATGCCATTATATGTGAAGGACTATTTGTGATGCCATTATATGTGCAGAGCTATATGTGATACCATTATATGTGCAGAGCTATATGTGATGCCATTATATGTGCAGGGCTATATGTGATGCCATTATATGTGCAGGACTGTATGTGATACCATTATTTGTGCAGAGCTATATGTGATGCCATTATATGTGAAGGACTATATGTGATGCCATTATATGTGCAGAGCTATATGTGATGCTATTATATGTGCAGGACTATATGTGATACCATTATATGTGCAGGACTATATGTGATGCCATTATATGTGCAGAGCTATATGTGATGCCATTATATGTGAAGGACTATATGTGATGCCATTATATGTGAAGGACTATATGTGATGCCATTATATGTGCAGAGCTATATGTGATGCCATTATATGTGCAGGACTATATGTGATGCCATTATATGTGCAGAGCTATATGTGATGCTATTATATGTGCAGGACTATATGTGATACCATTATATGTGCAGGACTATATGTGATGCTATTAAATGTGCAGAGCTATATGTGATGCCATTATATGTGCAGGACTATATGTGATACCATTATATGTGCAGGACTATATGTGATGCTATTATATGTGCAGAGCTATATGTGATGCCATTATATGTTAAGGACTATATGTGATGTCATTATATGTGAAGGACTATATGTGATGCCATTATATGTGAAGGACTATATGTGATGCCATTATATGTGCAGAGCTATATGTGATGCTATTGTATGTGCAGAGCTATATGTGATACCATTATATGTGCAGGACTATATGTGATGCCATTATATGTGCAGAGCTATATGTGATGCCATTATATGTGAAGGACTATATGTGATGCCATTATATGTGAAGGACTATATGTGATGCTATTATATGTGCAGAGCTATATGTGATGCCATTATATGTGAAGGACTATATGTGATGCCATTATATGTGCAGAGCTATATGTGATGCTATTGTATGTGCAGAGCTATATGTGATACCATTATATGTGCAGGACTAAATGTGATGCCATTATATGTGCAGAGCTATATGTGATGCCATTATATGTGAAGGACTATATGTGATGCCATTATATGTGAAGGACTATATGTGATGCCATTATATGTGCAGAGCTATATGTGATGCCATTATATGTGAAGGACTATATGTGATGCCATTATATGTGAAGGACTATATGTGATGCCTTTATATGTGAAGGACTATATGTGATGCCATTATATGTGCAGAGCTATATGTGATACCATTATATGTGAAGGACTATATGTGATGCCATTATATGTGAAGGACTATATGTGATGCCATTATATGTGCAGAGCTATATGTGATACCATTATATGTGAAGGACTATATGTGATGCCATTATATGTGAAGGACTATATGTGATGCCTTTATATGTGAAGGACTATATGTGATGCCATTATATGTGCAGAGCTATATGTGATACCATTATATGTGAAGGACTATATGTGATGCCATTATATGTGAAGGACTATATGTGATGCCATTATATGTGAAGGACTACATGTGATGCCATTATATGTGCAGAGCTATATGTGATGCTATTATATGTGCAGAGCTATATGTGATACCATTATATGTGCAGGACTATATGTGATACCATTATATGTGCAGGACTATATGTGATACCATTATATGTGCTGAGCTATATGTGATACCATTATATGTGCAGGGCTATATGTGATACCATTATATGTGCAGGACTATATGTGATACCATTATATGTGCAGGACTATATGTGATGCTATTATATGTGCAGAGCTATATGTGATGCCATTATATGTTAAGGACTATATGTGATGCCATTATATGTGAAGGACTATATGTGATGCCATTATATGTGAAGGACTATATGTGATGCCATTATATGTGAAGGACTATATGTGATGCCATTATATGTGCAGAGCTATATGTGATGCCATTATATGTGAAGGACTATATGTGATGCCATTATATGTGCAGAGCTATATGTGATGCCATTATATGTGAAGGACTATATGTGATGCCATTATATGTGAAGGACTATTTGTGATGCCATTATATGTGCAGAGCTATATGTGATACCATTATATGTGCAGAGCTATATGTGATGCCATTATATGTGCAGGGCTATATGTGATGCCATTATATGTGCAGGACTGTATGTGATACCATTATTTGTGCAGAGCTATATGTGATACCATTATATGTGCAGAGCTATATGTGATGCTATTGTATGTGCAGAGCTATATGTGATACCATTATATGTGCAGGACTATATGTGATACCATTATATGTGAAGGACTATATGTGATGCCATTATATGTACAGAGCTATATGTGATGCCATTATATGTGAAGGACTATATGTGATGCCATTATATGTGAAGGACTATATGTGATGCCATTATATGTGCAGAGCTATATGTGATGCCATTATATGTGAAGGACTATATGTGATGCCATTATATGTGAAGGACTATATGTGATGCCATTATATGTGCAGAGCTATATGTGATACCATTATATGTGAAGGACTATATCTGATGCCATTATATGTGAAGGACTATATGTGATGCCATTATATGTTAAGGACTATATGTGATGCCATTATATGTGCAGAGCTATATGTGATGCCATTATATGTGAAGGACTATATGTGATGCCATTATATGTGCAGAGCTATATGTGATGCTATTGTATGTGCAGAGCTATATGTGATACCATTATATGTGCAGGACTATATGTGATACCATTATATGTGCAGAGCTATATGTGATGCCATTATATGTGAAGGACTATATGTGATGCCATTATATGTGCAGAGCTATATGTGATACCATTATATGTGAAGGACTATATGTGATGCCATTATATGTGAAGGACTATATGTGATGCCATTATATGTGAAGGACTATATGTGATGCCATTATATGTGCAGAGCTATATGTGATGCCATTATATGTGCAGAGCTATATGTGATGCCATTATATGTGAAGGACTATATGTGATGCCATTATATGTGAAGGACTATATGTGATGCCATTATATGTGAAGGACTATATGTGATGCCATTATATGTGCAGAGCTATATGTGATACCATTATATGTGCAGGACTATATGTGATGCCATTATATGTGCAGAGCTATATGTGATGCCATTATATGTGAAGGACTATATGTGATGCCATTATATGTGAAGGACTATATGTGATGCCATTATATGTGCAGAGCTATATGTGATGCTATTATATGTGAAGGACTATATGTGATGCCATTATATGTGAAGGACTATATGTGATGCCATTATATGTGCAGAGCTATATGTGATACCATTATATGTGAAGGACTATATGTGATGCCATTATATGTGAAGGACTATATGTGATGCCATTATATGTGAAGGACTATATGTGATGCCATTATATGTGCAGAGCTATATGTGATGCCATTATATGTGAAGGACTATATGTGATGCCATTATATGTGCAGGACTATATGTGATGCTATTATATGTGCAGAGCTATATGTGATACCATTATATGTGCAGGACTATATGTGATACCATTATATGTGCAGGACTATATGTGATGCTATTATATGTGCAGAGCTATATGTGATGCCATTATATGTTAAGGACTATATGTGAGGCCATTATATGTGAAGGACTATATGTGATGCCATTATATGTGCAGAGCTATATGTGATGCTATTGTATGTGCAGGACTATATGTGATACCATTATATGTGCAGGACTATATGTGATGCCATTATATGTGCAGGGCTATATGTGATACCATTATATGTGCAGGACTATATGTGATACCATTATATGTGCAGGACTATATGTGATGCCATTATATGTGAAGGACTATATGTGATGCCATTATATGTGCAGAGCTATATGTGATGCCATTATATGTGAAGGACTATATGTGATGCCATTATATGTGAAGGACTATTTGTGATGCCATTATATGTGCAGAGCTATATGTGATACCATTATATGTGCAGAGCTATATGTGATGCCATTATATGTGCAGGGCTATATGTGATGCCATTATATGTGCAGGACTGTATGTGATACCATTATTTGTGCAGAGCTATATGTGATGCCATTATATGTGCAGAGCTATATGTGATGCCATTATATGTGAAGGACTATATGTGATGCCATTATATGTGCAGGACTATATGTGATGCCATTAATATGTGAAGGGCTATATGTGAAGCCATTATATGTGCAGAGCTATATGTGATGCCATTATATGTGCAGGACTATATGTGATGCCATTATATGTGAAGGACTATATGTGATGCCATTATATGTGAAGGACTATATGTGATGCCATTATATGTGCAGAGCTATATGTGATACCATTATATGTGAAGGACTATATGTGATGCCATTATATGTGAAGGACTATATGTGATGCCATTATATGTGCAGAGCTATATGTGATGCCATTATATGTGAAGGACTATATGTGATGCCATTATATGTGAAGGACTATATGTGATGCCATTATATGTGCAGAGCTATATGTGATACCATTATATGTGAAGGACTATATGTGATGCCATTATATGTGAAGGACTATATGTGATGCCATTATATGTGAAGGACTATATGTGATGCCATTATATGTGCAGAGCTATATGTGATGCCATTATATGTGAAGGACTATATGTGATGCCATTATATGTGCAGAGCTATATGTGATGCCATTGTATGTGCAGAGCTATATGTGATACCATTATATATGCAGGACTATATGTGATACCATTATATGTGCAGGGCTATATGTGATGCCATTATATGTGCAGGACTGTATGTGATACCATTATTTGTGCAGAGCTATATGTGATACCATTATATGTGCAGAGCTATATGTGATGCTATTGTATGCGCAGAGCTATATGTGATACCATTATATGTGCAGGACTATATGTGATACCATTATATGTGAAGGACTATATGTGATGCCATTATATGTGCAGAGCTATATGTGATGCCATTATATGTGAAGGACTATATGTGATGCCATTATATGTGAAGGACTATATGTGATGCCATTATATGTGCAGAGCTATATGTGATGCCATTATATGTGAAGGACTATATGTGATGCCATTATATGTGAAGGACTATATGTGATGCCATTATATGTGCAGAGCTATATGTGATGCCATTATATGTGAAGGACTATATGTGATGCCATTATATGTGCAGGACTATATGTGATGCCATTAATATGTGAAGGACTATATGTGATGCCATTATATGTGCAGGACTATATGTGATGCCATTATATGTGAAGGACTATATGTGATGCCATTATATGTGCAGAGCTATATGTGATACCATTATATGTGAAGGACTATATGTGATGCCATTATATGTGAAGGACTATATGTGATGCCATTATATGTGCAGAGCTATATGTGATGCCATTATATGTGAAGGACTATATGTGATGCCATTATATGTGAAGGACTATATGTGATGCCATTATATGTGCAGAGCTATATGTGATGCCATTATATGTGAAGGACTATATGTGATGCCATTATATGTGAAGGACTATATGTGATGCCATTATATGTGAAGGACTATATGTGATGCCATTATATGTGCAGAGCTATATGTGATGCCATTATATGTGAAGGACTATATGTGATGCCATTATATGTGCAGAGCTATATGTGATGCTATTGTATGTGCAGAGCTATATGTGATACCATTATATGTGCAGGACTATATGTGATACCATTATATGTGCAGAGCTATATGTGATGCCATTATATGTGAAGGACTATATGTGATGCCATTATATGTGCAGAGCTATATGTGATGCCATTATATGTGAAGGACTATATGTGATGCCATTATATGTGCAGAGCTATATGTGATGCCATTGTATGTGCAGAGCTATATGTGATACCATTATATATGCAGGACTATATGTGATACCATTATATGTGCAGGGCTATATGTGATGCCATTATATGTGCAGGACTGTATGTGATACCATTATTTGTGCAGAGCTATATGTGATACCATTATATGTGCAGAGCTATATGTGATGCTATTGTATGCGCAGAGCTATATGTGATACCATTATATGTGCAGGACTATATGTGATACCATTATATGTGAAGGACTATATGTGATGCCATTATATGTGCAGAGCTATATGTGATGCCATTATATGTGAAGGACTATATGTGATGCCATTATATGTGAAGGACTATATGTGATGCCATTATATGTGCAGAGCTATATGTGATGCCATTATATGTGA
Source organism: Dendrobates tinctorius (assembly GCF_039654945.1). Classification (NCBI taxonomy): domain Eukaryota; kingdom Metazoa; phylum Chordata; class Amphibia; order Anura; family Dendrobatidae; genus Dendrobates; species Dendrobates tinctorius. The sequence continues at coordinate 34,574,413 of NW_027361684.1, forward strand.
AGGACTATATGTGATGCCATTATATGTGAAGGACTATATGTGATGCCATTATATGTGCAGAGCTATATGTGATGCCATTATATGTGAAGGACTATATGTGATGCCATTATATGTGCAGGACTATATGTGATGCCATTAATATGTGAAGGACTATATGTGATGCCATTATATGTGCAGGACTATATGTGATGCCATTATATGTGAAGGACTATATGTGATGCCATTATATGTGAAGGACTATATGTGATGCCATTATATGTGCAGAGCTATATGTGATACCATTATATGTGAAGGACTATATGTGATGCCATTATATGTGAAGGACTATATGTGATGCCATTATATGTGCAGAGCTATATGTGATGCCATTATATGTGAAGGACTATATGTGATGCCATTATATGTGAAGGACTATATGTGATGCCATTATATGTGCAGAGCTATATGTGATGCCATTATATGTGAAGGACTATATGTGATGCCATTATATGTGAAGGACTATATGTGATGCCATTATATGTGAAGGACTATATGTGATGCCATTATATGTGCAGAGCTATATGTGATGCCATTATATGTGAAGGACTATATGTGATGCCATTATATGTGCAGAGCTATATGTGATGCTATTGTATGTGCAGAGCTATATGTGATACCATTATATGTGCAGGACTATATGTGATACCATTATATGTGCAGAGCTATATGTGATGCCATTATATGTGAAGGACTATATGTGATGCCATTATATGTGCAGAGCTATATGTGATACCATTATATGTGAAGGACTATTTGTGATGCCATTATATGTGAAGGACTATATGTGATGCCATTATATGTGAAGGACTATATGTGATGCCATTATATGTGAAGGACTATATGTGATGCCATTATATGTGCAGAGCTATATGTGATGCTATTATATGTGCTGGACTATATGTGATACCATTATATGTGCAGGACTATATGTGATGCCATTATATGTGCAGAGCTATATGTGATGCCATTATATGTGAAGGACTATATGTGATGCCATTATATGTGAAGGACTATATGTGATGCCATTATATGTGCAGAGCTATATGTGATGCCATTATATGTGAAGGACTATATGTGATGCCATTATATGTGCAGAGCTATATGTGATGCTATTATATGTGCAGGACTATATGTGATACCATTATATGTGCAGGACTATATGTGATGCCATTATATGTGCAGAGCTATATGTGATGCCATTATATGTGAAGGACTATATGTGATGCCATTATATGTGCAGAGCTATATGTGATGCCATTATATGTGAAGGACTATATGTGATGCCATTATATGTGCAGAGCTATATGTGATGCTATTATATGTGCAGGACTATACGTGATACCATTATATGTGCAGGACTATATGTGATGCTATTATATGTGCAGAGCTATATGTGATGCCATTATATGTGCAGGACTATATGTGATACCATTATATGTGCAGGACTATATGTGATGCTATTATATGTGCAGAGCTATATGTGATGCCATTATATGTTAAGGACTATATGTGATGCCATTATATGTGAAGGACTATATGTGATGCCATTATATGTGAAGGACTATATGTGATGCCATTATATGTGCAGAGCTATATGTGATGCTATTGTATGTGCAGAGCTATATGTGATACCATTATATGTGCAGGACTATATGTGATGCCATTATATGTGCAGAGCTATATGTGATGCCATTATATGTGAAGGACTATATGTGATGCCATTATATGTGCAGAGCTATATGTGATGCTATTGTATGTGCAGAGCTATATGTGATACCATTATATGTGCAGGACTATATGTGATGCCATTATATGTGCAGAGCTATATGTGATGCCATTATATGTGAAGGACTATATGTGATGCCATTATATGTGAAGGACTATATGTGATGCCATTATATGTGCAGAGCTACATGTGATGCCATTATATGTGAAGGACTATATGTGATGCCATTATATGTGAAGGACTATATGTGATGCCATTATATGTGAAGGACTGTATGTGATGCCATTATATGTGCAAAGCTATATGTGATACCATTATATGTGAAGGACTATATGTGATGCCATTATATGTGAAGGACTATATGTGATGCCTTTATATGTGAAGGACTATATGTGATGCCATTATATGTGCAGAGCTATATGTGATACCATTATATGTGAAGGACTATATGTGATGCCATTATATGTGAAGGACTATATGTGATGCCATTATATGTGAAGGACTATATGTGATGCCATTATATGTGCAGAGCTATATGTGATACCATTATATGTGAAGGACTATATGTGATGCCATTATATGTGAAGGACTATATGTGATGCCTTTATATGTGAAGGACTATATGTGATGCCATTATATGTGCAGAGCTATATGTGATACCATTATATGTGAAGGACTATATGTGATGCCATTATATGTGAAGGACTATATGTGATGCCATTATATGTGAAGGACTATATGTGATGCCATTATATGTGAAGGACTGTATGTGATGCCATTATATGTGAAGGACTATATGTGATGCCTTTATATGTGAAGGACTATATGTGATGCCATTATATGTGCAGAGCTACATGTGATGCCATTATATGTGAAGGACTATATGTGATACCATTATATGTGAAGGACTATATGTGATGCCATTATATGTGAAGGACTGTATGTGATGCCATTATATGTGCAAAGCTATATGTGATACCATTATATGTGAAGGACTATATGTGATGCCATTATATGTGAAGGACTATATGTGATGCCTTTATATGTGAAGGACTATATGTGATGCCATTATATGTGCAGAGCTATATGTGATACCATTATATGTGAAGGACTATATGTGATGCCATTATATGTGAAGGACTATATGTGATGCCATTATATGTGAAGGACTATATGTGATGCCATTATATGTGCAGAGCTATATGTGATGCCATTATATGTGAAGGACTATATGTGATGCCATTATATGTGCAGGACTATATGTGATGCTATTATATGTGCAGAGCTATATGTGATACCATAATATGTGCAGGACTATATGTGATACCATTATATGTGCAGAGCTATATGTGATACCATTATATGTGCAGGGCTATATGTGATACCATTACATGTGCAGGACTATATGTGATACCATTATATGTGCAGGACTATATGTGATGCTATTATATGTGCAGAGCTATATGTGATGCCATTATATGTTAAGGACTATATGTGATGCCATTATATGTGAAGGACTATATGTGATGCCATTATATGTGAAGGACTATATGTGATGCCATTATATGTGAAGGACTATATGTGATGCCATTATATGTGCAGAGCTATATGTGATGCCATTATATGTGAAGGACTATATGTGATGCCATTATATGTGAAGGACTATATGTGATGCCATTATATGTGCAGAGCTATATGTGATGCCATTATATGTGAAGGACTATATGTGATGCCATTATATGTGAAGGACTATTTGTGATGCCATTATATGTGCAGAGCTATATGTGATACCATTATATGTGCAGAGCTATATGTGATGCCATTATATGTGCAGGGCTATATGTGATGCCATTATATGTGCAGGACTGTATGTGAAACCATTATTTGTGCAGAGCTATATGTGATACCTTTATGTGTGCAGAGCTATATGTGATGCTATTGTATGTGCAGAGCTATATGTGATACCATTATATGTGCAGGACTATATGTGATACCATTATATGTGAAGGACTATATGTGATGCCATTATATGTACAGAGCTATATGTGATGCCATTATATGTGAAGGACTATATGTGATGCCATTATATGTGAAGGACTATATGTGATGCCATTATATGTGCAGAGCTATATGTGATGCCATTATATGTGAAGGACTATATGTGATGCCATTATATGTGAAGGACTATATGTGATGCCATTATATGTGCAGAGCTATATGTGATGCCATTATATGTGAAGGACTATATGTGATGCCATTATATGTGCAGGACTATATGTGATGCCATTAATATGTGAAGGACTATATGTGATGCCATTATATGTGCAGAGCTATATGTGATGCCATTATATGTGAAGGACTATATGTGATGCCATTATATGTGCAGGACTATATGTGATGCCATTATATGTGCAGAGCTATATGTGATGCCATTATATGTGCAGGACTATATGTGATGCCATTAATATGTGAAGGACTATATGTGATGCCATTATATGTGCAGAGCTATATGTGATGCCATTATATGTGCAGGACTATATGTGATGCCATTATATGTGAAGGACTATATGTGATGCCATTATATGTGAAGGACTATATGTGATGCCATTATATGTGCAGAGCTATATGTGATACCATTATATGTGAAGGACTATATGTGATGCCATTATATGTGAAGGACTATATGTGATGCCATTATATGTGCAGAGCTATATGTGATGCCATTATATGTGAAGGACTATATGTGATGCCATTATATGTGCAGAGCTATATGTGATACCATTATATGTGAAGGACTATATGTGATGCCATTATATGTGAAGGACTATATGTGATGCCATTATATGTGAAGGACTATATGTGATGCCATTATATGTGCAGAGCTATATGTGATGCCATTATATGTGAAGGACTATATGTGATGCCATTATATGTGCAGAGCTATATGTGATGCTATTGTATGTGCAGAGCTATATGTGATACCATTATATGTGCAGGACTATATGTGATACCATTATATGTGCAGAGCTATATGTGATGCCATTATATGTGCAGAGCTATATGTGATGCCATTATATGTGAAGGACTATATGTGATGCCATTATATGTGAAGGACTATATGTGATGCCATTATATGTGAAGGACTATATGTGATACCATTATATGTGCAGGACTATATGTGATACCATTATATGTGCAGAGCTATATGTGATGCCATTATATGTGCAGAGCTATATGTGATACCATTATATGTGAAGGACTATATGTGATGCCATTATATGTGAAGGACTATATGTGATGCCATTATATGTGAAGGACTATATGTGATGCCATTATATGTGAAGGACTATATGTGATGCCATTATATGTGCAGAGCTATATGTGATGCCATTATATGTGAAGGACTATATGTGATGCCATTATATGTGCAGAGCTATATGTGATGCCATTATATGTGCAGAGCTATATGTGATGCTATTGTATGTGCAGAGCTATATGTGATACCATTATATGTGCAGGACTATATGTGATGCCATTATATGTGCAGAGCTATATGTGATGCCATTATATGTGAAGGACTATATGTGATGCCATTATATGTGAAGGACTATATGTGATGCCATTATATGTGCAGAGCTATATGTGATGCCATTATATGTGAAGGACTATATGTGATGCCATTATACGTGCAGAGCTATATGTGATACCATTATATGTGAAGAACTATATGTGATGCCATTATATGTGAAGGACTATATGTGATGCCATTATATGTGAAGGACTATATGTGATGCCATTATATGTGCAGAGCTATATGTGATGCCATTATATGTGCAGAGCTATATGTGATGCCATTATATGTGCAGAGCTATATGTGATGCCATTATATGTGAAGGACTATATGTGATGCCATTATATGTGCAGAGCTATATGTGATGCTATTGTATGTGCAGAGCTATATGTGATACCATTATATGTGCAGGACTATATGTGATACCATTATATGTGCAGAGCTATATGTGATACCATTATATGTGCAGGACTATATGTGATACCATTATATGTGCAGGACTATATGTGATACCATTATATGTGCAGAGCTATATGTGATGCTATTATATGTGCAGAGCTATATGTGATGCCATTATATGTGAAGGACTATATGTGATGCCATTATATGTGCAGAGCTATATGTGATACCATTATATGTGCAGAGCTATATGTGATGCTATTATATGTGCAGAGCTATATGTGATGCCATTATATGTGAAGGACTATATGTGATGCCATTATATGTGCAGAGCTATATGTGATACCATTATATGTGCAGAGCTATATGTGATGCCATTATATGTGCAGCTATATGTGATACCATTATATGTGCAGGACTATATGTGATACCATTATATGTGGTGGGCTATATGTGATGCCATTATTTGTGCTGGGCTATATGTGATGCCATTATATGTGCAGGGCTATATTTGATACCATTATATGTGCAGGACTATTAGGACTTTTGGTCTGGGCCCCATGACTTCTATGTACACCCCTGGTGGCCACCTAATTAGCTCCAGACCAGCAGTCGGCCACATTGAGTTGTTGTTCCTGCCCTAATCTGCAGCAATCTGGGTCAACCCAGGGACAAATTTAATACATTTAAAGAGGTGTTCACTACTTTAACATTGACCTATCTGTAGAATAGGTGACCAAGGTCTGATCTGTATGGGTGCGATACCTGACGCCATCGCAGATCAGCTGCTCTCGGTGCCGGCGGTAACTGTTCAGTTATGGCACAGCTTCACCTACTGTTCAGTGGCCAGGTACTGCACATTCATCACCTATTCTAATAAAGAGGCGGATTGCAGAGCCCGGTAGCGGCCACTAAACATTGGACTGAGCGGTGCTGTGCAGTTCTGTAACTGAGCAGCTCCGTCCGGCACTGAGAACAGTTGACTTACGTTGGTGCCAAGTGTCGCACTAACACCGATAAGTAGAGTTGAGCGAAACGGGTCGAAAAAATTCAAAAGTCGCCGACTTTTGGCAAAGTCGGGTTTCATGAAACGAAACCCGACCCTAGGATGAGGTCGGCCACGAGGTCGGCGACTTACGCACCAAGGTCGCGTTTCAAAAGTTTGTTTTACGCTCTTTTTCAGCCAATCAGGATCCACGGACACTGTGGGCAACGTGATGACCTAGGCACGGGTCACCACCATCTTTCAGAAGGGCATGCAAGTGATTGGCTTGCTTTGGTGGGCGTCACAGGGGGTATAAAAGGGCGTGCACGCCGACCGCCATCTTACTTCTGCCGATCTTAGTATAGGGAGAGGTTGCTGCTGATTCTGTAGGGAGAGCGTTAGGCAGGGAAGAAGACAAAAAAACTGCTTCTGCTGCTAGCGATTTGGCCTGCACAACACACAAGTCACTGTGTGTGCAGTGCAAGGGGAGGCTATATTGTGGTGTATCAGTGGTGTTGGTTGTTGGGCTGCCTTTTAAGGCTTCCTGACACGCTGGCATTGCTGTTTACCCACTGCTCCGCAAACTGCTTTTTTAAAAGCAATCCAATCTCCCTTATCCTCTAGTCACTTTTGTCACAGCTGTGCCATCGAGCGTGTCACATAGCGCTCAGATATCAGTGGGCCTCACACAATCCACAAGTGTCCAGTGTCCAAAAGTGTACGCAGAGATTCAAAATCTCCATTATCCTCTCGTCACTTTGGTCACAGGCAGCTGTGCCATCGAGCGTGTCACATAGCGCTCAGATATCAATGGGCCTCACACAATCCACAAGTGTCCAGTGTCCAAAAGTGTACGCAGAGATTCAAAATCTCCATTATCCTCTCGTCACTTTGGTCACAGGCAGCTGTGCCATCGAGCGTGTCACATAGCGCTCAGATATCAGTGGGCCTAACACAATCCACAAGTGTCCAGTGTCCAAAAGTGTACGCAGAGATTCAAAATCTCCATTATCCTCTCGTCACTTTGGTCACAGGCAGCTGTGCCATTGAGCGTGTCACATAGCGTTCAGATATCAGTGGGCCTCACACAATCCACAAGTGTCCAGTGTCCAAAAGTGTACGCAGAGATTCAAAATCTCCATTATCCTCTCGTCACTTTGGTCACAGGCAGCTGTGCCATCGAGCGTGTCACATAGCGCTCAGATATCAGTGGGCCTCACACAATCTACAAGTGTCCAGTGTCCAAAAGTGTACGCAGAGATTCAAAATCTCCATTATCCTCTCGTCACTTTGGTCACAGGCAGCTGTGCCACCGAGCGTGTCACATAGCGCTCAGATATCAGTGGGCCTCACACAATCCACAAGTGTCCAGTGTCCAAAAGTGTACGCAGAGATTCAAAATCTCCATTATCCTCTCGTCACTTTGGTCACAGGCAGCTGTGCCATCGAGCGTGTCACATAGCGCTCAGATATCAGTGGGCCTCACACAATCCACAAGTGTCCAGTGTCCAAAAGTGTACGCAGAGATTCAAAATCTCCATTATCCTCTCATCACTTTGGTCACAGGCAGCTGTGCCATCGAGCGTGTCACATAGCGCTCAGATATCAGTGGGCCTAACACAATCCACAAGTGTCCAGTGTCCAAAAGTGTACGCAGAGATTCAAAATCTCCATTATCCTCTCGTCACTTTGGTCACAGGCAGCTGTGCCATCGAGCGTGTCACATAGCGCTCAGATATCAGTGGGCCTCACACAATCCACAAGTGTCCAGTGTCCAAAAGTGTACGCAGAGATTCAAAATCTCCATTATCCTCTCGTCACTTTGGTCACAGGCAGCTGTGCCATCGAGCGTGTCACATAGCGCTCAGATATCAGTGGGCCTAACACAATCCACAAGTGTACAGTGTCCAAAAGTGTACGCAGAGATTCAAAATCTCCATTATCCTCTCGTCACTTTGGTCACAGGCAGCTGTGCCATCGAGCGTGTCACATAGCGCTCAGATATCAGTGGGCCTCACACAATCCACAAGTGTCCAGTGTCCAAAAGTGTACGCAGAGATTCAAAATCTCCATTATCCTCTCGTCACTTTGGTCACAGGCAGCTGTGCCATCGAGCGTGTCACATAGCGCTCAGATATCAGTGGGCCTCACACAATCCACAAGTGTCCAGTGTCCAAAAGTGTACGCAGAGATTCAAAATCTCCATTATCCTCTCGTCACTTTGGTCACAGGCAGCTGTGCCATCGAGCGTGTCACATAGCGCTCAGATATCAGTGGGCCTAACACAATCCACAAGTGTCCAGTGTCCAAAAGTGTACGCAGAGATTCAAAATCTCCATTATCCTCTCGTCACTTTGGTCACAGGCAGCTGTGCCATCGAGCGTGTCACATAGCGCTCAAATATCAGTGGGCCTCACACAATCCACAAGTGTCCAGTGTCCAAAAGTGTACGCAGAGATTCAAAATCTCCATTATCCTCTCGTCACTTTGGTCACAGGCAGCTGTGCCATCGAGCGTGTCACATAGCGCTCAGATATCAGTGGGCCTCACACAATCTACAAGTGTCCAGTGTCCAAAAGTGTACGCAGAGATTCAAAATCTCCATTATCCTTTCGTCACTTTGGTCACAGGCAGCTGTGCCATCGAGCATGTCACATAGCGCTCAGATATCAGTGGGCCTCACACAATCCACAAGTGTCCAGTGTCCAAAACTGTACGCAGAGATTCAAAATCTCCATTATCCTCTCGTCACTTTGGTCACAGGCAGCTGTGCCATCGAGCGTGTCACATAGCGCTCAGATATCAGTGGGCCTCACACAATCCACAAGTGTCCAGTGTCCAAAAGTGTACGCAGAGATTCAAAATCTCCATTATCCTCTCGTCACTTTGGTCACAGGCAGCTGTGCCATCGAGCGTGTCACATAGCGCTCAGATATCAGTGGGCCTAACACAATCCACAAGTGTCCAGTGTCCAAAAGTGTACGCAGAGATTCAAAATCTCCATTATCCTCTCGTCACTTTGGTCACAGGCAGCTGTGCCATCGAGCGTGTCACATAGCGCTCAGATATCAGTGGGCCTAACACAATCCACAAGTGTCCAGTGTCCAAAAGTGTACGCAGAGATTCAAAATCTCCATTATCCTCTCGTCACTTTGGTCACAGGCAGCTGTTCCATCGAGCGTGTCACATAGCGCTCAGATATCAGTGGGCCTCACACAATCCACAAGTGTCCAGTGTCCAAAAGTGTACGCAGAGATTCAAAATCTCCATTATCCTCTCGTCACTTTGGTCACAGGCAGCTGTGCCATCGAGCGTGTCACATAGCGCTCAGATATCAGTGGGCCTCACACAATCCACAAGTGTCCAGTGTCCAAAAGTGTACGCAGAGATTCAAAATCTCCATTATCCTCTCGTCACTTTGGTCACAGGCAGCTGTGCCATCGAGCGTGTCACATAGCGCTCAGATATCAGTGGGCCTCACACAATCCACAAGTGTCCAGTGTCCAAAAGTGTACGCAGAGATTCAAAATCTCCATTATCCTCTCGTCACTTTGGTCACAGGCAGCTGTGCCATCGAGCGTGTCACATAGCGCTCAGATATCAGTGGGCCTAACACAATCCACAAGTGTCCAGTGTCCAAAAGTGTACGCAGAGATTCAAAATCTCCATTATCCTCTCGTCACTTTGGTCACAGGCAGCTGTGCCATCGAGCGTGTCACATAGCGCTCAAATATCAGTGGGCCTCACACAATCCACAAGTGTCCAGTGTCCAAAAGTGTACGCAGAGATTCAAAATCTCCATTATCCTCTCGTCACTTTGGTCACAGGCAGCTGTGCCATCGAGCGTGTCACATAGCGCTCAGATATCAGTGGGCCTCACACAATCTACAAGTGTCCAGTGTCCAAAAGTGTACGCAGAGATTCAAAATCTCCATTATCCTTTCGTCACTTTGGTCACAGGCAGCTGTGCCATCGAGCATGTCACATAGCGCTCAGATATCAGTGGGCCTCACACAATCCACAAGTGTCCAGTGTCCAAAACTGTACGCAGAGATTCAAAATCTCCATTATCCTCTCGTCACTTTGGTCACAGGCAGCTGTGCCATCGAGCGTGTCACATAGCGCTCAGATATCAGTGGGCCTCACACAATCCACAAGTGTCCAGTGTCCAAAAGTGTACGCAGAGATTCAAAATCTCCATTATCCTCTCGTCACTTTGGTCACAGGCAGCTGTGCCATCGAGCGTGTCACATAGCGCTCAGATATCAGTGGGCCTAACACAATCCACAAGTGTCCAGTGTCCAAAAGTGTACGCAGAGATTCAAAATCTCCATTATCCTCTCGTCACTTTGGTCACAGGCCGCTGTGCCATCGAGCGTGTCACATAGCGCTCAGATATCAGTGGGCCTAACACAATCCACAAGTGTCCAGTGTCCAAAAGTGTACGCAGAGATTCAAAATCTCCATTATCCTCTCGTCACTTTGGTCACAGGCAGCTGTTCCATCGAGCGTGTCACATAGCGCTCAGATATCAGTGGGCCTCACACAATCCACAAGTGTCCAGTGTCCAAAAGTGTACGCAGAGATTCAAAATCTCCATTATCCTCTCGTCACTTTGGTCACAGGCAGCTGTGCCATCGAGCGTGTCACATAGCGCTCAGATATCAGTGGGCCTCACACAATCCACAAGTGTCCAGTGTCCAAAAGTGTACGCAGAGATTCAAAATCTCCATTATCCTCTCGTCACTTTGGTCACAGGCAGCTGTGCCATCGAGCGTGTCACATAGCGCTCAGATATCAGTGGGCCTAACACAATCCACAAGTGTCCAGTGTCCAAAAGTGTACGCAGAGATTCAAAATCTCCATTATCCTCTCGTCACTTTGGTCACAGGCAGCTGTGCCATCGAGCGTGTCACATAGCGCTCAGATATCAGTGGGCCTCACACAATCCACAAGTGTCCAGTGTCCAAAAGTGTACGCAGAGATTCAAAATCTCCATTATCCTCTCGTCACTTTGGTCACAGGCAGCTGTGCCATCGAGCGTGTCACATAGCGCTCAGATATCAGTGGGCCTCACACAATCTACAAGTGTCCAGTGTCCAAAAGTGTACGCAGAGATTCAAAATCTCCATTATCCTCTCGTCAATTTGGTCACAGGCAGCTGTGCCATCGAGCGTGTCACATAGCGCTCAGATATCAGTGGGCCTCACACAATCCACAAGTGTCCAGTGTCCAAAAGTGTACGCAGAGATTCAAAATCTCCATTATCCTCTCGTCACTTTGGTCACAGGCAGCTGTGCCATCGAGCGTGTCACATAGCGCTCAGATATCAGTGGGCCTCACACAATCCACAAGTGTCCAGTGTCCAAAAGTGTACGCAGAGATTCAAAATCTCCATTATCCTCTCGTCACTTTGGTCACAGGCAGCTGTGCCATCGAGCGTGTCACATAGCGCTCAGATATCAGTGGGCCTCACACAATCCACAAGTGTCCAGTGTCCAAAAGTGTACGCAGAGATTCAAAATCTCCATTATCCTCTCGTCACTTTGGTCACAGGCAGCTGTGCCATCGAGCGTGTCACATAGCGCTCAGATATCAGTGGGCCTAACACAATCCACAAGTGTCCAGTGTCCAAAAGTGTACGCAGAGATTCAAAATCTCCATTATCCTCTCGTCACTTTGGTCACAGGCAGCTGTGCCATCGAGCGTGTCACATAGCGCTCAGATATCAGTGGGCCTCACACAATCCACAAGTGTCCAGTTTCCAAAAGTGTACGCAGAGATTCAAAATCTCCATTATCCTCTCGTCACTTTGGTCACAGGCAGCTGTGCCATCGAGCGTGTCACATAGCGCTCAAATATCAGTGGGCCTCACACAATCCACAAGTGTCCAGTGTCCAAAAGTGTACGCAGAGATTCAAAATCTCCATTATCCTCTCGTCACTTTGGTCACAGGCAGCTGTGCCATCGAGCGTGTCACATAGCGCTCAGATATCAGTGGGCCTCACACAATCCACAAGTGTCCAGTGTCCAAAAGTGTACGCAGAGATTCAAAATCTCCATTATCCTCTCGTCACTTTGGTCACAGGCAGCTGTGCCATCGAGCGTGTCACATAGCGCTCAGATATCAGTGGGCCTCACACAATCTACAAGTGTCCAGTGTCCAAAAGTGTACGCAGAGATTCAAAATCTCCATTATCCTCTCGTCACTTTGGTCACAGGCAGCTGTGCCATCGAGCGTGTCACATAGCGCTCAGATATCAGTGGGCCTCACACAATCCACAAGTGTCCAGTGTCCAAAAGTGTACGCAGAGATTCAAAATCTCCATTATCCTCTCGTCACTTTGGTCACAGGCAGCTGTGCCATCGAGCGTGTCACATAGCGCTCAGATATCAGTGGGCCTCACACAATCCACAAGTGTCCAGTGTCCAAAAGTGTACGCAGAGATTCAAAATCTCCATTATCCTCTCGTCACTTTGGTCACAGGCAGCTGTGCCATCGAGCGTGTCACATAGCGCTCAGATATCAGTGGGCCTAACACAATCCACAAGTGTCCAGTGTCCAAAAGTGTACGCAGAGATTCAAAATCTCCATTATCCTCTCGTCACTTTGGTCACAGGCAGCTGTGCCATCGAGCGTGTCACATAGCGCTCAGATATCAGTGGGCCTCACACAATCCACAAGTGTCCAGTGTCCAAAAGTGTACGCAGAGATTCAAAATCTCCATTATCCTCTCGTCACTTTGGTCACAGGCAGCTGTGCCATCGAGCGTGTCACATAGCGCTCAGATATCAGTGGGCCTAACACAATCCACACGTGTCCAGTGTCCAAAAGTGTACGCAGAGATTCAAAATCTCCATTATCCTCTCGTCACTTTGGTCACAGGCAGCTGTGCCATCGAGCGTGTCACATAGCGCTCAGATATCAGTGGGCCTCACACAATCCACAAGTGTCCAGTGTCCAAAAGTGTACGCAGAGATTCAAAATCTCCATTATCCTCTCGTCACTTTGGTCACAGGCAGCTGTGCCATCGAGCGTGTCACATAGCGCTCAGATATCAGTGGGCCTCACACAATCCACAAGTGTCCAGTGTCCAAAAGTGTACGCAGAGATTCAAAATCTCCATTATCCTCTCGTCACTTTGGTCACAGGCAGCTGTGCCATCGAGCGTGTCACATAGCGCTCAGATATCAGTGGGCCTAACACAATCCACAAGTGTCCAGTGTCCAAAAGTGTACGCAGAGATTCAAAATCTCCATTATCCTCTCGTCACTTTGGTCACAGGCAGCTGTGCCATCGAGCGTGTCACATAGCGCTCAGATATCAGTGGGCCTCACACAATCCACAAGTGTCCAGTGTCCAAAAGTGTACGCAGAGATTCAAAATCTCCATTATCCTCTCGTCACTTTGGTCACAGGCAGCTGTGCCATCGAGCGTGTCACATAGCGCTCAGATATCAGTGGGCCTCACACAATCTACAAGTGTCCAGTGTCCAAAAGTGTACGCAGAGATTCAAAATCTCCATTATCCTTTCGTCACTTTGGTCACAGGCAGCTGTGCCATCGAGCGTGTCACATAGCGCTCAGATATCAGTGGGCCTCACACAATCCACAAGTGTCCAGTGTCCAAAAGTGTACACAGAGATTCAAAATCTCCATTATCCTCTCGTCACTTTGGTCACAGGCAGCTGTGCCATCGAGCGTGTCACATAGCGCTCAGATATCAGTGGGCCTCACACAATCCACAAGTGTCCAGTGTCCAAAAGTGTACGCAGAGATTCAAAATCTCCATTATCCTCTCGTCACTTTGGTCACAGGCAGCTGTGCCATCGAGCGTGTCACATAGCGCTCAGATATCAGTGGGCCTCACACAATCCACAAGTGTCCAGTGTCCAAAAGTGTACGCAGAGATTCAAAATCTCCATTATCCTCTCGTCACTTTGGTCACAGGCAGCTGTGCCATCGAGCGTGTCACATAGCGCTCAGATATCAGTGGGCCTCACACAATCCACAAGTGTCCAGTGTCCAAAAGTGTACGCAGAGATTCAAAATCTCCATTATCCTCTCGTCACTTTGGTCACAGGCAGCTGTGCCATCGAGCGTGTCACATAGCGCTCAGATATCAGTGGGCCTAACACAATCCACAAGTGTCCAGTGTCCAAAAGTGTACGCAGAGATTCAAAATCTCCATTATCCTCTCGTCACTTTGGTCACAGGCAGCTGTGCCATCGAGCGTGTCACATAGCGCTCAGATATCAGTGGGCCTCACACAATCCACAAGTGTCCAGTGTCCAAAAGTGTACGCAGAGATTCAAAATCTCCATTATCCTCTCGTCACTTTGGTCACAGGCAGCTGTGCCATCGAGCGTGTCACATAGCGCTCAGATATCAGTGGGCCTAACACAATCCACAAGTGTCCAGTGTCCAAAAGTGTACGCAGAGATTCAAAATCTCCATTATCCTCTCGTCACTTTGGTCACAGGCAGCTGTGCCATCGAGCGTGTCACATAGCGCTCAGATATCAGTGGGCCTCACACAATCCACAAGTGTCCAGTGTCCAAAAGTGTATGCAGAGATTCAAAATCTCCATTATCCTCTCGTCACTTTGGTCACAGGTAGCTGTGCCATCGAGCGTGTCACATAGCGCTCAGATATCAGTGGGCCTCACACAATCTACAAGTGTCCAGTGTCCAAAAGTGTACGCAGAGATTCAAAATCTCCATTATCCTCTCATCACTTTGGTCACAGGCAGCTGTGCCATCGAGCGTGTCACATAGCGCTCAGATATCAGTGGGCCTCACACAATCCACAAGTGTCCAGTGTCCAAAAGTGTACGCAGAGATTCAAAATCTCCATTATCCTCTCGTCACTTTGGTCACAGGCAGCTGTGCCATCGAGCGTGTCACATAGCGCTCAGATATCAGTGGGCCTCACACAATCCACAAGTGTCCAGTGTCCAAAAGTGTACGCAGAGATTCAAAATCTCCATTATCCTCTCGTCACTTTGGTCACAGGCAGCTGTGCCATCGAGCGTGTCACATAGCGCTCAGATATAAGTGGGCCTAACACAATCCACAAGTGTCCAGTGTCCAAAAGTGTACGCAGAGATTCAAAATCTCCATTATCCTCTCGTCACTTTGGTCACAGGCAGCTGTGCCATCGAGCGTGTCACATAGCGCTCAGATATCAGTGGGCCTCACACAATCCAAAAGTGTCCACTGTCCACAAGTGTGTGCAGAAATTCTAAATCTCCCCTGTCCTATAGACACCTTGTACCTTGTTTTACATTACTATATAGTTTGTTGGACTTTGTCTACATTTCTACCAAAAATGAGGAAGGCTGGTGGAAGAGGCCGTGGAATTGGGCGGGGGTTGGCAGCTGGTAATGATGGTGTTGGTGGTGGATCTGATGGTAGTGGCAAGAGCAAAATAGGACCGAATGCAGGAGGTGCTGACCCTGCGTCATCGTCTGGCTACATAAGGCCTCGAACGCTGTTTTCTAGGAGTTGGCAAACCGCTTTTAAAGGCAGAGCATCAGGAAAAAGTTTTGTCTTACATTGCTGACTCAGCCTCCAGCTCTATCGCCTCCTCTTCTTCAGTTGTAAAAAGTAAAAGCACTGAGTCGTCATTGGAGGCTCATGTTCATGAACCACACCTTTCCTTGTGTCCTTCACCCCAACCAAGATTGAAGGATGACGCAGGCCATACTACTGATTACTCCATGGAGCTGTTTTCACATACCATGCCTGGATTATCAAGTCAAATGGTGAATTACCCAGGCCAAGATGAATCTGACATGGAGTGCACTGATGCACAGCCGCTGATGGATGATTCTGCTGGTACATTCACTCAGAGCACTACATTGTCCTCGCAGTGTACAGAGCCAGATTTTGACCCTGATGAGACTCAGGTGCCCCTTCCCGCACACTATACCACCATACACGGTGACACAGAGAAAGGTGCACATGACATAGAAGAGGAGGTGATGGATGACCCAGTTGTTGACCCAGATTGGCATCCATTGGGGGAAGAGGGTGCTGCTTCCAATAGCTCAGATGAGGAGCATCCACAGCAGACATCAACATCGCAACAGCTGTTATCTGGCAGGCCCGGAGCACTCCAAAGACAGGTTCCAAACATCAAAAGAGTTGCTGGACAGCTTGTCCAGAGGGTCAAAAGATCACAGCGTGCTAGGCCGCAAAATGTCTGCCAAAGTAGGAAGAGTGCAGTGTGGCACTTTTTTGAACAAAATCCTCATGATCAGGCCAAGGTTATCTGTAAGAAGTGCGCAAAGACCTTTAGCCGAGGGAAAAATCTGAAAAATTTGAATACCAGTTGCATGCTTAGACATTTAACCAGCATGCACTTGCAAGCGTGGACACAACACCAAACCTCAAGTGCCACATGTGCAACTGATCACAACGAAGGTAGTCAGCAACGCTACATTGTTTCCCCCACTGTAAGCCCACCGGTTAGCACAGCAGCAAATGTTGAGGTGTCGTTGCAAGGCCACAGCAGTCAGGGAATCCCACTGTTATATCAACGAAAGACTGATTCTAGGCCATCAGAAAGAACACCAACTCCATCACCATCATCAACCCTCTCTCAGTCCGCCCTGTCCACCGCTACTTCCACCATATGCAGCTCTCAAGTCCAGCTCACCCTCCCAGACACTATGAGTAGGTCAAGAAAGTACTCAGTCTCTCATCCGCGTACACTGGGTTTGAACGCCCACATTGCCAAACTAATCTCGTTTGAGATGATGCCCTTTCGGTTGGTGGAAAGCACAGCTTTCCGCGAACTCATGGCCTATGCAGTACCACGCTATGACCTACCCAGTCGCCACTTCTTCTCTCGCAAAGCCATCCCAGCCCTCCACCATCATGTGAAAGACCGCATTGTCCATGCACTCAAGCAGTCAGTGAGCGGAAAGGTGCACCTCACAACTGATGCATGGTCCAGTCGGCATGGCCAGGGCCGTTACGTGTCCATCACTGCGCACTGGGTTAATGTGGTGGATGCAGGGTCCACAGGGGACAGCGGTGGTGGGACAGTGCTGCCTAGCCCATGGTATAGGAAACAGTTGGCTGTAGGCGTTCGACCCTCCTCCTCCTCCTCCTCCAGAAGCGAAAGCTCGTCCACAGAGCGCAGTCGTACGAGCACTCCATCTGCAGCTGCCACTGTTGCACACGATGTGTCCCCCTATCGAGCAGCTAGTGGAAAGCGTCAGCAGGCTGTGTTGCAGATGATGTGTTTGGGCGACAGACACACCGCCGAGGTGCTGGCCGAGTACTTGAAGCGACAAACTGAGTCATGGCTGGGCAGTGTACATCTTGAGGCAGGCAAGGTAGTTAGTGATAACGGCCGTAATTTTGTGGCAGCCATAGCCCTTTCAAAACTCAGCCACATACCTTGCTTGGCTCACACCTTGAACCTGGTGGTGCAGTGCTTCCTCAAAAATTATCCGGAGTTAACAGCCCTGCTCCAGAAGGTGCGAAGACTGTGCGCGCACATCCGCCGGTCGCCTGTACACTCCGTTCGTATGCAGAAGCTGCAGCGATTGCTCCACCTTCCCAACCACCGCCTCATTATCGACATTGCAACAAGGTGGAACTCCACCCTGCACATGGTGGATCGGCTGTGCGAGCAGAGGCAGGCCATAATGCATTTGTGGGAGGATACACGGCCAGGCACTTTGAGAGCAGACATGGAGTTGACAGGCGTGCAGTGGTCGAAGCTGAAAGACCTTTGTAAAGTCCTTCAGTGTTTTGAGGAATGCACACGGCTGGTAAGCGCAGACGACGCCATCCTAAGCATGAGCATCCCACTTATGCGTCTGCTCATGCAAACTTTGACGCACCTTAAGGAGCAGGCGTCTGCAGCCAATGTTGATGAGGAGGAAGAAGAGGAGGGAATCCTTGATGACATTCAGCCATTGTCTGCTCAGGGACCTCTCCTGGACGAGGTGGAGGAAGAAGAGGAGGAGGAGGAGGATGATGGGGATGATTACTTAGGGGAGGAGGATGCATCTCGTGGGGCAAGTGAAAATGTTGGCGTGGCAAGGTCTGGTACAGGGTTTGTGCGTGACTGGAAGGATGTGGATTTGCCAGAAAGTGCTCCTCCACCCAGCACTCGCAGTGCATCATTGACACCGGGAACATTGGCCCACATGTCAGATTATGCCTTGCGGATCCTAAAAAGGGACCCCCGCATTGCCAAAATGATGAACGATGACGACTACTGGTTGGCCAGCATCCTGGATCCACGCTATAAAGGCAAATTACAAAACATCATGCCACAGGAGAACCTTGACCTAATATTGGCTAATAAACAAGCAACTCTGGTAAATCGGTTGCTTGAGGCATTCCCAGCACACAGCAGCAGTGATGGTTCTCACACGAGCCGTACGGGCCGGGGGCAGCTTGGCAGAGGTGTTCGTGGTGCACACAGCAGAAGTGGCGTTGGAGACAGGGGTTTCATGACAATGTTGTGGACTGATTTTTCAAATACCGCTCACACAACTGGTAATACTGCATCGATGGAAAGTGACAGGAGACAGCAGTTGTCAACTATGGTTACAAACTACTTTTCCTCCCATATCGATGTTCTCCCACACAGGTCATTCCCCTTTGACTATTGGGCCGCTAAACTGGACACCTGGCCTGAATTGGCCCAATATGCCTTACAGGAGCTCGCTTGCCCAGCTGCAAGTGTGCTATCGGAAAGAGTCTTCAGTGCAGCTGGATCAATCCTGACAGAAAAAAGGACCCGTCTGTCAACCCAAAATGTGGATGATCTAACCTTCATTAAAATGAACCACGCATGGGTTTCCAAGGATTTTGTCCCACCTTCCCCTGATGACACATAGGGTGACAGAAAAATGGCTTGCTTTGGTCCACCTCTTCCTGGTACTTCACCTATTTCGCCTTTTGCATCAGCTGAATGTCCAACATCAACATATGCCACTTTCTAAAACTCCCTAACTGTGCTGCCTCCCCCCCATGGCCGGGGTCACCACCTAGCGCACAACACCGTGCGAGTGCCGTTGCCCTGGACAGGTGGGTAGGCCGACTCTTGGGCGCGGGCACTGGCACAGGGTCCCTCATAGTGCAATCAAGTGTCTCTGACGGTGGTGGTGCACACCCGCCGTCAGACACACCGCTGTACTATGAGGGGCCCAGTGCCAGTACCGACGCCCAAGAGTGGGCCCCCCTTGCTTGGGCAGGGCCCCAGCATTTGCAATCTTTTCCTCTCCCTGCTCCTCCGCTGTGTAATCTGGGCCGTCAAATCCATACTGTGCCTGACACCGTCTGAGCCTGCCTCCTGAGACATATATTTTGAATGTGTACGCTATCCATACATGTTATCCGGGGATACGGTACCCTTTCTAACCTTTGTGCAATGACGTGCAATCCATACTGGGCCTAACAACGTCTGAGCCTGCCTCATGCTGTATAGACATATATTTTGAATGTGTACGCTATCCATACATGTTATCCAGGGATACGGTACCCTTTCTAACCTTTGTGCAATGACGTGCAATCCATACTGGGCCTAACACCGTCTGAGCCTGCCTCATGCTGTATAGACATATATTTTGAATGTGTACGCTATCCATACATGTTATCCGGGGATACGGTACCCTTTCTAACCTTTGTGCAATGACGTGCAATCCATACTGGGCCTAACACCGTCTGAGCCTGCCTCATGCTGTATAGACATATATTTTGAATGTGTACGCTATCCATACATGTTATCCGGGGATACGGTACCCTTTCTAACCTTTGTGCAATGACGTGCAATCCATACTGGGCCTAACACCGTCTGAGCCTGCCTCATGCTGTATAGACATATATTTTGAATGTGTACGCTATCCATACATGTTATCCAGGGATACGGTACCCTTTCTAACCTTTGTGCAATCATGTGCAATCCATACTGGGCGTGAGAACGGCTGGCGAGCTGTTAAGCAAGCTACAGCACCTGTCCAGACAAGTACAGGGATTCCCTAGCGAGGAGACTTATTTGATTGTTTTCAATGTTGGGACAGCAATTTTTGGGGAGCACTATACTCTGGAGAATGATAGATGGGGCCCACCATACACTGGAACATTCCAAAGGTGGACATCAGACACTGGAGCAGCATTTACAGGGCCCATTATACACTAGAGCATTAGAAATGGGGCCCATTATGTTTGGAGCATTATTTGGGCCCATAAGACAGTGGAGCTTCATCCATGGGGACCAACATATACTGTAGCATTATGTGGAGCTCATCATATACTGTTTCAAACATTATATGGGACCAATGATTCTGTATGGAGAAATAGATGGGCCTCGTCATGAGATGTAAAAAGTGAGGTATTTTTCATTGTACTATACCGCTATTTATCTGCCGTACCGGAGCATGATGAGTTGTGGTATGTGTTAAAGGGGCGCTCTTTCGCCCAGGGCACATGAAAACCTGCAGCCAGCCCTCCCCCCCACAACTTTAGCCAAACAACACCCATTTTTCAGTGCGTAACTAGTATTATGAAGTTAATTAAGGTTGACAAGCTTAAGTAAGAAGAATTTATGCTTTTGGCATTCAAATGGGCACTGTTGGTGTGTTTCCTGTCCTCCTCTCACTGCCGACTTTTATTCCCCATTGACTTACATTGGGTTTCGTGTTTCGGGACGACCCCGACTTTTCCCTATAATCGGACGATCTTGCTCGACCCGACTTTTGGAAAAGTCGGGTTTCACGAAACGAAACGCGACCCTAAAAAAACAAAAGTCGCTCAACTCTACCGATAAGTATAGGTCATCAGTGTTAAAGTAGTGGACAACCCCTTTAAATATTCATGCTTCCATTCTCGGTTCCATCACTGGCTGATGGCTGACTCTTGGGGTTTATTATGAGAATTACATTTTCTCCCAGTCCTCCAGCCAGTTTTGGACCAGGAGCTTATTTGGCCAAGAATCTCTGATTTCTATAAGTGCTGGACAACCAGTCTCTATAAAAATCAGATCTTCTCGGCCAAATCAGCTCCTGGTGCAGGAATGGCTGGAGGACTGGCTGTTTTTAGTAGGGGAACAACCCCTTTAATTTTTTATGTGTTGATAACATTAAGGCTGTGTAGCCAAGTAAGCGTTTTCTTCACGTTTTTGAAGCGTTTTTCCCGGTAAAAACACTTCAAAATTGCATACAAGAAGCATCCCATTCATTTTAATGAATTCCGCACTTTTTGTGCACATTGATGCGTTATTTTACCGTGAAAAAACGCATTGCTGTAAAAAACGCAGCATGCTCATTAATTAAAAAAATCACAGGTGCAGAGGAGACAGAGAATCTACATTTTTCCATCTCCATTCTCTGTCCGCTTAGATCAGACTGTAATCCGATGTGTCACACGCACCCATAGACTTGTATGCTGCAATTTTTTTTCTTTTCAAAACAAAAACTGTCAGCGGGGTCCCGAGGCATAGGTGCAGTCATACAATGCCGTATCTCCCAACTTTTAAAGATAAGGAGGGACGTATGTTGTCATTTTTCACCTATTTAACTCCCTTAGTGTTCTCACCCACAAACTGTACGGAAAAGGCTGCATAGAGAAGATACACCCTATTTCAGGGGTCTCAAACTCAATTTACCCGGGGGCCGCTGGAGGTAGAATCTGGGTGAGGCTGGGCCACATCAGGTTTTCCACAAGAAAAGCTCTTACAAAAACATTCCAATGTTATCAAATGTTTTTATTTTTTCATCTTATTTTGTGTTAAAAAATAAAAATAAATTTACAAAATCATAAGAAAAAAATAAATCAATCAGTAAAAAATAAAAAAAATGAAAATAATAATAATACAGCATATATAGAAGACTGAAGAAACCACATATAGTTGCTGACTAAAGAAATGTAATTATTGTTATTCAGCAGTCTGTATTAACAGTTCTTTAACATTTAACTTTCTGAACATGAATGGAACATTGGACATAAACTGTTTTGAACATGGCTTCTTCTGCCTACATCTTGCTGCTAGAGATCTGGCAGCACTTACTCTCGCATAGCCGAGCCACATTTGACTTAAGGGAGGAAGCAGTTGAGACCCTCAGTAGGGCTTGAAGATGCTCATCAGTAAGTCTGGACCTGTACTTGGACTTATTGAAGTTCAAGGTAGAGAAGAGCTTTTTGCGCAAGTATGTGCTCCCAAAAAGACACATGGTCCGCTTGAACATTCGGGAAAGCTCAGGGAAGCTGGGGGGCAATTCTCTCCAAAATTGCCCGAGCTTGTCTGCTTTTCCACTCACCTCCCTGAACTTGGCTTTGAGTTCAGAGTTGCACTGCAGGTCAATGAGCTCCATTTGAAGCACAGGAGCGGCATCTTGCACATCAAAGGAGAAGGGGTCCGCAAAAATATGAAATGTGGCTCTGTGCGTCTTGAAGTCTGCAAATCTGTGATCAAATTCTTCCTGTAGCTTCAAAATGACATCCATATACTCCTCACCACTGAATGGTGTGCCTTCTTCCATGAGTGCCTTGCATGATGGGAAATGGCAAAGGTTTGTCTGAGAAAGCTGGGCTTTCCATAACATAAGTTTTGTAGCGAATGCTCTCACGTTGTCATAGGCAGCACTGACAAGTTGCCCCTGGCCTTGTAACTTCTTGTTCAGTACATTAAGCTCATGTGTGATATCAACAAAAAAAAGCTAAGTCCATGAGCCATTTTGGATCACTTAGCACAGGAACAGCAGCCCCATCTTTCTCCATGAAGGCTTTCACTTCCGCTCTCAAATCAAAAAATCTCTTCAATATGTTTCCCCTGCTGAGCCAACGTACCTCGGTGAAGTAGAGCATATCCCCATATTCTGACTCCATTTCCTCTAAAAAAGCAGGAAACCTTCTGTGGTTTAAGCCCCTGGATCTGATTTGGTTGATGCATTTCACAACGAAAGACATCACATTGTCAAGCTTCAGGCATTTGCTGCAAAGGGCCTGCTGATGGATAATGCAGTGCCGAGCAATGACCTCCTCCAACTCCTCTATGACTTCAAAATTGTCATCAGCACCACAGACATAGATTGCGAGCTGGGCAGTGTCGGTGATGTCTGTGGTCTCATCAAGAGCGACTGAGTATACACTGAAACATTTTGCTTTCGCACAGTTGATCACAAATGTCACTTGACAGGTCAGAAATGCGCCCTGCTACGGTGTTGGCAGAAAGGCTGATGTTGCTAAACTGACCTTTCTTTTCTGGACAGACAATACTTGCAGCCTGTAATATGCACTGTATTACAAATTCACCTTCTTTGAATGGCTTTCCTGCTTTAGCAATCATCTCACTAACCACGTAGCTAGCTTCGACTGCTGCAGCATTCTCTTTGGTTGCTTTCTTAAAGAAATCTTGTTGCCTCAGTAGATATCTTTTAAGATTAGCAGCACGGTTGGCTCTTTCATCTCCCTGGTATTTTGCATACTCCTCAGCATGTCTAGTTATGTAATGACGTTTCAAATTGTATTGTTTGTGCACTGCAACTTTCTCTGTGCAAATAAGACACGTCGGGATGCCCCTGTGCTCAACAATGAAATATTGCACTTCCCACTTTTCCTGAAATTGTCTGTGCTCATCACCAACCTCTCTCTTCACTGCAGGCTTTGAAAAAGACTTGTTTGGGGCTGTGTAATAGATAATTCCACTTGGTGTTACTGTTTCAGTGTTAGCCGATGCGTCTTTTCCGCTTTTTTTTTTCTGTCCCGCTGAGCAGCAATTTCTGCGCCCGCCTCCGCTTCTGAGCCAAGGGTAATGGCGCAAGTTCGCAATAAGGCCGGCTGATGTCCCGCCTCCGAGAGCAATATACCGCACAGCCCCACTGCTCATTCTGAACCCGGCGCACCTGAGTCTGTGGAGCGGTCTGGTCCCTGCTCGGCTGCTCTTGCTGCATGTGTTGCGAGTGTGACTCATACGCCTTGCCTGCTGACAGCAGGTTGCTGTGACTGTCTAGCCATCATCATACTCACCTCCTCCTGCTGCAGCTCCGATGGTCCAGCGCCGACATCTTCTTCCTGTATGAGCGCATGATCACACGTCACGTGGTACCGCTGATTAAGCTCATGAATATGGGTGCCACTCCTATGATAGTGGAGTGGCGTCCCTATTCGTGACCTTAATGAGCGGTACTACGTGTGACTGGGATTTCACATGCCAGACTCGGCCGTGTTTCTCGTATGTGTGATCCCGGCCGAGGTGAGGGTCGCAAACTATTGTCCCAAGGGCCCATGAGGTGAGGGCCGCAAACTATTGTCCCGAAGGCCGCAGATGGCCCGCGGGCCGAGAGTTTGAGACCCCTGATTTGCATGTGGGCTGCTTTGGTTTGTGTGCCAGGGCTGATTTGCAGTCCCAGTCCGGCCCTGCCTCTCAGTATTGAAGCAATCTGTCTTCAATGAATATAGATTTTACCCAGAACTAGAGAATTTTTAAAATTGTAAATCAGTCCTGTCAGAGAAAGAAGCAGATTTTTCAAATAAGATTAATTAAAAAAATGCTTATTTTCATGTGTATTATTGATTTATTGGCAAGAAATGATGATTATTCATTAAGACCTCTCCATAGCCTATCCATGGAGCAGGCAGTGCATTGTGCTGATAAATCTGCTCTTCTACATAGTCTTGATTACCAGCAGACTGAGCGACCTCTCAGTTTTCTCATGTGCCTTGTGCACTATAAAATCCAGATCATTCCACCCCCTGCAGACACCTTCTAAGTATTCTCCATTTTGATTTTAAGGTGGTCCTGGCATCAGTCCCCGGTCGTAACATCAATGTGGCTGTCAAAATGATCACCAAAAGGGACAATGAAGACACCATCATGAGAGAGCGGCGGATACTCCTGGCAGCCAGAGACTGCCCATTCCTATGCCACCTCTATGCCGCACACCAGTCTCAGCACAGGGCATATTTCATCACGGAGTATCTGTCCGGTGGCAGCCTGGAGGATTTAATCAAGATGTGCGGCTGCCTGAACATCGGCAATGTGAGGTGAGAAAGCAGAGAATATCTAAAACAGAACTAAGAGGATGGGAAAAATCCTGAGGTCAGAGTGCAGCTAGGGAAGCACTGGCAGAGCACATATTTAGGGTCCTTGATGCAGGAGGTGGGGTGCCAAAGTATTTGGGGATTGTTAGAGAAGGATTTTATGATGCTGATCTTACACTGTTCTCTCCATCAGATTCTACACAGCAGAGATGGTATGTGGCCTCCAGTTCCTCCACAGACACAACATCGTCCACCGGTAAGCAGAACTTTCCTCCTCCTCTCTGTCCCCTTTACATGCTAGAGATATGGCCCCCAGCTTTCCTGGTGTCCTGCTGCCTATTCTTGCTGATCTTGTAGTGACCCATTTTCCATTTCTTGTATCACTGAACAGATTTCTTATTTTATTTTCTTATTTTATTGCAGATAAAAAATAAGAAACAACAGAACAGGAAAAAGTAGGGAGCAAAGCCTCCCAGGCACATACCAGTCCTTATGGATAAAAAATCAAAAAGATGGAGGCAGCACACCATATGAAATATTAGAAAAAAGTGTTTTTTAATAGCCCATGTGGCGACGTTTCGGTCTCAAGTATAGACCTTTCTCAAGCTTTCCTGGTGTCCTGCCGCCTATTCTAGCTGCTCTTGTAGTGACCCATTTTACATTTCTTGTATCACTGAACAGATTTCTTATTTTATTTTCTTATTTTATTGCAGAGATATAAAGCCGGATAACATCATGCTGGATGCAGATGGCCACATCCGCATCATCGACCTTGGGCTTGCCCAAGATGGCGTATCCTCCTCCCAAAACATCTCTGGAGTGACGGGCACTTTCCATTACATGGCCCCTAAGGTGCTTCGTAGAAAACGATACGGCGCAGCAGTGGACTGGTGGAGCCTGGGGATTGTGGTGTCCAGGATGGCAGCAGGACGATCCCCATTTTACAGCGGCCCCGTCAAGCAAATGGCTTTCAAAGCTATCATCAATGAAAAGCCAAAATTTCCATCTTGGCTTGATGCTGATGTGAAACATCTCATCAACAGGCTCCTGCGCAAAGACCCTCAGACACGCCTGGGTGTGAGCGGGAACATCCGAGAGCATCCATTCTTTACCACCATCGGCTGGAAGGATCTGGAGGAAAGGAGAGCAGAGCCTCCATTTACACCATTCAGGCCAGTTCTGGAGAAACACCATCTGCAGTGGCCGGAGCAAACAGTCCTTCACCCCGTAGCCGGATTTACATACATGTCACCAAGCTGGGCCCGGTAGGGATCTCCTCCATCTGGGTTCTCACATTGTGGTAATCATCATCATCCATCTTGTCTTTTTTCACTTTTTCTGCCAAAAACTTTGTCTCTATTTTTCTTAGGTGGGTGAAAAGATCTCGATTGTGAAAGAATCCATGACCATCTGGTGAGTGATCGCTGTACACATTGGACACCTATTATATCAATACATTGTATCTGATGTTACATAGAGGAAAGGTTCATTATAAAGACCATTCCCCTAATGAAACAGTAAATCCGGTAGATAGAAGAGTTCATGTCTTCCTCTCATGTCTTGCAGGATGAGCCCGTGCCAACTGCCCGGAACTTCATGCCTCCTGACCCGTGCCTCATGTCTCTGCTGCTGTAGATCACCTCGGCTGCCCCCCAACATCAACTCTGTCTATACCATCTTCATGCCGGACCACTGCCATTGCTGCCCCAGACCCTTGATCTTACCTCCTCCAATCCTGGGTTGGATTCTGACATCCTTCCAGCCCCAGGAGCGGCCTGTGCTAACTTTCCATCTGGTGAGCTCAGGAACAATAGTCGCACCTTTCAGTCCTGGGGCAGAATGTAAGGAGCGGCCATTATCCCTGAACTCGCCTTAGCACAGGCCTGGTAAGTATCGCACCCATCACACAACACCCACACTACATGATCAGTGCAGGTCCCCACACTACATCATCAGTACAGGCACACACATAGCACATAGATATAGTACATAGATTGGCTATTGATCCTGGGATTTAATCCGATCGCCATATTTGGGGTCAGGAAGGAATTTTTCCCCCTAATATGAGGACAATTGGCTCATTCCTCATAGGGGGTTTTCGCCTTCCTCTGGATCTACACGGCATTAAATAGGTTTAGCATAAAAGATAAATAAGTAGAATCACACACTACTAGCATAAGAACAAAGCTATAATAGAATAAAAATACCTTAGTTTAAAATAAAAAAATAGTCTATTTATATTTATTCGATCTAAGTAAATAAAAATATATTTTTTACAGGACAGTTACATTACACATGCTAGGTAGATTACACAGGTTAGGTATCAGCTTTTGATCTTGGGATTTGTTCTGATCGCCATATTTGGGGTCAGGAAGGAATTTTTCCCCCTGTTATCAGGACAATTGGCTTATTCCTCACAGGGGGTTTTCTCCTTCCTCTGGATCAACACAGCTTACAAATACTTATTAACCCATCACACTAAATGTAAGTACACACTTTCAGAGCATAAAAAGGTTAAAAAAATAAAATCGATAAATAATAATAGTTATTAATAAAATATTTAGTGTAAAAAAAAATGTTAGTTAAGCCAAATAGACATAAGTTAGTCTAATTAGTCCTTAGTCTACTTGTTCTAGTCACATATTAATGGCATAATATACATAAAAAATAGATAAATGTTTTACTTCATATCATTTATAGCTGACACATACATATGCACTTGATCCTGGGATTTATTCTGACCGCCATATTTGGGGTCAGGAAGGAATTTTCCCCCCTGATATGAGGATAATTGGCCGATTCCTCACAGGGGGTTTTCGCCTTCCTCTGGACCAACTCGGCCCATAAATAGGTTTAGTCTGATGGATGAATAATTTACACATATACATGATCCTATAATATATAATGGCCCCATCTAAAAATAAAATCTTTTTACTCCCTATATCTTTGTGTTGTCTTTACTCCATTGATCATCCATGTAGTCATTTTTATACTGCCCCTATGTCTTGTGAGCACATACAGCAGTGTACTTAAAACTCCTGTCCTCACGGCCCCAACACATCATGGTGTCAGGGTTTCCTTCGTATTTCTCAGGGGAGAGAGCAGCAGCTTCTGAGGCCTCAATAATAATTCCATCCCTGGTGCAAAACAAAGGAAATCCTGACACCATGATGTGTTGGGGCCCTGAGAAAGAGGAGTTGATTTGGTATGGTCGCTATGTTGATGATATCCTCATCATCTAGAGGGGCAACATGGTGACCATACTGAATTTTATTAACTATCCAATGAAATTAATCTAAAGATTTATAGCTACCTGGTCAAAAGAAAAAAAATTCAGTTTCTGGACATTGAATTAATCGGTGATTGGATATTGGGAGTTATTCACACTAAGATGTTCCGTAAAAAAGTAAGTGACGACAATGTACTTCGCGTAGATAGTTATCACCCTAACCACACTTTAAATGCAATGCCATATGGAGAACTATTATGAGCAAAACATATGTTCAAAAGTGGATTTTTTTTTAGGGAAAGTATGATTATTAAATATAAATTGAAAAATAGAGGGTATAGAAATAAAAATATTGACAATTCATATAAAAATATGATGGATAAAAAAAAATGAATAGAATTGTTGGAAAAAATCTAAAAAAATAACAAGGATACTGTTATACCTACATTAACTACTCCATATAGAATACAGTTTAAAAATATTAAAAGTATTAATAAATATATACCCACACTATACCAAGACAACATTAAATAAGATCTTAAATAAAGGGTATAGATTTGTAACTAAAAGAGGGAATGCAATAATAATATACTATCTCCTAATACGTGTAAGAAAAAAAAACAACTCAGATAACCATGTGGTTAAGTGTGGAAATAATTGTAATACATGCACATATGGTAAAAAAGGAAAGCAAAGAATATTGTATAAAAACCTTTATAAATTGTGACTCGCATGATATTATATATTGTATGGAATGCACTATATGTAATCTACGGTACATATACGGTATATGAACGTATATTGGAACCTATGTGCAACATCTAAAAAAGAAAAAAAAAGGCAGAGAAATGGAAGTATTTCTGCGCTTTCTGGAAATAACAATCCACGATCAGATATAAAGTGCTGGTTTATTGTCAACGCGGTTCCCAGTCACATCGACTTCAGGACTAGAATCATAGAATCGTTGAGTTGGAAGGGACCTCCTGGGCCATCTGGTCCAACCCCCTGCTCAAAGCAGGATTCGCTAAATCATCCCAGTCAGATGTCTGTCCAGCCTCTGTTTGAAGACTTCCATTGAAGGAGAACTCACCACTTCTCGTGGCAGCCTGTTCCACTCATTGATCACTCTAACTGTCAAAAAGTTTTTTCTAATATCTAATCTGTGTCTCCTCCCATTCAGTTTCATCCCATTGCTTCTAGTCTTTCCTCTTGCAAATGAGAATAAAGTTGATCCTTCTACAATGTGACAGCCCTTTAGATATTTGTAGACAGCTATTGTCTCCTCTCAGTCTTCTCTTTTGCAAACTAAACATTCCCAAATCCTGCAACCTTTCCTCATAAGACAGGGTTTGCAGACCGGTCATCATTCTGGTCGCTCTTTTCTGAACTTGCTCCAGTTTGTTGATGTCTTTTTTAAAATGTGGCGCCCAAAACTGGACACAATATTCCAGATGAGGTCTGACCAAAGAGGAGTAGAGGGAAATAATGACTACCATGCATGCGCTTTTGCACTTTGTTTAGGTCAATAAAAATAACACATTCAGGGGTCGCAAATCATTATATAGAAATGCACAATGGTAACCTGCATGGTTTAAATTATATTGAATTGAAAAGGTTAATTATCCTGAGAGGGACGGTCACTGGCAAAAAAAATTAAGTGCCTTTAAGAGAAATGTATTGGATTCTTACTTTAAACAGAAAACAACCAAATGGACTAACTTTACAAAGTGATATGATGCTATTGTATTAATGTTAAAATCACTCTTGACCAATCAGAATATGTTACACACATTTTAAAATTTGCGTGCTACTGAATACTGACGATATCTCTATGACTAAGGGCGCAGTTAGAGCTGGAAACGCGTCAGAGAAGGTATTATGGGCGAGCAGGGCATGTTTTAATGGATCAGAAATAAAGAATTTGGCCTTTACAAGTGGACATACCGTTTCTCTCTAAAGGAACATGTACACCCATTATTAGTCCGACTATACACCCGTCTGAACGAGCCTTTATAGCTCATGTTTCAGATCACTTAGCACAATGTGTACATGAATGGAATAGAAAATAATGACAATATTTCACCAACTTCAAATGTGAGAAATCTACAACATTTGATCAAATATTTATTTTCCATTGCTTTAAGATTAATAAACACAAGAAATATCCAGATATATATTACAAATAATTTATAGCTGAAAAAAATACTTTGAATACGGACATATAATTAAAAATTGCAATATATTATAAAAATAATTTCCAATAAAATAACGTTAGAAAAATATATTGTGTTCTCTTTCATGGGACAATTAATATACATTTCCGCCTGGATGTACAGCCTGCTATGCTGCACAGATACGACTGCTCCCCGGACATCAGCGATCTGCATCAGGCTGTACAATGTGGTAGAGAACCAGATTTTTTTCACATTTGTGCATTATTTCAGACACTGTCCGCTCTGCTATCTTCTTTTTCGATGCTGTTGATTTCTTTCACATTGATGATTTCCCAGGGGCCCGGTTCAGCTTCCTGTTTCCCGTACCACATCCCAAATCTGCGGAAGAAAAATACTGCGATATTAGTAAGTTTGTGTCTAGTTGTTTGGTATTTAACAACTGATGACCAATGAGATTGGTGGGATTTTGACTCCCGGCCCCCACACCGATCAGCTTATATCTGCTCTGCGCGTCGGGGCAGAGGGACGTTCGGGGATTCCCACTTACCAGCCACCGGTAGGTTAAGGTTCATCTTCACGTCACTTTTTTGCACTATGCACCTTATTGACGCATGACTACAGGTAGCTATAGGGCTAATGCGGTTCTGGATTCTAGTTATTGTGATACTCATAGGAGCCACATGCAAATTTGAATAGGGACTCCATTAGTACCATAAGCAAAAGATTTTGGTGTTTGAGTAATTTAACAATATTTACTGGCTGGTAAAACTTACAATAGTGGGTGTCCTATGGTTGTTTATGTCCCTCTTCATTTATTTATTTTTTCTCTTGTACCCTATCTTGTTATTTTTTGTTTTAATATATTGTAAATAAAGTGTTATATTTATTTTATCTCATGTACCATTGTGTGGCACCTTTTTTCCATTAATGGGTACCACAAAACTGAGATGACATATTCTATGGTATATGGTTTCCTGGAATTGAAAGGATATTGGTAGTTATATTGGGGCCAATTATTTTGTGAATTATTTATATCTGCTCTGGCAGCAGATATAAGCGATGTACGGGGTGAAGCACGGAGTTCCTGTACATTGCTTAGAGGTTGCTGCCAAGAACTGCACTTTACCATTCACTTGAAATGGATATAAACAGTAGTACGCTTCACCGGTTCCTAAGCCATGTGCAGGACCGCTGTATATCGCTTATATCAGATGCTACCAGAGCAAATATCAGCTGGAGACACATTAGCATATGGCATCCGATGCAAGAGCAATCCCTGCATGTGTTGTGACTGTGACACATGCAGCTGCGGCGCTGATCAGCCAGCGTGCTCCGTGTATCCGGGTTCCTTCCGCAGGGACCAATCAAATTCGCTAAACTCTACCCGTGAAGGCTCACCTATATCACCCACATTAGCTTCCAAAAGAAAAAGAAATTAAGAATAAATCAGTTGCGGCAATGTTGTATATTCTAGGAGCCTTGTGCAGCAAAGTCAGAGTAAGATGCTGTAAGCACTTATCCCATTATGTGACGCTACATCTTCCTTCAAGATTTATCTTTTATTTTTTTCAATAAAAATACAACCAACTATCAACTATATAGTATTTTTCATGGTCAAATTTTAGAACACCGATGCTTTGTATTTGTGTACTTCCAGAATCTGCATGTGAGAAAATTTAGCTTCATGGGATTTTCATTTTTTTAGGAATACTGCCATCGAGGAAGAAATGGCATAAACTAAAAGGAATAAGCTGCATTTGTCCATTAGTCCCCTGCTGTCTCCAGTTCCACCACTCCGCTGGCTTCTGCTGATCTCCTTTCTTCCTGCATGTGACCGCTGCAGTCAATCATTGGTCTCAATGGTTATAAGGCAACCATGCGACTATCACCACTGAGCTCAGGGATTGGTGGGGGACCACTGGAGCTGTGTAGTGATGAGCGAGAATGCTCGGGGGTTCTCCCAGTATTTTGGGCGTGCGCAAAGATTTAGTTTGTGTCGCCGCAGCTGCATGATTTGCGGATGCTAGACAGCCTGAATACATGAGGAACTGCCTAACAAACGGGCAATCCTCACATGTATTCAGACTGTCTAGCATCTGCAAATCATGCAGCTGCGGCGACACAAACTAAATCTCCGAGCATGGCCAAAACACTCGGAGATCACCCGAGCATACTCGCTCATCACTAGAGCTGTGGTGTTGGAGCTAGAAGGTGGATAAAAGGGTAAGTAAGGGTTAATCCATTATTTTATACCACTTCACACCATGAACAATGTTCTTGATAGATGGGAAACACTTTAAAAGGGGTTACTTACTTTTTGAAAATTCATTCAAGGTTACATTGGCAGGAGATCCAATTTATTTAGATGGGACAAAGCTGCAATACACAGCTCAGCAGCCACAATCAGCAATGAGCAGCCAGGAATAAGTGATACACCACTGAATAGTGACATGCAGCAAACCTGCCCCAAGCTGCACTGAATGCCTAGAATAGTAGCAATCCTGCTATTATGTCTGAATGCCAGTGTGAATCCAGCCTGAACTCGGACCGGCCGCTCCTCAGTACCTGTCTATTCCTTGGGCGGAAGAACAAACGGATGAAATTACTAAGAGAAGGAGACTTACAAACTCTTGATTTTTGAGTCTGGAGTCCTGGCGTCCACACAGTCTGTCGTTGTTGTCTGTGTCCATGTGCTCTCATCATCACTGCAACAACCGCAAACATCCAAAAGACAGGATTACTATTATATAGGGGAAAACCAGCAGGGCAAATTTACCAAGGGGAAGAAGATGAGAATGTTACTAGATTCCATTTTGTTTAATTCCTTCACGTCACATAATTGGGAAGGCTTCGTGATGTAATAAATGTACAATACAAAATAATATTGTGGTGCCATGTTATCCAGACAAATAGATGTAAATACTTATGTCCCCCCAAAAAATTGAGAAAAGTATTCAAGGAGTGATACCTTTATTGGCTAACCAGAGAAATTATATTTGCAAGCTTTCAAGGCTCAGATGGCCCCTTCATCAGGCATACAGTATACTGAGAAGAGATGGCAACATTTATATAGGAATTATACAAGGACATGAGAGATGCGTGAAAGATAGGCCAACATCTCTCATGTCATTATAGAATTCCTATATAAATGTTGCCATCTCTTCTCAGTATACGCCTGATGAAGGGGCCTTCTGAGCCTTGAAAGCTTGCAAATAGAATTTCTCTGGTTAGCCAATAAAGGTATCACTCCTTGAATACTTTGCTCAATTTTTTGGGGGGGACATAAGTATTTACATCTGATGTAATAAATGGAACGGAAGCGGATGCCACGTTCGTCTTCTCCATCATTGAGCTGTATGAATTTACAGTGTTGTGCACAACTGACGCCAATCAGGTACCATCCATAAATGCTGGGTTTTTTTTTGCTCGATGGGGATAGTGACGGGTGATGGTCGTCTCCTACACCAACTATACAAATACAGAAGCAATGGCAAAAAGAAGCATTTTAAAATTAAAACCTGCCATACAGGATTCCCCGGATTCCTCGCTTTCCATATAGTCACTGCTGGACCCATTACATTTCTATTCATAAAGACCCATCAATTCCCATAGTATGTTTGAAAGAGTGATTACATTACTGTAGAGCCCTGTGTGTGGCCTATACGAATAAATGTGCATTGACTGCATGCTGCATTGGACATTGTGGCCCACTGGGGTTTGCTTAGCCCTAGACTCTTGACTTTCTCATGATCATTTAGTAAGAATACATGTGGAAGATTATAGGGTTCTGGAGTATGTAGACGTTTCCACGTAGTACCTTACTACAGCAGAGAATCTCCAATAACCTGACAACCCCGATGGTAATGAAGATGCCAGATTATCAGAAGTGTCGGGCAAGATTACAGCCACGCGCCCAATATACAGAGCGGTGAGGTAACCTGTCTCCTGCACCGGTGACTTGGAGGGAGTCATTGCACAAAATGTTTGCCATGTAGCTGCACTTCAGGTCAACGGGGTACACAGGGTATTAAGGTCATTTACCTGCAGATTAATCCTATATCTACAGGTAAACAGCATTTCCAGTGATGAGAGTTTCCCTATAAAGCCTCGTCACGAGCACTGCTGTATATATTGCAATCATACAGAGGTGAAGGCTGACCTGCTGCTGGGAGATTCCATGATGCCTAGCATTTTGGCTTTGATTTTCTTCTTCTGCTTTCTGATGGCAGATTTCATGCCACACAACAAAAGGCTGGGGATCCTCTCATCATTCAGCAGCTCCCTATGTAGCAAAAAGCAAAGAAAATCTGTTATCAGACCAAAGTGCATCCTCCTAAAATAGCACTATAACTCATATGTGCACAACATGGCCACCTATTAATCCCTTAGCAAAATGTGTTAAATATTCAGCAATCAGAGAACTGGTAGAACTGCAGCAGAGAAAAAGGATTTTCGTTTTTTTTTTTTTTTTTTTTTTAAACTTCAGCAAGCAGCCCAGTAAGTGACACATAGCAGGAATCAGGGTCTCTATCCATACAGGATCCTGTGCTCAGATGGGGTAGCAAAAACCTGGTGACAGATTCCCTTTAACCTTTTAGCTTTCGGTGTTAATACCAGCATTTAAGATGTCAGGAATGGAGGTAGTTGCTTCTGAAACCCATCACCCCTTCTGCAAATTTATCATGGAATGCTGATGGGCTTTGCAGATTTATTATAAAAGGTGCTGGTATAAGTTACCTGTGGTAATACTGCAACTCCTCATTTACCAAGAACAGGTTTGTCTTCAGCTCATTCCTCTCCTGTACAATATGCTTCACATCTTCCTTGGTAAAACATAGTTGGTTTGATGGTGTGTTGTCCTTTCCATCTTGTTCCAGAGACTTACATTCAGGTGTGTTCTGAAAAAGTCACATAATCTGATTATGAACTGTGATAAACGAGGTATGAGGAGAAAACAGAGGGAACAATATGTTTTTTTCTCAACTTATGTTTTTTTTCTCTGACCAGTAGATGGCAATGGAGATTCATCCATATATAATGAGTAGAGTTGATGGAGTATCTTCTGTTCCCTGCTTATTCGGCAACCTATAGCTCTTGCCGAATAAGCTACAGCGGGAACCCAGCTTCGTGGATCTCGCCGGCTGATTAGCTGAACGCCACCGCAGTTGCATGTGTCGCGGCTGTGTGACAGTCACAGCACATGCATGGAGAGCCTGTGTGTTGTGACTGACACAGGCGCCGATCAGCTGTTCAGCCAAAGCAATCCAGGAAGACGGGTTCCCGCTTTCGGCAAGCGCTATAGCTTGCCGAATAAGCGGGGAACCGAAGATATTTGCTCAACTCTAATAATGAGCCCACCTCAACAGAAGCAGCAAACGAGGACACTGTTTCCAGGACTGACAGCCTCACCGCTAGACCACGGTATCCAGGACTGACAGCCTCACCGCTAGATCACGGTATCCAGGACTGACGGCCTCACCGCTAGACCACGGTATCCAGGACTGACAGCCTCACCGCTAGACCACTGTATCCAGGACTGACAGCCTCACCCCTAGACCACTGTATCCAGGACTGACAGCCTCACCCCTAGACCACGGAATCCAGGACTGACAGCCTCACCCCTAGACCACGGAATCCAGGACTGACAGCCTCACCCCTAGACCACGGAATCCAGGACTGACAGCCTCACCCCTAGACCACGGAATCCAGGACTGACAGCCTCACCCCTAGATCACGGTATCCAGGACTGACAGCCTCACCCCTAGATCACGGTATCCAGGACTGACAGCCTCACCCCTAGATCACGGTATCCAGGACTGACAGCCTCACCGCTAGACCATGGAATCCAGGACTGACAGCCTCACCGCTAGACCATGGAATCCAGGACTGACAGCCTCACCCCTAGATCACGGTATCCAGGACTGACAGCCTCACCCCTAGATCATGGTATCCAGGACTGACAGCCTCACCACTAGACCACGGTATCCAGGACTGACAGCCTCACCGCTAGACCATGGAATCCAGGACTGACAGCCTCACCGCTAGACCACGGTATCCAGGACTGACAGCCTCACCGCTAGATCACGGTATCCAGGACTGACAGCCTCACCGCTAGACCACGGTATCCAGGACTGACAGCCTCACCGCTAGATCACGGTATCCAGGACTGACAGCCTCACAGCTAGACCACGGTATCCAGGACTGACAGCCTCACCACTAGACCACGGTATCCAGGACTGACAGCCTCACCACTAGACCACGGTATCCAGGACTGGCAGCCTGACCACTAGAACACAGTATCCAGGACTGGCAGAATCATTGCTAAGCACCAGGTCTGGCAGCCTCAATACTAGACCCTTGCTGCCGGACTGCTAGCCGCCTGTAACCGAGCCATGTAGACTCATTACTGGGCCCCTGTATCTGGGACTCACAGCCGCATTTCTAGGCCCCTGTAGCCACGTCTTGCAGCCTCATAGCTAGACCCCTTTAGCCGAGCCTCACAGCCTCATTACTACACCATTGTATCCAGGACTGGCAGCCTCATTAAAAATCTAACATCACGCCTACTGTTTGCTTCATACTGGAATATTTGGACCTTGTTGTGTTACTGCAATCCTTCTGTGACCTTTGTCTATGTAAATCATAATAAAAACCATTTAAAAAAAAAAATAAAAACAGCGCAGGACTTCATTGCAGCCACAATGCTGAAATAATGTTGTGGCTTAGTACCTGGATCAGTTTATTATGCACTGAGTCACCATAATGGGGATTTATTGGTAGAGAAGATAAACAAGACACGAGCTCCAAGTAGTGAGTGATCACCTTAACCTTATTACTGCCCGGCCCCTGAGGTGTGAGGGACACGAGCACGTAATCAGCTGAGCTGCCCAGATATGGGGATATTCATTTATGTATATGCTGTCATATAGCCGATGATAGTGTCAGCTGAGGCACATGTGCTGATGCCC
This sequence comes from Dendrobates tinctorius, assembly GCF_039654945.1. NCBI lineage: Eukaryota > Metazoa > Chordata > Amphibia > Anura > Dendrobatidae > Dendrobates > Dendrobates tinctorius. The sequence continues at coordinate 34,612,511 of NW_027361684.1, forward strand.
CTATCAATCAGGGGTAATGCTTTATCACCATTTTATATTTTAAGGCTAGGGCTATGCAGTGATTTTAGCCACAACAGCAGTCGTATGACTTAAGGGGTAGTCTAGGCCTCTCACGAAAGTCTTCAGTCACACTATATGACTGCAGACTTGTGAATTCTCATATCGGAAGCTTGCGGCAAGACCAAGCAATCATGTTGCCGCATGTATACGATATGCATACTCCTGGTAAAATTTCGATCAGATGTGCGCAGTCTCGGTCAGTTTACATTGCAAGCGATGTAAGGATTCACGAGTCTGCAGTCACACAGAGTGACTGCAGACTTTCGCAATAAGCCAGGACAACCCCTTTAAGTTTGTCCAGTGCTGCTGTTACATCACGGCACTAGAGAAGCGAATGGGGTCACATCGCGATACCTACACTGCTGCGACAAGCATGTTGTAAGAAATCCAGCAGTCTGATTTTTTGCGACTTCCTTCTAGCGGTAGTGCAGGTATCACAATGAGATCCCATTCATTTCTACAGCACCGCGATGTAGCAGTGGCACTGAAGATGGCTGTCGCGGCCAAAGTTGCTGTATAGCCCCAGCCTTACTCTGTACCACTGCGTTCATTAAAAGCACTGTCCAATATACAGCGGTGGGCTCACATTACAAACCTTGAGAGATCCTAACATGTTTTCGTGGCAAGTGAAAAGATAAAGCGGTCAGTGGGGCAGATTTGGGTACGCTTCCATATTGGAGGCACTGCTGAATAGGAAAAATTAGGCAAGTTGGTTCTGATCCAGAAAGAAGAAAACAGTCTCTTTAGGACCAAGTATTGGACGTAGCTACCCTGGGAACCTGTCCAGTCCATTGACGGTACCCAACTGCTACTATAGAGGTATGCATGCAGATTTCTTTATTGTAAGGTGTTTGATGTAACATGCTGTGTGAAGAATGCAGCTTTACTCCACAGCATTGTATATACTACTAAGGCAGGACTAATCCTGTAGATGTGAATTGACAGCCTCCATACAATCCCCTTTGATAGGATCATTATGCAGGCTGTCAATCATGCTTGGAGAGGCGTGATTAGAAGATGTGAGGCAGGACGGGGGGGGGTGGTTTGGGGGTCGAACTAGTCCTGCTTCATTAGCAAATGCGACGCATCAGGAAAAAATATATTCTTCAAATATTACAGCAATAAATTAAACTCCTTATTCTAATAAGGAAATCTTCACCCATACCTCTACTGCAGTGATTGAGGACAGTCAGGGGACCCAACAGGTTCATTAATGTATGGCCCAAATAAAGGTAAACCGAGTAGTCTCTATAAACACGTCTTTCAGCTAAATCTACAATCAGTACATTTGTAAGGTATTTGGAAATTTTAGTTGTATATTAAAATAATCTACTAATACAACTTGTGTATGTACTCAAAAGTATTAAGTTACGTACCGGTAACGGTATTTTTCGGAAGCCCATGACAGTACCACGAGAGAGGGGATCCGCCCCTTTAGGAACAGGAAACCTACAGATACAAAAGGGCGGCACCTCTCCCACGCATCAGTTGGTTTACAGAGATTGAGAGGCTACCATGGTTAGTACACAACATATAATATATACAACCTATCTACCCTATATAGCAGAAATATTTTTTTTTTTTTTTTTTTTTTACACCATCTCCCACATACCGTAAATTGTGGACAATCTTCTAAAGGAGTGCACCCCTATATGTGAACAAGGGAGGGAACTAAGGGTGCTGTCATGGGCTTCCGAAAAATACCGTTACCGGTACGTAACTTAATACTTTATTCGGACTCCCATGACAGCACCACGAGAGAATTACAGAGATGTAAACTAATTTAGGGCGGGACTACAGCCTGCAGCACCCTTAGCCCGAAGGTGAGATCTGAAGAGGCACCCATATCTAAATCGATAGCGGTTAAAAAAGGTGGAAGGAGATGACCAGGTGGCCGCCTTACATATCTGATCAATTGACACTCCAGATCTTTCTGCCCAAGATGATGCCATGGCACGAGTGGAATGCGCCCTCAGGTTCTGCGGAGCCGGACCTCCACCTGCTGTGTAGGCAAGAGAGATAGCCTCCCTAATCCACCTCGCTAATGTGCGTTTTGATAACCTTCAACCTTTCCTGGGACCTTGGAAGGATAGGAATAATGCATTCTCCTTCTTCCAAGGATCCGAGGCTGCTAAATATTTAAGTAAGCATCTCCTAATATCTAATGCCTGAAGTTTTTGCTCCTTAGGGTTGGTCGGATTAGGGAGGAAGGAAGGCAGAACCATCTCTTGTGTCCTGTGAAATTGTGATGCTACCTTGGGAAGGTATGCTGGATCTGGCCTTAGGATTACTCTATCCTGTAAGAACTCTGTGTAAGGGGGCAATCTGGAAAGTGCCTGTATGTCGCTCACTCTACGTGCGGATGTTATCGCCACCAGAAAAGCTGCCTTAAGAGATATAATCTTTAATGAGGCCGAATCCAGAGGTTCAAATGGTGTTTCTGTCATGGCCGTAAGGACTAAATTTAAGTCCCAAGGTACACATCTGTCTTTGTGTATGGGTCTCGATCTAGCCGCTGCTTTGATGAACCTTGCTACCCAATAGTTATTGGCAATATCACATGCAAACAAGGCCCCTAAGGCTGAAACTTGTACTTTTAATGTACTTGTGAAGAGACCCAATTCAAGACCCTTCTGGAGAAATTCCAGAATATGTTTCGTGGGAATTCCGTCTCTGGCGTCAAACTGAAAGGTGGACAGGAATCGCTTCCAGGTCCTAGCATGGATGTTAGTGGTAGTCAATTTCCTGCTTTTTAGGAGGGTATCAATTAACTTCTTGGAGAACCCTCTATCCTCTAACAGTGACCTTTCAAAGACCACGCCGTCAAATGGAGTCTCGCTACTTGTGGGTGGCTGACTGGCCCCTGGTAGAGGAGATCCGGAAGGTTCGGCAGCACCCAGGGATCGCATACAGACATGGTCCTCAACCATGCAAACCAGGTCCTCCTGGGCCAAAAGGGGGCAATTAATATGACTCTTGCCCGATCTTCCCTGATCTTCCTTACTACCAGAGGTAGAAGATTTAATGGCGGGAAGGCGTATGCCAGAGAAAAGTTCCATCTTATCAGGAGGGCGTCCACTGGCTAGTGGATTTTCCCTGGGATTCAGAGAGCAGAACGATTTTTCTTTTCTGTTTTCTCTGGTGGCAAAGAGGTCTACCTCTGGCCGACCCCATCTGCGGACAATCTGGTGGTAAATATCCCTGTTCAAAGCCCATTCTCCTTGCTTTAGAGCCTTGCGGCTTAGAAAGTCTGCCTTTACGTTGTCCTTTCCTCTGATGTGGAGCGCCGTCAAAGATAGAAAACTTCCCTCTGCTATTTGAAGGAGACGTTCTGTTGTCCGCATCAGGGCGTCGGAGCGGGTTCCACCTTGGTGGTTGATATATGCTACCGCTACCTGGTTGTCCGAGAGTATCCTCACGTGATGGCCCTGTAGGTACATAATGAGTTCTTTGACTGCCTGCTCTATCGCCAATAGCTCTCTTTGGTTGAATGAGATCTCCGTATCCGAATCCCACTGTCCCTGTACCACTATGTCCCCCATATGGGCCCCCCAACCGAAGGGACTAGCGTCTGTGGTTATAACACGGGTTATCTGCGTTATCCAGGGCACCCCTGAGGCTAGGTTCTCATCATCGAGCCACCATCTAAGCGATGTGACAGTCGAGGGGCTTAGCAACAGTTGACCTTGTAAGGAGTGTCTTAAGGCCCTGCTATTAAATAGGACATCCTTCTGAAGGGCTCTAGTATGGAATTGTGCCCACCTAACTGCTGGGATGCATGAGGTTAGAGATCCCAACAGGGACATGGCCTGTCTGAGGGTCATAGAAGGATTATCAACCGCCCGAAGAACCTGCTGCTGTATCTTTTGCATTTTATCCAATGGCAACAGACACTGCTGAGTTTCTGAATTTAATAGTAAGCCTAGAAACTTTTGTATTTTTGAGGGCTGGAGTCGGGATTTCTCATAGTTTAATATCCATCCGAGGTTTTCTAACCTGGACTTAGCTCTTTCTATCAGGGATGTACAATGGCCCACCGATTTTCCCACAATTAAAAAATCATCCAAATATGGAACAATCAGGATGTCCACTTCCCGTAAATGCGCCATCACTTCGGCCACTATCTTTGTAAATACCCGGGGCGCTGCTGAGAGACCAAAGGGAAGGGCTCTATATTGATAATGACGGACTGTGCCGTCTATTGAAACCGCCACTCTCAGGAACTGCTGTAAGTCTGCATGGATAGGTACATGATAGTACGCATCTTTCAAATCTATGACTGCTATAAAACACCCTTTAAACAATATCTTTATTGTCGTATTGATGGACTCCATCTTAAAAGTACGGTTCACCAAAAACTCATTAAGGAAACGTAAGTTAATGATTGTTCTAAATGTCTTATCAGGTTTTTGGATCAGGAATAAGGGAGAGTAGAACCCTCTTCCTCTCTCAGCTTCTGGAACCTCTATCAGGACGTTTTTCTGGCATAGGCTCAAGACCTCCGCTTCTAAAGCTGCTTGTTCGAGGGGTGAAGATCTTAAAGGAGTGGGTTTAAAGGTATCCCGCGGGACCTGGGTAAACTCCAATCTAAGCCCGGTGGATATTACATTGCGCACCCAGTCACTATTTGTAATCTGTGACCATGCCGGAAGGAAGGATGATAGTCTACCCCCCACGGGAATTGCTAGTCATTGATTCTGTCTCTTTTGATCTCCAGACGAGCGTCTAAACATGTAGCCCGTACCTTTTCTCCTTCTATCTTCCCATCTGGGACGGTCTCTAGTAGGCGAAGAATTGCGCCTTCTCCCCTGACCGAATCTCCTTCTACCAAATGGGCGTCGGTAGGATGTAGGCCAGAGATTTGGGAATTTTTTCTTGTCGTCCCCAGCCTTCTCAAGCACTTCGTCCAGGACTGCGCCGAACAAATATTCCCCCTCACACGGAATAGTACAAAGCTTTGCCCTGGTCTGAATGTCTCCCTGCCAGCACTTTAGCCACAGGGCTCTACGAGCCGCATTAGAGAGACCTGCTGCTCTGGCTGCCATTCTTACTGCATCCACCGAGGCATCTGCTAGGAAGGCTGCTCCCTCTTGGATTGTTGGTAGGGCCCCAAGAATTGTTTGTCTTGACGTACCGTTTTAATTGTGACTCCAACTGGTCCAACCAGACCATCATGGACCTGGCTGTGCATGTTGACGCCACTGCTGGTCTTAAGGAACCGGCTGCCATCTCCCAAGTATTCTTAAGGAAGGTGTCTGCCTTCCTGTCTAGGGGATCTTTAAGGGATCCCATGTCCTCAAAGGGCAGTGAGGATCTTTTCGATGCCTTTGCAATGGCCGCATCTAATTTGGGGGCCTTGTCCCAAGTATTTACTGCCGGATCGTAGAAGGGATATCTGCGTTTGAGGGCTGGTGGTAGCGACCCTCTTTTATCCAGTTTTTTCCATTCTCTGTGGATTAGATCCAGGATCTTCTGATTTAACGGGAAGACTCTACGCTTCCTCTGCTCCAGCCCCCTGAACATGACATCCTGCATGGATAATTGGGGCTTAGGCTCCTCTACTTCCATTGTCCCTCTGACTGCTTTGACCAGCTTGTCTACCCGGTCAAGAGGCAGACAAAATCGCCCAGAGTCCTCTTCTCCTGAGGAGGACGAGGGAGATGAAGCCTGGGAGTCTCTACTTCTCCTCCAATCTGCCGAGGAATCGGACTCCACCGGGACCCCGCCCTTTATAGTTTCCGGCTGGGACAGTGACTTTAGGGTTTCCTTCATTTCTGCCCTAACAATGTCTCTCAAACTCGCTGCTACCGCGGGCGACTCTTCCGCCACTGTCTGCTGAATACAGGGGGGGCACAATCTTTTGGGGCATGAGTCCGGTAATGGGCATGCACAGAGTGCGCATTCCATGTGTTTAGTTTTACTTGAAGCCTTCTTCCCCCTAGAATAAAGCACAGAACGGGGGGCCCCGTCACTGAGTGAACTTTCACGAAGATCACTTACCAGTGCCACAATCAAGTACCGGAGGATGAGAGGGATTCTTCTCAGTCGATGCTCCTGTCTGCTTAGAGGAGCTTTTATGACTGGACTGGTCACTTCGTCCCGTACGTTCGCTGTCACGTGACTTTCTTTTTCTGCTTGACCTGCCGAAGGTCATCCAGGGGCGGCAGAGATGTTTGTCACTGCTGCCGCCGCTGCTGCTCCTGCTCGCTCTCCATTACTGCTCGCAATATTGTGGCCAAGGCAAGGCACCCTGCCAGGGTCCTGCCTATATACCCCTCCTCCGCTCAGCGGCGTTTGCGATGGGCGCCGCCATCTTGTTTTCCTCGCGCCTGCGACCCGGAAGCACCTCCTCCGGCCGCCCCCTGACGTCACCGCGACCCCGACTGACCGGAAGTCACGCGGGACGCCCGGGAGCTTCGGGATAACGCGCTCCCCGGTCGCAGCCCCCCCGCAGCGCGCCGGCCACCGCACTAGCCGGATCCGGGGGCCCCCGGGGGGAACATAATCACCGGCGGCGGTCTTTATCCTGGAGTCGGACATCCTCCAGACGCCGCTCCCTGCTGACTATGCCACCGCCGTGCTACCCATCCTGGGCCACCGTGGCGTCTTCCAGGGATCCACACCAGGCCGAGGTAGGAGACCCCCCCCCGCTACCTGTATCGGCCGGGCGGCCTGGGATCCTGTTCTTCTGTAGGATCCCGTCCCTTCAGGAACAGGAAACCAACTGATGCGTGGGAGAGGTGCCGCCCTTTTGTATCTGTAGGTTTCCTGTTCCTAAAGGGGCGGATCCCCTCTCTCGTGGTGCTGTCATGGGAGTCCGAATAAAAAGCGGTTAAATAATCAAGGAGAAAATATCCTTAAAAAATTATTTTCATTTTTATAAAGACATGTTAAAATGGACATAAGATAAAATAAGAACAAAAAGGAACTGACAGTCAATAGTGGGGACGCCATAAAGTACATGTAAGGAATGGTAGTATCATTGTCATACCTTATAAATCAGCATAGGCAACGGTACAGGGGGTGAAACATTCCCAGCAGTTCAAGCCAAATAGATTAAAGCATGAAAGATATACTTACCTAGAGGATTCTACTTGATGACGCTTCCCCACCGCCCCAACGCACATTTCGTCTTAGTACTTCTTCAGGAGGAGTGAAGCTACAGTTCAAGTGGGTTTTCCCATTGTTTAATACAACTTGCAGTTAAACAATGTAATAAAGTACAGATTTTGCTTATTACCATGACATACCATATTTTTATCAGGAACGGCTTGGGCTACAGAGAACCTCTCTAACACAGCGTCCATCTCCTTCTGCTTTTCTTGGAGCAGGTTCTCCAGATCTGCTTTCCTCTGCAGGGAGCTTTTAAGTTGAGCGTGGACAACAGAGCCTTTTCGGCGCAAGTCTTCATTCATATTCATGAAACGGTTCAACTGTTCCTGTAGCTGCAATGTCCGGAGAAAAACACACATCAGCTATACGCAGTACTGATCGTTATGCACCAGCTATAGAACGCACAAGATTTTTAGCACCTCAGCAAAATACTGTAAGGCTATGTGCACACGCTAGCGCTTTTAAGCGCTCAGAAAAAGGATCCCCTTCCCAGAAACTGCGCGTCTTTTTCCGCGCGATTTTTGACGCGATTTTGACGCTTTTTTGACACGCGATTTCTGGGATCATTGGGGATGGCTAAAAACGCTCAGCAATGCGGAAATTAATGAGCATGCTGCGTTTTTAGCCGCTAAGCGATTCCTGAGTGGTTAAAAACGCATGCATTGGCACAGAAAGCCAAAAACGCATGCTAATTAATTTGATGCATCTTTTAAGCGTTTCTGCAGCGTCTGAGCCGGCTCAAACGCTGCGGAAACGCTTAAAAAAACGCATCGTGTGCACACAGCCTAAAGGTCAGGATCCTTGTACATCTGGCTCATCAATATATTTTAGAAGTTATAGTGACGTGACCCGGGTGTCAGCGAGGGGCCTGCATGGTTTCAGAATGTCGGACTCACCCCACCCATGTGTTTTCTAAAAAATAAAATTATTAAAATAAAAAAAAAAAAAATAATATAACTGACTACAGTACAAACATAAAAAAACAGAAAGTAGAAGCCCAGTGAAATTAACCGTTTACAACACAAGTTAACTAGTAAATATCTTATCGACACAGCTCCATGAAAGACGGACACTATTGTAACACGGAACTGAATTAATTAGTTCTCTGCATGTAAAGAACACGAATGCTGAATGCAGAAGTCGCCGTTTCCGTTTTTCGGCAGCATGAGATAGTCAGTGTGATACGAAGCGCAGACATATAAAAGTCAAGGATTTATTTTTTATGGGTAGATCTGATTGACTGAACAAACTACCTTATAAAAGTACAAAAATAAATGATAAAAATAAATGATTTACAGGTTTCAAACATTTTTTTTTTCAATTAGTAAGACCTGTATAGTAAAGAGATATCAGATTTAATTAAAGTGTCATCCCCATGTTCATTGATGGGTATTGTGGGATAATGCTTGTAAAAATACACGCTTTTGTATTGTACTTATGTCCCTTTCGTTCTCCTGATATTGCCATTTTTTTTTTTATTTTAATGCTCGTTGTCAAGGGGACTGGCTACTGCTGCAATCTAGCATTGCTGGGCGACAAGCGCAGCGCTTACAAGCTCTTTTCTATTGAGGTTGTAAGTCCAGCCCCTGAAATGGCAGCTCATAGTTTGTTCCAGCGGCATTGTTACATTGCTTGCCCTGTCAATCAAGCAAGAGCATCCACCCCAGCAATCAGCGAGGACGCTGGGCAGCAGGGGGGGGAACAGCCCCTTCAAGAAAGTGCTATCCAGAAACAAACAGAAATAAGAAGGGAAACCAGAGTTCATGTCATAACATGTACAACAGTGAGCTGGGGTTTTCCCATATTCACGTACGTGTCATTTGATTCTGAGTCACGGTAAGGTTGACAACAGCCATTCGGCTTATCACCTTTATGTCCCATAAAACAAGGTAATATAATGGTCATTACAGGACCTGATAACAGACATCCACATAAGAAAGCCCATTTTTAGTAAGCGTTCAATGCTAGGGCAAGCTGGACTCTAGGTATGAGGCACGGCGTGCTCAGACGCCACGAGGGAAGGATGCAATATTTACAAAGACTTCTAGGACTACACCGGTTCTAGCAGAGCCCGCCCGGCAATCATGTATGTTACAGCCCCCACTGCACACTGCTTATAACCAGCGATGAGAGAACATGCTTGGATAAGGTGTTATCTGACCATGCTCAGGTGCTAACCGAGTGTCTTCGGCATACTTGAAAAATATGTTTGAGTCGCCGCGCCTGCAAGTCTTGTGGCTGTTCGACAGCTGCAACACATGTATATGTAGGGATTGCCTAGTAAACAGGCCATCCCTGCACGTATTGCAGCTGTCAAACAGCCGCAGGAACTCAAAACATATTTTCCAAGCACGTCAAAGATACTTGGTTAGCACCCGAGCATGCTCAGATAATACCTTATACAAGCACGTTCGCTCATCAATACTTATAAATTCTACATAATAAGGAGCAGGCGAGAGGTTCTTCTTAAAAGACCTGAACGTTCCAGGAGATGCTCCAGACAGAAACACAATCCCAGGTCAGAAATAGCACCTACGACGACTAGACATAGGCCGCGGAGCTTTCTAATGGAGGAGCATGTGGCTGGGTCACCCTGCCTGACACGCACACACACTATTTAAATGGATACAGGATTAGTTTACAGCCACCTAACAGGAGGGAGGAGATATGCGCAGTCCATAAATAAGCACTTTCTAACCTTTACTTGCAAAAGAATTGCTGCAATCTTATCAGGGATTTTTCCCATCTTTTGCAAGATCTAGATTGTGTCTTAAATAGGTCCTATTACAGTATATAGCAGTAGTGACTGAACTGGAGCTTTTACAAAGAGTTATCCACTACGGAAAATAATGTAGAAATAAATAAATACATATATTTAGCTGAGCATTTTAAATGCGCATATAGGCGGCATCCCAGAATACTGAGACTCAGCTGTCACCTTAGAAACCCTGACAGTATGGAGTAAAAAACGCACAACACTTTACTAGTTATTGGGAGACAAGGAGCATTGTTCTCTGTGAATAGTTATGTTAATCTTCATAATGTCAACTCTGAAATTTGAACTATAGCCAAAGAAAAAAACAGGAGTGGACACAGACAGAAGGGGGCCCCTGTGCAAGAACAGTATATGGGCCCTTTTTCCACACTATAAGCCATGATTTCACCTGCTTTGGAGGTAGAAGGACCCGTATATGGCTGCACAGGCTGCACCAATGGCATGTTTGTCTCTGGCAAAAAAGCTTTCTAATTCATCACCGCAGGACCGTGGTGACCCATTGACACTGACCACTGGTGACACTGATGGGCTTACCGAAGGCGCCCCCTCTGTGTGGAAAACCACTTTGTAATGCCTAAACGGATCACAGCTTTACATTTCGCTCCTGGGAGTATACACGGGCATGCTGGGTCTCACAGCATTACACAAGCATTCTGTAGCAATTCCAAGTCAGATTTAAAAATCGGTTTTACAATTCAGAAACCCCATTTATGGGGAACCTGTCGGATGCTTCATGCTGCCCAAACCTCAGGCACTACGAATCAGACACCGGATCTTGCATTACAAACATCTACATTTTACTCTGAAACACTGCGGCATTTCAGAGAAAAACATTAGGGCCGGGATCACACGTGAAAAACACGGCAGAGTCTCGCATGTTAATACCCAGCACTGCCGCCTGTATTAGGATCGGAGCGTGCGGCAGCATAACAATACATGGAGCCGCACGCTCCGCTCCCGAGTGCCGACAGCAGTGCCGAGTATTAACATGCGAGACTCTGCCGTGCTTCTCACATGTGTGATCCCGGCCTAAAAGTGCGGCTGGGGGACTAGGTGACTAATCCAAGAGGTGTGTCCCCTGCTGGCTTCTCCCTGCCCACTCAGGCAGACTTATTGGCATCTAACTATATGCACACACACGGCGAGATACCAGTCAGTCTGGTGGGGCGGGCGGGGAGAAGCCAGCAGGGGGCACACCTCTTGGCCTAGTCGCCTTGTCCCCAGCCACACTTTTAATGTTTTTCTCTGAAACGCTATGTGTTTGGAATGCAGATGACGGTCTCTGATTCCCACGGCCCGTTGTTTGCATGCGCCTGCTGATAAATAACTACTTAAAAGGATCCTTTCATAAGAATGTAGATGTAGTCTGTCTATTCAGCACTGGATTTTTTTTTTTTTATGAAATTTCTATCCAGAACTTTCATTGCACTGGTCAGACATGGCGTCCGCTCCTCCAAAACACACAAACAAAAATGTAAGAACAATGGTCAATGAATAGGTCTCCTGTCAGTGTCTTGACCACAGCCAGACAGATATGGAAGGGATTTATGGGTTACGGTAACCATGCCATATCATCCTGAACCATGGAAAAGAAGATTTTGTTTGCAGAAAGAATTTTTTGTGCATTTCTGAAATAGCGACCTGCATTCTGGGAAATGTCTGCTGCGTGTGACGTATAGAAGACTGGAATCTGCCCAGGTGAGATGATATTCCCTGCTTGTAATGTTTATCTCCTTCCAGCAATGAAGACAATTTGGCTGTGATCCAGTCCACCTTACTGTCTCCAGCTATACTGAGTTGTGTTGCTTTTTGGTGTTTGGTAGCGTGACTTGTATTTCTGCCTTTGAAAGTAGATCAACACAAAGATTTACGTAAATTCCATTTTTATCGAAGGGAATTTTTCATTGTGGCTTTCCCATCAGAAAACGAGATCTTGTGTCTGTCGCTCTACAGAAAAAGCATAGAAATGGCAAAGTCTCTGTTTGGTTGATATGATGAGTATCTTCACAGTTGGAGATTGTAGCCGCCTTCTTCCCTGAAGCCACTGATGCAAGAGCTACACACTGACATATATTTAAAGAGATTGTCTACTGCTCAGACAACCGCTTCTAAATCTGACTGTATCCCCAAATAAAATAACACCTACACTCCCCTCCGGTGCCGGCACCGTTCAAGCGCTGGCTCTCATGGCGAAATCGCCTGACATTATGTCACATGATCCCTAAAGACAAACAGCGCTGGCTTTACTTTCCCATCCTATGAACAAATTACATACATCCCCTCATCAATCTCACGTATGTAATTCGTCTATAGGAGAGCAAAGTGAAGCCAGCGCAGATTTGCCACAGAGATTGTGTGACATAACGTCACGCAATCTCCGGGAGAGCCAGTGCTGTCATCGCTGGAAAAGCTATGGCTTGGAGTAGAGTATAGGTGTTATTTTACCAAGAAGAAACAGGCTGGGGACACACGCCGCAATAAGATTGTGGGATTACTTCGAACCCAACTCAATCTTGGTTATTCCCTACACAAAAAATATGTTGAGACCATCTCAAAGAATCCAACTTTGAGTAGAGGACAACCCCTTTAGTCCAAGTTGGATTCTTTGCGATGGTCCTCCAGCCTAGGAAGCACTAAGATTTTGGAGTTGATGTCATATTTTGTAAAGATCATGCAACACTAAGAGTCCCGTTTCACATAGCGACGCACCAGTGATCCCGACAACGATACGACCTGGTAGGGATCGCTGGTGCATCGCCTGCATGGTCGCTAGTAAGCTGCCAAACAGGCACATCTCTTCAACGACACACCAGTGATCCCCACAACGATGCGACCTGGTAAGGATCGCTGGTGCGCTGTCACACAGCAGCTATTCTGAACGATTCCAGCCTGCATCCCTGAGTTCTGTGTCGCCAACGAGGTCGCTCATCGTTGTCAAACACAGCGATGCATGCTGGCCAGCGGGACGCCAACGATGAAAAAACGGCCCAGGACATTCGAGCACAATCAGCGATATCCAGCGGGGGGGCGGTCGCTGCTGTGTCACATTAGGCGAGATCGCTGGCGCGTCACAAAATCGGTGACGCATCAGTGATCTCACTAGCGATTTCGCTATGTGAAACAGGGCCTTAAGTCATTTCAATGATCCTGTCTCTGGCCTGATCCTGTCTCCTAATCCCAAAGTAATCTTTACAGATCAATCCTGCCCATGAGTGCTAATACCTTAGAAGCAGCTCACTGGCACTGCGTGCTCTAGCATAGTCTATGATCTACAATAACACTCAGATTCTTCTCCATTAATGATTTATCAGCTTTACCCCATCCTCAACATGTACAGCAAGTCTAAAGCCGGACATACACATTAGATAACCGTCAGCTGAACGATCATTTGGTCGACAGCTCTCCCCCATCTCCGCCATACACAGGAACGCTTGGCTGAGCGGTCCTGTGATCTCTAATGAGATTTTTGTCACTGCATTTAACCCGACCCTAAATGTCACAGCGCGCCATGATTTGCATAAGCAAGTATACACTATGACAAACGTGTGCGCTTATTAGAAAGAAGTGTGCAGGATGACTGGTGTCACTGATTCACCGCGTCGGAAGATCACTACAAAGCTAACAGAAAATAATTAGCCATGGCGTTGGCTCTCCCGTAATGGAGCACACCCACAAATTGGTCAATAATGGGAAGATGAAAGAACTGTTTTTTTGGCTCTTACCGCTTCGCTGTCCTTGTTCTTCTGCTGGATCTCATGTGTCAAGGATCTGATTTCGTCCCTCTGTCTGTCAACAACTACCTTTAACTTCAGCATCAGATCTCGCTCTTCCCTTGCTGCACATTCTTAGTAAGGAAACACACATTATTATTCAATCTACACAAAATATCTAATATTTATGGACAATAAAAAAAATGTGCAGATGCTTACAGATCCTAGTTGTGAATGCCGGTCAGATATATGTATGGTGAAGGTATAAATGTGCACTAGCTACATATGCTCCTATTGCTATTATAGATGCACTGGTGATTCTGAAAGAGGGGCAGGAAACATGCTGCAGTGTCATATGTGCTGCCCCTTGGACCCCAAGTGGATCACCAATCTCAGGTTTAACATAAAAGGAGATCACATACTGATAAAGTTTGACCTTAAAAGGGAACCTGTCACCAGGTTTGACCCATACGAGATGCGGCCACCACCTTTCAGGTCTGCTATACGGCGTTTTTTTGTCTGCCCATGTTTCCCCTTCTGATCCACAACCATCACCATACACCTATGTATCGCTCCTTCTAGTTTCATGAATTGGATTACACATTGTGACATCTCCTATTGGAATCAACCTTTGTCATTTTCAATAAACCAAATATATCGTAAATGGGGGTTTATTGTAGAATAGGCAATATCGGAGTTAATAATCTGCCCTCACCTCCCTGGGACTTTGTCTCGGTCAGTTGTCCCAATAATTTCTGGTTCTCTTCTGTAAGCTGGGAAAGCTGGTTCTGGAGGTCGAGTTCTTTTCTTTGAGCTTCAAGAAGTTTCTGCTCCAGATCCTGTGTTAAAAATACAGAGGAACAAAATCACAAGTTTACAGATTAAGTCTCATCGTTTATTCTCAGTATGTGGCAGATACCCATCCACATATACTGCAAATTCTACAGAAAAGATGGCAATGTGTAAGCAGAAGCAACTTCTGAAACCATTATTAAACCCACTGCCTTGTGAAGCATATAACATTATTAATTATGACATTTATTAAAGGCGAGGATATATTGTGCAGCAAGTGATTTTAGGCAGGATAATATCCTGTATAGCCAACTGCAACAATATGAAAAAAAAAATATTTATATATTACAAATATATACAATATATGACCACAACAGCTTAGTAATACTGTGTGTATCAAACTAAATTTTTACATGAAGCAACTGAAAATCGTTAAATTCTAACATGCTATAAAATGCAAGATTTTATCAAATGAATCTCAAGTGAAAGTTATATAGAAGTTATGGAACAGTATTTTCAGTAGAGAAAGCACAATTCAATGCTAGGCACGTGCTGCTCGGAGTATAAACCAGGATCCACAATTCTTCTAGATACATTTGCACATAGTTTTTGAAGGAACTCAGCAGGGAGGTTGTTCCTAAAATCTTGGAGATGCAAAGATCTTCAGCACATATACCGTGTATACTCAAGTATAAGCCGACCCGAGTATAAGCTGAGGCCCCCAATTTTGCCACGAAAAACTGGGTAAGCTTATGCGTGGCTCCCTCCCGTCGCCGTCATGGTATGCGTGGCTCCCTCCCGTCGCCGTCCTGGTATGCGTGGCTTCCCTCCGTCGCCGCCCTGGTATGCGTGGCTTCCCTCCGTCGCACTCCTGGTATGCGTGGCTTCCCTCCGTCGCACTCCTGGTATGCGTGGCTTCCCTCCTTCGCACTCCTGGTATGCGTGGCTTCCCTCCGTCGCACTCCTGGTATGCGTGGCTTCCCTCCGTCGCACTCCTGGTATGCGTGGCTTCCCTCCGTCGCACTCCTGGTATGCGTGGCTTCCCTCCGTCGCACTCCTGGTATGCGTGGCTTCCCTCCGTCGCACTCCTGGTATGCGTGGCTTCCCTCCGTCGCACTCCTGGTATGCGTGGCTTCCCTCCGTCGCACTCCTGGTATGCGTGGCTTCCCTCCGTCGCACTCCTGGTATGCGTGGCTTCCCTCCGTCGCACTCCTGGTATGCGTGGCTTCCCCCCGTCGCACTCCTGGTATGCGTGGCTTCCCCCCGTCGCACTCCTGGTATGCGTGGCTTCCCCCCGTCGCACTCCTGGTATGCGTGGCTTCCCCCCGTCGCACTCCTGGTATGCGTGGCTTCCCCCCGTCGCACTCCTGGTATGCGTGGCTTCCCCCCGTCGCACTCCTGGTATGCGTGGCTTCCCCCCGTCGCTGTCCTGGCATGCGTGGCTTCCCCCGGTCGCTGTCTTGGCATGCGTGGCTCCCCCCCGGTCGCTGTCCTGGTATGCGTGGCTTCCCTCCGTCGCTGTCCTGGTATGCGTGACTCCCCCCTTCGCGGTGATGGTATGCGTGGCTCTCCCGTTCTGTCCTGGTATGCATGCTTCCTAATACAAAAAAAAAGAAAAAAAACCCCACAACATCCTCACCATCCATTGTGCCCTCGCAGCATCTCGTTGGCGCCTAAGGGAGTGGAGACGCGTGCATATCCATTGCCTTAATGAGCGGTGCCACGTGATTAATGGGCTCAGGAAGAGCTGCTGGAAGCCGGCACCAACGAGATGCTACGAAGGTACGCAGGAGAGCGAGTATGATGTCTTCTGGAAGCCAGAGGCTGCAGCTGTCACTGTTCACGCTATAAGAGTAATAAATATTCATTTCTCTTTAGCAGAGGGCACAGGCTTTAGCCACAGCCACCGGCTCCTTTCTCAGTGACCCGCTGCTTCGCCGCTCCCCCTCCGGCTTTCTGGGACAATGACTTGTGTATAAGCCATGGGGGGAGTTTTCAGCACACTAAAAATGTTCTTAAAAACGCGGCTTATACTCTAGTATATACAGTAGATATGTGCAAATATTTCTGTGTCTTGTTGTAAGTCCACACACACTCTGAGATCAGGTATCTGGGGGACCATACCATCACTTCCAGGACTTTTTGTTCTTCTTAACACTGATAACAGTTCTTCATTACACCGATTCTAAACCTATTCTGCAGCAGGACAAACCCAAGTAAACACACAGACAGGCGCCTCTCTGATGGCATTGCATGATGGATTAGTATCTGCCTGTATTTCTAAGCATTGAGGACAAGAAATGGGCAACATTGAGGACAATGGAAGCAGTGGTCAGCCAAGGAAACTTACTACAGAAGATGAAAGACACATTGACTGGAAATCACAAGATGTCCTGCGGTGCCATCAGCTCAGAACTGGCAGCAAAGAGTGGGACCCAGCTAGATCCATCTACTGTTCACAGACGTCTGGCCAGAAGTGGTCTTCATGGTAAAATTGTGGCAAAACCCCCCACTCTTTCGACATGGAAACAAGGTCAAGCAACTCAACTATGCACAAAATCAAAAGAGCTAAACTGCAGAAAAATGGCAGCAGGTGCTTTGGACTGATGAGTCAAAACTTGACAAGGTCTGGAAAGCGGTACAATAATAAGTGTCTATGGGCAACATTGGAGAGTACTTGCAAGTTTGAAGCTGAATTTCAGCAAATGGAGTTGTGGATTTGGTCAGGAACAGGAGTGTCCTCAATATTGAGAAATACAGTAAGATACTTATCTTATCCATCATACAATCCCATCAGGGAGGTGTCAGATTGGCTCCAAATGTAATCCGCTGCTAGACAATGACCCCAAACATGCAGTCAGTCTTTTAAAACAATCTTCAGCATAAAGAACAAGGAGTCCTAGAAGTGATGACATGACCCCTATAGAGCCCCGACGTCAACATCAAGTCTTTCTGGGATAACATGAGGAGAAAGAATGGCTTGCACAAGCCTCCATCTACTGAAGATCTGTGGTTAGTTCTGCAAGTTGTTTGGAACAACCTCCCTGCAGAGTTTCTTCAAAAAACTGTGCACACCAAATATTGATGTGATTTAGATTTCTCTTTTGCTCATTCACTTTGCATGTTGTGAAATAGAAGTAGACAAGTAACACTACTATCTTTAAAGCATACTTACTTTTGCAGTATATTTTTCACAATCGAGTTAAACTTTTGCATAAAACTGGGTACATAAATATATTTTATGTATATGTTGCTATTTATCTAATGATGGGGAAGAGTGATTGTCTGAACGATCTTTGCTCCTGTAAAGGGCCCTTAACAAATATTGAACTTTCATGCTGCCTCCACAATATATATTTGTTCACTTGAATGCATATGAAGAAAAAGGAAAGTGAAACTGTGATAAAGGAAGAAAAATAAAGAACAGTAAAATGTGACGATTGCTGTACACTGTGGGATACGAGGGGGAGGGGGACACTAAGTATTTGCAACCAGACGCCCATTAGTAGGGCCAAAGATAGAAGCACAATTATGAAGGATATTGCAAGCAGCTACTCGTGAGATCTGCTTTACAGTGGAAAGTCAGACTAAAATATTTGTATATATTTTATAATAAGGTCTAGAAAGCAGAACAAACATGTTCACATTTATAACAGGCAGCACACATACTACATTCCATGTGCTGTGCATTCATAGCGATGAATCAATGCAAAGTGGACCAAACTCGATCATGACTACAACTTTTTTCTGCAAAAAATAAAAGTGAAAAAATGGTCACAGGCTATGATGTGTCTGTATACTAATCATTAAAAGTACTGACGGCACATGTACGAGAAAAACGTATGTGTAAATGGGGCCTTATAAAGAGAGAGCCTAGAAATAGGGTATGGCCCTATTCAGTATTTGCAGCAGAAAAATCTGCTGCAAATACTAATGTATTGGCAGGAAAAAATGCTGCAAAAAAATACACACTTTTTTTAGCGCATCTTTTACTTGCTTTTTCCCCCCATTCATTGGAATAGATGAATAATGCTGCAAAAACTCTGAAAGAATTGACATGGTGCAGATCTGAGACGGCATCAAATCTACAAGGATAAAAAATAAGCAATGTGTGAAGGAGACTTCAGGAATCTCATTCGCTCTGCTGGCACTAGGAAATGCTTCTGGTTTGGTTACAAAAAAAAAAATGCATCAAGTACTTAACGTGTGAATTAAACACAAGTGTCATCATCAGATAAATCTTACTCAATGTATATAACTATATAATATATTCTCTGTAACCAGTGACTCAGTGATTCGGCTTCCTCTCATCCTGTACAAACCTTTATTGCTTACATCCAGTAGATAAAATAAGAGCGTCACGTGATGACCACACAGGGTTGTTACACGGCAGCACTCAGATAACTAACACGCCAATGCAACCAGTCATTGTTCAGATCCTCGATAACGAAGAAATAAGATCACTCTTGATAGATCCTTAGTGATGTATTATTTTATCTACAATACAGGATTCAGTTACTGTAATGCTTCAGCCATTACGGGAAAATGTTAAAAATGGTATCAGATCTGCAGGCCGAATGTTATGGAGCAGGAGGAGCAGTTCCATGACTGTGCATACAGAGATAGATGTCAATCACTGAGCGCCCACCGAGCCAGACCGCCCACCGGACTCATACACACGCATATTTCAATGACTAAAATACGAAATTAAGGAAAGAGAGCGAACATAGGGCGATAAAAGTGATTTTTGGGTGACAATACACGGTTAGTGCACTCATCTTTACAGGTTGTGAACAGTCACAACCCCTTGAAGAATGTGAAGGAACCAGTGGTTGCTGCAGACTCCCGTAGATGCCAATGTCACAAAGGAGGAAGAAAAAGACCGGGTTTTTCAATGTGTGATAGCATAATGGTATCCCGTGTTTTTCAAAACAATGTCGAGACAAGCCATGTTTCAGATATCCTTTAGAGGATGAACTCGCATAGACAATATCTCTAAAGGATATCTGAAACATGGCTTGTCTCGTCTTGTGATGTCATGAAGGTTTTGTATAAAACCACTGCTGTAATCAGATACTGTAATTCTTTGGCCCTGAGGAAGTGGCAGATCTGCCACGAAACCCGTCGGCACAATAAAGATATGAAGAATATTTCTGTCCTTGTGTGGTCAGCATTGAAAACCGGGTCTTTTTCTTCCTCCTTTGTGACAATGAATAAAATACAAGATATGAATCTTTTCCAAAAAAAACCTATATATCATTCTTTTCATCTTCTCATTCTCTATACCATGCTGTCCACAGATCAGACTACATGGACAACGTGACAGGTTCCTTTAAGTGCACCTTCATCAGACAGCCGGATTGCAGAAAGGGCTAGTGTACAAACAGCAGGAAACAATATGTTATGCTCTTTAAACTGTTCAGGTTCCACCACCTAGTATGGGTTTTTTGACTGGGGAAAGAAACCATGAACGTACACAAGCAATCTCCATGACCTCTATGCCATCTGCCATCATGCTGGCAGCAGACACCCTTCTGAGCTTAGGACCACGATCTGCCAGCAGGACCATCACTCCCACACAGAATAACGCAGCGCAACAGGTGAATGTGCTTTCATGCAACCTAATTTGAGGAACATCTTACAATCACATCACATGTTTCTTGCAAAGAAAATCCCCAGTGGAAATCATTTAAATAAATGAGGTGAGGTGAGGAGGGTGGGCTTTCCCCAACATTTCTCTTACTCAGATAGAGGTTTCAGAAACACATTTTTCATTCTTCCTTCTTTCTCCTCTCTTCACTAGAGATCAAGGGTGGGCAACTAATTTTCCACATGAGACACAGTGGCTGTTGTGGATGACCCAACCAACTGGTCGTACTTATGTCTACGCCATTATATTGATTTGTATCTCCTAATAATGAGCAAAATTAAGTGTAGTGATTAGCTTCTACAGCTAAATACATGTTATGATACGGCGGCGTACTGTAACCTGTATTCTTATCTGTAGCCGCAAATCAAGCCTATAAAATGTACTGCTATTCATTAGGTCAGGGGGGAGACACATTAAAATCATACTGCTCTTGTTATTCAGCTTTTGTATCCTGAAAAAACGCTCTCCCCTACACCTCTCCACATGCACACTCTGTATGATGGACCCCACAGCCAGACACGCACACACGATAGACCTGGCAATCCCCCCCACCATACCCACATATACATACTCTGTATGGTGGATCCCACGCTTCCCAACACATACACAAAATGAAGGCCCCCTCAGTCTTCCGCCACACACACACACACTATGATGGTCCCCACAGCTCCCCTATAAACACACACACACCCACGCTATGATGGTCCCAGCAGCTCCCCTCACGCTATGATGGTCCCCACAGCTCCTCTTTCCCCACACACTATAATGGTCCCCACAGCTCCCCCATACACACACTATAATGGTCCCGGCAGGTCCCCTCTCCCCACACACTATGATGGTCCCCACAGCTCCCCTATAGACACACACACACACACTATGATGGTCCCAGCAGATCCCCTCTCCACACACACACACACACTATGATGGTCCCCACAGATCCCCTCTCCCCACACACACTATGATGGTCCCCACACACAATGTGATGGCCCACAAAGCTCCCCTCTCCCCACACACACTATGATGGTCCCAGTAGCTCCCCTCTCCCCACACACACGCTATGATGGTCCTAGTAGCTCCCCTCTCCCCACACACTATGATGGTCCCCACATACACACACTGATGGTCCCCACAGCTCTCCCACACACACACACACACACACACACACACACTCTATGATGGTCCCGGCAGATCCCCTCTCCTCACACATTATGATGGTCCCCACAGCTCCCCTATAGACACACACACATTATGATGGTCCCAGCAGATCCCCTCTCCCCACACAGTATGATGGTCCCCACAGCTCTCCCATACACACACACACACACACACACACACTCTATGATGGTCCCGGCAGATCCCCTCTCCTCACACATTATGATGGTCCCCACAGCTCCCCTATAGACACACACACTATGATGGTCCCAGCAGATCCCCTCTCCCCACACAGTATGATGGTCCCCACAGCTCCCCTATACACACACACACACTATGATGGTCCCAGCAGATCCCCTCTCCCCACACAGTATGATGGTCCCCACAGCTCCCCCATACATACACACACTATGATGGTCCCAGCAGATCCCCTCTCCCCACACACTATGATGGTCCCCACAGCTCCCCTCTCCTCACACACACTATGATGGTCCCCACAGCTCCCCTCTCCCCACACACACACTCTATGATGGTCCCCACAGCTCCCCTCTCCCCACACACACACTATGATGGTCCCCACAGCTACCCTCTCCCCACACACACACACACACACTATGATGGTCCCCACAGCTCCCCTCTCCCCACACACACACTATGATGGTCCCCACAGCTCCCTTCTCCTACACACACCATGATGGTCCCAGCAGCTCCCCCATACACACACTATGATGGTCCTGGCAGATCCCCTCTCCCCACACACTATGATGGTCCCCACAGCTCCCCTATACACACACACACACACACACTATGATGGTCCCCACAGCTCCCTTCTCCCCACACACACTGTGATGGTTCCCACAGCTCCCTTCTCCCCACACACACTGTGATGGTCCCCACAGCCCCCTATACACACACACACACACACACACACACAAACAGTATGACAAAACAGTGTCACAAAAGTGTCTACTCAAACACACATACACAGTATGATAGCCCCCTCATGCCTTACCCACACACAGTATGAAGGCCTCTCAGCTCCCCCCACACACAATATGATGGCCCCCTCAGCCTATGATGAACCTCCACAGCATGATGTTCCGTTTCCTCCAAGAACAGACTGACAATTCAAAATTTAAAAAAAAAAAAAAAAAAAAAAAAAAAAAAGAAATCTACTCACCTAACCGTACTCCCCAATGCACTGCTCTGTGCAATGTGTGAATGGAGGTTCTGCACAGCAAGGACAATCTTGTGATATCATCATGCCTGCTGCACTGACACACAGGCTGAATAGTGAGGCCGAGAGCCGACAGCTCCCTCCTCTACCACTGCATCCACTACAGGGCAGCTGCTTGCTGTGCTATTCCACAGCTTGCAGCCCTATGGCTGTCCTGGTCCGTGGGCCAGACAGGAACGTCCAAAGAGCTGGATGTGGCCAGAGGGTCGCACTTTATCCAAGTCTGATATAGACAAAAGAGGAGAGAATATGTAAACTTGAGAAAATAGATGTTTTAAGAAATTCATTCATTCCATACTTTGCATTCTGGCAATCATTGGCCAGTGGGCGACACCTTGATTTCCAGTCACTTGTGGCAATTTTTACTTTTATACATTGCCAACGTGAGCAGCAAGTCCTTGGTGAAAGTACTACTGAGTGCAGCCAGTCAGGCGGCTGCCGCCTTATGAGATTTATTTTGGGAAAAAAAAAAAAAACACTTGATGTACTTTCTAAGTACATCCACTTCTCTGGGCTTCCAGGCATATTATCATGAGAACACCCTTAATAAACAATATCCATTACGGAAAGGCTCTTTACAACAGTGACATCCGTGAAACCATCATTTCTATTCAATTCTAAGTGCTCAATAATATGTGGGTGCTGTCATTTACCATGTCATACCCTGCTCAGCTAGCCTCCATAGCCATCGTTTCAACAAGTTATTTATAAAAGGATACCAATACGTTGGGATTGCGGAGAATTTTGTCTCACTTTTTCTACACCCTAAAATCTTGTTTGCTTTTGCTGCTGCTGCTTGACATTGAGAACAATGTAATAATGTAACCCACATTGTTTCCACTGCCTGGATTCAAGCAGAGATTTCAGGAAACATTGAGTAACTTTCTATTATTCAAGGATTAAGCTTTCTTTACAGAAGGATAAATAGAAACACGCAAACAAAAAGAAAAACATGTTGTCAATAGAAGGTTACTGACAATTTCCAGGTAGCAGTTTTTCTGTGTGCTCACGCTAAAAAAAAGGCAAAGGCAGCACAGACATGATAACTAGAGCCGCTCCTACCTATGATCCCAAGCAGGGGACTCGCTACGGTTCTACTGCTGGTAGACTTGAAAAGTTGTTAATTCATTTTAAAGGGTGCCATTAAATAGTAAATATCAAATATCTAGCACTGTCAATTTTTTATATTTATTAAGTCTGAATAACAGGAGCAGAAGCCTTATCGTAACATGTATTAGCAGTAGCTGCTGCTCAACAAACTTATTTCTGCCCAATATTAAGTGACACCAATATAAAAACAAATAATAATTATTGCAGGGTTTCATGTAGCACTTTTAGAAAACTATTGCCCACCTCTGCTGAAGCAGGCTATAAACATACAGCAATTGGCATAAATGAGTACCCATTCTTTGAAAAGTGAGATTAATATCTTACGGAACGCAATTTCCAAAGTTTTGACAAGACAGTTTCATAGAACATTTTTTTAACCCATAACATGAAAGCAAGTATACGAATATAACTTTCATTCCCAAATCTTCACTTTTATTTAAATTAGCGGATACAAAAATAAATGAATTAACCCTCCGTCAGGAACAATATTTGCACTAACTCGTAATGGAACAATGTGTCTGTCAAGCGCAGGCTAGAAAAATGCCTAGAATATCTAATTTTCTCAATTTCAGTGATCAGAGACCTTCATAGGGATGTAATGAAAGAGACTACACATTATCAGGTGCAAAACAAACCCATTTACTCAACATAAAAGTAATAACTTTGATATACACAAATTTCAAAACTCCTGAGAAGTACACTTTCATTTGTAAGAAAATCTGCCTTATTTATATGAAATATCCACAAACCTTTCTCTATCCATTCATAAAACAAGCTAAATAAACAATAGTAATGACTAAAAACATTACATACCAAACTTATAAAGTGTGATGTGTTCGGGACCAATGAGCCTGAGAAGCCAGCACAGATATATCTTCCTTCCTGAAGCTCTGCAGACCAACTGTGGTATCAGGTTTCACACAGCAGCTAGAGCCAGGAGACTATCTAGAGGGAGGGGGTTTTCTGAAAATCTGGTGAGAAGAGAGAAATGAAAGTAGAAGAGCTGCGCCTGTCAGATCCATTGTTCCTGACGGAGGGTTAAGTTGTCGACAAATTGCAAAATATAACTTTTTCCAAGAAAGATCTCTTTTAGAGCCTGGATGGTGAATGGAGAGTGATGCTCAACTTGTCTCTCCAGAATTCCTCGTAGGTGTTCGGATCAGGAGACACTTGGCCACTGAATCACTTTCACCCTGTTCTTTAGAAATGCAACAGTGGCCTTAGATGTGGATCACGGTCATGTTGAAAAAGTACACTTGTCAATTAATGACACCATCAACGAAATGTAGTTCCCCATGCATTTTTCTAAATGCCTAGTGGCTGCAGTGAAACATGGTGGTGGCCGAGTCTTTATGTTGGGCTGCATAAGTGCTGCTGAGGTTGGGGGAGCTACATTTCACTTATGGTGTATCATAAATTCATAGGTGTACATATATACAGTGTCTACAAGTAGTATTCAACCCCCTGCAGATTTAGCAGGTTTACACATTCGGAATTAACTTGGCATTGTGACATTTGGACTGTAGATCAGCCTGGAAGTGTGAAATGCACTGCAGCAAAAAAGAATGTTATTTCTTTGTTTAATTTTTTTTTAAATTGTGAAAAGTTTATTCAGAGGGTCATTTATTATTCAACCCCTCAAACCACCAGAATTCTGTTTGGTTCCCCTAAAGTATTAAGAAGTATTTCAGGCACAAAGAACAATGAGCTTCACATGTTTGGATTAATTATCTCTTTTTCCAGCCTTTTCTGACTATGTAAGACCCTCCCCGAACTTGTGAACAGCACTCATACATGGTCAACATGGGAAAGACAAAGGAGCATTCCAAGGCCATCAGAGACAAGATCGTGGAGGGTCACAAGGCTGGCAAGGGGTACAAAACCCTTTCCAAGGAGTTGGGCCTACCTGTCTCCACTCTTGGGAGCATCATCTGGAAGTGGAAGGCTTATGGAACTACTGTTAGCCTTCCACGGCCTGGACAGCCTTTGAAAGTTTCCTCCCGTGCCGAGGCCAGGCTTGTCCGAAGAGTCAAGGCTAACCCAAGGATAACAAGGAAGGAGCTCCGGGAAGATCTCATGGCAGTGGGGACATTGGTTTCAGTCAATACCATAAGTAACGTACTCCACCGCAATGGTCTCTGTTCCAGACGAGCCCGTAAGGTACCTTTACTTTCAAAGCGTCATGTCAAGGCTCGTCTACAGTTTGCTCATGATCACTTGGAGGACTCTGAGACAGACTGGTTCAAGGTTCTCTGGTCTGATGAGACCAAGATCGAGATCTTTGGTGCCAACCACACACGTGACGTTTGGAGACTGGATGGCACTGCATACGTCCCCAAGAATACCATCCCTACAGTCAAGCATGGTGGTGGCAGCATCATGCTGTGGGGCTGTTTCTCAGCCAAGGGGCCTGGCCATCTGGTCCGCATCCATGGGAAGATGGATAGCACGGCCTACCTGGAGATTTTAGCCAAGAACCTCCGCTCCTCCATCAAGGATCTTAAGATGGGTCGTCATTTCATCTTCCAACAAGACAACGACCCAAAGCACACAGCCAAGAAAACCAAGGCCTGGTTCAAGAGGGAAAAAATCAAGGTGTTGGAGTGGCCTAGTCAGTCTCCTGACCTTAACCCAATTGAAAACTTGTGGAAGGAGCTCAAGATTAAAGTCCACATGAGACACCCAAAGAACCTAGATAACTTGGAGAAGATCTGCATGGAGGAGTGGGCCAAGATAACCCCAGAGACCTGTGCCGGCCTGATCAGGTCTTATAAAAGACGATTATTAGCTGTAATTGCAAACAAGGGTTATTCCACAAAATATTAAACCTAGGGGTTGAATAATAATTGACCCACACTTTTATGTTTAAAATTTATTAAAATTTAACTGAGCAACATAACTTTTTGCTTTGTAAGATTTATGCATCTGTTAATAAATCCTGCTCTTGTGTGAAGTTTGAAGGCTCTAACTTATTTGCATCTTATCAAACCTGCTAAATCTGCAGGGGGTTGAATACTACTTGTAGGCACTGTATATATATATATATATATATATATATATATATATATATATATATATATATATACACACACCATCACTCCGTGCTTTTGGTAGACGTGCATTTTTCCAATATGAAAATTATCCAAAACACACATCTGTTGCATTTCTGAACAAGGTGAAAATGATTCAATGGCGAAGTACGTTTCCTGATCTGAACCCAGCCGAAACACTGATGGGGAATTCTTCAGCGAGAAGTCGAGCATCACTCATTTGAGTAAAACTGAAGATTTTGTAATGAAAATTCTATTATTAATCTTACTTTCATGTTATATTTTTAAAAAACTATGAAACTCAGTCTTGTCAAAATTTTGGAAATCATTCATGTGTTCAGTGAGATAATTATTAAAATCTTACTTTTCATTTCTGTAGAGCACTGTATAGTATAGTATATACATGCTCACAGACATACAGCACCTACAGTGTGTGAATGCCTGGGTGGCAGAAGATCATCTCCTAATCACAGACATTGGAAGGTGCAAGTAGGTTTAACTGTATAATCTATTCCCCTCCAACTCCTTTCTATATATTATTATTATTATTATTTATATAGCGCCATTAATTCCATGGTGCTGTACATGAGAAGGGGGGTTACATACAAAGCTATAAATATCGTTAACAGTAAACAAATTTACAATGACAAACTGGCACAGAGGGGAGAGGACCCTGTCCTTGCGGACTTACATTCTATGGGATAGTGGGGAAGAGACAGAAGGTTGGGGGTGCAGCAGCTCGGGCGGTTTTGAGGCGGCGGCTCGGGCGGTGGTGAGGCGGCAGAATGGTTATTGCAGGCTGTAAGCTTTCCTGAAAAGATGGGTTTTCGGGTTCCGTTTGAAGGATCCGAGGGTGGTGGATAACACTGGTCAACAGCATTTTTGGTGCCAAAGATATTTCATCGAATTTAGGGTATTTTTGGGGTGCTGATTCTGAATATGTCATCAGTTTTGCCAGATTGGCTCAAGTTTTTGAGATTTTTGGTATCTTATTTATAGCACTTGTTGGTAAATGCGACGCATCATCTCATTAATTTCTTTGGATTAGTACTTGAACTGAGCAGTTCTCAATATAGTTTTGTGTTAATTAGTGTTCTAAAAGTTTGTTCATAGCTTGATTTTTGCACTAACTTTATGTTGTTGTCTGTTTTCCAGTGAAAAGCATGAACTCATCAAGAAGAAGTTGTCTTAACGATCCAGACTCATTCTGTTACATTTGTGGTGAATACACACTGCCAAAACATAGAAGAAACATAACAGACTTCGTAAAAAAAGTGTATTTTGCCTATTTTGGGGTTATGCTTGGGGACCAAGACAAGTTTTGGGCACCACACATAGTGTGCAAAGCATGTATCGAATTATTACGAAAATGGAGCAAAGGACAAAGAAAAAGCTTCAAATTTGGTGTTCCAATGGTGTGGAGAGAGCCAAAAAATCATCATGATGACTGTTATTTATGGTAAACACAGGTACAGGCACATCTTCACAATGAGGGACAGGCCTTCTTGCAGATTCCATGTTACTCCCATTTTCGTTTCTTATGCTTATTGAATCCTTGCACTTGCACTGCACAGAAATAACAGTCATCATGATGATTTTTTGGCTCTCTCCACACCATTGGAACACCAAATTTGAAGCTTTTTCTTTGTCCTTTGCTCCATTTTCGTAATAATTCGATACATGCTTTGCACACTATGTGTGGTGCCCAAAACTTGTCTTGGTCCCCAAGCATAACCCCAAAATAGGCAAAATACACTTTTTTTACGAAGTCTGTTATGTTTCTTCTATGTTTTGGCAGTGTATATTCACCACAAATGTAACAGAATGAGTCTGGATCGTTAAGACAACTTCTTCATGATGAGTTCATGCTTTTCACTGGAAAACAGACAACAACATAAAGTTAGTGCAAAAATCAAGCTATGAACAAACTTTTAGAACACTAATTAACACAAAACTATATTGAGAACTGCTCAGTTCAAGTACTAATCCAAAGAAATTAATGAGATGATGCGTCGCATTTACCAACAAGTGCTATAAATAAGATACCAAAAATCTCAAAAACTTGAGCCAATCTGGCAAAACTGATGACATATTCAGAATCAGCACCCCAAAAATACCCCAAATTCATTAAAATATTTTGGACACCAGAAAAAAAAATTTTTTTCGTTGACCTGTGTAATCGGACGTGTTGAGGCATGGAATTCCATAAGATAGGGGATATTCGGGAGAAATCTTGGAGGCGGTTGTGTGGAGGAACGAATAAGTGTGGAGGAACGAATAAGTGTGGAGGAGAGTAGGAGGCCTTGGGAGGATCGAAGATTACGTGAGGGAAGATATTGGGAGATTAGTTCAGAGATATAGGGAGGGGAAAGGCAGGGCTGTGGAGTCGGTAAGCCAAACCTGCGACTCCGACTCCTCAATTTCCCTTACACCGACTCCGACTCCAACTCCAACTCCCACACATATTGCTTATATTTAAGTGAAAAATTTATTGTAGTACAATGTGAACCTCAGACATTTAATCATTTTTATGATCCAATAATCAAGATATTTATATAGAACAGTATATATATTGGTGTACTACCCGGTTTTCATTCTTTTTGGTACAGATACGATATGGATAGACAGATATGGATAAATGGATAGATAGAGCAGATTTCTAATCTGCTTTTGCTATTGAAAACATTATCTATGAGCTCAAAAACCTTTCAGGTGATGCAGTTTTTTAAAAAGATGATCAGCTTTTGCAGCTGAAAAACGTATCCTCAAAAAACACAGGAAAAACGCTGTGTGTGAATGTAGCCTTAGATCAGGAATATAACAGCCATTTATAGGACATTTCATAACTTTCCCAAACTCCTATGAAAAAATATTCAGCACATCCTGCATTGAATTACTGTACCCAATTTATTATATATTTTAGGAGTCGGAGTCGGTCCATTTTATACCAACTCCGACTCCACCAAAATGAGCACCGACTCCGACTCCACGACTCCGACTCCACAGCCCTGGGGAAAGGTTGTGGATGGCTTTGTAGGTCAGTGTTAGTAATCTGAACTGGATGCGTTGGTGAATTGGGAGCCAGTGGAGGGATTTACAGAGGGGAGAGACAGGGGAGTAGAGAGGAGAGAGGTGGATTAGTCGGGCAGCAGAGTTGAGGACAGACTGGAGTGGTGCAAGAGAGTTAGCAGGGAGGCCACAGAGGAGAGTGTTGCAGTAGTCAAGGCGGGAGATAATGAGTGCATGTATAAAAGTTTTAGTAGATTGAGGGCTGAGGAAGGGAAGTATTCTGGAAATATTTTTGAGTTGGAGGCGACAAGAGGTGGCAAGAGTTTGGACGTGTGGTTTGAAGGACAGGGTAGAGTCACGAGTTACTCCAAGGCAGCGGATTTCAGGTGCAGGAGAGAGCGTGATGCCGTTTACCATGATAGATAGATCGGGTAGGGAACATATGTGAGATGGAGGATAGATAATGGGTTCAGTTTTGTCTATATTGAGTTTTAGGAAGCGAGAGGTGAAAAAGGAGGATATGGCTGTTAGACACTCCGGGATTCTGGACAGCAGAGAGGTAGATCTGAGTGTTGTCTGCATACAGGTGGTACTGGAAGCCATGGGACTTTATGAGTTGCCTTAGGCCAAGAGTATAGATGGAAAAAAGTAGGGGCCCCAGGACAGAGTCTTGGGGGACTCCAACAGAGAGAGGGCGGGATGAAGAGGTAGTGTGGCAGTGGGAAACGCCGAATGTGCTGTCAGAAAGGTATGCAGCAATCCAGGACAGGGCAAGGTCTTTGATGCCAAAGGAAGAAAGAATTTGTAGCAGTAGGCAGTGGTCAACTGTGTCGAAGACAGAGGACAGGTCGAGAAGTAGGAGGATGGAGAACTGTCTGTTAGTTTTGGCTGTGAGTAAGTCATTAGTAATTTTGGTCAGGGCAGTTTCAATGGAGTGGTGGTGGGGGGGGAGCCAGATTGGAGGATGTCAAGGAGGGAGTTAGATGAGAGGTGGGAGGAAAGTTGAGCATGAACATGCTGTTCAAGGAGTGTGGAAGCAAACGGGAGCAGTGATAAGGGGCGATAGCTGGGCATAGTTGGGTCAAAGTTTGATTTTTTGAGGATGGGTGTTATGGTGGCATGTTTGAAGGCAGAGGGGAAGGTACCAGAAGATAGTGATAGGTTTAGGAGATGGGATAGGGCTGGAATGATCGTGATAGTGAGGTTGGGGAGCAGGTAGGAAGGGATGGGGTCAAGTGCACAGGTGGGGGAAGTGTGATTTGGAAAGGAGATGAGTAAGCTTTCCTTCAGTGATGTTGGAGAGGGAGGTTATTAGGGAAGGGCAAAGGTCTGGTATATGGAGTGGTTGGGGTGGTGGTACAGTAAAGGTTTGCCTCGTTTGGTTGATCTTTTTGAAGTAGGTGGCAAAGTCCTCAGCAGAGATGAGTGGAGTTGGAGGTGGTGGTGGGCGGAGGAGAGAGTTAAATGTGCTGAACAGTTGTTTTGGTTTGTGGGATAATGAAGATATAAGGTTTGTGAAATAGGTCTGTTTAGCAGAGGTGAGGGCTGATTTGAAGGCAAGTGTAGCTTGTTTGAAACCAGTGAAGTCGTCTGGCTGGCGTGTTTTCTTCCAACACCACTCCGCGACCCTTGATGCTTGCTGAAGTTTTTTGGTGAGGTTGTTGTGCCAGTCTTGCCTATTTGTCACACTTTGCCATGCATGAGAGGGGCGACTGAGTCTATGGCTGATGTGAGGGTGGCGTTGTAGAAAGCGGTGGCACTGTCCATGTTGTGGAGTGAAGATATGGAGGACAGAGGTAGAAGAGAGTCTGAGAGTCTGTTAATGTCTAGGTGTGCAAGGTTTCTGCGAGGATGTGCTAGTGGCTGGACGAGGATGAGAAGGCGAGTAGACGGTGGTCAGATAGGGGGAAGGGAGAAGTTGTGAGATTGGGTAGGGAACAGAGGCAGGTGAAGATGAGGTCTAATGTATGTCCATCTGTGTGGGTGGCTGTGGAGGACCACAGAGTAAGTCCAAAGGATGAGGTAAGTGACAGGAGTTTGGAGGCTGCTGGGTGTCAATGGGGATGTTGAAGTCCCCCATGAATATGGTGGGGATGTCAGCAGAGAGAAAGTGGAGGAGCCAGGTGGAGAATTGGTCGATGAAGGCGGTGGCTGAGCCTGGTGGTCGGTATATGACAGCCATTTGGAGATTAGAGGGAGGGTAGATACGGACAGAGTCAACCTCGAAAGAAGGGAGGATAAGGGAGGGTGGAGGTTGGATAGGGTTGAAGGAGCAGTTTTTAGAAAGGAGGAAACCCACTCCTCCACCATGTGTGTTGCCAGGGCGAGGAGTGTGGGTAAAGTGGAGGCCGCCATAACTCAATGCGGCCGGGGAGGCCGTGTCAGCCAGGTCTCAGTGAGGGCCAGGAAGTTAAGGTTGCGGGAGGTAAAGAGGTCTTGGGTCATGCGGAGCTTGTTGCAGACGGAGCGGGCATTCCAAAGTGCTCCAGAGAGAGGGTGGGGGTCAGTGGCACAGGTTTTAAGTGTGAGGGATTGCGGTAGTTTCTCTTAGGGCTCATACTCACTTGCGAGAGACCCGCACTATTCTCGTGCGAGTCTCTCGCATGAAAACCTGGCACTGCCACCGGTACTGGGACCGGAGCGTGTGGCTACATGTATTTCTATGCAGCCGCACACTCCGGTCCCAGTGCCGGTGGCAGTGCCAGGTTTTCATGCAAGAGACTCGCACGAGAATAGTGCGGGTCTCTCGCAAGTGAGTATGAGCCCTTAGTGTGAGAAAGATAGGGGTGAGGATTAGTGGGATGTATGAGGCGGGGGGGCAGGATTGGGGGATAGGTCGCCAGCAGTGAGAAGAAGCAGAGAAAGGGAAAGCAGGTGGGTGAAAGAGAGTGACCGACTTGTATTGTATTTTAGTAGGAGAGGTCTGAGGATTATGACAGATTTTGCACAAGTAACCTTTTTTTTCTTTAAGCTGTTGGCTTAAAGTTAGTTTTGCCCCCGGTGGCCATTAGTGTCATTACACTGTGGTTGTTTTAGTTCTAGTTTTGCCCCCCGGTGGTCGTTAGGGTCATTGCACTCTGGTTAGTTTGGTTGCCCCCGGTGGCCGTTAGTGTTATTGCACGTGATTATGAAGCAGGTGTGATTCCCTGGCTCCTACCTATAAAGGAGTAGCAGGTGGTCTCACTCACTGTTGGTGATATTGCTCATTTCCAACCAAGTCTGGTAAAGGAAGGAACTACAGAGAGGAGTTCCTGGCAGCTCAGGGGAGCTCTGTCACTTTCCTTGTGTGTGTGTATTAGTGCAGTGGTCGGATTAGTTTCTGCACCGTCCAGTTCACTAGAAAGGGATAGGTGCAGGGCGAGCTAGGGATTTGAGGTATCCAGCTCGTCGCCAGGAGAAGAACCTGCCTAGGGATCGTCAGGAGTGTAGGGACACTGACTCAGGGGAGTGCAGGAGGTCTCCACGTCCCTGTTCCCTATTGCAGGGCTCTCCATTGTAATGGTTTCATGGGTGTTTCCCTTAACTCTGTTTAAATTTGCCCTGCTGGAGGCGGTATATCCAGGTTCACGGGTGTTATAGAAATTCGCCCTGCTGGAGGCGGTGTATCCAGTCACACGTGACATTACATTAAGGAGCAGTTCTGATGATGAAGCGAAGTGGGGTGGAGAGAGGGTGAGATAGTTATTTGGTTCTAGGGTGCAGGGGTTTGAGGATGGCTGAGAGTGAAGATTAGTGGAGCAAAAACGGTGAGGGCAAATGTGAGCATGGTTAAAGAGCAGGGTATGGAAAGGCAAGTAAAATAAGAAAGCAGTGATTATTCTTACCTTCTGACTGATTTCTGGACTATTTCTGGTATATTTCTGATGTAACACTTTAAAGAGGTCACACTTCAAATGATGTCAAATCTGACCAAGGTTATATCTGACCTGCTCTGTTCAACTTACATACAACTATGCATAAAGGTATACAGTTAGCAAATGAAAATAAGCGTCCGAGTGTCATCCAGAAAACTCAGACTTTTTTTCTAACTTACATCCGATTTTCATCCGTGTGCCCAGTTTTTACATCCATGTGATGTCTGCGTGCGATCTGTTTTCATACTATTGCATTAAAAAAAATGTACAGAATAAATACATTTCTATTATAAAGATAGTAAACTGTAGCTGTAAAAATCGGATGCCACTTGGATGGTCCATGTGGGTTTGTTGTTTTTGTTTTATTTTTTTTTACGCACCCATTGATTTAAATGGGTGAGCCCCACCCAAAATTTGGAAGAAAGTAGTGCAAGTTGCGATTCTTGTTCTCAAGGACAGTCGGACTGAGAGAAAAAAAAATATTGTTCATCTGAACAGCATTATTGAATAACATGGATCAGTGCACTATCCTGTTAAAAATCCGACAGCGCACACCCTATTAATACGCTTGTCTGCATGAGCCTGCATTCTCTCCTCCGCCCCCCAGCACCTCCTCCCTCCCCACTCATCTCAGCTGAAGACTTTGCCTCATTTTTCAAGCAGAAAATTGATAACATCAGGGACAGTTTTGGTCAACAACCCCCAGAGCCCTTCCTCCCGACTTCCCAGCCCTCCACCTTCAAAACCAACTTCTCCACCATTACAGAAGATCGACTCTCCACTCTACTCTCAAGATCACATCTCACCACCTGTGCACTCGACCCGATCCCATCCCACTTCATCCCAAACCTCACCACAGTCTTCATCCCAACCCTAACCCATCTCTTCAACCTATCACTAACAACTGGTGTTTTCCCCTCAAGCTTTAAACATGCCTCCATCACACCTATCCTCAAAAAGCCCTCTCTTGACCCATCCTCTGTATCTAGCTATCGCCCTATATCACTTCTCCCATACGCCTCCAAGCTACTGGAACAACACGTCTACCTTGAACTGTCCTCCCATCTCTCTTCTTGCTCCCTCTTCGACCGCTTACAATCTGGCTTCCGGTCACACCACTCCACTGAAACTGCCCTTACTAAGGTCACCAATGACCTCTTAACTGCCAAGAGCAAGCGACACTACTCTGTCCTCCTCCTCCTGGACCTGTCGGCTGCCTTTGACACAGTGGACCATTCCCTATTATTACAGACCCTCTCATCCCTCGGCATCACAGACTTGGCCCTCTCCTGGATCTCATCATACCTAACAGACCGGACATTCAGCGTCTCCCACTCACACACCACCTCCTCACCTCGCCCCCTATCTGTCGGAGTCCCACAAGGTTCAGTCCTAGGGCCCCTGCTGTTCTCTATTTACACCTTTGGCCTGGGACAGCTCATAGAATCTCATGGCTTTCAGTATCATCTTTATGCTGATGACACACAGATCTACATCTCTGGACCAGATATCACCTCCCTACTAACCAGAATCCCTCAATGTCTGTCCACTATTTCATCCTTCTTCTCCACTAGATATCTGAAACTCAACATGGACAAAACAGAATTCATCATCTTTCCCCCATCTCACGTGACCCCCCCTACGAACCTATCAATTACAGTAAATGACTGCCCACTCTCCCCAGTCCCACAAGCTCGCTGCCTCGGAGTAATCCTTGATGCTGATCTCTCCTTCAAACCACATATCCAAACCCTTTCCACTTCCTGCCGACTTCAACTCAAAAATATTTCACGCATCCGTTCATTCCTCACCCAAGAATCTGCAAAAACCCTAGTCCATGCCCTCATCATCTCTCGCCTTGACTACTGCAACCTCATGCTCTGCGGCCTCCCCTCAAACACTCTCGCACCCCTCCAATCTATTCTAAACTCTGCTGCCCGACTAATCCACCTGTCCCCCCGCTATTCCCCAGCTTCTCCCCTCTGTCAATCCCTTCACTGGCTCCCAATTGCCCAGAGACTCCATTACAAAACCCTAACCATGACATACAAAGCCATCCACAACTTGTCTCCTCCATACATCTGTGACCTCGTCTCCCGGTACTTTCCTGCACGCAACCTCCGATCCTCACAAGATCTCCTTCTCTACTCCCCTCTTATCTCCTCTTCCCACAATCGCATACAAGATTTCTCTCGCGCATCACCCCTACTCTGGAACTCTCTACCACAACATATCAGACTCTCACCTACCATCGAAACCTTCAAAAAGAGCCTGAAGACCCACCTCTTCCGACAAGCCTATAACCTGCAGTAACCACCGATCGACCAAACCGCTGCACGACCAGCTCTACCCTCGCCTACTGTATTATCACCCATCCCTTGAAGATTGTGAGCCCTCGCGGGCAGGGTCCTCTCTCCTCCTGTACCAGTTATGACTTGTATTGTTTAAGATTATTGTACTTGTTTTTATGTATACCCCCCTCACATGTAAAGCGCCATGGAATAAATGGCGCTATAACAATAAATAATAATAATAATAATAATAATAATAATGAGCCCTAAATGTTATTATCCCTTCATCTGCTCACATAAAAGGAGAGCTTCCAACAATACCATTATACTATTTGTGTAACAGAGTAGCACCGGTGCAGAACATCTGCACACTACAGTGTGGAAAACAATACCCCGTCTGATGAACGGAAAGCAATGTTTAACAATGAAGATCTCGCATACAGAATGGCAGAAAATAAAGGTGAAGTGCAGTCTCATATCCAACCTGTTCTCTAGCGTGTTGGAGCGGATCCCCTGCACGGTACGTTACTGCGTGCAAAGCCTCTGGCAGCAGCCTTCAATTGGAAACAATCATGAAATATAGAAAGGTGTTTCTTTTTATTACTATTCGTTATAGAAGATTGTGCTGAAAAATACATGGGCTGACGGCATAATAGTGTTGAACCAGACGTCTGGTGTACGATATTCACTTTCTTTTACTTTCGATCACAAAGCCTATTTTTGTATTTTTGTCTGCGACCTCCCCCCCACTGGGGTGACACTTCTACTGATTGGATGATGATGATGATGTAGTTCCTCAGCAGAGTGAAGCGCGCCTATGGCATTATTATTAAAGGGAACCTGTCACGTCATTTGTAGCAACTAAACTGTCCCCAGTGTGCCGTTAGCCATGCGATGTGCGACACATTGGTTTTCATTCAAAACGGCGCCGTAATCATCTCCAGAAATCGCTTTGTATAGTTACAGTACCTTCTATTTCAGTCATGGGGTGGCGCTTCATTTTCTTTCAGTCACGTGCTCGTTATTGTCGACACCCATGCACTCTTACTGCTATTCCAGGGTGCGCCGACAAAGCGGGGATCTGCTCTAAAATCCCGCGCTTGCTCAGTATTGAGTGGTTCCCCATGCTTGCGCAGTGGCAAACAAGGTCAGAGCCCGTGACAGTAAATGAAGCTGGGTACATACATCCAGTTCCAGTGTGCATGCGCCGTTAGCCACTCGTCACTGCGCATGCGCTGGATATATTTACATGCTTCCCTCCACCTTAATTCATTATGTCATGGCCTCTCTCTTCCACCCCCACAGTTTATTCATCATCATTTGCTCTCTCCACCCCTCACCCTCAATTCATCATCTGCTGTTCCCTACCCCCAATTCATTATTTGTGCTCCCCCACCTCAGCAACTGCATACATCATTTGCTGTCCCCCATCCCACTCCTTTAATTCATTATCATGCTTACCAAGCCTTTTTTTAAAAAATTTTTTTTAAATAAGATGAATTAAAAGTTTTCATACTTACCTCTCACGATCCCCTGTAAGCGCACCTTGCTCCACTTCTGGATAGTCATCATGTACCATCAGCAACCTGCAAGTCATCAGAGAGGCAAGGGGACTCCCTTGGAGCTGCACGACCATTCAGTTTGGATTGCCGTGCAGCACTGGGAAGGCTCCATACTCACAATACTTTATCATACCCTGGGGCCCAGTGAGCAGAAACACAAGAGGTAGGGTCCGGACTGAGTCTGGGCCCCCTCCCCTCTTTACTTCTGCTCACTGGGCCCCATGCAGCAGCAAGGGCAGCAATGTCCTGATGTCAGCCCTGCCAGGAGCCACTGGCTTTCTGTCATGCAAGTGAGCCCAGAGCAATTAGAGTCACTGCTCACATCACAGCACTAAGAGCAGCAGCTGTAAGCACGCCCTAGCACTGATTGACAGCTGGTTTTACTGTGATGCACTGCACCGCGAACGGTCAGTGCCAGGGTGTGCTAACAGCCAGTGCTCTCAGAGCTGTGAGCAGTGACTGCAATTGCTCCTTGTATGCCTGCATGACAAAGTCAGCTCCCGGGAGAAATAATGTTAATTATACCAGGTGCCACACTTTCCCAGGGCTGTGGAGTCGGAGTCGTGGAGTCGGAGTTAGTTTTGGTTGGAGTTGGAGTCGGTAGAAATGTACCGACTCCAGCTTTAAAAAAAAAAAAGTATTAATATTTCATAATTGAACTTTCATATGAATTTTATAAATGTTACTCAAATATATATGTTCTATCAAACTATGAACAACAGTGATAAGCAGTTCTGCTGGAGAGAGAGACATTTCTTACTTCTTGTGTGTCACTGTTCTCCACTGCCCTTATCTAATCTTATACTTGGTTAACCTCATGCTGCCCCAACCCCCCCTACTTACAATGTATGAAACTGAAAGTGAAAATGTGTTGCAAATTCTTAGTAGTAAAGCTCCTCCTCTAGACTAGATCATACTAGGTGTGCGTCTTCCAAGCATCTCACAGCTGCCTGCTACTCAGAAGAGGAAGACTGTAAGAAGTATTATCCTTTCAACAAACTTTGCATCAGTTAACTGTGAGTACATGAGGAATAATAACAGTATTACTGACCACTATATCAGTTGTACGACCTGGCAATTTTGTACAATTGTTTTTAGGAAAAACAATTGTCATTTGGATTGTGAATGCAGAATTAAAAACCTGAGAATGTCAAAGAAGCATCACATTAAATCAGCTGTATTTGAACATTTCACCATCACTCAAGATAGAAAACATTATGTCTGTCAGTGTATGACAAATGATCCAGACGAAAACAAATGCTGTGAAGCCAAGATGAGTGCATATTCAGGCAAAGATAAAAATGCTCCTACCAGAGCTTCTAATCTAAAGAGACATTTACAGCGCTTTCATCCAGAAGTACTGAGAGCAGTGGATGAGAAAGACTGCATCCAAACCAATGAACCAGTGCCCAGCTCTTCCAGCCAAACAAAGGAGCAGAGAACTTTGCAGCCATCAGTTGCAAGATATTTTGTCAGTGACAAAGTTACTGTGACAATGACAGTAAATACATTTAAAAAACAGATCATAGAGCTTGTTGTAAAGGATAGTGTGCCTATTTCATTATTTTCACGACCAGCTTTTTTGTGTCTGAATGGGGAAATGGCCCGCAAGCTTGGTGTTTCTCTGGAGAGAGAGAGTATTAGAAAATTAGTAATTGAAGAAGCTTTTAAACAAAAGGAAGAACTTAAAAAAAACTCTCAAGGGACACTTTCTGTTTCTTAAAATGGATGCCTGCACACGTCACAGAGTGAACTATTTTGCCATCAATGTCCGATTTGTTTGTGACAAAAATGAAATAGTTACCAAGACATTGGCAGTAAAAGACACCAAAGCTCATCACACCAGTGAGTTTCTCCAGGTCTTGGTGGAAAAGGTTCTGCAAGACGATGAACTTAAAAAAGAGCAAGTTCTTTCTGTCGTAACTGACAATGCTTCAAATATGATAAGTACTATTAAGCTAATGAATGAGAGTAATGATGGTGACCAGCAGCTAGAAGAACATTCTGGGTCCACAGACACAGAAATATTTGAAATAGAGGAACACAGTATTGTAACTGAGGAGCAAACTGAAGTTGCTTCAGATGAACAGCAACATGATAGTTTAGATGATCTTGTTGAAACTGTGTCAATATGTTCTTTCATTCATCACATGCGCTGTGTTGTGCATACGCTACAGCTGGCTATAAGAGACAGTCTGCAAGAAGGACATGCTGCTGCACTGACTGGCAAGGTGAGAAAATTGGCTACTGTTGCCAGAACCCCTAAAGTTGACTCAATTTTGAAGAGACGTGCTGGAAAAGGGGCAATTATTGATCAAGCCACACGATGGGGCAGTACTTACTTAATGATTCAGCGCTTGGTTGAACTGAAAACCTTTCTTGTAGACATGGCTAACCCTCAACTGACGCTAAATGAAAGTCAGTGGAATCAGGTGACTGAGCTGGAAAAATTGCTAGAGCACCCATTTACAGTGACTAAAAAATTACAAGCAGAGGACTTAACTCCAGGTATTTTCTTAAAGGAGTGGAAGAAACTGATGTTTCGCCTGTCCCAAAGAGGAGGGTTAATTGCAAGTGTTATTGCTACATCAATGAAACGGAGAGAGGAGCTACTATTACAAAATAACATTCTTTTGGCAGCTGTTTATGTAGACCCAATGCATCGGATTCTTCTAGATGATCAACAGCTAAGTAAAGGAAAAGAAGCTCTGTTTGAAATAGCAGTAAGGATGAAAGGGTTGCAGAACAGTCAGGAGGAACAAGAAGAATTTGGTCGTCCTGCCACATCTTCACCCTCATCATCAACTGATGAAGAATTTAATTTCGAAAAATATTTGGATCACAAGGACCGTGCAAAGCGTTCCCGCATAGAAGAAGAGTCATTCCCATCAAGGAACACAGCCAGTACATTTCAGCAGAATTTTTCATGTGCACTAAAAGAAATTGAGAAATTTGACCGTTCATCAAAAATAACAGTGCAGCAAGCGATTCCTCTGTATCCTGACATTGTCAGAGATGTTGCCCGAGTGGTTACTGCTTTGCCACCAACACAAGTTAGTGTAGAGAGGTTGTTCTCTGCTCTCAAAATAATTAGATCAGATTTGAGGGCATCCATGAAGGAGGATCTGACAGAGGCAATACTTTTTCTGAGGACAAATGTATAGATTTCTTCTTATTAACTGCATAACAGTGTTTATTGCATATTTACTTACAGTTTAGAAAAGTTTATAAAAGTTATTTGCTACAGTATATTCTAATTGTATTCTAATAAATGTAGTTTTTGCTCTAAGTGGTCTGATTACTTATATGATGGTGAGAAACTGAATAAGCACGATGTTTAATATTTTACAACAGTAAATTTGTTGTTATGAATTGGCCATTTATGAAGGAGTCGGAGTCGGAGCCTGATAAAATCCAGGAGTCGGAGTCGCAACTGTGGCTTACCGACTCCACAGCCCTGCTTTCAACCGAATCCCATGGCTAGAAGCCCTCCAATCCGACAAACAGAGCTTCAGATTAAACCAAAGAGAGAAGAAACCCCCACAAGCCTTATCCGGGAGTGCCAATAGTCTAGCCACTACCTGTTTGCAATTCCAGATTTAATCCTCATAAGCTGCAG
The DNA here is from genome assembly GCF_039654945.1 of Dendrobates tinctorius. Classification (NCBI taxonomy): domain Eukaryota; kingdom Metazoa; phylum Chordata; class Amphibia; order Anura; family Dendrobatidae; genus Dendrobates; species Dendrobates tinctorius. The sequence goes on from NW_027361684.1 coordinate 34,653,496, forward strand.
CCGGGATGCTAAACAGTAAATCCAAGGGTTGGGAGCAACTAATGCACCCTCTTCACAAAAAATCAAGAGGTGGTCCTCATATAGAGCCACTTTCTCCACCACTGACCCATGTGTCCTTATGGCCTCCACAATGGGTTCCAGAGTCAATGCAAAAAGCAACGCACTGCAGAATTTTCAGATCACTCGTTTGCTTGAAGGGAACAAATCCACTATAGGGGTCACCCAACTTGTAAAAAACGTGGGCAGAAGGTATGAAACAAACAAATATAGCCAACACTTCAATCCTTGCCACTGCAGCACAGGCTACTGCAGTGATCTGCACTGGACGAAGTCCTGTTGCCTTCAGAGCCCTGAGGCCAGATTTGCTGCAGCGAACAAAGTGACTGGAATGGAACGTCATTGAATGCAGTCCAGCTCTAGTCACATGACCACTGCAGCCAATCACTGACCTCAGTCAAACAACCCCTTTAATAGGATTCCAGAGCACTTAAATGGGAAACTGATAAACAATCTTGTTTCACACTCACTTTTTTAAGTGTATCTGAGTGTTTTATGAAGTGCTATTTGCAGACTGCTTGGAGAGGTTAGAAAGATGAAAAGTTCATAGCTGAAACAGGGAAAGACAACAGAGAAATCTGCTGCTTCATGGACAACTTGTTCATCTGAACCTTCCAAGACCAACAGGGTTTAAAAGAATTTTTTGTGGGGAAGGGCAACCTAAATTGCATTGGGTCCTTCCGACTGTCCCCAGACAGATTATGTCACAAGATATTAGGATCAGCAACTGGAATTCAATCGCCCAATCCTTTTGTTTGTCTGGCAGTGCCTGTCTCATAGAAAACACAGAAGCGCTTGGCCGAGAACAGGGGTCAGTCAGCCAACATCGATGTAATATGTATGGCCAGCTTTAGAAATGTGATATAGTTTTCCTTGGGGAAATTCTTTGATCAGTGGTGCACTACTCATATGACATCACCCACTAACATTATTATACGCACTACTATGACGGAGAAAAAGAAACAATAGGCTTTCAGAAGTACCGTATATACTCGAGCATAAGTCGACCCGAGTATAAGCCGACCCTAATTTTGCCACAAAAAACTGGGAGAACTTATTGACTCGAGTATAAGCCTAGGGTGGGAAATGTTCCATAGATTATTCCCCCATATGGTGTCCCCAGAAGAAGCTCCATAGATTATTCCCCCATATGCTGCCCCCATAAGAAGTTCCATAGATTGTTCCCCTATATGCTGCCCCCATAAGAAGCTCCATAGATTATTCCCCCATGTGCTGCCCCCATGCTGCTGCTGCATGTAAAAAAAAAAAAAAAAAAAAAATGACATACTCACTTCTCTGTCGCTGGGTGTCAGATACTCACCTGTCCTGCGTCCATGGCTGCTCACAGCTATCTGCCACGTCATCAGTCAGTGACGTTCAGAATGCAGGGGGCGCAGCGCGCACTAACCACGTCACCGCACCCTCTGCTATAATATAAGACAAGAGGGGGACTTTCAGCCCAATTTTTTTCTCCGTCATCCCAGGGCCGGCAGTTCCTTCCAGTGTTCAGCGGTCACGTGGTACCGCTCATTAAAGTAATGAATATGCGCTCCACGCCTATGGGAGTGGAGTCGTGAGCATATTCATTACTTTAGTGAGCGGTACCACGTGACCGCTGAACACAGGAAGAGCTGCCGGAGACCATCTGAGAAGTAGGGAAGTGCAGAGACTGCGCCAGGAGGGGACGAGTATGATCCGACAGCCGCCGACTCCTGCCGCTCCCCCTCCCCCCTCCTGGAACAATAAATGAAGTATAAGCAGAGGGGCACTTTCAGAAAAAAAATGGGCTGAAAATCTCAGCTTATACTCAAGTATATACGGGTACTTACAGAACACAGTCTTCGTTAGTTTCCAGCACCTCTCCGATCCTCTTGTGGCTCACACAGGGGCAGTTACCATTGTGCAAGCCTAGACAGCCCCAGATCAAACCTCCATGCCCTTACATTACGAAAGCTACTTCAGGTCCACATAAACTGGTGTGTGATCCAGCTAAGCTGACTTGAAGTCACACGACAGATGAGGACTGGTGCCTCGCTGCAAACCAGGGAAGACGGCGATCGGTGAACATATTAATGCACTTACACTACATGACATACAAACTTACAAAGGATTAGGGGGATACAATGTTTGCCAAGAGTGATTCTCTAATAAACGCAGATGTGACCAGGACCTAATAATATAATCTACATGCTTTCCAACTAACCTGTTGCACCGGTAAAGTTATAAGCCCTCTATGGACACTTGGTCACTTTCAATATCTGTGTGCATTTAATATGTAGAGCATATGAACCGCTGACAGACATCCCTGACATCAGCTTCTCCCCATCACAAACAGCTCATCCACGCAGAACAAAATCCACTTATTTGCTGTAGAATTCTTGCAGCGGTGAAACACCCATAATTGTGCAGTTAGTGCTCAGGTTACTATGTGGAAATAATAAATGTACATCGCCAACTTCACCATCTGCATAGTATCGGCCAATGCTCCAAGTGTCAGATCCACAACACTGGGGAAATTACTCTGCAGGTTGTTTCTGCAGCGCGAGGATCCAGTACGCGGTCACTGTAAAAGGCAGCGAATCTGTCATCTGAACATTGCAGAAGTGGAAACTGATGCCAATACGTTCCCTGCGAACAAGCCTGCGGGTCAGTCTGCGCACGGCGTCGCGGATCACACGGATCTCCTGCTGCCCTATTACTCTGGCACCGTGGATCACACGGAGCTCCTACTGCCCTAATACTGTGGCACAGCGGATCACACGGATCTACTGCTGCTCTATTACTCTGGAACCGCGGATCACACGGAGCTCCTGCTGCTCTATTACTCTGGCACCGCGGATCACACGGAGCTCCTGCTGCTCTATTACTCTGGCACCGCGGATCACACGGAGCTCCTGCTGCTCTATTACTCTGGCACCGCGGATCACACGGAGCTCCTGCTGCTCTATTACTCTGGCACCGCGGATCACACGGAGCTCCTGCTGCTCTATTACTCTGGCACCGCGGATCACACGGAGCTCCTGCTGCTCTATTACTCTGGCACCGCGGATCACACGGAGCTCCTGCTGCTCTAGTACTCTGGCACCGCGGATCACACGGAGCTCCTGCTGCTCTAGTACTCTGGCACCGCGGATCACACGGAGCTCCTGCTGCTCTAGTACTCTGGCACCGCGGATCACACGGAGCTCCTGCTGCTCTAGTACTCTGGCACCGTGGATCACACGGAGCTCCTGCTGCTCTAGTACTCTGGCACCGTGGATCACACGGAGCTCCTGCTGCTCTATTACTGTGGCAAAGCGGATCACACGGATCTCCTGCTGCTCTATTACTGTGGCAAAGCGGATCACACGGCTCTTCTGCTGCTCTATTACTGTGGCACAGCGGATCACACGGATCTCCTGCTGCTCTATTACTGTGGCACCGTGGATTACACGGAGCTCCTGCTGCTCTTTTACTGTGGCACCGCGGATCACACAGATCTCCTGCTGCTCTATTACTGTGGCACCGCGGATCACACAGATCTCCTGCTGCCCTATTACTGTGGCACCGGGAATCTCCTGCTGCCCCATTACTGTGGCACAGCGGATCACACAGATCTCCTGCTGCTCAATTACTGTGGCACAGTGGATCACACGGATCTCCTGCTGCCCTATTACTGTGGCACCGCTGATCACACGGATCTCCTGCTGCTCTATTACTGTGGAACCGCGGATCACACGGCTCTCCTGCTGCCTTATTAGTGCGGCACAGCGGATCAAACAGATCTCCTGCTGCCCTATTACTGTGGCACCGCGGATCACACGGCTCTCCTGCTGCCCTATTACTGCGGCACGGCGGATCACACAGATCTCCTGCTGCTCAATTACTGTGGCACAGTGGATCACACGGATCTCCTGCTGCCCTATTACTGTGGCACCGCTGATCACACGGATCTCCTGCTGCTCTATTACTGTGGAACCGCGGATCACACGGCTCTCCTGCTGCCTTATTAGTGCGGCACAGCGGATCAAACAGATCTCCTGCTGCCCTATTACTGCGGCACCGCGGATCACACGGCTCTCCTGCTGCCCTATTACAGCAGCACGGCCGATCACACAGATCTCCTGCTGCCCTATTACTGCAGCACGGCGGATCACACAGGTCTCCTGCTGCCCTATTACTGCAGCACGGCGGATCACACAGGTCTCCTGCTGCCCTATTACTGCAGCACGGCGGATCACACAGGTCTCCTGCTGCCCTATTACTGTGGCACCGCGGATCACACGGGTCTCCTGCTGCCCTATTACTGCGGGACCGCGGATCACACAGGTCTCCTGCTGCCCTATTACTGCAGCACGACGGATCACACAGGTCTCCTGCTGCCCTATTACTGCAGCACCGCGGATCACACTGATCTGCTGCCCTATTACTGCAGCATCGCGGATCACACTGATCTCCTGCTGCCCTATTACTGTGGCACCGCAGATCACACTGATCTCCTGCTGCCCTATTACTGCAGCACCGCGGATCACACTGATCTCCTGCTGCCCTATTACTGCAGCACCGCGGATCACACTGAACTCCTGCTGCCCTATTACTGCAGCACCGCGGATCACACGGATCTCCTGCTGCCCTATTACTGTGGCACCGCGGATCACACAGATCTCCTGCTGCCCTATTACTGATGGCTTGTTGCACCGTTCTGAATCCGCACCACTGAAGTGGAAGGGGGGCATCACTGCATCCTGGTGGCAGCAGCAGCTTTTAATTAGATGTCAATTTGGGGGAACAGGAAACTTTTTTATCTTTGAAAAATGGCTCCTAAATCTTGTTCTGAGAAATAAACATGAAGCCTTTAGTTGCTGTGGTCCCATCCATTGGTACCACTGATGTAAAACTGGGATAGGAGCTTATAAGAGTTATGACACTCCGTGGACAGGAGTTCCCTGAGTAAAATAAGAAGTGCTTATACTAACCGCACGCCGCGGAGCCGTCCCAGCTACATCAGAGACGGTTCTCCCATCGCTCACGTGACACTGCTGTGTCTTGTGGCCGCTGACTGGCTGCAGCCGTTACTATTCCCTCAGAGTGGACGTCCGTGCAAACAGAACGTTGATGAGCAGCAGCAGCTGATTGGTTGCAGCGGTCACATGAAACAACAACGTCACGTGACCCATATGGCACTGCTAGCACTGGTCCGGCACCACTGCCGAAGGCGCATGTGACTTGTATCATTTTCTAAGGGGTCCTGATTGATAGCGCAGCGGTGGTCCTGTAGTTGACAGCTACGTTTCCACAGTGTTTTTTGTATTTTTGACGCGGTAAAATTTCTTAGTTTACTTGCGTTTTATCGTGTTTTTTTGTCTCTGTTTGGTGTGTCATGCTTTAAATAAAGCTGCTTTGCTTTTGAAACTTCCTACTATTTACATTCTAAGGCTGGGGTCACCACACCAGCGTACGGCATCAGATGCGCAAGTATCGGATGTGATACTCTAATGACCCTCGGCTCCTGCTCTGCTGCGATCATGGGCAGTGTCAGTGCTCCGAGCCTCTCGCATGACCGTATCGGATCACAGCTGCGGAGGAGACGGAGAAAGTAAAGGTCTCCTTCTCCTCCATGGCCTGACTCACGCCGTATATCGGACTGCACTGGGGTGACATCTGAGTGCAGTCTGATGTGTATGAGTGCATGTGAGCAGAGTTTCTGATGCTGAATCGGCATGAGACAATAAGCTCAGATCTGAGCTGCCCCATAGTATAAATACTGGGCCGAGCGATCCGATGTGTTATCACTGAGCACTGGGTTATACGGTCTTAGATGCAGATTACACGCTTACGCTGCGTAGACGCACTAATAATGTGGGTGTGTTTTTACCTGCGGATTTTCCACATCTATTCCAAGTCCATGGGGAAAATCTGCACAGAAAACTCAGCGTACCTACAAGAGAAATTACCCGGCTGCGGATCAGAAGATGGCACCACAGGTGAATTTACACAGCGGGCAGGAGATTACTATAAATCCCGTCCATTGTGGACGAACTGTAAAACGCTGCAAAAATACACAGCGTGAAAAACGCGATAAAAGCTCATGGTGCGAACGTAGCCTTAATGTCACAGCACAAGGTTCTGTGTAGTCGCAGCAGCTGGCAGACAATCTGGGGTCAATGATTAGTCTGTGTCAGGAGATATCTGAGAACAGCTCCCACAGGGCTACACACTACCTGCTGGCACTTGTAGTTCCACACGTTACATAACACTAGAAATGCATCAGCCTTACCGGTGCGGGGCGCTCGTCCCTGCCCATATGCATGCTCTGCACTGCCCGGATCAACAGCTCATGCTCCGGGGGCCCCCGCTCTCTCCCGGTGGCAGCGAAGCCCTCCAGCAGCTCCAGAACGCGCACCACTTGCGGGACCACCCCGGACACCGACTCCGGGCCGTACTGCTCGGTCAGCTTCTGCAGCTCGGAGCCCAGGCTCTTCGCCATGCTGTACACATCCTCCAGGGAGAGGTGCCCCGGGGCCCGCAGCCACACTCGCTCCAGTGCCTCCATCCCGCCGCTGTCGTCCTGTGCCGCTGCAGCTGTCAATACAGAAACAAGGCGCACAGTAGCCCCGCCCACAAACAGCAGGCCGCCCAATGACTGGCGCTATATTGCCCCGCCCACAAACAGCAGGCGCCCACTGACTGGCGCTGCATTGCCCCGCCCACAAACAGCAGGCCGCCCAATGACTGGCGCTATATTGCCCCGCCCACAAACAGCAGGCGCCCACTGACTGGCGCTGCATTGCCCCGCCCACAAACAGCAGGCCGCCCACTGACTGGCGCTGCATTGCCCCGCCCACAAATAGCAGGCCGCCCACAAACATGCCGCCCGCTGACTGAGCGATGTGTTGCCCCGCCCACCGCATGACCTTGTCCCGCCGGTGCATCTGGACAGTGGACACACTCTTGTTGTGATGTGGTGCCGGGACTGCGGACTGGAGACCGCGGGGATTGCCACACTCCGGGCATCATGCTCATTGCTAGGCCCGGAAAACGTTATATTGTTAGTGCTGGAAATGATTCAGATAAATTAATGTAGAAATGGCAAATCTGCTCTATGTATGCAGTCACCTCACAGACAGATGTCTTAAGGCCCCGTCACACTAAGCGATATCACTATAACGTCACTGGTATTGTGACGCAGCAGCAACATCGCTGTGTGTGATACCTCCGACCGGCTCCCCCGCTGATCGCGCGAGAACGTCCTGGGCCGTTTCTCGTCGTCAGCTTCCTGCTGTGGCGACGCATGGACGCGGGTGGGAGGACATCAGGATCGCCTCATCTGACAGTTAAGTAGCGTCCCCTGCGATGTCGCTGGTGAGATCTGCCTGTGTGACAGCTCACTAGCGACTACTTAGCGATGCACCAGCGATCCTGACCGGGTCATATCGTTGTCGGGATCACTGGTACATCGCTAAGTGTGATGGTACCTTTAGGCTATGTTCACACTAGGCGTTTTTTAGCGGTTTTATGTGTTTATAATATGCAAATGTTCAGCTGCGTTTCAAAATATCAGCGAACTTGATGAGATTTGAGAAATTTCATGCTCACATCTTGTTTTTTTATCGTCTATATTTTGTGCTTTGCATGGTGTTTTAGACAATAGCACATGTCACTTCTGTCACCCATTTAAAGTCATAGGTGGTGAAAAATACTGGAAATCCACAGTAAAAAATGCAGGTATCATGTTTTTCAGTATTTGTTGTGCCAGATGGAATAGTATGATGTCTTCACAGCCCAAGTATAATGTCCTTAATAGCCCCCTATTCAGTATAATGTCCCCCACAGCCCATCTATACAATATAATGTCCTCACAGCCACCTGTATATGGTGAACCAAGTGCATGGTGCCAAATACTGCTCATATAAGAGGGTGGTGGCAAACTCCTGCATGGGGGCCTACCGGAGGATTCTCCTGTTCTCCTATGGGCCAGTCCAAGCCTGAACTTGCCTCTCCCCGTCTGACCACACCTACTTACATTCCCTTCCCTCTCCTCTCCATGTGCGCAATCCCCATTCCACAAAGTTGCACACCCTCACAGAAATCTCAAGCACCTTGATTTACTCTCACTTTCTGAGCCCCTTCTCCCTCTGGACAACATAAGCTATTTGCATGATGCAGATGCTGCTGCTGCCGCATTATATAACTCCACAGCAGCTGCAGCTCTCGAATCAGTTGCACCCCTAACACATACCAAAGCTTTCACAATCAACAGGCAACCCTGGCACACCGGCCTGACTAAAGAACTGAAGCTGGCTTCCAGGGTTGCTGAGCGAAGATGGAAAAGATCCTATTCCAACGAGCACTTCATCGCATATAAACAGTCCCTCACCAATTTCAAGACCACACTGCAAAACAAACCTTATTGTCATCTCTCATATCCTCGCTGTTTCACAACCCTAAACAGCTATTCAACACTTCTAATTCTCTCCTCCGTCCCCATCACCTCCTCCCTCTACTCTCATCTCCGCTGAAGACTTTGCTTCATTCTTCCAGCAGATTGACAACATCAGAGAAAGCTTCAGCCTACATTCCCCACAGCCCCTCCTCATAACTACTCGGCTCTCTTCCAAAACCAGCTTTTCTGTCATTACAGAAGATAAACTTTCCTCTCTACACTATAGATCACATCTCACCACCTGTGCACTTGACCCCATCCCGTTCCACCTCATCCCAAACCTCACCAGTTTTCATTCCAATCCTAACTCATCTCTTCAACTATTCTCTAATAACTAATATCTACCTCTTCTGCTTTTAACTTGCCTCAATCACACTCATTAAAAAAAAAGCCCTCCCTTGACCCATTCTCTCTGTCTAGCCATTGCCCATATCACTTTTCTCTTATGCCTCAAAATTACTGGGACAGCATATCCATCTTGAACTGTCCTCCCACCTCTTCTCCTGCTCCCTCTTTGACCTGTTACAATCTGGCTTCCGACTCTCCCACTCACACATCACCACCTCATCTTGCCCCCTGTCTGTCAGTGTCTCCCAAGGTTCAGTCCTAGGACCCCTGCTCTTCTCCATCTACACTTTTGGCCTGGGACGGCTCATAGAGTCTCACAGCTTTCAGTAACACCTCTATGTTGATGACACACAGATCTGCCTCTCTGAACCCAATATTACTTCCTTACTAAACAGTGTCCCACAATGTCTGTCTACTATTTCATCCTTCTTTGCTTGAATTCTAAAACTTAATATGGACAAAACAGAATTCACCCGCTTTCCCCATCTCACTCAAATCCCCAATAGACCTATCCAAAGTCAATGGTTGCTCCCTATCCCCGGTCTCACAACCTTGCTGCCTCGAGGTAACTCTTGACTCTGCTCTCTCCTTCTAACCACATCTGTAAGCCCTTTCCATGTCCTGCCAACTCTAACTCAAAAATATCTCCCGGATCCTCAACCAAGAATCTGCAAAAACACTAGTGCTAGTGCATGCCCTTATCATTTTCTGTCTTGGCTACTGCAATCTACTACTCTGTGGCCTCCTTTTTGACACTCTCGGACCCCTTCAATCTATCCTAAACTCTGCTGCCCAACTAATCCATCTGTCCCCCCGCTATTCCCCAGCCTTTCCTCTCTGCCAATCCCTTCACTGGCTCCTCATTGCCCAGACACTCCAAAACCCTAACAATGACATACAAGCCATCCGCAACCTGTCTCCTCCATACTTCTGTGACCTAGTCTCCAGGTACTTACCTACATGCAACCTCCGATCCTCACAAGATCTCCTTCTCTACTCCCCTCTTATCTCCTCTTCCCAAAATTGCATACAAGATTTCTCTCATGCATCCTCCCTACTCGGGAACTCTCTACCCCAACATATCAGACTTTCAACTACCGAGGAAACCTTCAAAAGGAACCTGAAGACCTACCTCTTCTGACAAGTCTACAACCTGCAGTAACCCTCACTCCACTATAACGCTGCACGGACAGCTCTATTTTCACCTACTGTATCCTCACCCATCCCTTGTAGACTGTGAGCCTTCGCGGTCAGGGTCCTCTCTCCTGTACCAGTTGGTGACTTATATTGTTAATGATTATGGTACTTGTTTTTTGTTATGTATACCTCTTTTCACATGTAAAGAGCCATGGAATGAATAGCGATATAATAATACTCTTGTATTGTCTAATGCAGCCAGGCAATTGTTATGGATTAAACAGCAGTCTGGAGACATCCCTTTGAAAAACCACTTTTGTACTTTGACGTTTCAACTCTCAACCCTGCTTGGTTCTCAGCTGGAAGAAATTCTCAAGTCCAGTAGCGAAGGGAAACGTATGTATCTTTTCCCTAACACGTTTTTCTCCTTTTTGTTCCCAAGCCAAGAGATCTCCAAAGTTCCACAGAAAATTCTATAACAGGATACACTCCAGACACAAGTCTGATCCCACTGCCTCAAGAAAAAGTTCCAGAGATTGACATGTGATTCCCAAAGTTCACCTCTAATAGGAGGAAGATTGTCCTTGTTCTGTCTCATCTTGTCCATACCGTCATCAGATGTATGGGTATCAGCCTTTGTTAGAAGGGGCTATTCTCTGGAGCTAGAAAGTTTCCACCAAACCACTTCATTGTAAAAAGAAAGCATAACATCTAGTTGTCATGCATCTTATACAAAAATTTGTCAAAGGCGTGTCAAAGGCGCTTTAGAACAAGTGCCCTTTCATGCCATAGGTATGGATGTTTACTTTACAATTTTTTACTGTATCCAAACCAGGAGAGAATTTGCATTTAAAAATAGATTTGACTTACTTGAACAAATTTTAAATAAAGAAAAAGTTAAAAATTAAGTCTATTCATGTAGCCATTTTTATCTTACAAAAAACCCTCTCTCTCCACTATAGATCTCAAGGATATCTATCATCATGTCCCTGTTCTCCCAATTCACAGGAACTAGCTCAACATTTTTTTGTTTTCCACTTGAGATTTCGGTAGCTTGGAGAATATTTACAAAGAGGGCAGCAGTTTATTCTGCAGCCCTCAGACTGCAAGATGTCTGTCATTCCGTACATAGACAACTGGCTAATCAAGGCTTCTTTGGAATAACATCTGATTCAACATCTTCATACAACTCTCAATTGTCTAACAACTCATTGGTATCAACAAGAAATCCCAATTATGGCACAAGAAATAGAATAGGCACATCCATACAATACAAAAGCCTACAAGAAATGGGGAAGCCGATGCCCAATTGAACAAAACAAATAAATCTTTATTAATTTCGACAAAGAACAATAGACAACATGAATGCTAAAAAGAGAAACAGATGCAAAGTATGCTAGATCACTCCGAAAGTTGATGATACAGATCTTTCCTAAACATGATCCATATAAAGTGCCATTTATATACCCAACATTCGAATAAACAGGATAAAACACCAAATTAATAAATAGTGCAGTGCAGAAATGGCCAACTGCTAATTAGTCCAAAATACATACCATAAGTACAGTGCAATAAATAATGTCACAAATTCATAAAATTAGTCAATAAATAAGGTATGACATACAAAATATTAGCAGAAACAGTGTCAGTGTATAGGGGACAGTTGTTCAGGTGTGCAAAATTAAGACCAAGTGGTCTATAGGGGGTGCAAAAAAGCACAAAGTCCTTAAAAGTATTAAGAAGTTAATAAGTCACAACTATTTGGTCCTATTGATAAAGTGCAATGCAAAGTCTAAATAAAGTATAAACAATAAATAAAGATAGTAAAATTTAGTAGCATAAGTAAGGTGGAGTGCAAAGACTCAAAAGACCAAAAATGGTTATAAACATTGACATAACACCAAATAGTGTCAAATAGTGGAACATGACAAGCACTAAATAAATGAAGATCAAGGCATATAGAACCTAAGTGGTGATAGCAAAGATGTCATGTCATTCCGTACTTAGACGAATGGCTAATCAAGGCTTCTTCGGATTAAGATCTTATTCATCATCTTCTTACTGTTAGGCATCGGGTTCCTGCAGCTGCACAGCAGGAATCCAGAGCCTTGCATCCAGCGGTCTCCCATTCTCCGACGGCTCAAGAGCCTGCACAGCAGTCTCAGCGTCTCAGACGCTCTGCTCAGACCAGCTTTGTAGGACTGGTTGTTGCTGCCACATCTGGGTCAGCAAAAGCAGCGCAGGCTGTCCTGCAGCAAGCCACTCCAGTGGCTAAGTCCTCTCGTCACGCTACTGGGCATGCTCACGAGACGATCTCCCATTGGAGATCGGGAGTCACGTGCTCAGGTCCTTCTGATCTGATTGGTCCATCCCAGAGATCTGGAAGGTCCCGCACGGCTATAAAAGGTCCGCATAGTTGCTCGGCCATGCGCTAGTATAGACTTTACTTGCTACTGTGTGAATGATGATGGATGCATGTGCCTGCGAATGACTCATTAAGATCCCCTCCCTCTGATATTACATGTGTGGATAGGGACTTAGCCTTAGAGTCAGCGCCAGTCAGTGGCACGCTTCAGGCCACATTGCACATCTACACAGTGTTAGCGCCCGACAGTGCGCCCCCTCTTGGGCATTGTCGTGCAGCGGCTAGTTCAGTCGCCTCGCTGCAGTCACCAGCACTTGAGGCGTCCGCGGTAGCGACGCCGCTCGCATGGTAGGTCTAGACGGACACCGACCCTGAGTCTTGGGCCCGAGTCCTGTGACCATATACCGTGCGTGCACACTGCTGAGACCTGTGTGGTCAACAGGCTCGGCATTTATGTTTATGCCTTAAGGCGTCTCTGTGAACATAACAGAGACGTTCAACCCGTGTGCGATATACCGCCATATTGTGCGTCTGCCATTATATAGCAACAGTTTAACACCTCTGCACGGTGGACCCCGGGCGGCGAACGCACTTTCTATTATTTTATATTTAGTGCATTCCGCAGTCCCTAACACTTACTACTCTGAATTGCCTAACAACTCATGGGTTTCTCATCAACAAATACTCCCAGTTAACTTCTTTAAAAACTTCAAGTTTCTGGGATTTCTCAATAACACTCATGATATTAATTCTTTAAGATGACAGAATCCACAAGCCTCATGCAGCAGTGTCATCTCTGATTTATAGCTCTATGATCTCATTCCACATTCCAGTATGAGTGTTCTTTTCCTACTCACCTATGCAGCAGAAGCTGTCCAATAGGCAAAAGCTAATTTCCAAGCTCTTCAATCCAACATCTTCAACTTGGGTCAAGGACCCTTGTTCCCTGAACTTACTCATTAACATTCTCCCATCCACCAAAGAAAATCTGAGGTGGTAGGCATCTCTAGGTTTTCTATGGATAGACAAATCTCTTCTCCGCCACTGGCCTCTAGTTCTCACTTTGGAAGCATCCCACTTAGGTTGAGCTGCTCATGTAGGATATTGTGTTCAGAGAATTTTGACCTTGAAATAAGGTCTCCTCTTACACAACCTTAGAGATTTAAGAGTGGTCAAACTAGCACTGTTCCACTTCCACTCATGTCTTGTACCTTAACAAACTGAAAGGTACAAGAAGTCCAGTACTAGCAAACGAATGTCAACAGATATTCATCTGGGCTGAATTGCAGAGGTGTATCTAGGCTTTCTGGCACCCAGGGCAAGAATTCGGTTCGGCGCAACCCCCCACCCCAAGCACACATGCGATTTGCACACTTAGTCATGTACCGACGAGCTGCTCTCCCTAATGCTTTCAATGTTCAGTGAAAAACTGAGAGAAGCAGGAAGAGAAGCTCGTTGTCACAGAACCATAAGTATGAAAATCACATATGAGTGAAGTGTCCATGTGATGAGTTATGGAACCTTCAGAGCTGAATCCTGACATTGCAGGCTTCTGAATTCTCACAACGAATGCACTGCACACTTTTAGGATTCTCCCGTACCGGTGGCAAGAGTACACGGTCATGTCAGCACAAGCATGTGATTTACAGTTAGGTCCATATATACTTGGACAAAGACAACATTTTTCTAATTTTGGTTCTAGACATTACCACAATGAATTTTAAACAAAACAATTCAGATGGAGTTGAAGTTCAGACTTTCAGCTTTCATTTGAGGGTATCCACATTAAAATTGGATGAAGGGTTTATGAGTTTCAGCTCCTTAACATGTGCCACCCTCTTTTTAAAGGGACCAAAAGTAATTGGACAGATTAAATAATTGTAAATAAAATGTTCATTTCTAGTACTTGGTTGAAAACCCTTTGTTGGCAATGACTGCCTGAAGTCTTGAACTCATGGACATCACCAGACGCTGTGTTTCCTCCTTATTGATGCTCTGCCAGGCCTTCACTGCGGTGGTTTTCAGTTGCTGTTTGTTTGTGGACCTTTCTGTCTGAAGTTTAGTCTTTAACAAGTGAAATGCATGCTCAATTGGGTTGAGATCAGGTGATTGACTTGGCCATTTAAGAATATTCTACTTCTTTGCTTTAATAAACTCCTGGTTTGCTTTGGCTTTATGTTTTGGGTCATTGTCCATCTGTAGTATGAAACGACAACCAATCAGCTTCGCTGCATTTGGCTGGATCTGAGCCCACAGTATGGCTCTGAATACCTCAGAATTCATTCGGCTGCTTCTGTCCTGTGTCACATCATCAATAAACACTAGTGACCCAGTGCCACTGGCAGCCATGCATGCCCAAGCCATCACACTGCCTCTGCCGTGTTTTACAGATGATGTGGTATGCTTTGGATCATGAGCTGTACCACGCCTTCGCCATACTTTTCTCTTTCCATCATTCTGGTAGAGGTTGATCTTGGTTTCATCTGTCCAAAGAATGTTTTTCCAGAACTGTGCTGGCTTTTTAGATGTTTTTTAGCAAAATCCAGTCTAGCCTTTTGATTCTTGATGCTTATGAGTGGCCTGCACCGTGCAGTGAACCCTCTGTATTTACTTTCATGCAATCTTCTCTTTATGGTAGATTTGGATATTGATACGCCTACCTCCTGGAGAGTGATGTTCACTTGGTTGGCTGTTGTGAAGGGGTTTCTCTTCACCATGGAGATTATTCTGCGATCATCCACCACTGTTGTCTTCCGTGGGTGCCCAGGTCTTTTTGCATTGATGAGTTCACCAGTGCTTGCTTTCTTTCTCAGGATGTACCAAACTGTAGATTTTGCCACTCCTAATGTTGTAGCAATTTCTCGGATGGGTTTTTCTGTTTTTGCAGCTTAAGGATGGCTTGTTTCACCTGCATGGAGAGCGCCTTTGACCGCTGGTTTCTTTCACAGCAAAACCTTCCAAATGCAAGCACCACACCTCAAATCAACTCCAGGGCTTTTATCTGCTTAATTGAGAATTACATAACGAAGGGATTGCCCACACCTGTCCATGAAATAGCCTAGGAGTCAATAATCCAATTACTTTTCGTCTCTTTAAAAACAGGGTGGCACATGTTAAGGAGCTGAAACTCCTAAACCCTTCATCCAATTTTAATGTGGATACCCTCAAATGAAAGCTGAAAGTCTGAACTTCAACTGCATCTGAATTGTTTTGTTTAAAATTCATTGTGGTAATGTCTAGAACCAAAATTAGAAAAATGTTGTCTCTGTCCAAATATATATGGACCTAACTGTATATACTTCTGGCCACAATCCGACTAGACGTGCCTGGCCTCACTCCATTTTCATGGAGTGAGGTCACACGTGTCTAGTCAGCATGTGACCGCATGTATGTAAATTACCGGCACGAGAGAATCCTAACAGTGTTCAGTGAGCACTCTGAGAATACAGGAGTCTGCAGTCACATAGAATGTCTGCAGACTCAGCACAAACCTGGACAACTCCTTTAATGTTCCTAACAAATAAAAACATGAGAATTAGTCAGTATCACAAATAATATTTACATCCAGGTACCTTATAGATGACGTCGTCTCTGGAGTGGTTCTTCTTTTCTTCTTCTTGTCAAGACCCCATGATGAGTTTTTTCATCCACATCTCGTCACTGCAGACTTCCATCTTCTCCGGTCTACTGCAGCAAATCTCTGCAAGATAGAAGTGTCATTATAATGCCCCTAAGTAAAATTATCTGCAATATACTGTCGCCTCACACTATTTCCCTCCCTCCTCATACTGTCTCCTCTAATATCCCACCTGTTCACCATACTGTCTCCTCATATATTTACCCCCTCACTCTCTATACTGCCTGCTCACACATACCTGACTCCCCATACTGTCTGCACACATCCCATCACCCTCACTCCCCATACTGTGTCCACATACAACGGGTAAATGTAACGTCGGCGGCCGCGCCTGCCACCGTCCCACCAGCACCGGGTCCCGCCGCTGCATCATCTTACTCAGCCGCATCCTGCCGCGCTGCTTCCTGCTTCATGTGCGCTCCCTCCTCCTCCTTCCTCCCGGTCAGCTGCGGTCCCGCACATGCGCCTTAGGCCGCGGGCGCGCTCCCGTCTGATTTCTTAACCCTGCGGTGGGCGGCTGTTGGATCTCGGCCAGCCAATCACCTGCCAGCAGAAGATATATCAGGCGTCTCCCATAAGGGGAGGACGCCTGGTTATCGTGTTCCTTTCCCTGCAATAATCTGGCCGCCTATATCTAGTCTATAGTCTTTTCCTCAGTCTCATGTTCCCCCCTGTCCCAGCCTTCGTTGTCTCCGCCACTGTGTTCTATTTTCTGCCTCCCTGCCTGTCTTCCGTCCTGCCTGGTCCTTGTTCCACAGCCTATGTCCCCTCTGGTCTCCGTCTCAGTTCCGTCCTCCAGTGTCTGCCCCGCTCCCTGTCCAGTTCTCCTGCCTGCTGTCTGTCGTCCTAGTTGTTCCTGGTGCTAAACCGCTCCATGCCTCTCTCCACTCTTACTGCACGGAGTCCTGTACCTTGGTTCCTGTCTGGTATCCCGGTCCTGCCTGTAGCCACTCCGGTCCTTCGAGCCGCCCCTCTTGGTTCCAGCTGTCGCGGTGTCTGACCCCTGCGAGCCTGCCCCTAACGGTCCCTGTATAGGGGTCGGTTCCACCTGGCGCGCTCGCCCTGGGGGCCTCAGTTCTGTGACCCAGAGGGTCCACTCTCAGACGCTGCCAATCCCTGAAGCGTCACATCCGTTCACTCCCCATACTGTCTGCACCCATCCCCCTCACCCCCCATACTGTTTGCTCATACATACATACTCTTCGTTGTGTCCTCAAATCCCCCCACACACATTAAATCCCCCCATCCCCACTCCAAATCCCCCCACACACACTAAATCCCTCCTCCAAATCTCCCCACACATTAAGTACCCCCCATCCCCATGCCAATTCCCCCCACACATTAAGCACTCCCCAACCCCCACTCCAAATGCCCCCACACATTAAATAACCCCCCATCCGCACGCCAATTCCCCTCACACATTAAATAACCCCCCGCCCCCACTCTAAATCCCCCCACACATAAAGTGCCACCCATCCATTAAATAACCCCCATCCCCACGCCAATACTCCTCACACATTAAATAACACCCCCATCCCCACTCTAAATGCCCCCCCACACACAGTGTCCCCCATCCATTAAATAACCCCCATCCCCACTCTAAATCCCCCACACACATTAAATAACCCCCATCCACACACCAGTTCCCCTCACACATTAAATAACCCCCCCGCCCCCACTCTAAATCCCCACACACACAAAGTGCCCCATCCATTAAATAACCCCCCATCTCCACGCCAATTCCCCTCACACAAAGTGCCCCCCCTCCCTTAATCTTCGGTGGTTTCTTCAGCTCCACAGTGGAGCACACTTACCACCAGCATCATGGGCGCCGGCGAGTGACGTCAGTAGCGCGATCACATGACATGATCACGTTGCTGTCGTCGCTCTGACCCAGCGGTCAGAGCTTCAATTGTACTGGCACTCAATGCCGACTTTTATTCCCCATTGACTTGCATTGGGTTCGGGTTTCGGACGACACTTCGACTTTTTTTTGCCCTAGTCGGACCAGTTTCATCCGACTCAAATTTTGTTTCATTCGGGTTTCACGAAACCCGATCGGACCAAAGTCGCTCAACTCTACTCAGAAGCTAATAGTTTCCAGAAAAGTTAATAATACTCTAGCTGCTGCGACACAACCTCCTACCATTAAAGTGTTATTTTCAAGTTGTATGTTGAGTATCACACACTCTTTTACTTCCTGGTTTCTAGCATGGAGTTCATTTCACCTTGAGTGCTAGTTCTGGGGAGCAGTAGTATTAGCAGAACTATATAACTCAGCACAAGTTCTGCTATAATATATTCTCAGAAAGAGATTCTGAGGGATCCAATGGCTGGATATCCTTAAGGATAAAAATGTCCAGGAAGGATGGGAAATTTTGAAAAATTAGATTCTCAAAGCACAATCGTTAACAATTCCGAAGAGAGGGAAGAATAGGAAGCATTTAAGGAAACCAGGATGGATGAACACAGAACTTAAACACGAGCTAAAAAGGAAGAATATAATGCCGTCTGCAGAACCTGCAGGGGACTCATCTGATTATCTAAATCTGACAATGAATTAAGGCTTGCAAGAGATGTCAAAAGCAATAAAAAAAGGATTTTGGGAATATGTGAAAAGTAAAAGTCAAAGATGCTATAGAATTTTTACAAGATGAAAATGATGAAATCGTAATTAAGGATGTTGAGAAGGCCAAACTTTTAAATTCCTATTTTGCATCTGTTTTCTCTCAGAAAGGAAATGTAACATCAACTGATCTTCACTGTCCTATTAAAGAAATAGAAAAATCCCGGATATCTATAAACAGAAAGATTGTGAGGGAAGACTTAGCTAACATAAATGAATTCAAGTCTCCAGGTCCAGATGAATTACACCCCAGAGTACTGAAGGAGATAGCAGAAGAAATTTTTGAACCACTCTCCATAATCTTTTAAAATTCTTGGAGAACAGGAGAAGTCCCAGAAGACTGGAGAAGAGCAAATGTTGCTCCCATCTTCAAAAAGGGGAAGAAGGTAGACCCAGGGAACTATAGGCCCGTGAGTCTGACTTCTATACCAGGAAAGATTTTCGAACAAATTATTAAACAACATGTATGTAGATACCTGGATAAGAATGAAATGATTAACCAGTCAGCATGGGTTTGTAACTAATAAGTCATGTCAGACTAACTTAATTTCCTTCTATGTCAGAATTACTGACTGGGTGGATCAGGGAAATGCTGTAGATATTGTATATCTTGACTTGAGCAAAGCATTTAAACAAAGTATCTCACACCATCCTTATTAAAAAAAAATGACTAAGTATGGAATGGACAAGTCAACTGTTAAGTGGACTCATAACTGGCTTAGTGATCGGACCCAAAGAGTGGTCGTAAATGGCTGCACATCCACTTGGAAGAATGCCTCAAGTGAGGTACCATAGGGCTCTGTTCTGAACCCTGTATTGTTCAACATCTTTATCAATGATTTAAATGAAGGAATTGAGGGTACACTGATTAAATTTGCTAATGACACAAAGTTAGGCGGGATAGCTAATACTAGAGAAGAGAGAGGATTTAAAAAAAAAAAAAAAACGAGCAGTGGGCAGCAACTAACAGAAGGGTTTTAATAGGGAAAAATGCAAAATACTACATACTACATCTGGGCAATGAAAATGAGAAAAGCATATACATAATGGGAGGAATAGGGCTAAGGAACAGCACGTGTGAAAAAGACTTGGGTATACTAATAGATCATAAACTAAATATGAGTCAGTAGTCTGATGCATCAGCAAAAAGGCAAATACAATTCTGAGATGTATTAACAGAAGCATACAGTCTAGATCACATGAATTCACTATCCCCCTCTACTCCTCTTTTTTCAGACCTCATCTGGAATACAGTGTCCAGTTTTGGGCACCACATTTTAAAAAAGACAACAAACTGGAGCAAGTTCAGAGAAGAGCGACCAGAATGGTGAGCTGTCTGCAAACAATGTCCTATGAGGAACGGTTACAGGATTTGGAATGTTTAGCTTGCAAAAAAAGAAGACTGAGAGGAAACTTAATAGCTGTCTACAAACATCTCAGGGGCTGTCACATTGTAGAAGGATCATCTTTATTCTCATTTGTGCAAGGAAAGACTAGAAGCAATGGAATGAAACTGAATGGGAGGAGACACAGATTAGATATTAGAAAAAAACATTTTGACTGTGAGGGTGATCAATGAGTGGAACAGGCTGCCACGAGGAGGCGAGTTCTCCTTCCATGGAAGTCTTCAGAGGCTGGACAGACATCTGTCTGGGATGATTTAGTGAATCCTGCTTTGAGCAGGGGGTTGGACCAGATGACCCAGGAGGTCCCTTCCAACTCTATCGTTCTATGATATTCACCGATTAGTGGTTTGTTCTGGAGTCCACCCTATTATCACTTTATTTACAGAGAGAGACAACAGGCCATTTGAAAAAGCACACAGCTTCCAACAGTGAGAGCCATGATGGGGAAAAATAATCTGAAAGCAGTTAATGATGAGGGCTGATGATTTTGCAAAATTGTATAAGCTTGTCAAAAGCTGAGATGATGGGAAGGGAGGTGAGCAGCTAATTGCTGTATAGAAATCAATGGGCTGGAGAGAGATGATTAGTATATTAGGCATTAACCCCTCTCTTGGAATATAACTACTAAATACTTTTTAGTGGCCAAGCTGCATGCAAACCAGCTGTACACTATGAAAGATAAAAGCTTTAACAGCAAGGAGAATTACAGAAGACAGAAAAAGCAATTCAATTGCAAATTTGCTTATTTTCATGCTAAGTAAAGCAACTTAATAACTTGAGCATACCCCTTCAAGCTCTAGTTTAGAGTCTGGAACTTCTTCATCTCCTGGTGTAATCTTTAACAGTTAGCTTCAGGTTCCATTGTGTCTACACTGCGCACATTTATTAGACTATGTATTTTTGATAATTATATTATTGAACAACTACAGTGCTGTTGGTCAAACCAAAAGATAATCAACCTTAAACATCAATATTTAAGAGAGTAAAAACAGGATTTTTTAGGTTGCTTACCGTAAAATCTGTTTCTCGGAGCCTTCATTGGGGGACACAGAGACCATGGGTGTATGCTGCTGCCACTAGGAGGCTGACACTATGCACAAAAAAGTTAGCTCCTCCTCCGCCGTATACACCCCACCGACCGGCAGGAAATTCCTCAGTTAGTGAGAAAGCAGTAGGAGAAGTAACGGAATAGATTGAAAACAGAACGAACAACTCAACTGTAACCAATCGACAAACATAAGAACAGGAGTTGTAGAACATGGGAGGGTGCTGTGTCCCCCAATGAAGGCTCCGAGAAACAGATTTTACGGTAAGCAACCTAAAAAATCCTGTTTTCTCGTTCGCCTTATTGGGGGACACAGAGACCATGGGACGTCCCAAAGCAGTCCCTGGGGTGGGAAACAAACTTCCATCAGGCCAGTGGACTCACCACCGCGGCCTGCAGAATCCTTCTACCTAGGCTGGCGTCCGCCGAAGCATAGGTGTGGACCCTGTAGAATTTCACAAAAGTGTGAACCGAAGACCACGTTGCAGCTTTGCAAAGCTGCAGCGCGGAAGCTCTGTGGCGCACCGCCCAGGAGGCACCCACCGCCCGGGTAGAGTGCGCTCTGATCCCTGAAGGAGCTGCACGATGCTTGACCCGGTATGCCTCCAAAATTGCCGATCTGATCCAGCGAGCAATAGTGGCCTTTGAGGCTCGGTGACCTTTCCTTGCACCGTCTGGAATGATAAACAGAGAGTCTGATTTCCGCAAGGAAGATGTCCTGGCTAGATAGACTCTCAATGCCCTGACCAGGTCCAGCTTGTTCAAGGATCGCTCCCGAGGATGAGCTGGGCTCGGGCAGAAGGATGGCAGAACAATGTCCTCATTGAGGTGAAACGAAGATACCACCTTCGGAAGGAAAGAGGGCGGAGGCCGCAGAACTACCTTGTCCTGATGAAGTACCAAGAAGGGAGAGCGGCAAGAAAGGGCCGCTAATTCCGACACACGTCGGATGGAAGTAATGGCCACCAGAAAGGCCACCTTCCAAGAAAGGAGGGCAAGGGAAACATCCCTGAGAGGTTCAAAAGGAGGACCTTGCAGAACCCCAAGAACGAAATTAAGATCCCAAGGATCCACGGGCGCTCGGTACGGAGGAACCGTGTGAGCCACACCCTGAAGAAAGGTTTTGACCTGGGGCCGGGAGGCCAGCGTCTTCTGAAATAAAATGGACAGTGCCGAAACTTGACCCTTAAGGAACTGAGAGCAAGCCCCGCATCCAGCCCTGTCTGAAGAAACGCCAGAACAGAAGGAAGCGAAAAAACCATGGCCGCAATGTCATTGGCCTCACACCAGGAGAAATAGGCTTTCCAAGTACGGTAATAGATCTTGGAAGAGGAAGGCTTTCTGGCGCGGATCATGGTATGAATCACTCGATCAGAGAATCCTGCCCGTTTCAAAACCTCGGTCTCAACAGCCACGCCGTTAAATTGAGCGACCGAGAATTGGGGTGGCAAATCGGGCCTTGCGACAGCAGATCTGCCCTGTCGGGAAGCTTCCAGGGGGCGTCCGCGAGAAGGTTGACAATGTCCGCGAAGCAAGACCTTCTGGGCCAATTCGGGGCGATGAGGACGACTGGAATCCCTTCTGCCTTGATTTTCTTCAACAGCTTGGGAAGAAGAGGCAAGGGAGGGAACAGGTAGGGGAGCTCGAACTGTGACCAAGGAACGGCCAGAGCGTCGGCGCCCCCTGCCAGGGGGTCCCGAGACCTGGACACGAATTGTGGTACCTTCCTTTTGAGGAGAGACGCCATGAGGTCTACGTCCGGGGTTCCCCACCGACGGCAGAGCAGATGAAACACCTCCGGATGTAGGGACCATTCCCCTGCAGCGAGACCCTCGCGGCTTAGAAAATCGGCGGCCCAGTTGTCCACGCCGGGAATGTGAACCGCGGAAATTGTTGGAACAAAGGTCTCTGCCCATTGAAGAATTCTGGACACTTCCGCCAGGGCTGAGACACTCCGTGTCCCCCCTTGTCGGTTGATATACGCCACCGCTGTGGCATTGTCTGTTTGAATCCTGACAGGCAGGCCCTTGAGGCGCCGTTCCCAGTGGATGAGAGCCAGAAGGATCGCTTGTATCTCTAGGACATTGATCTGCAGAGCTGATTCCTGAGTCGACCATCGACCCTGAACAGTGTGATTGCGGAACACTGCACCCCAGCCGATGAGGCTGGCGTCAGTTGTGACAATCTGGGAAGAAAGGACCGCCCCGAGAGAATGAGGGGAGATGTCAACCACCAGTTGAGAGACCGCTTGATCCGGCATGAAAGACGAACCGGACGATCCAGAGACAGAGCCGACCTGTTCCACCTGGACAAAATGGCCTGCTGGAGGGGCCTGGCGTGAAAACTGGGCAAAGGGAACTGCCTCTATTGCTGCCACCATCTTCCCCAGAGTCCTCATGGCTGTCCTGAGAGATGAAAACCGTGCGATCTGTAGTGATCGGACGCCCTGCTGCAGGGAAAGAATCTTGTCTTGTGGGAGAAATACCCTTGACCGACGAGTGTCGAAAAGAAGGCCCAGAAACACAAGGCGTTGAGTAGGGATCAGACAGGATTTTTCCGGTTGACGATCCACCCAAAACTGGACAGGGTGTCTAGAACGATTGCCACACTTAGGCGGGCCTGATGAAAGGAGGGAGCCTTGATCAGAATATCGTCGAGATACGGAAAAAGAACAAGACCTCTGATCCTCAACAAGGCCATCAATGCCTCCATAATCTTCGTGAAGACCCTGGGAGCGGTGGCGAGCCCTAAAGGGAGCGCGACGAACTGATAATGTTCGTGGTGAATCGCAAACCACAGGAACTTCGGATGTCCGGGAAATATGGGCACGTGTAGATAGGCATCTTGGATGTCTATGGAACACATGAATTCCTGCTCCTCCATGGAGGCAATCACCGAGCGAACCGACTCCATCCGGAAGTGGCGGAGGCGAACTCTCTTGTTGAGTAACTTGAGATCCAAGATGGGTCGAACCGCCCCGTCCTTTTTCGGCACCACAAACAGGTTTAAATAAAACCCTGTGAATCGTTCCGATTCGGGAACGGGCACAATCACCCCGGAGCTGAGGAGAGAGGCGATGGCCGAACCGAACCCCGGGATCAAGGCAGGATCCCGTGGCGGACGGGATTGGAAGAAGCGATCCCGTGGAAGAGAAACGAACTCTATTTTGTATCCTGTCGATACAACCTCTCTGACCCAAGCGTCCTCTACTGAGGCGAACCAGACGTCGCTGAAGAAAAGAAGTCGACCTCCCAATTGGAAGGGACCCACGGAAGACCGATGATAGTCATGCGGACGTAGACCGTCCAGATCTAGATCTGGGTGGTCTTCCCTGGGAAGAGTGGGACCACCAGGACGGAGTGAGCCTGAAGGAGACCTTCTTTCTTTCCTGACGTGCTTGTGGCCTTTGCTGGTTGGAAGGGTTTTCCGCCGCATTGAAACGGCGGAAAGACCGAAAGGGACGGAACTGACGCCTTGGAGGAGGTCTGCGAGACTTGGATTGGGGGAGAAGAGAACTCGTACCTCCGGTAGCGTCCTTAATAATCTGGTCCAATTGGGACCCAAAGAGACGCACTCCTTGAAAAGGCAGATTAGTCAGACTTTTTAGAGGACAAGTCCGCCTGCCAGGCCTTGAGCCAAATTGTACGTCGGATTGCCACGATGTTGCTTGACGCCTGAACCGCGCAAGATGCGGCATCCAAGGAAGCAGAAAGCAGATAATCCCCCGCATGGGAAATCTGATTGGCGAGATCGGCCAAATGCTCCGGTTGTGCCTTATCCAGAATGCCCTGCCGAACGTCCTCTGCCCAAGCGGATATAGCCTTTGCTGCCCAAGATGAAGCAAAGACTGGACATACCGCCGCAGATGCCGCCTCGAAGGCAGACTTTGCTAGGGATTCTATGATTCTGTCATTAGAATCTTTTAGAGACGCTACACCCGACAGCGGAAGAACAGTATTATTAGAGAGTCTGGATACGGGAGGGTCCACTGAAGGAGAAGCGGCCCAGTTGTCCGTGAGCTCTTTAGCAAACGGATACAGCACGCCGAGACGCTTTCCTCTTTGAAAGCGTCTAGTCGGATCTTCCCTTTCCTTGGTAAAAATCTTCCCAAACTCGGAATGAAAGGGAAACACCCTGGAAGGTGTTTCCGCCCGTCTGAACGAAACCTCCTGATCTGAGGATTTCGCAGGGGCGTCAGTGATGTCGAAGGTATGGTGAAACGCGGCAATGAGGTTCTGCACCGTAACCTTCATGTTCGCATCCTGATCCGAATCCAGCTCTAAGACCCCTTCAGATTCCGAAAGCGCTTCACTTGACTCGGGAGAGGAGGCCCGAGAGGGAGACTGCTGGGGAGTATGGGGTGAGGTAGGGCGAGGAAAGGACTCCGCCTGGAGATCCTGCCTGGGTCTCTTGCGACTGACACTGGCTGGCTCAGATGGGACGTCCTGGGACGTGCTAGGTCCCGCAGAAGCTCCCAAGGGCAACTTATCCAGAACGGCTACTAGGGACCGAGACACCTTGGTGAGGTCTGCCACCGACTGTGATAGGGAGGAGGCCCAACCCGGCAAGGGGGGCTCACCCCTGGGGCTATGGATGGCTCCTGAGCGGCGTCGGGCTGTGCAGGGGAGGGCCGAAGAGCGGGTACGATCAGCCTTAGGGATAGACATTGTGAAAAACCTGAGGTAGTGCCGGAAGGTTGGGGGACAGAGGGCGGAGAAGGGTCAGTCTGCCGTGCAGAACTACTCACGGTCCGGTGTCCCCAAAAGCGATGCTGCTCGACCTGTCCGGGGATGCAGATCAGGGAGAAGTCCGGCTGGCCGTCCCTAAGAGGCAAAAAGCTGCTTGCAGAAACTGCTCAGGGGCTGGGGAGCCTCTCCAGCTGCGTCCGGCTGGCAGGCTGTGAAGATGGCGCCTGCCTGTAGAAAAGCGCGGGTCCCGGGGAAGGGCGGTCCTCGCAGGGTTAATAATTGCTGCCCTCTAGCCATAATATGCTGGGCAGGAGAGGGAAAGGCGGGGGGAGGGCCTGTGGAGAGCGGGAGTGAAGCCCGCTTAGTAGAAAGGGGCGGGGGGCGTGGCCGCGACGCTGCGGTAGGCCCGAACACAAGCCGGGGCCTAAATTAGTTGCGGCGGCCGCCTGTCAGCAGGGGGTCGGCGCGGAAGACGCGTCGCAACACCGGGCCGCGTCCCTGCCCAGAACTGCTCGACTCCAGCGCTACCCCTGCCGAGATGGAAAAAAGGGGGAAGCACAGAACGAGGCCCGTGAAGACCCGGGGCCTGCATGGATGCGGTGACCGTGGGGGGATGCGGGGCGTGCAGGGACCCTAACGTGGTCCCCCTGGCGACCGCTCCAAGAGAAAACGCAGGGGGAAGACTGACATACTCACCCAGGCAGGGGGCCTTACAATAAAGGTACCTGAAAATCCCACGCTGTCTGTCTCTATGAAATCCACGCCTCATCCAACCTTCAGGCTCTGGTAGGCGAGAGGGTGGGAGGCGGGGGGCAAGGACCGTCCGTGCGGCTGGCACCTACTTGTGCGAGGCTCCTGGTCCTGCTCCGGAGACCTATGAGGATACAGGGTGGCAGTACACGCCGTACTCATAGTCTCTTTGTGGGAGTACGGATGTGACTGTTCACTCCGTATCCCTCCGGAACCTGCAAAGAAATGACGCACACTGAGGTAGATATGGGTCTAATAAAAGACCCGTGTCCACCTCCTACTGACACTAAGCTAAACTGAGGAATTTCCTGCCGGTCGGTGGGGTGTATACGGCGGAGGAGGAGCTAACTTTTTTGTGCATAGTGTCAGCCTCCTAGTGGCAGCAGCATACACCCATGGTCTCTGTGTCCCCCAATAAGGCGAACGAGAAAGTGAGATGTTGTCTTTCTTAGGATATCTATCTGCAGGTGCTGGTCACAAAATTAGAATATCATCAAAAAGTTTATTTCAGTTCTTCAATACAAACGAGGAAACTCATTATATAGAGTCACTACAGCGTGATCTATTTCAAGTGTTTATTTCTGTTAATGTTGATGATTATGGCTTACAGCCAATGAAAACCCAAAAGTCATTATCTCAGTAAATTAGAATACTTTATAACACCAGATTGAAAAATGATTTTAAAATCCAAAATGTTGGCCTACTGAAATGTATGTTCAGTAAATGCACTCAATATTTGGTCGGGGCTCCTTTCACATCAAATACTGCATCAATGCGGCGTTTCATGGAGGCGATCAGCCTGTGGCCAACATTTTCTGAAAGCCTGGAGCCCCTCCGCAGAATCGCACCGAAGAACAATCCCTCCTCTCAGCCTGGAGCATTGCCCCACTTCTGCCACCACCACCACCAGCTGCCTGTAGCAGAGACCCTGCTCTATTGCAGCTCCCCAGCAAGCTACCGTGAAAGCAGACTATAAAACACCCATTTTATTAAAAACATTTTTTTCCTATTTTCTCATGGTCCAGTGCATCTTATAATCCACAAAATACGACATATAGCGTCTCCATTCCTCCACATACAGTATTTACTGTAAGGCCCCATCCCAAAAATCGATTTGTAGTTTGTAAATCTTATCCTCCTATAGACAGGATTTACAGCTCCACCTTTCTCCTATTCTCTTTCCTTGAGTCATTTGACTCTAAAGCTGCTGATTTAAAGGATTATTTCTTGTTAAAGAAGGAAAATGCTTTAAAGCTCATTAGGACTGTTAAATAGACAGTAAGAAAAATTGGATAAAGATCTTACAGGTAGGAAACAAATCTTTTACTATCCACTTTTTAATGCTAAAGCTTTTCCTGCTGGCTTTATGGCTGACAAATTCCTGCAGAAGTGAGATAAATCTGAAAAAAGTTACAATATTACATGCAGTCAAATCAAGACCCTCTATTATCTGGAGGGGAAAGTATGTGAATTATAGGATCATCCTCCTAAAGTTGACTTGGCCGTAGCCAAGCTCTCTCGGAAGTCTGTATTTCCTTCTGATAAATCCTCTTTGTTAAGAAATGCCATGAACAGTAAAACTGACATCTCCCGAAATAAAGCTTTTTCTTCAGGATTTTGTAGAACTTCCTTCCTGTCTTTTCCAGTTTCCAGAACGCTCAGAATTTGTGTCAGTGAATTTCACATCTAGAGAATAATTACTGGAAATGTTTCCCATTATGAAATCCTCCTCTGATTTTAGGTGACTTTCTTTTGGATTTCCTGTGCTTATTAGTGATGAGCGAGCGTGCTTGCCAATGCTCAATACTAGATCGAGCATCGGGGGTTCTCGGGTACACTCGTTACTTGATCGAGTATCGGGGATGCTCGAGCGCCATTCTCGAGTCTCCTCCCTGCATGTTTCGTGGCTGTTACATAGTAAACATAAACATATAAATAAGATATAAACATAGGGATTTTTGTGTACTCACCGTAAAATCCTTTTCTCCGAGCCATTCATTGGGGGACACATAGACAGTGGGTGTTATGCTGCTGCCACTAGGAGGACACTAAGCAATCAGAAAGAAAAAAGTTAACTCCTCCCCTGCAGTATACACCCCGCAGCTGGATGAGATATCTCCAGTTCAGTGAAAAAAGCAGTAGGAGCTTAAACAGTCAACAGTAACGAACTATGTCAAAACCTAAGAATGCTACAAATGTGCCAGTAGGCTAAACTGGGCGGGTGCTGTGTCCCCCAATGAATGGCTCGGAGAAAAGGATTTTACGGTGAGTACACAAAAATCCCTATTTCTCCTACGCCTCATTGGGGGATACAGAGACAGTGGGACGTCCTAAAGTAGTCCCTGGGTGGGGAGCATACATCTGCTAATACCCCATGTACCTCTGAGTTAAGACTGAGGTACTGCAGCTTGCAGGATGCGTCTCCCGAGAGCTGCATCTGCAGAGGCCTGAGATTTGGTAATGTTTTGAAAAGGTATGCAGACTGGACCAAGTTTCAGCCTTGCAGACCTGTTCTGCCGTGGCCTGGTGCCGAATGGCCCACGAGGCGCCCACTGACCGGGTAGAGTGCGCCTTAATCCCGGCAGGGGCGTTCCTGACACGGTAGGATTCCTGAATCACAGAGCGAATCCACCTGACTAGCGTTGCTTTGGACGCGGCTAGGCCTTTCCTATGCCCCTGAGGAAGTATGAACAGGGCATCTGACCTGTGGAAGGGAGCCGTCCGCGAGATGTACCGTCTCAGCGCCCTAACCACATCCAGGGTGTGGAGGGCCTTCTCAATGCGATGGACTGGTGCCGGACAAAAGGAAGGCAAAACAATTTCCTCATTGAGATGGAAAGAGGAAACGACCTTGGGCATGAAGGACGGGGACGTTCTGAGAACCACCTTGTCCTGATGAAAATTCAGGAATGGAGAACAGCAGGACAGAGCTGCCAATTCCGAAACTCGTCTGATTGACGTGATGGCTACTAGAAAGACCACTTTCCAAAAGAGGATAGTCAATGACACATCCTGCAGCGGTTCAAAAGGATCCTCTTGTAAGGCCCCAAGAACCAGGTTAAGG
Organism: Dendrobates tinctorius; assembly: GCF_039654945.1. Lineage (NCBI taxonomy): Eukaryota > Metazoa > Chordata > Amphibia > Anura > Dendrobatidae > Dendrobates > Dendrobates tinctorius. The sequence goes on from NW_027361684.1 coordinate 34,683,041, forward strand.
TCCCATGGTTCTAATGGATTCCTATAAGGAGGCGCTACATGGGAGACTCCTTGAATAAACGTCCTGACCTGAGGTTTGGTGGCAATTCTTTGTTGGAAAAGCACTGACAATGCCAAAATTTGGCCCTTGAGCGAGCTAAGCGCGAGACCTGATCTTAGTCCGGATTGAAGAAACTCCAATATTCTCGGAATGGAGAATACCAGAGGGGAACGACAATGATCCTTGCACCATGAAAAGAATATTTTCCAGGTGCGGTGATAGATACGTCTGGATACGGGCTTCCTAGCACTAATCATGGTGGAGATGACGTCAGGAGAGAATCCAGCCTGTGCTAAAATCCAGGATTCAACAGCCATGCCATCAAAGACAGGGCCCTGGAGTTCTGGTGGTAAATCGGGCCCTGAGAAAGCAGATCCGAGCGATCTGGAAGTCGCCAGGGAACGTCGGCGACTAGCTGTATTAGTTCTGCATACCATGCTCGGCACGGCCAATCTGGCGCGACTAGGATCACAGGCATTCCCTCTGCTCTGATCTTATTGACGACCCTCAGAAGCAAGGGAAGAGGGGGAAAGATGCATGGAAGCCGGAACCGATGCCATGGAAGCACCAGGGCATCCGCACCGATGGCGCATGGATTGCGCGATCGGACAATGAACCGAGAAACCTTGTTGTTTAGCCTGGAGGCCATGAGGTCCACATCCGGAGTCCCCCAACGAAGACAGATCTGGTGAAAGACTTCTGGGTGACGAGACCACTCTCCTGAGGCAATGCCTTGGCGACTGAGAAAATCTGCCCCCCAATTTTCCACGCCGGGGATGTGAATTGCTGAGATGGAGGAATGGTTGGTCTCAGCCCAATGGAGGATGTGACTCACATCGTGCGTGGCCATCTTGCTCCGGGTACCTCCCTGGCGGTTGATATACGCTACAGCCGTGGCATTGATTGGATCCTGATGGGGTGACCTGCGAGGAGATGGTGGAAACTCCGTAGAGCTAATCTGATCGCTCGAATCTCTAAGATGTTGATGGGGAGACGAGATTCTTGGGTTGACCAACGGCCCTGTGTCGTGTGGTGACGAAAGACCGCACCCCAGCCGAGAAGACTTGCGTCGGTGTTTACTATCAACCATCTTACTGGGAGAAAAGACCTTCCTTGATTCAGGGAGGACTTCAGAGTCCACCACTTGAGGGCTTGCCTGACCCGCAGGGACAGAAGGATCAGACGGTCCAGGGAGAACGGGTTCTTGTCCCAAGCTGACAGCAACTGGTGTTGTAAGGGACGCAGATGGAACTGTGCAAATGGAACTGATTCCATGGCAGCTACCATTTTTCCAAGAACTCCCATGCTGAAACAAATGGAGTGAGAAGCTGGACAGGAAAGAGTTCGCACTGCCTGTTGTAAAGCTTGCGTCTTTTCTGGAGGGAGAATGACCGACCCGCGGGAAACCGGTTTCAGGGAAGACTTTTCGAAGTTTATCTTCCACCCCAGGCGTGAAAGTGTATTTACTGTTTTCTCCACAGATTCTTCGCAGGCAGAAAGGGACGGACCCTTGATGAGCAGGTCGTCGAGATACGGTAACATTACTACTCCCCGAGAGTGGAGAATGGCCATGACAGCCGCCATGACCTTGGTAAAGACCCTGGAGGCAGTGGCGAGTCTGAAGGGCAAGGCCACAAACTGGAAGTGTTCCTCGTGAATTGCAAAGCGCAGGAGCTTCTGGTGAGATGGGCAGATCGGGATGTGAAGGTAAGCGTCCTTGATGTCTTTGGATGCTAGGAACTCTCCTTTTTCCATGGAAGCGACCACTGACCGGAGAGATTCCATTCGGAATCGCCGAACCGTGACCAACTGATTTAAGTTTGAGATCCAGAATGGGACGCATCGAGCAGTCTTTCTTTGGAACCACAAAAAGATTTGAATAAAATCCTCTGAACCTCTCGTGATGAGGGACCGGAATGATGACGCTGTCCCTTAAGAGAGCTTGAACAGCCCGAAGGAAGGCTCTTGTCTTTCCCTTGGGCAGAGAGGAAAGGAAAAAAACGAGTTGGAGGGGGAGAGGAAAACTATCTTGTATCCGGAGGACACTAGCTCCCTGACCCACTTGTCGTGGACGACCGCGAGCCAGTTGTGGCTGAAGGAAAGTAGACGGCCGCCTACTTTGTCGGTGTCCGCCAGATACCGCAACAAGTCATTGGGTAGATCTCTGAGACCTGGCTCCTTTGGAACCAGAAGCCCTAAGTCTGGGTTTCCAAGGACGGTTAGGTCTGTACGAGACCTGGGAGCCTCTGTCCCCGCGCAAAGATGGACCTGATCTGGAAGAGGAGGACCAACCGGAGTTGTTGCGAAAGGAACGAAAGCGCGCCGGCTGTTGGTTGCGAAACGGACTAGCAGCTTTTTGTTGAGGCATAAATTTACTCTTCCCCCGGTAGCATCAGAAATGAGTTGATCTAGTTTCTCTCCAAAAAGGCGACCTGTTTGAAACGGGAGAGAAGTCAAGGATCTTTTGGATGCGACATCCACTCGCCAGTCACGGAGCCATAGGGCTCTTCTAATGGAGACCGCATTAGCAGCAGTTTGAGCAGCGCAGTTGGCGGCGTCAAAAGAGGCGTCCACTACGAAGTCCGCTGCGTGAATTATCTGCCTGGCGACCGCGGTTGCTTCCGGAGGAAGATTACCTCCTTCCAGGACACCAATCAAGACCTCTGCCCAAGCGGCCATTGCTTTTGTGACCCAATTTGCCGGGAAAGATGGAAAAAGCGCTGCTCCTGAAGCTTCAAAAACTGAACGGGCAAGGTAGTCAATCGGACGATCGGAGGGGTTTTTAATCGAGGACCCCTCGGACACAGACAGAAGTGTCTTTGAAGCCAGGCGCTATACAGGCGGGTCCACCGGAGGAGACTGTAACCAATCCTTCATTAAGTCTGGGTCAAAGGGGTATTTAGCCTGAGTAGACTTGTGCCCTGTGAATCGCTTACGGACGATCTTTATGTTGCTGAACCACTTCCTTAAAGTCCGGATGGCTGGTAAATAATCTACGCACGCGCTTGGTTTTCTTAGGAGAAATAGGATGTGTTGGAGCGGGAACATTATCCTCATCCAACTTCAGGATCTTGTTAACTGATTCTATAAGAGAATCAAGTGACTCTTGATCAGATGGAGAATTCTGAGGGGCAGACGTGTCAATCAAAATCAGAGTCGTGCTCGCTGAGAACTCCAGGAGAGGGAGAGCGAGAGATAGGAGCCGCAGATGCAGAAGCGCGAACAGGGCTAGAGGAAGCGTCATGGGTCCGCTTTCTAGAGCCCCGACCATCCCTTGAATGAGAACGGCCCCTGCTGGTGGACGGTTCCCTTTCAACGCCAGAGCTTTCCTCGGGGGGTAAGGACGCCTTCTGGTTTAAAGAGCCCTCCCGAAGGGAGAATAACAGGATTTTTGGGTCGCTTACCGTAAAATCTGTTTCTCGGAGCCTTCATTGGGGGACACAGAAACCATGGGTTGTATGCTGCTGCCACTAGGAGGCTGACACTATGCATAGAAAAAGGTTAGCTCCTCCGCAGTATACACCCCACCGACCGGCAGTAATTTCCTCAGTTAGTGAGAAAGCAGTAGAAGTAACAGAATAGATTGAAACAGAACAGACAACTCAACTGTAAGAACAAACAACATGAAAACAGGAGTTGCAGAACATGGGAGGGTGCTGTGTCCCCCAGTGAAGGCTCCGAGAAACAGATTTTACGGTAAGCGACCCAAAAATCCTGTTTTCTCTATCGCTTCATTGGGGGACACAGAAACCATGGGACGTCCCAAAGCAGTCCCTGGGGAGGGAAAGCAAACTTCCATCAGGCCAGCGGACTCACCACCGCTGCCTGCAGGATCCTTCTTCCTAGGCTGGCATCCACCGAAGCGTAGGTGTGGACCCTGTAGAATTTCACAAACGTGTGAACAGATGACCAGGTTGCAGCTTTGCAAAGCTGCAGTGCGGAAGCTCTGTGGTGCACCGCCCAGGAGGCACCCACTGCCCGGGTAGAGTGAGCTCTAATTCCAGGAGGGGCCACTCGATGTTTGACCCGGTAGGCTTCCAAAATTGCTGATCTGATCCAGCGAGCAATAGTAGCTTTGAAGGCCGGCTGACCTTTCCGCGCCCCATCTGGAATGATGAAGAGAGAGTCTGTCTTCCGCAAAGGAGTCGTCCTAGCCAGGCAGACCTTCATCACCCTGACCAGGTCTAGCTTGTTCAAGGAGTGCTCCCGAGGGTGAGTTGGACCTGGACAAAAGGACGGGAGAACAATATCCTCATTCAGGTGGAAAGTGGACACCACCTTAGGAAGGAAAAAGGGCGGGGGCCGCAGGACCATCTTATCCTGGTGGAGCACCAAGAAAGGAGCGACAAGAAAGGGCCCCCAAACTCTGACACGCGCCGGATGGAGGTGATGGCCACCAGGAAGGCAACTTTCCAGGAAAGAGGGGAAAGGGAAACTTCCCTTAGAGGTTCGAAGGGAGAACCTTGTAGAACCTTGAGAACAAGATTAAGATCCCATGGATCCACAGGCGCGCAGTACGGAGGTGCCGCATGAGCCACTCCCTGAAGAAAGGTCTTGACCTGCGGATGGGAGGCCAACGTCTTCTGGAACAGAATGGAAAGCGCCGAGACTTGAGCCTTTAAGGAGCTGAGGGCAAGGCCCGCATCAAGGCCTCACTGGTGGAACGCTAGGACAGAATTGAGAGAAAAGGCCATGGGTGAAATGTCATTGGCCTCGCACCAAGCGAAATAGGCCTTCCATGTACGATAATAAATCTTGGAAGACGAAGGCTTTCTAGCCCGGATCATGGTGTGAATAACCCGATCTGAAAAACCTGAATGTTTCAGAACCGCGGTCTCAACAGCCATGCCGTGAAATTGAGCGGCCGAGAATTGGGGTGGCAAATCGGACCCTGAGACAGCAAATCTGCTCGGTCTTGAAGCTTCCAGGGGGCGTCCGCGAGCAGGTTGACGATGTCCGAGAAGCAAGCTCTTCTGGGCCAATCTGGAGCGATGAGGATGACCAGAACTCCTTCCACCTTGATTTTCTTCAACAGCTTGGGAAGAGGAAGGGGAGGGAACAGATAGGGGAACTTGAACTGAGACCAGGGAACGGTCAGAGCATCGGCGCCCTCTGCGAGAGGATCTCGGGCTCTGGATACGAACTGTTCATGCGAGACGCCAGTAGATCTACGTCCTGAGTCCCCCAACAACAAATCTGATGGAAGACGTCCGGATGTAAGAACCACTCTCCCGCCGCGAGACCCTCGCGGCTGAGAAAATCGGCGTCCCAGTTGTCCACGCCGGGAATGTGCACCGCGGAAATCGCTGGGACTGAAATCTCTGTCCAGTGAAGAATCTTGGACACTTCCGTTAGAGCAGAGGAACTCCCGTGTTCCCCCTTGGTGGTTGACATATGCCACTGCTGTAGCACTGTCCGTCTGAATCCGCATTGGCAGACCACTGAGAAGTCTTTCCCAGTGAGTGAGAGACAGATAAATCGCCCGTATCTCGAGGACGTTGATAGGCAGACTTATCTCTTGAGTCGACCACCGACCCTGAACAGTGTGATTGCGAAACACTGCACCCCAGCCGAGAAGGCTGGCGTCCGTTGTCACAATCTGCCAGTGAATCGGGAGGAATGACTGGCCTAGGGAAATGAAGGGTGACGTCAGCCACCAATTGAGGGATTGTTTGACTCGGGGCGAAAGGCGAAATGGACGATCCAGGGAAAGGACAGACCTGTTCCACTGAGACAGGATGGCTTGTTGAAGCAGTCTTGAATGAAATTGGGCAAAGGGGACTGCTTCGGCCGTCGCCACCATCTTTCCCAAAACCTTCATGGATGAGATGGAAGCCGAGTGCTCTGCAGTGATCGTATGTCTCGCCGCAGAGAGAACATCCTCTCTTGCGGAATAAAAACCCTTGCTCGACGGGTGTTGAACAATAGGCCTAGAAACACAAGGCGTTGAGTCGGAACCAGGCAGGACTTCTTTTTGTTGACGAGCCTCCGGAAATTGGACAGGGTGTCGAGAAGGATGGTAAGACTTTGGCGAGTCTGGTGAAAAGACGGAGCTTTGATTAGAATGTCGTCGAGGTACGGAAAAAGGACGAGACCTCTGCTCCTCAACGAGGCCATCAACGCCGCCAAGATCTTTGTAAATACTCTGGGCGCAGTGGCGAGACCGAATGGCAGGGTGACAAACTGGTAGTGGTCCTGGTGAATCGCGAAACGCAGGAATTTCTGATGCCCGGAAAAGATGGGAACAGGCAGATAGGCGTCTTGAATGTCTATTGAGCACATGAATTCCTGCGCTTCCATGGAAGCGATTACTGAACGAAGAGACTCCATTCTGAAATGTCGTAGGCGGACTCTTTTGTTCAGGAACTTGAGGTCCAGGATGGGCCGGACCGCGCCGCCTTTTTTCGGTACACGAACCACACAGAAAAAAGAGCGACCACAAGTCCAAAATTATTATGAAGTATCCATAAAAAAATCCTTTATTGTAAAAAGCATACAGATGAAAGAACGAATCACCACAATGTGAAAATTGGCTAAAAGCCCAAGTCGCTGACACATGCTGCGGACATCTCAAATAGAATGTAAATCATAGCTAAAAAGTATAATGTTTAAACACACACATAGGCAGCCCCATGTCATTAATAAGTAGACCATAGTAATAGATGAAATAACACAATTCAATGCTGACATATAAAGACACTCTAATAACTCTCAATATATATGTAATTGAACATACCTAATAAAGCCAAACGGCAATACAGAGAGGAGATGAGGGCAGAGGATGTACCAGCGTTAACCCGACGCGCGTTTCGGTGCTCTATGCTCCTTCCTCAGGGGGCATAGAGCTCCGAAATGCGCGTCGGGTTAACGCTGTGGTTCGTGTTTATATTTGCGATTAGTCCATATTTTGGTCCATTATCCCGGCATCATATTTATTTAGCATTGGTCCTATGCATTCATATATTATGATATTGGTGCGTTTCTTGAATTGTTCTCTCTCTTTTTTCGGTACAACAAACAGGTTTGAGTAAAACCCTGTGAAACGTTCTGACTCGGGAATGGGCACAATCACCCCGGAACTGAGGAGGGAGGCGATGGATGCAAAGAAACCTGGAACCAAGGCAGGGTCCTTTGGAGGTCGGGACTCGAAGAAACGATCCCGGGGCCGAGAGGTGAACGCTATCTTGTATCCTGAGGACACAACTTCCCTGACCCAAGCGTCTACTGAATCAAGCCAGACGTCTCTGAAGAAAAGGAGTCGATCGCCCAGTTGGGAAGGCGCCTCGGGGTTCCGTTGATAGTCATGCTGAAGTGGACCGTCCAGTTCTGGACCTGGAGGATCTTCCCTGGAAAGAGTGAGATCGCCAGGAGGGAGTGGGCCTAAAGGAGACTTTCTTCCTATCCTGGCGTGCTTGCGGCCTTTGTTGGTTGGAAAAGGATTCTGCCGTCGCGAAGCGGCGGAAAGACCGAAAGGGCCGAAACTGACGTCTTGGAGGAGGTCTACGAGGCTTGGACTGAGGAAGAAGAGAGCTTGTGCCTCCAGTGGCATCTTTAATAATCTGGTCCAGCTGGGATCCGAAAAGACGCGCTCCCTGAAAAGGCAGATTGGTAAGGGACTTTTTTTGAAGACAAATCCGCCTGCCAATCCTTGAGCCAAAAATTGTACGCCGGATTGCTACCATGTTGCTGGACGCTTGAGCTGCGCAAGATGCAGCATCCAAGGAGGCCGAGACCAGATAATCCCCTGCATGGGAGATCTGGTTGGCTAGCTCCGCCAAACGCTCTGGTTGGGCTTTATCTAAAATGCCCTGGTGGAGATCCTCCGCCCAAGTAGCTATGGCCTTAGCTACCCAAGTTGAAGCGAAGGCAGGGCTCAGCGCCATCGCAGCCGCATCGAACGCTGACTTAGGAATCCATGATCCTATCATTAGAATCCTTCAGAGACGCCTCACCTGAAATCGGGAGGACCGTGGTTGTTAGTCTGGACACGGGAGCGTCTACAGAGGGAGAGGCCGACCAATTGTCGGTGAGTTCTTTTGAAAATGGATACAGCATGCCGAGGCGCTTCCCTCTTTGAAAGCGCCTTGTCGGATTTTCTCTCTCCCTGGTAAGGAGCTTGTCAAACTCCGAGTGCGGGGCGAAGACTCTGGAAGGTGTTTCTGCCCGTCTGAACGAAACTTCCTGATCTGAGGGTTTTGCAGGGGAGTCTGTGATTTTGAAAGTGTGGTTAATCGTAGCAATGAGGCTCTGTACCGTAACCTTCATGTCCGCGTCATGGTCTGAATCCAGCTCTAAAATCTCCTCGGATGGCGCGTCCGAGAACGCCTCGCCTGACTCGGGTGAGGAGGCACGGGAAGGAGACTGCTGGGAAGGACTATGCGGTGAGATGGGGCGAGGGGAGGATTCCGGCCAGGAATCCTGCCTGGGCTTTTTGCGACTGATGCTGGCTGGCTCAAATGGAACCTCTCGTGCCCTGCTGGATACTGTAGAAGTGTCCAGGGGCAACTTATCAAGAACGGCCACCAGGGACTGAGACACCTTAGTAAGATCCGCCACTGATTGTGATAGAGAAGAAGCCCAGCCAGGAATGGGGGATTCACTCTCACGGGTAGCCATAGGGAGCTCCTGGGCGGCGGATTGAATGGGATTGCTGCAGTCGAGGCAGAGGGGAGTGGGCTGACCTGAGGGAAGCTTGCGTTTGCAAGAAGAACATGCCAAGAACTTGACTAAAGTGCCCATTTAAGCAGGGGGGCGAGAATGGTCAGGCTTAGAAGTAGACATAATGGGACAGTCACTGAAGGAGTACCGGAAGGTTGGGGTACAGGGAGGAGGGTGTCAGTCTGCAGAGGCAGAGCTACTCACGGTCCGTTGTCTTGTGGATAACCCCAGTAAGCGATGCTGCGCAGCTCGTGTACTTGCAGGGTAGCAGGAGAGTGCGGAGTCCGGCTGACCGTGTCCGGCTGCCAGATCAAAGAAAATGGCGGCCGCCAGAGGAGACTGAGGGAAAAGCGTGCTCTTTCTGAGACGACGAAGGGCGGAGCTAACCGCCGCTGAGAAAAAGGTACCGCCCGCTGTAAAAGATGGGCTGAGCGCTGTGACAGTGCGACAAGAGCATGAGAGGCGGTGGGCGGGCCTAGGACGGGCGGGAAGCCCGCCTGAGAATGACAGCGGGGGGCGTGGCCACGACGCTGTAGTTGGCCCAAAGTGAAGCCGGGGCCTAAATTAATAGCGGCGGCCGCCTGTCAGCACGGGGCGGTGCGGAGGTGACGCAGCCTGAACGCCGCTGAGAGAATCCAGGCCGCTGTGAAGGGAGCGGGCTGGAGGGCAAATGCGGAGGCTGCCTGGAGGCGTGGGATGGCCGCGGAAGCCCGCAGCACTGCCGCAGCCACCCGCCCCAAAGAAGACGTTGAAGCTGCGACCGTGCCGGCTGAGGAGAATGGGGGCCCAATACTCACCCTATCCCGGACCCGAGTTGAATAAAGTTACCTTGCTTGTCCTGAGTATGTCTGCTCCTCATCTGACAGGCTCTGGTAGGCGAGTGGGTGGGAGACGGAAGGCAAGGACCCTCTGTATCACTGACACGTATTCGTGTTGGCGGCCGCCCGGAGAGCTGCTGGTCCTGCTGCGGAGAGCTGTGAGGATACGGGGTGGCAGTACACGCCGTACTCACAGTCTCTTTGTGGGAGTACAGATGTGACTTTTCACTCTGTATCCCTCCGGATAACCTGAAACGATGCACATCGAGGTAGATATGGGTCTAAAGAAAGACCCGTGTCCACCTCCTACTGACACTAAGCTAAACTGAGGAAATTACTGCCAATCGGTGGGGTGTATACTGCGGAGGAGGAGCTAACCTTTTTCTATGCAGTGTCAGCCTCCTAGTGGCAGCAGCATACAACCCATGGATTCTGTGTCCCCCAATGAAGCGATAGAGAAATAGCCTGGGTCAGAGACTCTACCGATCGTGACAGGGACGCAGTCCACTCAGGGGTACTAGATGCAGGAGACCCGTCGGCAGGGGGCGATTGAGCGCAGGCCGGGTCGCAGTCAGTGCAGAACGGATTAGTCTGTGCACTAGGTAAGCCAGCCTTGCAAGAGGTACACACGGTAAAAAACGCAGTGTGCTTTTTAGCAACCCGCTTCGCTTCCTTAGATTGAGACATAGCGCTCCTGAAAGGGTTAACGGCAGTCTGCTGCAGCTAACGCGCTGGGAAGGGGTTAAGCTTTGATCTGGGGTAGATGCAGCTTACCCGGTCCTATCTTGTGTCCCCTGGGAGGAATGGCGGTGGCCCTGCAGTGACACCCGGTATCCGGCTGCTCGTGCTGAGGAAAAAAGGATATGGCCCCCGAGATTAGGAGCGCACGTCTCGTACAGGCTGAGAGGCGCCAGAGCGAGGAGGGGCGGCGCCAATAGCGCGGGGGCGGCGCTATTCCTGGATTTTGAGCCTACCCAAGGTAGGCGGGCCGGCGCCATTTAAATTGCGGCCTAGCAGGCCAGGAAGCCGGGGACTAAATTTTTCGTGCTACCCGCGGTAGCGCCGATGGGGGGGGCGCGACAGTGAGGGCCACGATAGCAGAGAACTCCTGGGTGCACCGCCGCTGACTACATCAGCGCTACTCCCGGGGGACAGGACCCGACCCCATACCTCCACTCCAGCGTTCAGCGCTGTCCGGTCCTCTATGCAAGCTCTCATCCTCCAGGATGAAGCAGAGCTGGAGTTCTTAAAGGGGCCACGCTCAATCGACCCTTCCTATGATAGGGGGATGGAGAGCTATGGGGCTGATTCAGGGCCTATGTAAGCGCTGTCCCAGTCTTCTACGTTACGTGCGCCTGCCCCGGACGGGAACTTCCATCAAGCATCATCGCCAAAGGTAATCAGCCCCAAAAACGTTGCAGGAAAGGCACGTGAAGGGTTACTCCACGTGCTTGCCTGTTGGTTAGGGGGAGAGCGGGCCGTAGAAAGGAACCATCGCCCCCTTCACTCCGTTAATTAAAAAATAAAAATTTACAGAAAATTCAAAAATAAAATAAAAACCGGTGGGGTCTGAAATCAGACCCAAGTGCCTCCTACAGACACTAAGCAAGAACTGGAGATATCTCATCCAGCTGCGGGATGTATACTGCAGGGGAGGAGTTAGCTTTTTTCTTTCTGATTGCTTAGTGTCCTCCTAGTGGCAGCAGCATAACACCCTTTGTCTCTGTGTCCCCCAATGAGGCGTAGGAGAAATGAAGGAATTGCCCACCATACACGGTAATGCTGATGCCATGTTGACTACTAGCATTGCTGTGATTGGACGGCTGCATCGCGTCATCAGGTCTTATGTAAGACCCGGAGACTCGATGTGCCGCACACTCTCCTCTGGAAGTTCAGGGAGAGTTGATCTAGGTGGGAGAGCTTAGATTAGAGCAGACATATAGGCAGTGATTAACTGCTTTTGCAGTACTTGTATACCCCTGCTGCACCATTAAAATAGAAGACCTCATCAGGGCTACATATTTTGTTTTTCTCTAGTAAGGCAATAAACCCTACCACCTATGCCTCTAATCCAAAACTATCCCTCCTCCACCTGCATTCAATGTAGGGATAGCTGGTGGAGGAGGGATAGTTTTGGGTTACATGCATGTAATATAGGTATACTGCTGCTGCAACCTAAAAACAAAACTCCTTTTCAGGGCTACATATTTTCTTTTCCCTATTAACACTGGAAAGTTTGCAGGCATACAGTATATTATATATCTAATATAAAATGTGCAAGAAGTGCGGTAAGGGACAGGGAAGTGGACATGCTGCGATGGTGCACAGAGAAGCCGTGGGCCAGGTGAAACTGTGCCTGCTTCGGAAGCACAACACGCTCATCCATGAGACCTAGCTTCCTCTCTCACTTTGCAGGGGGACACGGGACACCACTCTTAAAGCCAGAGCAGTGCAAACCGGTGGTCAGTCAGATATCAGATAATGCTTACGGTATGTTTCCCAGCACCACCCTATCTTTTACATGGTCCAGTCTCACTAGCCAAGAGTCTGGACCACGTAATCCTCAGCCTGATCCTTCCTCCCACCATGGTGAGTCCTAAATGCTAGCCTGCCCTGCTGCTAGTATTTTATCAGCCCAGGTTTTTAGGGCTGCCGGGGGCATAACTAATAGGCACATCCACCTGTAAAATGAAAATGCTGAGAGGCTGACTCTTATGAAAATGAACAAGGCTTGGATTGGCTCAGACTTCTTAATCGCATGGGATGAGACGCAAAACGTAAAGTCTATTCAAATGTTCCTTTTTTTTTGTGTTTCTCATGCACATCTTCCCACCCAAAAATGGGTGTTCAGGTCATGGTTTCTTCTTTTTATTGTCCTCCTGCTTCTCCTTCACTATATCAGCAGGGTGGGTCATCATGCGGCCCTCACTACAAATTTTTAGAGGGTCATCAGGCGGCACTCACTCAATTTTTGGAAGGTCATCATGCAGCCCTCGCTCAATTTTTAGAGGGCAAACAGGCAGCCCTTGCTCATAGAGGGTCTCAAGGCGGCCCTTGATTATAATTTTTAGAAGGTAAACAGGTTGTCCTCGCTCACAATTTTTAGAGTCTTCATACCACCCTCACCTAGTTTTTCCAGGGTGTGTACGAGGCCTACCTCTATAATTCCGCCTGAGGAAGCCCACGTGAAATGCACGTTGGGACTGTTTGGTCTGACGGCTCACAGGGATCAACATGGGCAAGGACCATTCTTGTTGCACTGTGCCACTTTATATACATATATAAAATGCATGGCCGCTAAATACTTCCGGGACATAAGAAACAGGCGTATGCGCACTACTGATTTTCAGCTTTGCCTTCAGTTGGGCAAAGCATACTGCGCACACGTGAGGTCACATTTCAATGCGCATGCGCGATATATTACGCAATCTGCAATCTTCACAGCGAAGAATGCGCACAGCAAGCCGAGGAGGGATGGAGTGACGGAAGAGAGGCAACGCCCATCGGACCGATTAACATACACAGCGGGACAAAAAGGTTTTTATGGGTGGGTGATACATGGGGAATCCCCAGGGGTTTCAAAACTAGTTGTGGAACGCATAGCTGACACTCAATTAAATATTTTTACCTAGTAGGCCAAAAATGTGACAGGGTCCCTGTAAGATGTCAGGACTATTATAATAAAATAAAATATTTTTGTAATTTTTAAACGGATGTTTTGTGTACTTCATGTTCTCTTCGTCTTGTATTTATGTATTGGAGTAAATTTGTTGACCTTGACAATCTTACCAATGGTCCTGAGGCCTTTAGTCACCCTTGTGCGATAGCTTATGTTCGGATATATCTATCCAATTTATATGGGAAGGTAGGATCCTTCTGCAATTAAAAATGCCTGAAAGTGAGGGGGTGGAGTGCTCAGAGAGCCTATGTATCAAAAAGACTAACCAGCAAACATAAATCAGGTGTGAACAGATGCTTATTAAGAGTAGACATTTCCATATATAACAAATAAAGTAGCACTCTGTAGCGCTATAGCATGGTTCTATTTGACACTGGGTAACCTCACCGGCAGTGCAGGTTCACGAGCCGCAGCACATCAATTTGTGAAAACAGAAATTTTCACAATAGAATGTATTGGATGAGGTTAATCCGCACGGTTCAGTGAACACAATGCGGAGTTAATTGCGTAGTTGAATGTACCCTTTGCCGTTTGGTTACAGCCTATGTAGGTTCATTCTGTGAACACACTTACATAGGCTGGTGAAAATGTGGGACATCACTTTAACCTTTGGATTACTGTCAGACCTAGGGTGAGTTTATTGGATTCATTTAAATTATTAAAGAATGTATTTTATATCAAATGAAGTGTGTGTGTGTTTGACGCTTTCATTTCAAGTTTAGTAATGAATGTGTCTGGCTGACAACTCTTCATTAACAAACCTCAAGTGGTTTGGTGTCAGCGAAAGCTTCTGACACAACCCCTAATCCATTTAGCTCTGGAATTACATGAATTTTTTTTTTTTAAAATATGCTTATTCAGCTACAAAAACGCATAAAAGCCGATTGCAAAAACGCACATATGTTCCTTTGCGTTTTTGCTGCCAACAAATTCCTAGAGATGCAGAAACATTGTTGTTTCAGGATAACCTGCAGCAGACAGTCTGTGGCTGCCTCCAGGTTCTCTTGCCCATTATAGAATTTTAAAAGCACCAACTGTCCTCTCCTATCTTAGTAATGGGAAAATCCATCTTCACTGAATACAGATTTAACCTATAAATTTGGAGTAAAAGAAGTAGACTTCTCTAATAAGATATATTACAAAGTTTATTTGTTTTCATGTGCACTATTAACGGTAATGCTTTAATGCAGTATTACATAATGACTGTCTTCCAGGCATAAGTGTGTGAATTTAGCCATCTAAATGGGAGTCAAAAAAAAGCTTTCCACAAGTAAAAACTAAAACATTTATAAAAAAAAACACTTTATTAAATCAATATTGTCATCTACATTGCAAAGATCTTGAAAATTCAGAGGTCCATACAGTTTCTACACAGTTGCAGTTAAACTACATAACAAAGACTCATTTATAGAAGCAAAATAGACAAGGGCTGCAAGACGGAAACTGAAGGGGTAGAATTCTGAGCACGAGCATAAAAAAGTCCCATGTTGAATATCAACAGAAGTTCTGATGTATCTGATAGACTGACTATGCGTACAAGTCTTCACGGTCAGCTGAGTAAACTTCTCCTTCCTGCAACAAGGCGAAGTTCAAAAAGTGCGATGGGCGATGAACTTCATGGTAAAATTCCTTGGGGTTAGCGAGCTGTAGTTCGTACTTCATGTTGGGATCATGTCTGACACCTAGGGATTAAGCAACAAAGTTGAAATCCATATCATGCACTTTATCCTACTTGTATAACCTGCATCTTCACTTAAAAACCAAGAATGCACAAGTGCAAAAACCTACCCATGAAGTTGTAGTTCCACGATCCCTGAGCTGGTACCATGAAGAAACCAAGGAAACGATCAGACAGCAGCATCTGCACTCTTTCATAGTGAGAAGGCAGGTAGCCTTTAGGATTGTTCCCTTTATCAGTATTTTGCCTTCCCCACTCATAACCACTCGGTGTAAGTTTGTAAGCAGTCAGGGTGCAGGATCCAGGAGTGAAGCTGTGGACCACACAACACAGTCATGTCAGAAATTATTGAAAAATGTATTTTAAAATGTCCTAATTTAGGAAGTTTCAGGAATAAAAAACATTGACTGGCTTTGGCATAAGGTGGAAAAACAACAACAACAAAAAAGAAACAATATATCACTATGACACACCTGCATGTTATAATAATTGTCTTCTCTCCATCCCAAGCTGGATTGTCAGCCATAACTTTAGCATGAGTGGTGACATCTTGTGGTGACAGCTGTGGAGACTCATTTGGCTGTGTGTGAACCCATCCCAGAGGCTCCATTTCCTGAAAAATTGAAAATCGTTCATATAAGCAGTAATTTAATTTAAAAAAAAATAATACGGAAAACACATGGTCCCTAAATTTACCTTTAGATACTCATGTTGAGGCAGCTGACTTGGCAAGTGAACAGTCTGGTGAGTTCCCCACTGTGGCACCATCACAATGCATCGGATTTCCTTCACTTGAGGGTTATCAGGTGGGCTCACGCCATACAGATAGCCAGCAATCTTTAAGAATATAAATTATCAAAAGCAAATTTATTAAAATATGACAGACATGTCCATGACCATCTGTTCTACACATATATAATAGATTTATATGTTGTAACCATAGGGCTTCTATTTGCTTCTAAAACATTTTATCCTATAGCAGCTTGTACACATTACTTACAAGATGTAGTTATGTGTTAAAGGGAACCTGTCATTAGATTAGAAGCACGGGCGCATGGCTTCTACTCACCCCGCTCCAGGTATTTGACAGGACTTCTGGCTATGTACATACATGGGAGAGACCTGTCAGTCATCTGGAGTGCCGCGGGCAGAAGCTGGCTTTAGGCCGCATTGGACTAGTCAGGTCTGGCCCAATAGTCCCCGGCTCGCTTATCAAACCTATGTTTTCTCTGAATCGCTGCTCTGGCAAGCTACATGGATATAGAAATACTGGATTTATACTGTTCTTTCTGTAAGTAACACTTACCTGAGCTCGCAGATCAGAAATGCAGATGAATTTCTTCAGCACATTCTTGGGCAAGATGTAGGTGTAACCAGTCTCCTTGATGTCATCTGACGACACATAGATGTGGTTGGTCCGAAGGTGAAGGTTAGCAGCAGAAATTGCTCTGCAAAAAAAAAAGATAAGAATACCAATAGAGTGAAAACCAATACTGGTGACATTAGGATGGAAGGGAGTGCAAAGGTTGTTCCATCTTTGGTCTCTAACACCTTGACGTATTTTTTGCCTGCCGTTTACAATTTCTATTACAGAAACCTTATTTTCCCCCCTCTGTGTGTTCTAAATACTTAAAAGGGAATTGGTTACCAGGTTTTTAGTACCACATATGAGAGCAAAGAGAAGCTGAATCCATTGATGTATCACTTAGGTTACTGGGTGCAGCCCCGTTCTCACACATTCAGAGCTTTTGAATTTAGAATGAAGCAGAGCTGAGAAAGCTAACTCCGTCCACACCAGGCTCTGTACATATAATGTTCATAGACAGTAAGCTGTTTATCACACGGGGGTGTTGCCAGACTAATGTAATAAATATTTCACAGTTAGTAAACCACAGCACACACTTTGACAAGTGACGCATCCCTGAATTCTGTGTTTCAGCGTCTTACTCCTGCGGTCTTCAAATTACATAGCAAAATCCTGTTGACAGATTCCCTTTGACTTTCAATAAGCTAGTCTATGAAAATTGTAATATATTTAATAGCACAAACTGAAAAATTAACACGTGCACATATACAAACGTGCCAACTCTATGAACAAGAGGCCTCCTATCATCCATGAAGGAAAAAATCATATCCAAGAACAAATTATTCTTAAATTATGCAGGTGACCCACAGCCAGATATGGCAAAATGCAATTATACGAGGATCCGGTCTCATGGGCAAATTAGCTCGCTGGTCAGAGAAGCCGGAAACGCATGCACATCTGTTACATAAGAGCTGTAGAACTACATAAATCCTGGCAACGAAGGAAAAAGGCCTCAATAGCAAAATGATGTTGAAATGAATAAAATGATAATCTATTACCTGACTCGCCATTCTGTCTTGGATGAAAAGGTCTGGGTCTCATAGTTGCTGGTGGTAGAAGTGATGATTTCATCTCCATGCTTGTTGACGGTGCGGGTCTGGGTGGCAGTGAGCTGAGACTGTTCTTTGGTCTGCTTCTCGATCTCCGCAATCTGCTGCCTCTGTTGGGACGGGGCAGAGATTTCCATACCCAGTATGATATCTCGGATTTCAGACTGTGTTAAAGAAGCCACATTTACACTGAAAAAAAAGGGGGGACACATTTTTCGTTAAGAAGTCATCAGAAAAGCTCTATCATTTGCTTCTGCCTGACAACTACACCAAATTTAAGGTCTATTTTAAAAAGATCTGGATGCACATAACAGCAATAGACTGAGGTCAGCTAAATAGGCAACTATTTTTTGTATCCCACACCCTAAACACATGCACACTTGACTCATCGTTCCTGTGGTAGGAAAAGAGGTGTCTGGCAGCAACTTATCTCCTGTTCAAGAAAAGGATGAGCATGTTGAAATCCAACATGCCTGATCATAAGATGGCTGGCTAGTCTCCACAAAATAAACAGGTTCATCCAACATCCATCCAATGTGTAATTTTAATAGAGAAGTAATTCTTACTTGTTCTTTTTGCCGTAGTCCGCCAAGATGAGATCCTTCAGCTGAACTTCCACTTTAATCCATTCCTCATCCGTTAGTGTGGGCCAGATATGATGAGGCTCAGTAATGGTAGTCTTGTCTGGCTTTAGGATCACCTTTGCACGGTCGTTGTTCACATGTAGTGCTCTCAGGATCAAAATCAGTCGAGAGAAAGCCTGCAAGACAAGGGACAAGAATCAGATCACTGGGAAAATATTCTACAGCAAGACATGGTGTGCCACCAATTCACATGGCTTCAGGACCGAACTACATTTAGCTCTCATGTGCCCACAAAAGTACTGCCAAGTACCGTGTATGAAGAGATCGTCTTCAGCCAATCATCGTAGAGATTGAAGAGAACCATTTGTGGCTCTGTGGCCTTCAATATCAGGTCTCCAAACTTCTCCACCTTCAGACAGGCTTGGAAAGGCAACTGCAGCTCAGATCCTTTGATTACAATATTAGGGAAGTCCAGTAAATGTACCTAAGGTTCAATGGAGGAGAACATCGAAACATCACTCAAGTCCACCCGCAAATAAATGCTTAAAACCTTTCACAAAATGAGAAAGGCTAAAAAAGGAATATATTAGATGTCTAATTTATTTTCTTACCTCAAGGGGATCCAACATGCCCTTTCTGGTGACAATAATTTGCTTGGGCTGCTCTTCTACTGGCAAGGAACGGATCAAAGCGGCAACTTCTTCTGCAGTTTTCCACTTGGCAAGCTGCAAAGGAAACGTGTTACAGTAATTGTAGAGCGCTCACGGTTAAAGTGTGTGTGTGTATATATATATATATATATATATAAAAAATTTTTTTATATAAGTCATGTAAATGGATAGCAGGGGTAATTTTCCAACTTAACTTTTGAAACATACCTGACCCAATCGTTTCTGTCCTGCCCATACGGATGTGTGAATAATTTTCAAGAACAGCTGTCCTGTCCTTGGATTAAAGATGAAAATTGCCCCATTGATGGGTTTTGTTGTCAAGTTGCCTTCAAAGGTCTAAAGACAGAACAGCATAATAAAAATCACACATTATTTCTTGCCTTTCACTCCAAGGCTAGGAAACTGCCACGAATCTTGCCATATGCCGTACCTTGTGAATGGTTACTCTGTACACGTTGGTGTCATCCACGAACCATATGATTTGATTGGAGAAGAGCTCGCCATAATTCTGGGAGGACAAGTATGGCTCAGTTGGCTCAGAAGAATACAACTGCAACCCTTTACGGATGCGCTCACGCAGCACATACAAGGCAGGGTTAGCTTTCATGATTTTGGCCATGGCTTGCTGTATCAGCGGTTTTCCTCCAGGGAACCAGTTTCCGTAGGCACTAGCAAGACAAAGAACTTTTGTTACATCCAAATACAGCAACACTTCTGGATCCTTTGTGTGAAAATTAAAAAAAATAAAATGAAAAAATAATGATCAAAGATTCTTACCTATGGAGGTTATATGCCAGGTCAATGGCAATCAGGACACCAGTGGGTGATGGGTAAATACTCATGTTATCAGTGGTGTAGTCCAAGAACTTTGCACGAGCATATCGCTCAATATCATGTGAATCATAGTCTCCCCATCTCAACTGGATATCAATCCAGTACTTCTGTGTCGTGGTGCTGTCCATTACATCCCTACAAGGAGGAACACGTGTGTTTAATGCAAAATTGCTCGATGTAATTGTTTTATCCAGGAGTTGTTGGGGGGGGGGGGGGAGGTGAAGGTAAAGTGTGTTGTACAGGATCAGAAAAACAAGGCCGCTTTCTTGAGAATCAAGATCACAAAGCATAGACACGTGTGGCACGGTTACTGGTATGAAAAAAAACAAACTTACTTTGAATCAGCAAGCAGAGATGGTCTGGACACATTCCACTTGTAAGAGGCAAAAAGCAGGATATCTGCACAAGATGAGTTCATCTTATAAGACTTCCTGGGGTGGATGGTTTCCTTCTGAACAGTTTCAATTTCCAGAGCATCAAGTTCCTGATCAAACACCTGAAACACAACAGTAATAGGAAACAGAATTAATCAATGTGGTTGCCTCACACAATGGAACACTAACCAAAACGGTACAAGACATTTTAAGTCAAAAATCACAGTATTTTTAAAGAGAATCTGTCACTAAGATCAACACCCCATCCCCCACCACATATGTGCATGTAGGTCTTGAAATGTAAATACATTGACACCTTTTTATCTCAAATCTGTTGCTGCAATAACAAGTAATTAGAGTTTTCATGCATCCTGCTAAGGCATTTGTATTGTGATTTGCTGTAAGGCTACTTTTCTGCGTTCTTATTTTTGACATTCTGTTCTTCTTTGGCATTAAGTGCTCTGGGTGTGACAGAGTACCTAACAAGCCTCTATAGGTTGTTTCCTCAGCAAGCACCAGTGTCTTTAGCTTAACTGAAAACTCACTGCGTCCACCTTCAGGTGCCACACAAGGGAGACAGCGAGCCATCAATCAAGGTAAAGAGGCTGGTGCTGGGCGGGAAAACAACCTCAAGAGGCAGAGGGATAGTAAAGGCCCCTTTACATTTAGCGATGCACCAGCGATCCAACCCGGTCAGGATCGCTGGTGCATCGCTAAATGGTCGCTAGTGAGCTGTCACACAGGCAGACCTCACAGCGATGCAGCAGCGACGCAGCGCACGATACTCACCTTTCACACACAGCGATCCAGACGTCCTCCCGCCCGCCTCCACCAGTCGTCACAGCAGGAAGCCCAACAGGAAGCGCCCGACGAGAAATGGAGCCGGACATTCTCGCGCGATCAGTGATGGACAGCGGGGGAGCCGGTCGGAGGTAAGTATCACACATAGCGATATCGCTATAACATCACAAAATCCGTGACGTTATAGCGATATCGCTATGTGTAAAACCCCCTTAAGGTGCTCTGTTACACCAAGAGCACTTAGCGTTTTCATTTATAAGCAAATAAGGGGTTAATTATTTGGGAATTCAGCAACAGATAGAAGATATAGGGGTTGATGGATTCACATTTAAAGATTTGTATTCCAATACTTACAGTTTGGGGAGAGGGGTGAGAAGGATTTTACTGACAAACTGCAATTATCTGTTTTTTAAACATTTGTGAAAAGTGTTTAAATACCGCTGTAAGAGAATCTGACTTACCTGACACAAATCCATGACAATGCTTTCATGGATCTTCTGCCACAAGTGAGCTCTGAATATCTGAATCAATGAGATCTTTAATGTTGGAATTTTGCCATGCATGAAAATGCCAGTCAAATCCAGTTGGACCTGGAATCCAACATACACCTGGAATATAGAAACCACATGTCAGTAAAACACCTTCAAATACAGCAGGTAATGGCATTTTAAACAAAACCTACTAGTTAATTCATGCTGGTCAAACCACAGGCAGCATGAATCAGAGGTTGGTGACATGGCTGCAGTCAGGTAAGTAGTTTGAAGACCTTGCTGAGGTCTATAGAAATAGATGTAAGTAGTCTAGTGCCGTCCCTGGCCGGCTTCTCCTTGAATTGGCATAGATGATTGACAGGTCTCGCCCATGCGTGAACATCGGGAGAGACCAGTCATACAACTAGAGTGGAGCAGAGCAAAGCCAGCTGAACTAGTCTCGTCTATTCCTATAGTCCCCGGCCAGGAGATCAAACCACGTTTACTCTGTAATGCCTGCAGTCAGGTTGATGCATGCTGCCTGTGGTTTGGCCAGTGTGAAATGACTGACAAGTTTCATTTAAATGTACTGCACGTACATTGGCTCTGTTGATCGTGGGTGACCACCAAAGAGTAAATCTTCTGTTAGGGATCTGATTCAGACCAGATCTCTGAGCATTGGTCAGCTTCTTCCACTTCATAGATTCTTCAAAGCCACTGGCTTTTTCCCTGATGACAGAAGCAACAAAACTTTAGGTGCTGAAGAGTAGTATTTCATGTATAGACAGCGTGAACATTAACATTGAAAAGTTAAACGATAAGTCAAGATCAGTGAAATTTTAAATAATGAAATGATCATTCCTTACCAGAAGAGACCCTCCCATGTAGGGAAGTAAGTGCCTTTAAACAATGTGTGCTCCAGGATGCCTTCCACTCCTCCGAGGGCCTGGATCATGTCTGTACGGTAGTTATTCAGATTCCATAGTTTCCCATCGTGTCTTTGATGTGTCCACCAGAATGGGTTTTGTTTCAACACCTATGGAGTGAGAAGTATGGATAAAATATTATGCTAAGCACAAACAATAGCCAAAATATCGATAATTACATTAAGCCACATTACCTGGTATTGTTTGAAATCTGTACGGACTCTCCAGCCTTTGTCATAGGCCAAAGTGTGCCGATCCTTCTGGAAGAGTGTGTTGATGCGTGGGATACCTCTATCCCATGAATCCTCCAAATCTTCCAGGGTAAGACGTCTGTAACAAAGGAACATAGCTCAACTCTCTGCTTTGCAACCACAAAACGTGTCTGTACAATTGTGGAAGGGTACAAGTACCTGTTCTGAGCAATGGCTTCCTGCCTCTTCAGCGCATATTCAGCCCAAACTCTCTGAGAATCGATAAACTCACTCTCCCACGGCTGGATGTAGCGATATAAGTTTGGAATGAGCTGGTCCTCTTCATGACTCATACCTGAGCGGAAATGGGTGATTCCAACATCTGTCTGTTTAGACCACCTGTACCGAAATGCAGGAAGAGAGGATCGGGAAAGGATTCCATGCATTGGAGAATAATAAATCTATATATATAAAAAAGATATTTAATGAGTCCTTAGTACTCTTTACCTGAGGTCAGATTGTGGGATAAGCACGTGCCCCATAGACAACATCCCCAAACCACCAAGCTCTTTGGGAGTGTAGAAGACCACTGGTGGGAAACGACTCGGCATTTTGGAGTTCAGACCAATCTTAATTCTGGTTTGAATTTTGTTCTCACATTTCACCAACAGATCAAGCAGCTCCTGGGTATTTACCACAGCCTCACGGAAGTAAGTCATGAGACCGATCAATGCAGTGTTCCACTTATTCACAATCTGGAGAAGAATGGAATTGCAATCATCAGCGGAAGAAATGTTAGCTACCCACACAAAAAATGGCCAAATATTCTTCTGCCAATGCCCTACACAAAAAAACACCAACATTTGTCTATCTAAAAACGTAAATTAATTTTGGCGCATATATATCAATTTGAATCAAACAAAAGTGGAGAATAATGCAATTTAATTGAAGGGATATTCCCAAACCGCAATGCGGTCTTTAATAGATCTGTACATTATTATAAGGAGTATTCGCATCTCCAAGATCCTATCTTAATATGTAGTAGATGTAATAATAATATTGTTAGCATATCTTCAAAAAGGGGAAGACGGTGGACCCAGGCAACTATAGGCCGGTGAGTCTGACTTCTATACCAGGAAAGATCTTTGCGCAAATTATTAAACAACATGTATGTCAGTACCTGGATAAGAATGAAGTGATTAAACAGAGTCAGCATGGGTTTGTAACTAATAAGTCATGTCAGACTAACTTAATTTCCTTCTATGACGGAATCACTGATTGGGTGGATCAAGGAAATGCTGTAGATATAGTATATCTTGACTTCAGCAAAGCATTTGACAAAGTCTCTCATACAATCCTTATTGAAAAAATGACTAGGTATGGAATGGACAAGGCAACTGTTAGGTGGATTCATAACTGGCTTAGTGATCGGACCCAAAGAGTGGTCGTAAATGGCTGCACATCCAGTTGGAAGAATGTCTCAAGTGGGGTACCACAGGGCTCTGTCCTGGGCCCTGTATTGTTCAACATCTTTATCAACGATTTAGATGAAGGAATTGAGGGTAAACTGATTAAATTTGCTGATGACACAAAGCTAGGAGGGATAGCTAATACTAGAGAAGAGAGAGAGAGGATTCAAAAAGATATAAATAAACTGGAGAAGTGGGCAGCAACTAACAGAATGGTTTTTAACAGGGAAAAATGCAAAGTACTACATCTGGGCAATAAAAATGAAAAAAGCATATACAGAATGGGAGGAATAGGCCTAAGCAAAAGCACATGTGAAAAAGACTTGGGTATACTAATAGATCACAGACTGAATATGAGTCAACAGTGTGATGCAGCAGCAAAAAAGGCAAATGCAATTCTAGGATGTATTAACAGAAGTATACAGTCTAGATCACGTGAAGTCATTATTTCCCTCTACTCCTCTTTGGTCAGACCTCATCTGGAATATTGTGTCCAGTTTTGGGCACCACATTTTAAAAAAGACATCAACAAATTGGAGCAAGTTCAGAAAAGAGCGACCAGAATGGTGACCGGTCTGCAAACCCTGTCTTATGAGGAAAGGTTGCAGGATTTGGGAATGTTTAGTTTGCAAGAGAGAAGACTGAGAGGAGACTTAATAGCTGTCTGCAAATATCTAAAGGGCTGTCACATTGTAGAAGGATCAACTTTATTCTCATTTGCACAAGGAAAGACTAGAAGCAAAGGGATGAAACTGAAGGGGAGGAGACACAGATACAGACATCTGACTGGGATGATTTAGCGAATCCTGCTTTGAGCAGGGGGTTGGACCAGATGGCCCAGGAGGTCCCTTCCAACTCTATGATTCTATATACCGCCAATAAGAAATGTAGTATAGTTCTTCAGATTCGCTATGTTGCTCTCTCCATGTAGGGCAAGAGCTTAGGTATCCTTGGTAACGACCACTAAGAGCTGTCTAACTGTCACTATATGACTTGTCATAGCCATGAATACCTAAGCAACTGCAACGCCCTACATGAGGTAAGCGACATAGCGAATCAGAAGAACTATACTAAATTTCTAATTGGAGGTATTTGCTAACATTATTAATATTACATCTACTACATATTGGGATAGGATCTTGGAGAGGAGAATACCCCTTTAATTTCTGCCAATGTAACTCATTTTTAAATTTGGTCCAATTTGCACATATCACTCCCTAATGATGCCCATCCTGTCTTTTTCCTGTCCAACTGCAATCATCCTGCTGTAGTTCCTCTGCTCCTTGTTGATCGTGCGCAGTGCTGTCTCCCAGCATAGATCTGGCATGCCTCCACCACTGACACACTATGTACTATACATTTACAATATACGCTATGCTTCTGTGCACTAGTCGGCCACATACATAACAATAGCTGCATGTGGTTTTACATCATATGATCAGTTAGTTCTGCACTCCAATCTGCTGTGTCCCCACAATAAAGACTGAAATAACCATAGTGGAAACTGCATTCTGCAGACAGATCAAAGAAATAAAACTGCAAATGACACTCCGTTGATGCACATGGCAGAAGATTATTGTCTGCCATGGGCACCAACAGAGCAGTATTCTATCATTATTATGTCACCTACAGATGGATGTGCGGAATTTTTTTTCTACTGCCTATTACTGAAAACTGCCAGCTGAATACTGCACTCGCCATGTTGGATTATTTCAAGCAGATATCCCTATTAGAAACATTGGTGAGCTTCCCACCCTTCCATTGTTTTCTTATTCCATCATTGATCTGTCTGCAGCACACATTAACCACGGCTCAGCTTTCCTGTGTTATCACAATGGTTATTTTGAGCTTTGCTGTGGGGACACAAAAGCGGAGTGCAGATCTGTTGTTAAAAAAAAAAAAAACGCACATGTAGCTATTGTGATGTATTAGGGAAGAGACAAAATCTGTGTGGCAGACCTGTATACAGCACTATACAGTGCACAGAAGAATAGGGTGTATAGAAGATTATGTTGAAGTTGTGTAGTGTAAGAAAAGCAGAGATGAGAACAATATAGCAGAGAGGTTGGGTTTGCAACACCGAGGAGAAGCAGTGTGTTGCTGGGAAATAAGGTTTTAGCAGTACACGAAGAACACTGCCCATTCAGCTCAGTGAAGCCAGATGCACAGAGAGGCAAGATGGAGATGAAAAAAGGCACAAAAGGTACTATTATTATTATACATTTTTTATAGCGCCATTTATTCCATGGCGCTTTACATGTGAAAAGGGGAAATATATATACAGGTACAATAAACATGTGTAAGACAAGGGACATACAAGTACACTAGAAAGAATCTATGTTGGGCTTGCTCTCTATATTAACAATAAGCTGACTGTGCTTTGTGCCAACTAATGCGGTTAGGGAATAACCCTTTAAAAGGTTTGACAAAACCCATTTATATACAGCAGAAAAAACCCAGCAGCAAGTTTTAGGTATACTCTAGATTTTTAATTGAGACCAGTGGCAACATCTTGTTGCACATTTTCAGGCAAGACACTCCCCAACAGTAAAGAAAGAGCAAACGTCTGTTCTCTTTGCCAGACGTCACATAAGGGTGAACATTAAACTACGTAGCTAAAAACAGGATTTTTGGTTGCTTACCATAAAATCTGTTTCTGGGAGCCTTCATTGGGGGACACAGGAACCATGGGTGTATGCTGCTGCCACTAGGAGGCACTGACACTATGCACATAAAAAAAGTTAGCTCCTCCTCCGCAATATACACCCCACCGACTGCAGTAAATTAATCAGTTAGTGAGAAAGCAGTAGGAGAAGCAACAGAATAGAGGACAGATAACTCAACTGTAACCGTAACACACAGGACAAATAACAGGAGTTGTAAAACATGAGAGGGTGCTGTGTCCCCCAATGAAGGCTCCGAGAAACAGAAGCAACCAAAATTCCTGTTTTCTCCATCGCTTCATTAGGGGAGACAGGAACCATGGGACGTCCCAAAGCAGTCCCTGGGGAAAAAAAAAAAAAAAAAAATCAAACTTCCACTAGGTCAGAGAACTCACCACCGCCGCCTGCAATATGCTTCAGTCGAGGCTGGCGTCCGCCAAAGCGTAGGTGTGGACCTAGCAAAATTTTGCTAATAGAAGACCAGGTTGCAGCCTTGCAAAGCTGCAGCGCGGAAGCCTTGTGGTGCACCGCCCAGGAGGTGCCCACTGCCCGAGTAGAGTGAGCCTTAAACCCAGGAGGGGGCACTCTGATCATGACTCAGTAAAAGTTTCCAAAATTGCCGATCTGATCCAGCGAGCAATAGCCACCTTGGAGGCCGGCAGGCCTTTTCGCGCACCATCCGGAATGACGAAAAGGGAGTCTGTCTTCCGGAAACAAGCCGTTCTACCCAAATAGACCTCCATCGTCCTGAATAGGTCTAGCTTGTTCAAGGAGAAGTCCAGAGGATGAATTGGACCGGGACAAAAGGAAGGTAAAACGATGTCCTCATTTAGGAAAGCGGATACCACCTTTGGACGGTAGGATGGCGGAGGCCGCAGAACCACCTTATCCTGGTGAAGTACCCAAAGAGGGGAGCAACAAGGGCCCCAACTCCGAGACGTGCCGGATGGAGGTGATGGCCACGAGAAAGGCCACTTTCCAGAAGAGAAAGGACAGGGAAACTTCCTTGAGAGGTTTAAAGGGCACACCCTGTAAGGCCTCTAAGACTAGATTGAGATCCCAGGGATCCAAGGGAGCCCGACACAGGGGTGCTGCATGAGCTACCCCCTTAAGAAAAGTCTTGACCTGCGGTCGCTAGGATAACGTCTTCTGGAAAAGAATAGAAAGCGCAGATACTTGACCCTTTAGAGAACTAAGGGCAAGACCCGTGTCCAGGCCCGCCTGGAGGAATGCTAGAATAGAAGGGAATGAAAAAGGACAAAGGCGGGATTGTGATTGGACTCGCACCAACTGAAATAGGCTTTCCACGTGCGATAGTATATTCTGGAAGACGAGGGCTTCCTAGCCCGGATCATTGTGTGAATTACCCGATCTGGAAAACCTGACTCTTTCAGAACCGCGGTTTCAACTGCCACGCCGTCCAATTAAGTGACCGAATATTGGGGTGGCGGATCGGACCCAGAGACAGCAGATCTGATCTGTCTGGCAGCTTCCAGGGAGCGTCCGCGAGAAGGTTGACGAAGTCCGCGAACCAAGACCTTCTGGGCTGAACAGGTGCGAAGAAAATGACTGGTACCCCTTCCGCCTTGATCTTCTTCAACAGCTTGGGAAGAAGAAGAGGAGGGAACAGATAGGGAAGCACAAACTGAGACCAAGGAATGGTCAGAGCATCGGCGCCCACTGCGAGAGGCTCTCGGGTCCTGGAAACAAACCGTGGGGCTTTCCTGTTCAGACAAGACGCCATAAGGTCCACATCCGGGGTCCCCCAACGAAGGCAAATTTGGTGAAGGATCTCTGATGCAGGGACCATTCCCCTGCCACGATGCTCTCACGGCTGAGAAAGTTGGCGGCCCAAGTGTCCACGCCAGGAATGTGCACAGTGGATATCGCTGGAACCGTCACCTCTGCCCAATGCAGGATTTTGGAGACCTCGGCTAACGCCAAGGAACACCGAGTCCCTCCCTGGTGGTTGTCATATGCCACCGCTGTGGCATTGTCCGTCTGGATCCGGACTGGCAGACCCTTGAGAAGCTTTTCCCAGTGAAGTAGGGACAGAAAAATTGCCCGTATCTGTAGGACGTTGATCGACAGAACAGCTTTTTGCGCCGACCAACGACCCTGAACGGTGAGATGATGAAACACCGCACCCCAGCCGAGAAGGCTGGCGTCCGTCGTCACAACTTGCCAGTGGACCGGAAGGAAGG
Organism: Dendrobates tinctorius; assembly: GCF_039654945.1. Lineage (NCBI taxonomy): Eukaryota > Metazoa > Chordata > Amphibia > Anura > Dendrobatidae > Dendrobates > Dendrobates tinctorius. The sequence continues at coordinate 34,711,515 of NW_027361684.1, forward strand.
ACCAGCCCTGGGAGATGAGTGGTGATGTCAGCCACCAATTGAGGGACTGTTTGGCACAGAAAGAGTCTCGAATCCGACAATGCAGGGAAGAGACAGACCTGTTCCACTGCGACAGGATGGCCTGCTGAAGCGGTCTTGAGTCACCACCATCCTTCCTAGAACCGTCAAGGCTGTACGGAAGGACGTAAGCCAGGGGTCCTGCAGCCAGCGAACATCCCGCCGTAACAGTATGCCTAGAAACACAAGATGTGTTGGAACAAGGCAGGACTTTTTTCCTGTTGAAGATCCACCCGAATCGGAACCGGGTGTTGAGAACGATGGTTAGACTTTCGTGAGCCTGGGGCAAGGATGGAGCATTGATGAGGATGTCGTCGAGGTACGGAAAGAGCACGAGACCTCTGAGCCTCAAGATGGCCATTAACGCTGTCATATTCGTAAAAACCCTGGGAACAGTGGCGAGACTGAACGGCAGGGTAACAAACTGGAAATGCGCTCGATGTATCGCGAAGCGTAGGGACTTCTAATGTCCTGAGAAGATATGGACGTGCAGATAGGCGTCCTGAATGTCTATGGAGCACAGGATTTCCTGCGCCTCCATGGAAGCGATTACTGATTGAAGAGACTCCATCCTGAAATGTTGCAGATTCAGTAATTTGAGATCCAGAATGGCCTGAACCGCGCTGCCTTTTTTCGGCACTACATACAGGTTTGAGCAGAAATCTGTGAAGCGTTCAGTTTCTGGTATGGGTACAAACACCCCCAAACTGAGGAGAGAGGCGATGGATGCAAAGAAACCCAGGACTGAAGTGGGGTCTCTTGGAGGTCAGGATTCGAAGAAGCGATCCCAGGCCGAGAAACAAATTCTATCTTGTATCCTGAGGATACAACCTCCCTGACCCAAGCGTCTTCCACCGAGACGAGCCAGACGTCCCTGGAGGAAAGGAGACAGCCGCCCAACGGGGTGGTGCGCTGGGGTTTTGTCGACAGTCATGCAGAGGTAGACCTTCCAGGTCTGGACCTGGAGGACCTACCCTTGAAGGAAAGGGAGGGCGCCAGGAAGGAGTGGGCCTAAAAGAAAACCTTCTTCCTATCTTGGCACGCTTGCGGTCTCTGTTGGATGGAAAAAGGCTCTGTCGTTGCGACCCGACGGAAGGGCCGAAACTGCCGTTATGGAAGAGGCCGACAGGGTTTGGACTGGGGAAGAAGAGAGCTTGTGCCCCCTGTGGCGATTTTAATAATCTGGTCCAGCCTGGTGCCGCGATCCCTGAAAAGGTAGGCTGGTAAGGGACTTCCTTGATGATAAGTCCACCTGCCAGGCCATAAGCCAAACTGTACGCCGAAATGCAACAACGTTGCTGGACGCCTGAACAGCGCAAGACGCGGCATCCAGGGAGGCAGAGACCAAATCTGGTTGGCAAGCTCTGCCAGCTGCTCTGGTTGGGCTCTCGCCAGAAAGCCTTGGTGGAGATCCTCAGCCCATTTGGCTATGGCCCTTGAAACCCAAGTGGAAGCCGAGGACAGACCTAGCGCAGACGCGGCCGCTTCGAAAGCTGACTTCGCAAAAGATTCTATAATTTTGTCATTAGAATCTCTCAAAGATGCTCCACCAGAAATCGGAAGAACGGTGTTGAGATAGTCTAGTGACCGGCGAGTCCACGTAAGGAGAAGCTGACCAGTTGGCGGTGAGCTCGTGAGGAAAAGGATATAACACGCCAAGGCGCTTTCCTCTTTGAAAGCGTCTTGTCGGATTTTCTCTTTCCCTGGCGAGAAGCTTCTCGAACACAGAATGAGGAGCGAAGACCTTGGAAGGTGGTTTAGACTGTCTGAACGAAACCTCCTGATCTGCGGGTTCCGCAGAAGTCTTTGATGCCAAATGTCTGGTTGATTGCTCCAATGAGGCTCTGAACCATATCCCTCATGTTAGCGATATGGTCCGAATCTAGCTCCAAAACGTCCTCATAGGGCGCATCTGAGAATGCCTCGCCTGACTCGGGGATGAGGACCGGGACGAAGGAGGTCGTAGGGATGGACTGTGGGGCGAGATGGAATGGGAAGAGGAATTAGACCGATGCACCTGTCTGGATCTTTCTCGGCTAAAGTTGCTAGGTTCCGACGGAGCTTCCTGTGGAAGTCTGCAGGGACAACTTATCAAGCACAGACACCAGGGTCTGAGACACCCTGATGAAATCCGCCACAGATTGAGACAGAGGAAGCCCACCCTGGGATAAGGGCACCATGCTCTCACGTGGGTCAACTGTGGGCTCCTGGATGGAGAGAGAGAGGACCACAGTGGAGGAAGAGGAGGAAGATGGAGAACGAAGTGGCTTAGAATTAGACATGATGAACAATCCCACTAAGCGCTGCCAGAAGGTTAGGGGACAGGAGAGCAGAGGAGGGTGTCAGTCTGCAGTGCAGAGCTACTCACGGCAGATGTCCTGTAGGAGACTTCCCGGCTGTAGAGAAGGGTCAGGCAGGTCCCATAGATGGATTCGGCTCCCCTGTACACCAGCCGGAAAATGGCATCTGCCAGGAGACGCAGGGCAGAACGCGCGTGCTGTGAGGGGAGAGGGCGGCCAGAAACCGGGAGGCCCACTCACAGCTAAACGCGGGGCCCGGAGGAGCAATATGGCGGCGGCTCCAGCCCACAGTGGAGGCTGAGGGTAGTGGGCGGAGCTTAACACCACACAGGAAGAGGAGAGAGACACAGGCGGGAAAAAAGCTCGCCCGGAACAGAGAGGAAGAGGGCGGAGGCAGGGCTATAACTAGGCCCAAGATGAAGCCGGGACCTAGATTACAGCCGGCTGCCGCCGGAGTAGGAGGGGGCCCGCGGAGGTCATAAAACAGCACCAAACGGTTCACCACAGTGGCGCCAGGGTGCTAAAAGTGGCGCAAACAAAGCGCCATGACGCCGCTTAGACAGGCTGCAAGGGGGCACAAAGAACAGGAAGCCTCTGTGTGCCAAAACACCCTCTCTTCCCCAAAGGTTCTGCAAAGCAGTGCTGAGGCCCCCAAACCAGCCGCAAGGTATGAACTGCGCTAGCCGCTTGAATAAAGGGGTTTTTTTTCCTCTTCTTCTCCCGTTTTCTTCTCCTCTTCAGCACCTGGGGAGAAAAGAGGGAAAGTACCTCCACAATCACGAAAATCGGACATCCGGAATCCATGTTGCGGGACGTCCGTGTCTCCTCGACCGACAGACTCTGGTGGGCGAGTGGGTGGGAGACGGAGGCAGGACTGGGTATTCTTTCTCTTGCGGATCACCTAAACACGCATCTGTGTTAGGGATTTTGGGGTCCTGCCGAACAGACAGATGAGGATACGGGGTGGCAGTACACGCCATACTCAGTCTCTGCGTGGGAGTACAGTTGTGACCGTTCACACTGTATCCCTCCAGTACCTGAAAAGGAACGACGCACATTAGGTAGATATGGGTCTCAAGAGAGGCCCGTGTCCACCTCCTACCTGACACTAAGCTAAACTGATTAATTTACTGCAGTCGGTGGGGTGTATACTGCGGAAGAGGAGCTAACTTTTTATATGCATAGTGTCAGCGCCTCCTAGTGGCAGCAGCATACACCCATGGTTCCTGTGTCCCCCAATGAAGCGATGGAGAAACAGTCATTTGCACAACAAAATACTCCACAAGAACAATGCAAAGTTAGCAATTTATAAAACGCCAACCTTGGTAAAAGTTGTTGAACCTGAAGCCATGAGAATCTGCCGCACTCTGTTGTGAAACCTCTGCATGGATTCATCATCAACCCGCAAGAAACACTGGGCAGTCCGCTCTTTGGTCACCTACAAAGATTAAGTCAATAATAAATGTATTCCCAGAAAAAAAAAATAAAAAAAAAAAACTTGGAAGTCTATTCATTTCTTAAAAAAAAACCAAAACACACACACACTTTATTCATACCTCATTCTGTAAATTCCAGACACCATCCTTATGAGTGAATTCCTCATAACTTGTACGACACTTGGGGAGAATCCTGCACTCAAAGCCGCACATATTGAACAACAGATTGGGATTGTCTTTACTGTACACAGACACAAAACTGTTTTCCCACTGTACGGTTGTGACAGAACGAGGCAGACGGTTTTTAATGTCCCAGAAAACAGCGCGACCACTAGAAGAAGAAATGCAAGGTTGAATGATTACATTGCAGGAAAAAAATAAGATGTGGGTATACTCAAAGTACACACAACTTACAGATTGACATCATGCTTCATGAGCCGCATCCTGGCATCTCGTGGCCAACATTTCTTATTATTATAGCCCACAATATTCTCGTTGTTGGGATCTGGATGCTCTGTAAGATATCTCTGGATGAGATCTCTGGCCTCGTCAGCAGAAAACCTACGAGGTAAATACATGTTAGCTTCTTAACAATGAAGATTATTTAGTTCTTGTTAGAGATATTGGCCACGTTTCACACTTACCGGAAAAATATGTGAATGCGATCAATGTATCTGCAATACAAGCGAATAGGATGAGCAGATTCTGTGGCCACATCTTGGAAGCTTAAGAAGTCGTTTGGCATCTGAGGTGGGCCAGCCATCTCGCTGGCTCTGTGCAAGCCCAGAACTAACAGGTCCATCACCAAACCGTAGTATTGCACAATGAAAGAAGCAAACTGCAAGCCACGAATGATGCCATACGAGTTTGTGTGATTCATGTCCTGCACAAAACAAACTGGTGAGAGCCCTTCATATCCAAGATCATTATAACAGGATACAGCATTATGATCACAAATGTTGCACATCTGTTTCAGCACATGGAGGGAGATCCATACTTACTTTGTAATTTATCACCACGTTATTTTTTGCAGTCATGTAATCGGCAATGTTGTGATCCACAATGAGACGCAGGAGACGATTCAGCAGTGTCAAGTCGATCTTTTCATACATTTTCTCAAACCGTGACTCCAGCATGACATTGCATTCTCCTTCAGTGGTGTCCCACACATCCTGCAGGTTGTTGATACCTAAACACAAAAAATTATTAACATGATTTATGGGATTTAAAAATTGTACAGTTTATAATTCGTGTTGAGCGAACATGCTCGGATAAGGTACAACCTGGGCATGCTCGGATAACAAGTGTCTTCTGGGTGCTATAATAATATTTTTTGAGTCCCCGCAGCTCCATGTCCCACGGCTGTTAGGCAATCCCTGCATGTATTGCGGCTGTCTAACAGCCATGAGACATGCAGCCGTGGGGACTCAAACATATTATTGGAGCTTGCAAGAGACACTTTGATAGCACCCGAGCATGCTCGGATAACCTTATCCGAGCATGTTCGCTCTACATTAATTATAAATACAGAAAAACTTTAGAACTCTAACACAAACTAGCATTTTTCATACCTTGGCACCATTTGTACACAAGCAAAGGAGGTGGCTCTGTGTCCGCAGGTTTGATCCAAGGAGGGAAAAGACGTCTTTTGTCAGCTTCGTACCACAGGTACTGATCCAGGTAAGCGTCTGTAATCTTCTCAAGGGGCTCCACATCATAAACTGGGACCAAGTGACTGTAAAGATCCATGAATTCAATCCCCACCTATAAGAGAACACAAAGGTTTAGGGCAAAGCCTTTACCAGTATGAATTGGATAAAGAATGAAAAGGGATATTTAGTAGTGGATTGTGAGGCCACATCTAGAATATGGGATCCAGTTTTGGGCTCCACATTTAAAAAAAAAAAAAAAAGATATTGGGACATTCGAGTCAGGTCAAAGGTGGGCAACTAGATTATTACAAGGGATGAAAGTCCTCCCATATAATGAGAGGTTGGAAAAGTTTGGCTTGTTCAGCTTAGAACAAAAAAAACCGTCTCAGAGGACATGTGTGGTCAATACAAGGGACTGGCACATGACATTCCTTCCAAAGACCAGAGGGACATTCATTACATGTGGAAGAAATGAGATTCTGGCAGCTAAATCGGAAACGGTTCTTTACAGTTAGAGCTGTAGACTGTGGATTGCCACAAGAGATAGTAATTTAATTTACTATATCGGCATTTTAAAAGCGCTAGATACTTTTCTCACAAAAAATGACACTATAGGTTATAAATAATCTAGTGATACGTTGAGAAAAAAAAAAAAAAAAAGACATGGGTCTATGTTACCATAAAAATAAAAAGTGATGATGCAATATTTAATCCTTCATGCAAGTAGTCATCTAATTGCCTGGTGATACAGAATTAAACTTTACCTCCTTGAAGGCTCTTTGAGTGAGCAAGTGACGCTTTATCCTAGACAAGGCTTCATGAGGATTGTCGTAAGCTTGCTCGATTAAGCCCAGCTCTTCTCTCTGGGACTGATTTAGACGGGACTTCACACTAACATGAAAAAAACAAAATTATAACTCAAGTAAGAGCCATTACATACCTTAAAAATAAGCAGATTTAAGCAACCCAAATTTAGCCATTTTACCTGTACGCCTCCTTCAGTCTCTCCAGAGCAAGAATGAGAAGTTTGGTGTCATGCTTGTATGAAAGCGGAGGGAATGGAATAGGAGAAAACCTCCTGCTCTCCAGCCAGTGGACTGTGGTGGTATACACAGCTACAGCCTCTTCTGCGGTGATGTATGGCCCATCCTGCAGACCAGGGCACAGATTAGCACAGATACGACTAAAGTGATGAAACAGAAATATATTGGGGACAGGTGCTCACCTTCAGATAGTTGTGCTGTCTCTCTTGCTCTGCTTTGAGATAAAGTCGTGTCAATCGGCCCAGATTCTTTTTGCAAACAGTTTTGTCCACAGTCGCACCGCGGCGAATGCGCTCTCGGTTGTAATGAGCAGTATTTGTCCACCAGTCGGCTTTAGCCTTCACGTAACGAAGAATCATATTCTCAATGGGTGTTGGAAGACCTGGCACCTAGAAGAAATAAAGAAATAACACCAAAATAATTTAATTCAGAAACTAATTAGGTCATCAACACTGTGACAAATACATTTACAGGATTATTTTCTTTTCAAATAAAAAGTTAAAACCATTTTGCACTCACTTTCCAAGGAATGTTTGCCTTCCAGCATCTCCAGGCTTCACTCAAGTGCTGCAAGATGGTCCTAGCCTTGTTCTGCTTAATGCCTTCTGGCATCATGTCCAAGATGTCATGCATGACAGCAGCGCGGAGTTCAAGGTCAAAATGAGACTCTACTCTCTGTTTCGTCACAGTTTTTGCTACCCCTTTAGAATGACGACCTGAAGGAAAGGCATCACAAAAAAAGTCAATAAAAAAATAATAATCAAGACGATTGTTTCAATTCACTCCCTGATCATTGTCACCGGGATATATAATCCAATACTTACTGGACACTTCAGATCATCAAGTCATAAACTAACTCCAGATTCTTGGACTCGTTAACCCAGGGGTGGGGAACCTTTCTTCTGCCAAGGGCTATTTAGGATATTTAAAACATCCTCCCAGGGGCGTAAAATTTGAGTGCTAATTCTGCCCACTAAGGCTACTTTCACATTAGCGTTTTTTAGTGCTGCGCTTCATGCGCAATAGAAACGCATGCAAAAAAACGCATCATGCGTTTGCTTTTTTAGGCGCATGCGTTTTAACCAGTTTCTAGCCATGTTAACTCTTAAAATCCATGCGATGTTAAACGCAGGCGTGCGCATGTCCATGCGCACGCCTGCCTTCCCATAGACTGTAAATGTGCTATTTTGGCGCATTCCGTGCGCATGCGTTTTTTTGTCACAGGTTGGAAGGACCAAAAATGCAACAGGTTGCGTCCAGCGCGCCTAGGCGCACACTACAAAAAAAAGCATGAGCACAAAAAAGCATACGAACACGTGCAAACGCTAGACCATGCGCCCCCATGTTAAACATAAGGGCGCATGGCGCATGCACGCACACGATGCGCTGCGCTAAAAATGGAGATTTTTGTGTACGCACCGTAAAATCTCTTTCTCTTAGCCTCTAATTGGGGGGACACAGAACCATGGGTGTTATGCTGCTGTCCACTAGGAGGCGACACTATGCATATTCTGAAAAAGATTAACTTTGGCTCCTCCTCTGCAGTATACACCCCTGGACGGCGTCAGCCTTCTCCAGTTTTGTGCAAAAGCATTAGGAGGAACGTAACCAAATAACATAACCATGCCTGTAAGAAGGCCACTATGTACGAGCTCAAAGAACAATATGAGAACTCAACCGTAAATAACGGCCCATAAGGGCAAAAGGGTGGGAGCTGTGTCCCCCAATTAGAGGCTAAGAGAAAGAGATTTTACGGTGAGTACACAAAAATCTCCTTTACTCTGTCGCCTCATTGGGGGACACAGAACCATGGGACGTCCCAAAGCAGTCCCTGGGTGGTAAGCAATGGACGAATAATGTGCTAGCAGGTCCCTAAATTTGGGGTACTGCCGCCTGCAGAACCAGTCTACCCAGGCTCGCGTCCGCTGAGGACTGGGTATGAACACTGTAGTGTTTCGTAAACGTGTGTAGGCTAGTCCAAGTGGCCGCCTTACACACTTGTTGTGCCGAAGCCTGATGCCGAATGGCCCAGGAGGCCCCTACTGCCTGTGTAGAGTGTGCCGTGATACCGGCCGGAAGAGGGGAACTGTTAAGTCGGTAGGCCTCATGTATGGTGGACTTGATCCACCTGGCAAGGGTAGCCTTGGAAGCCGGCAGTCCCTTGCGACTACCTTCTGGAAGAATGAAGAGGGAATCAGACTTTCGGAAAGGTGCAGTCCTGGATACGTAAATCCGCAATGCTCTGACGAGGTCAAGCGTATGCACAGCCTTCTCCACTCTATGAACCGGAACCGGGCAAAGGGATGGCAGTGACATCTCTTCATTAAGGTGAAAGTTGGACACAACCTTCGGAAGGAAGGATGGTACCGTGCGGAGAACCACCTTGTCCTGGTGAAAGGCTAGGAAAGGCCGTCTGCAGGAAAGTGCTGACAATTCAGACACTCTGCGTAACGAGGTGATCGCCACTAGAAAAACCACTTTCTGAGACAGAAGGGAGAGTGAAACTCCTCTAAGAGGTTCGAAGGGTGGAGCTTGCAATGCTGTCAGGACCAGATTGAGGTCCCATGTATCCAGCGGACGTTTGTAGGGAGGAACCAATCGGGAAACTCCCTGGATGAAAGTCCTTACTTGCGGTTTAATAGCAATGCGCTTTTGAAAAACAACTGAAAGCGCCAACACCTGACTCTTAAGCGAGCCTAAGGATAGCTTGGCGTCTAGGCCCGATTGAAGAAAACCTAGTACCTTCGGGAGGGAATAAGGGAGTGGGACTTGTCCATGAGATTCGCACCAAGAAAAGAAAGCTCTCCAGGTACGATAATAGATCTTGGCGGAGGCAGGCTTCCTTGCCCTGATCATAGTTGCAATGACTGCCGGTGAAAAACCTGCCTGGGTTAGAATCCAGGTTTCAAGGGCCATGCCGTCAAATTGAGAGCCCCTGAATTCTGATGGAAGAACGGACCTTGAGACAGAAGGTCGTGATGGTCGGGTAGACGCCAGGGGACGTCTGCTGTAAGTTGAACGATGTCGGCGTACCATGTACGTCTGGGCCAGTCTGGCGCGATGAGGATGGTTGGAACTCCCTCTTGCTTGATCTTCCTCACGACCCTGGAGATTAGGGGGAGGGGTGGAAAAATGTACAGGAGTCGGAACTGGGACCAGTCCTGGACCAGGGCATCCGCTCCGAGCGACCGCGGGTCGTGTGTCCTGGCCATGAAATTGGGGACCTTGGTATTGAGATGGGATGCCATTAGATCCACCTCCGGGGTTCCCCAGCGTTGACAGATCTGGTAAAAAATCTCGGGATGGAGAGACCACTCCCCCGAGTCCATTCCTTGCCTGCTGAGGAAGTCGGCTTCCCAGTTTTCTACACCCGGAATGTGGACCGCAGAAAGTACCGACCTCGTGTCTTCCGCCCAGCGGAGGATATGCGCCACTTCTCTCATCGCCTGGGCGCTGCGGGTCCCGCCTTGGTGGTTCACGTATGCCACGGCCGTGGCATTGTCCGACTGTATCCGTATGTGCGAGGCTGCAAGCAATTGATGAAAGGCTCTCAGTGCCAAGAGGATGGCCCTGATTTCCAGAATATTGATGGGCAATGTCACTTCCCTCGGTGACCACTTGCCTTGTGCCCTGTGATGTAGGTGCACCGCCCCCCAGCCTGTCAGGCTTGCATCGGTAGTCAGGATCTTCCATTGTCCTGAGAGAAAGGGCTTCCCTCGTATAAGCGAGGTTGGTTTGAGCCACCAATGCAGGGACCTCCTGGTTGACGACATCAACCTGAACTCCCTGTCGAGGGAAAAGGGATTCCTGTCCCAAGATCTGAGTATGGCTAGTTGAAGGACCCTGAGATGAAACTGGGCAAATGGCACTGCCTCTATTGCTGCTGCCATCCGGCCGAGGACTCTCATGGCAAACCGGAGAGATCGAGGAGGACTGCGAAGGAGTGTGCGAACTCCCAGATGGATGGCCAGTGTCTTGTCCTTGGGAAGGAGCACCAGGCCCCTGGAGGTGTCGAATAACATTCCAAGGAATGTTAGAGTCTGACTTGGGATAGTCGACGATTTCTGTAGGTTGACTAGCCATCCCAGGCGACTCAGTGTGTCTATTGTGATTGAGACACTGACCTCGCAGTCTTTGAAAGTGGGAGACTTGATGAGGAGGTCGTCCAGGTATGGGATGACTAGAATGCCTCTTGAGTGCAGAACGTCCATGGTGGCTGCCACGACTTTGGTGAACGTTCTTGGAGCCGTGGCGAGTCCGAACGGAAGGGCGACAAACTGGTAGTGGTTTTGGTTGACCGCGAACCTGAGAAACCTTTGGTGGGCGGGAGCAATTGGTATGTGCAGATACGCATCCTGTATGTCTATGGAGGCAAGGTATTCTCCCCGCTCCATGGATGCAATGATGGACTGGAGGGACTCCATGCGGAAATGATGGACCCGCACGTAACTGTTGAGCTGTTTTAGGTCCAGTATGGGTCGGACGCTGCCTCCTTTCTTGGGGACTACGAACAGATTTCAGTAGAACCCTCGGAATCTCTCGTTCGCGGGAACCGGCACCACAACTCCTGCTTGAAGGAGAGAGGAGACCGCTTGGTGGAAAGCACGAGCCTTGTCTGGTGGTGTTGGAGGAATAGAAAGGAAGAACCGGTTCGGTGGAGCGGAAGTGAACTCTATCTTGTATCCGGAAGACACTATTTCCCTGACCCACCTGTCTTCTGTAATAGGCAGCCAGACTTGCTGGAAGAGTAAAAGTCGGCCACCTACTGGTGGGGTGTCTTCCGGAGTTCGGGAGTCATGATGAAGCGAAGTTCTGAGGTTTTCCTCCCTTGGGATTCGCTTGGCCTGCTTTCGACTGCCAAGACCTGTCCGGTCGCTGCTGCGTCCGTGGGTTGTCCCTGCGTGGAGAGCGGTTACGGTTTTGCGCTGGGCGCGAGACGGACCAGCCCGAGGAATTCCGAAAGGATCGGAATCGCGTCTGGTTTCTTCGTTTAAATGTGCGTTTTGGTTTTAGTTGAGGGAGAGAGGTATTCTTACCCCCAGTGGCATTGGCTATCAATGTGTCCAACTTTTCGCCGAAAAGTCTTCCAGTAGGATACGGAAGTCGCGTGAGGGACTTCTTTGATCCGCTTTCCATTCTCGCAGCCAGAGGATGCGTCGGATCGTGATGGCGTTTGATGCTATTCCCGCTACACCTCTTGCGGAATCCAGGGCTGCTACCACGGCTATCTGGACCGCTTGGTCCGAGAGCTCGGGATTTGAAGCTTGAAGACCCTCCTGTAGTTTTTTGGCCCAAGCCAGGATGGCCTTGGCCGCCCAAACTGAAGCAAACGCAGGGCCCAGAGAGGCGCCTGCCGCTTCGAAAATAGAACGAGCCATGCGTTCTACTTGCCGGTCTGCTGTGTCCCTGAGAGTTGAGCTATCTGGCAGAGAGAGTAAGGTCTGCGCTGCTAGCCTAGAAACCGGGGGGTCCACTTCAGGTGGATCTGTCCATTGTTTGGTGTCTGTCTGTGTGAAGGGGTACTTCGCTTCCAAATATTTGCGATTAGCAAATTTTTTCTCAGGCTGCGCAAACTGTTTGGTAAGTATTTTCTCAAACTCATGGTGATTAGGGAAGACCTTAGGTGGTTTCTGAACACTTTCGAAGCAAATCCTATGTTCTGGGACTTCCGGGGCCGCCTCTGGAATTTTTAGCACCCGATGAATGGCAGAGATTATGTCCTCAACTAGCGCTGTATTGCTAGGGGGAGAAGGTACCACGGACCTCTCCGTTTCGTTATCTGAGTCGGAGTCACAGATGCCCTCCGAATCCTATGCCTCGATAAGGTGATCCCTGGAGGGCGACCTGGGGCGGGGGTCTTCTGTGGTGGGGGATCTCTGTGGTAAATTGCACTGTCTGTGACAGGGGACTGCCTAGGAGACCTGGAATGACGCTGTCTCTCCCTGGGGGGGGACGACTCAGGTGATCGAGACCTGTGGGTCCGCTTACGTCTGTGAGAGTCAGAAGCAGCATGTTCCTGAGACAAGCTGTCCGTTTGCTGTGTAACGTCCATAGCTGGGGCCCGACTCTGCAGAGCTTGCAGCAATGTGGCAGTTAGGTTGTCTATGGACTGTGTCATAGACTGTGACATCTGAGTTGCCCATTCCGGCGTGGCCTCTGACACTGAAGCGTCAGTAGGGACTCCCTGGGGTTCTGACCCAGAGTTCTGGATGCAGTCCCGGCAGTGCGGATACGTGCTGCCACTAGGGAGCGTGGCTTTGCAGGCTGTGCAGAATGCATAGAAACATTCCTGCCTGGTTCTCTTCCTTGAGCCCGGCATAGTGCACAGAGGCTGGCTATCAGGGATCGTACAGGGGTGGCTACGCAGAGGGAACCCACAGAGAGCCTTCTAGGAAGTATGGATTCACAGCTGAGTAATGAGAACCCAGCTGTGAGCTTACCCCACCGGTGTGCCCCTAGGTCCAGCGCCGACAGATCCCAGTTCTATGCCCCCCGTAGACCGCTGTGATGCTCCTCTCCTGGATCTCATCCAAAAAAAAGATGGCCACCGGGACGCTGAGGAGAGGGAGGAGGGGGCGGAGAGCTGAAAAGGGCGCGCTGGGCTGTGTAAAAACGCGCCCTTTCTGCCTCAATCCGCCCCTTCTATGACACTCTAGCGTGTCATTTTAGACATCCGGTCTAAATTAGAGGCCTGATGCCCAGGAGGGCTCCAGAGTGGCGCGGTAGTCCGGGGGGGGGGGGGCGGATTTGTACCAAACCCCCCCTTAATGGTCGACTGGATAGCGGTGGGGGTAGCGGGGGAAGCAGTTCTTGTATGGGGGGCCCCTGGAGCGCTATGGAGCTGCTGCTGCTGCAGAGACAGGGACGCAGAAATGCCCCGTCTCTGCTGTGCCATACCAGTCCGCACCCTCCCCCTGCCCCAACAGGATCCCTCAGCTGGTCTGGGGTCCCTGGAAGCTGCGGAATGATGCCTATTCTTCGACCCTACCTGAGGCGTCTCAACCTAATGCCCCCTGCGGGGGATTAGGGAGGGTGCGTCTGTCACCGTCAGGGGGTCTTCATCCTTGCCTCAACCCCAACCCAGACCCCAAAGGAGGGGAAGGAGGGGGGGGGGGACTCAACTTCGGACCCGTACCCGCAGGACTGGGGAAGGAGCGACATGGGGAATAGCCATCTCAACTTCAACCGGGTACCCCTAAAAAGGGGGCCAAGGAAGGAGCCATGCCGGGAGTCTCGCTGGAGACCCACTTTTCTTCATCTGTTCCTGATGGAAAAAAAAAAAAGAACGGAAAAAAAGGTGTGCCTCCTTGCGACACTAAGCAAAAACTGGAGAAGGCTGACGCCGTCCAGGGGTGTATACTGCAGAGGAGGAGCCAAAGTTAATCTTTTTCAGATTATGCATAGTGTCGCCTCCTAGTGGACAGCAGCATAACACCCATGGTTCTGTGTCCCCCAATGAGGCGACAGAGTAAACGCTAGTGTGAAACCAGCCTAAGTACCGCCTGACGCCAGGACTGGTGTCAAGACGTAATCTTTCATTGCATGCGCCTCAGCATTCAGTAGTGAGCACTGGGTGTGCGTGCTCACAGGGCCAGCGGCCATCAAAATACAAATGCAGGTCCAAGCACTGAGGTCCCTGGGAATCTGCTTAGAGGCCAGAAAAAAGGTCATCAAGGGTCGTAAACAGCCTGCAGGTCTGAGGTTCCTCATCCCTGCTTAAACCATTATATATATTGACCCTTCACTTGTTGCTTTTGGTGTGTGTGTATGCAGGAAACATCAACCTAAATGCCAATTCCCATAACATAGGTATACAAATAGGAATGAGCGGACCAGTCTCTCTCTCTCACTCACTCACTCCCAAAGTGTAAAATGTACTTCCAGGAGAAGCCCGTGTTCAGAGTCCAGCATCAGTTTGGGACTGCTCATCTCTATATACAAATAAATAACCATTCTCATGAATTCTTGCAGCTATATTTGCCTGGTAAGGCCACATTTATTACGATTACATTTTTCCCTATGAACAGCATATAATAAAAATAAAAGTCACAAATACTAGTAGCCTAATGACTTACCCTCAAATTGTCTGGCCAGCAGATTTCCAAGCCACCTTTCCAGCAAAGGAGTGATCCCACGCATGAAGAACAGCCAGACTCTCCAGCCTGCCGCCCAGAAGCCGCAGCCAGGTCCTTTTCCAACAGGGCCCTAAACAGAACAAAGAAAGGGTTTTAAAATTGTGACACAGGTAAAACATTTTTAGTAGAATGGTTATTAACATGCAAAACTCACTGTATTGAATCTGTAGTAGATGAGATGTTTCAAGTCTTTGCACATTCGGATTTGTCTCATGAGTTTGTACTTGTATCTGTACATTCCCGTTAGCTGCCCGACATGGGCAAAGATGTACTGCAAACCGTCTGCTAGCTGGTAATGGAAATATAATTAGTACATTTCTATGACACACATTTATCATATGTAAGATGTTCCGAGAAACCACTGCTAGTCACAGTCCACTACTAATAATCACCTGGAAAGCGTCAACATTTCCCAACCTGTACTGCACATGGCTATCTACAACCAGTTTGGTCAGACGCAGAACTTCTCGGCACAAGTGGAAAGCGTTGCCAAACCGAGATTTCTTACGCTCCTAGATGGAAAAAAAAAATGCAAACAATCACTAATTGTTTTAATTTAAAAAGTAATTGTTCCTTCCAGAATAAACTATCTTGTGTGAAAATGAGGATTAACACCATTTCTGGCCATTTTATGACTAGTATCCTGAATTGTCACCAGTTTTTCCCCTTTGTAGGCCCTCTGTCTTTCTCTCTCTTTATTTGCAATCAACTCCTACTCTCCTCCACACTTATTCGTTCCTCACACAATCGCCTCCAAGATTTCTCCTGAATATCCCCTATCCTCTGGAATGCCATGCCTCAACATGTCCGATTATCCACCACCCTCGGATCCTTCAAACGGAACCTGAAAACCCATCTTTTCAGGAAAGCTTAGACTGCAATAACCATTCTGCCGCCTCACCACCGTCCGAGCTGCCGCACCTCCGACCTTCTGTCTTTTCCCCGCTATCCTGTAGAATGTAAGTCCGCAAGGACAGGGTCTTCTCCCCTCTGTACCAGTCTGTCATTGTAAATTTGTTGTGGAAACTTGTTTACTGTTAACGATATCTATAACTTTGTATGTAACCCCCCTTCTCATGTACAGCACCATGGAATTCATGGCGCTATATAAAAAAAAAATAATAATAATAATAAATATTATTATTATTATTATTATTATTATTATTATTATTATTATTATTAACTCTGAGCTGGTGGGAATAGGTTAATGGTTGTGATCATTCCCATACACAGCCATGAAGGATTCCTGCTATTTATTCTTTTAGCACACAGAAAAGTAGCAGTGGCACGGAGGACATAATACTGCAGTCCTGAGCTGTCTAGATGTGAATCAAGCTCTAATGGGAGTTAAAAGACTTGTCAGAAAGCTCAGTATCATTTTTGCATGTCTCCCTGTGCACGTTTCCTCACCTCACCAGAGTATAGTGGGCTATGTTCCATAACATCCCATGAAGCTAGAAGTCCATCTTGTCTGAGCAAAATGGATTTGAGCATTTTTTTTTTTTTCAGTGTAGATGACAAGTTCAGGAGGGAGAGGCTAGATGAAGAAGTGGCTCATAAGTGGGGAAGGAAGCAGATTTCTCTGCATAAATCAATAGTACAGACACTAATATATCTTATCAAATATAAAAAGGAGGAAATTTCAGGAAGTTAAATAAGCTGTGAATAGTTGGAGGTCATCAGATCTAACATTTATGGACCAACAATGGGTAATATTAGGAATAATTTCCACACGCTTTATGTTGAATATAGTTTAGGCTTTCAGAATTAGTACTTTCATCAGGTAATAAGTATGGAGAGCCTACCTTTGTGGTCAGTGTTTTCACAGGTTTCAGATTGAAGTTATAGTCCAAATGAAGATAGTTAAGGTTCTTTCTGTGAATCAACAGGTTTAACATGTTGTAGCCCTGCCGGCACACCTGTAGCCCCACTTCAACCCAGTCTAGCTTTGTGGACTGGAAGAACTTTGTTGCTTTGAATGACCGGAAAAGATATCTGAGAAAAAAAAAATTGAAATATTGATAAATAATGCAGTTTAATTAAGCAACAAAAATCAATGAACTAAAACCGGTTTGCATACCTCTTCTTCTGTGCTTTGGGTGGTCTGTGTTTGAGAGCGTTGAGAACATAATACTTCAGAAGTTTTTGGTAAGACACTCTAACTTTGACTGGCTGACCTGCAGGACAATGCTCACGATACCTAGGATAAATACAATATTAAATTACATGTATAAAGCACAACCTTTTTGTTTCCTAGAATTACAGCACTTACCAATTCTTTACAAGTGGTATGTCAACAGCCCGCCGAGTTCTACCAGACCGGAGATTGAATGGACGTGGAGCCCAAAGTAACGCAATGCCATTGGCGGTGTTGTCTGTATACAGAGGTGTTTCTTTGAGGAAGGGCTCAACATATTCTGGCAACTCAAACTCTTCATCATCATCCGGTAAGGGCTCTTGACTCTGAGAAGACAAAGATAAGAAACCACTCAGCCCATTTGCATTATAAGAAATGGTGACAGAAAGCTATAGGAAAAAACACAAGCAAAAAGTTATAGTTGTCCTAAAAAAAAAAAAAAAAAAAAAAAAAATTTCACTGCATTTTTTCATTTAAATTGACATCTCCTTCTCTTGATTCTGCACCACTGATTCTAGAACTGTTTTTTTTTTCTTCTGTGCCCCTCCATTCTAGAGTTATGCTTTCTGAAAATAAATGGTGCAAATTTTCCCTGTACAGCATCAAACTTGTGGGTGTTTACTTTTTCTCCTGTTTGATGTTGGCCAATCAAAACTCAACCACGCCCACAGAGTTCTATGGTATACGCCCAGTTTGTGGGAGGAAAAATTTGCATCTACATTTCCAGGGAAGGAGCATAACTTTGGAACGAAAGGGTGCAAAAGAAAAAGAAAAGGAGATTTTTGTGTACTCACCGTAAAATCTCTTAGCCTCTAATTGGGGGACACAGAACCATGGGTGCTGTCCACTAGGAGGTGACACTATGCATAATCTGAAAAAGATTAACTATGGCTCCTCCTCTGCAGTATACACCCCTGGACGGCGTCAGCCTTCTCCAGTTTTGTGCAAAAGCATTAGGAGGATGTTAACAGAAATAACATAACTATGCCTGTAATAAGGCTACCATGTACGAGCTCAAAGAAAAATATGAGAACTCAACCGTAACAACGGCCCGTAAGGGCAACAGGGTGGGAGCGGTGTCCCCCAATTAGAGGCTAAGAGAAAGAGATTTTACGGTGAGTACACAAAAATCTCCTTTACTCTGTCGCCTCATTGGGGGATACAGAACCATGGGACGTCTCAAAGCAGTCCCTGGGTGGGAAGCAATGAACAAATATTGTGCAGACAGGTCCCTAAACTTGGGGCACCTCCGCCTGCAGAACCAGTCTACCCAGGCTCGCGTCCGCTGAAGACTGGGTATGGACTCTGTAGTGTTTCGTAAACGTGTGTAGACTAGTCCAAGTGGCAGCCTTACACACTTGTTGTGCCGAAGCCTGGTGCCGAATGGCCCAGGAGGCCCCTACCGCCCGTGTAGAGTGTGCCGTAATACCGTCCGGAAGAGGAGAATTTTTAAGGCGGTAAGCCTCTTGTATGGTGGATTTGATCCACCTGGCAAGGGTAGCTTTGGAAGCCGGAAGACCCTGACGGACACCTTCCGGAAGAAGGAAAAGGGAATCAGACCTCCGGAAGGGCGCAGTCCTAGACACGTATATACGCAATGCCCTGACGAGGTCAAGCGTATGCAGAGCCTTCTCCACTCTATGAACCGGGCAAAGGGATGGCAGAGAAATTTCCTCATTAAGGTGGAAGTTGGACACAACCTTCGGAAGGATGGGACCGTACGGAGAACCACCTTGTCCTGGTGAAAAGCCAGGAAGGGCTGTCTGCAGGAGAGTGCTGACAGTTCAGACACCCTGCGTAGCGAAGTAATTGCCACCAGAAAGACCACCTTCTGGGATAGAAGGCGGAGTGGGACTTCCTTAACCCTCCGTTAGGAACAATGGATCTGACAGGCGCAGTTCTTCTACTTTCATTTCTCCCTTCTCACCAGATTTTCAGGAAACCCCCTCCCTCTAGATAGTCTCCTGGCTCTAGCTGCTGTGTGAAACCTGATACCACAGTTGGTCTGCAGAGCTTCAGGAAGGAAGATATAGCTGTGCTGGCTTCTCAGGCTCATTGGTCCCGAACACATCACACTTTCTAAGGTTGGTATGTAATGTTTTTAGTCATTACTATTGTTTATTTAGCTTGTTTTATGAATGGATAGAGAAAGGTTTGTGGATATTTCATATAAATAAGGCAGATTTTCTTACAAATGAAAGTGTACTTCTCAGGAGTTTTGAAATTTGTGTATATCAAAGTTATTACTTTTATGTTGAGTAAATGGGTTTGTTTTGCACCTGATAATGTGTAGTCTCTTTTATTACATCCCTATGAAGGTCTCTGATCACTTTTAGATCACTGAAATTGAGAAAATTAGATATTCTAGGCATTTTTCTAGCCTGCGCTTGACAGGCACATTGTTCCATTACGAGTTAGTGCGAATATTGTTCCTGACGGAGGGTTAAGGGGTTCGAAAGGTGGTCCCTGCAATGCTGTGAGGACCAGGTTGAGGTCCCACGTTTCCAGTGGATGTCTGTAGGGGGGAACCAAATCGGGAAACCCCCTGAAGAAAGGTCCTTACTTGCAGCCTGTTAGCAATGCGTCTCTGAAAAAACACAGAGCGCTGACACCTGTCCCTTAAGCGAGCCGAGGGACAGCTTGGCGTCCAAACCCGATTGGAGAAACCCAAGTACTTTGGGAAGGGAATAAGGGAGTGGGCTCTGGCTGCGAGATTTGCACCAGGTAAAGAAGGCTCTCCAAGTACGGTAATAAATCTTGGCGGAGGCTGGCTTCCGTGCCCTGATCATGGTTCTAATGACATCTGGTGAGAGCCCTGCCTGGGTTAGAACCCAGGTCTCAAGGGCCACGCCGTCAAATTGAGAGCCCCCGAGTTCTGGTGGTAGAACAGGCCTTGTGACAGAAGATCAGGACGGTCGGGGAGACGCCAGGGGGCGTCTGCTGTAAGTTGTACGATGTCAGCGTACCATGTACGTCTGGGCCAGTCCGGCGCGATTAGGATGGTTGGAACTCCCTCTTGTTTGATCTTCCTCACCACTCTGGATATGAGGGGGAGAGGTGGAAAGATGTACAGAAGCTGGAACTGGGTCCAGACCTGAACCAGGGCATCTGCTCCGAGCGACCGCGGATCGTGTGTTCTGGCCATGAACTTGGAGACCTTGGCATTGAGATGGGATGCCATGAGGTCCACGTCCGGGGTCCCCCAGCAATGGCAGATCTGGCGAAAAATTTCGGGGTGGAGAGACCACTCTCCCGAATCCATTCCTCGTCTCCTGAGGAAGTCGGCTTCCCAGTTGTCCACACCCGGGATGTGGACCGCAGAGAGTACCGACCCCGTGTCTTCCGCCCAGTGGAGAATATGTATCACCTCTTTCATCGCCTGAGTACTGCGGGTGCCGCCTTGGTGGTTCACATATGCCAATGCCGTGGCATTGTCTGACTGTACTCTGATATGAGAGGCAGCCAGTAAGTGACGAAAGGCTCTCAACGCCAGGAAGATGGCCCGAACTTCCAGGATACTGATAGGCATGTTCGCTTCCACTGGTGACCACTTGCCCTGTAATGTAGGTGCACCGCACCCCAACCCGTCAGGCTCGCGTCGGGTGGTAAGGACCTTCCATTGACCTGTGAGAAAGGATTTCCCCATTGCAAGCGAGATTGGCTTGAGCCACCAGTGCAGGGACCTCCTGGTTGACGATGTTAGTCGGAACTCCCTGTCGAGGGAAAAAGGGTTCCTGTCCCAGGACCTGAGAATGGCTAGTTGGAGAGGCCTGAGGTGAAACTGGGCAAATGGGACTGCTTCCATTGCTGCCGCCATCCTGCCGAGCTCTCTCATGGCAATCCGGAGAGATCGCTGGGGCTGCGGAGGAGGATGCGAACTCCTAGGCGGAGAGCCAATGCCTTGACCTTAGGAACGAGCACCAGACCCCTGGAGGTGTTGAATAGCATCCCCAGGAAGGTCAGAGACTGACTCTGGGTAGTCGATGACTTTTGTAGGTTGACTAACCAGCCCAGGCGACTCAGAGTGTTGATTGTGATTGAGACGCTGATCTCGCAGTCTTTAAAGTGGATGCCTTGATGAGGAGATCGTCCAGGTATGGAACGACTACTATGCCTCTGGAGTGTAGAACGTCCATGGTGGCTGCCATGATCTTGGTAAACGTTCTTGGAGCCGTGACGAGTCCGAACGGGAGAGCCACGAACTGGTAGTGGTCCTGATTGATTGTGAACCTGAGAAATCTTTGATGGGCGGGAGCAATCGGTATATGCAGGTATGCGTCTTGTATGTCTATGGAGGCGAGATATTCTCCCTGCTCCATGGACGCAATGATGGACCGAAGGGACTCCATGCGAAAATGACGAACCCGTACGTGTTTATTGAGTTGTTTTAGGTCCAATATGGGCCGTACGCTGCCTCCTTTCTTGGGGACTACGAATAGATTGGAGTAGAACCCTCAGAAACACTCGGCTGCAGGAACCAGTACTATGACTCCTGCTTGGAGAAGGGAAGAAACCGCTTGGTGAAAGGCACGAGCCTTGGCTGGCGGGTTTGGGGGAACAGAGAGGAAGAATCGGTTCGGTGGGTTGGAAGTGAACGCTATCTTATATCCGGAAGACACTATTTCCCTGACCCACCTGTCTTCTGTAATAGGCAGCCAGACTTGCTGAAAGGGCAAAAGTTGTCCGCCTACGGATGGGATGTCTTCCGGAGTTAGTGAGTCATGATGAGGAGAAAGTCTGAGGTTTCCCTCCTTTGGGCTTCGACTGGCCTGCTTTTGACTGCCAGGTCTTGTCCGGCCTTTGCGGCGGCCATGAGTCATCCCTGCGCGGGGAACGGTTACGATTTTGTGCTGGACGCGAGACTGACCAGCCCGAAGAATTCCGAAAGGATCGGAATCGTGTTTGGTTAGGCCTTTTATAAGTGCGTTTAGGCTTTAGTGGGGGGAGAAAGGTACTCTTATCCAACGCCACCGGGGGTATGATTGCGTCCAACTTTTCACCGAAAAGCCGCCCAGAGGTACGGGAGGTGCGTGAGGGATTTCTTTGAGGCCGCATCCGCTTTCCATTCCCGCAGCCAGAGGATACGCCGAATGGTGATGGCGTTGGATGCTATCCCCGCTACACCCCTTGCAGAATCCAGAGCTGCATGAAGCATGTCATCTCCTACCACTGCTATTTGAACCGCTTGGTCCGACAGCTCAGGGGTTGATACATGGAGGCCGGCTTGTAATTTTTTTGGCCCAAGCCAGAATGGCCTTGGCAGCCCAAACTGAAGCGAACGCGGGAGCCAGGGAGGCCCCTGCAGCCTCAAAAATGGAACGAGCCATGCATTCAACCTGCCGGTCTGCTGCGTCCCTGAGGGTTAAGCTTTCCGGCAATGAGAGCAGGGTCTGTGCTGCTAGTCTAGAAACTGGGGGGTCCACTTCGGGTGGATCTGTCCATTCCTTGGTATCCTTCTGTGGGAAGGGATACCTTGCCTCGAAATATTTGCGATTGGCGAATTTTTTCTCAGGCTGTGAAAACTGCTTGTTAAGGATCGCCTTAAATTCTGGGTGATTAGAGAAGACCTTAGGTGGTTTCAGAACACCTTCAAAGGAAATCTTGTGTTCTGGCGCTTCTGGGGGCGGATCAGAAATATCCAGCACCCGATGAATGGAAGAGATTACGTCCTCGACTAGCGCTGTATTGCTAGGGGGAATTGGTATCAGGGACCCCTCCGTCTCGTTGTCTGAGTCGGAGTCACAGATGCCTTCCGAATCTTGTGTATTGCTGAGGCGTCCCCTGGTGGGTGAACCAGGGTGGAGGTTTTCTGTGGTTGGGGATCGCCGTGGAGATCCGCGTTTTCTGTCCCTGGTAGGGGACGGTCTAGGTGACCTGGAACTACGGTGTCTCTCCCTCGAGGGGGATGACCGTGTGCTATGGGATGACGCAGATGAACGCGATCTGTGGGACCGCTTGCGTCTGGGTGCGTCAGGAACAGCATGTCCCTGAGTCGCGCTCTCCCTTTGCTGGGTAACATTCATAGCCGAGGTATGACCCTGCAGAGCCTGAAGCAATGCGGAGGTTAGGTTATCTATAAACTGCGTCATAGATTGTGACATCTGGGTAGCCCATTCCGGCGTGGTAGCCGATACCGAGGCATTGGTAGGGGCTTCTTGGGGTTCTGACCCAGTATTCTGAATACCGGCCCGGCAGTGCGGGTACCTGCTGCCACTGGGTAGATTGGTTTTGCAGGCTGTGCAGAATGCATAAAAACAATCCTGCCTGGTTCTCTTGGACCTTGAGCCCGGCATAGTGCAAGAGTGCAGAAGGGCTGGCTATTGCAGAGGACCCTACAGGGGTGGCTATGCAAAGGAAACCTATAAAGGGAGCCTTATGGGAGATATGGACTTCACAGCTTAGTAAAAAACCCAGCTGTGATCTTACCCCACCAGTTTGACCCTAGGTCCAGCGCCGAAGATCCACAGTACTGTTCCCCCCGGAGACTGGCGTCCTGCTGAGCTCTCTGTCCTGCAGCAGAAATGGCCACCGAGAAAAGGGGAAAGAGAATAAGGGGAAGGGGAAGGAGAAGAAGGGGGCGGAGAGCTGAAAAAAAGCGCGCAGAGCTGTGTGGAAACACGACCTTTCTGCTTCAATCCGCCCCCTCTATGACACTGCAGAGTGTCATATTTGTCATCAGGGGGGCGGAGAGGAGGCGGTGGCGTCAGCTAGGTCGAAGCCGCGGCCTAAATTAAGTGCCTGATGCCCAGGAAGGCTCCAGGCCGGCGCAGAAGTCCCAGAGGGGGTCGGATCTGAACCGGACCCCCCGGATTGAAACGCAGGATAGCGGTAGGGTTATAAGCGGATGGGGTGCCCTGTGAGGGGTCCCCCTGAAGCACTATAGAGCTGGTGCTGCCGCAGAGACAGGGGCGCAGGGAGCCCTGTGTCTCTAATGTGCCATGCCTGCCTGCCTGCACTCCCCCCGGCCCAGACAGGAGCCCGCAGCTGTGCTGGGGTCCCTGGATGCAGCTGCAGTGTGCTGGCTCATTACTGGGAGCTGCAGAGAGCTGCCTGTAGAGACCCTACCTGAGGCGTCTCAACCTAATGCCCCCCGAGGGGGATTAGGGAGGGTGCTGCTGCATCAGGGGGCTTCATCCTCGACCCAGAACCCAAGGGAACTGGGGAAGGAGGGGGGCTCTCGACTTCGAACCAGCACCCGAGGGACTGGGGAAGGAGCTGCATGGGGAATAACCATCTTGACTTCAACCGGGCACCACATAATAGGGGAACGAGGAAGGAGCCATGTCGGGAGTCTCACAAGAGACCCACTTTTCTTCGTCTGTAATCCCGTCGAAAAAACGGGAGTGGAAAAAAAATCTATGCGACACTAAGCAAAAACTGGAGAAGGCTGACGCCGTCCGGGGGTGTATACGGCAGAGGAGGAGCCATAGTTAATCTTTTTCAGATTATGCATAGTGTCGCCTCCTAGTGGACAGCAGCATAACACCCATGGTTGTGTCCCCCAATGAGGCGACAGAGTAAAACAGTTTCAGAAACAGTGGAGCAGCAGCAATTGGGTAAGGTGCTCAGTTTAAATTAAAAACCCAGTGAAAAAATATCATTAAATAAGATGAAATGACAAATTGAAGTGCAATATTTGCGAACTGCAGTGCAAGCCAACGGTAAAGAAAAAACGTTTAGTAAGTGAAGAAAAAAAAATGGTGACATGGTTAACATTAGTGAGAACACGAGCTTACAGAAATGACTGATTCTACAATATTTGAGGTTGCGTACCTTTACAGAGTGTCTGTGTGATATGGGATTAATGAGAGGATCAAAATAAAATGCTGGAAGGTCAGGATCCTCCGTTTTAATGAACACCACATTTGGAGTGTGGTACCTGTAAGATGACAAAGAACACAGTCAGCAGCAAGTTTCTTGCAAATGTGGCTCAGCTTCACATAGGATGTGGATGGTGTCTAACCAAGTCAAGTGCACATGATGGGGCAGATTGTTGTACAGATAGGGGAATGCAATCTTGTACTCGGTGCGGATCGGCTGGCGAATAATGATTTTATTGATGTCATTGAATTCATTCCAGTCTTCATCCCTAAAGATGAATTTAAAAAAAGGTCAATTACCTAGAAATCAGTATATTAAGTCACAAAACCGCAGTGGAAAGCAAGCCTTCTCTTACTGTAAGTTAATGTCCCGAACCAAAGGCTCAAATTTGGGACCACCAGGAATCGCCATATTCAACGCCTTGGATGTGAAGAAGGCTTTCAAGTCAAACAAATAAAAGTAGTTATCATCCACTAGATCCGTGAGCAGCTGATTGGCCAGCCGGTACAATGTAGACATCATCGGAAGAGTGAACTGCCAGCGCTGGTATGTTGTACCATTTACATATCTGTAAGGAAAACCGAATAATAGATGGTTGAACATTATGCCTCGAGTAAAAGTGAATTTTCTAAAAGAGGACATTTAATAATACTCTTACTTTCTGTTGTCTCTAAGTGGCTGGTGATCATAGAACCAGTCCATGACCGGAGCGTCCTCCTCATTGTCCAGCTCTAGCTGAATGGCCTCCAGGGGCTCAACATCAAGGATGTTATCAGCGTAATCCAGAGGGGGCTCCTCATCATCAAAAGGAGGGAACCTCATCCTCTTAAAGTGTCGTCGATCTCGCTTTTCTCTTCTCATCATAATCCACATTGACCTGAGATAAAACATCAAAGAAAAATATAAGAAGACTACAAAAGGTGTAAACTACTAAATTCAGTGCTTTACTTCTAGCAATAGGTGGAGGTATAAGCTCATGGATGACAACAATCATCTAATGACACGCCTTTCACCTTAAATCGGTTTGTCATGCCTCAGCAGAAAAATGTGAAGTACACACACTATCACTATTCCTCTGTATTCCAGTCTGTTGTGGACTTGCAGATTGCTTGGACATCTGCCTCGATCCACAAGTATCCCAACACCAAACTCGGACAGAGTCCAGCAATGTACAGCTGATCACATAAGACTTAACACTCTTTTTGTGATGAATAATTCAGAGGTGTAGGGTGGCTATATAATTCAGCCCTGGATGTGCAATAGAATCCTCTAAAGAATCCTAGAGGAAAAATGAGTTGGGAGGCACGTAATGGAAAATAGGGATTTTTGTGTACTCACCGTAAAATCCTTTTCTCTGAGCCAATCATTAGGGGACACAGAGACCGTGGGTGTTATGCTGCTGGCCACTAGGAGGACACTAAGTAAACCAGAAAAAAGTTAGCTCCTCCCCTGCAGTATACACCCTCTCAATGGCTGAGATTCTCCAGTTCGGTGAAAAAAGCAGTAGGAGCATAAACAGTTAACAATAACCATAACAATATCAACGCCTAAGAATGCTACAGTGGGCCAATAGGCTAAAAAGGGTGGGTGCAGTGTCCCCCAATGATTGGCTCGGAGAAAAGGATTTTACGGTGAGTACACAAAAATCCCTATTTCTCCTACGCCTCATTGGGGGACACAGAGACCGTGGGACATCCTAAAGCAGTCCCTGGGTGGGGAGCATACATATGCTAATACCCCATGTACCACTGAGTGAACACCGTGGTACTGCCGATTGCAGGCAGCGTCTGCCGAGAGCTGCATCCACAGAAGCCGGAGAATGAATTAGGCAATGTTTGTAAAGGTACGCAAGCTGGACCAAGTCGCAGCCTTACGGAGAGGCCTGAGAATGAATGTAACTTTTTGTAAAAGTATGCAGACTGGACGAAGTCGCAGCCTTGCAGACCTGTTCTGCCGAGGCCTGGTGCCGAAAGATCGAAGAAGCGCTCACTCACCGGGTAGAGCGCACCTTAATCCCCGCTGGGACAGGCGCGTTCCTGACACGGTAGGATACCTGAATCGCCAAGCGAATCAACCTGGCTAGACCCTTCCTATGCCCGTCTGGAAGTATGAACAGGGCATCTGACTTGTGGAAAGGAGCCATCCACGAGATGTACCGTCTCAGCGCCCTAACCACATCCAGGGTGTGGAGGGCCTTCTCAATGCGATGGACTGGCGCCGGAACAAAGGGAAGGCAAAACAATTTCCCCGTTGAGATGGCAAGAGGAGAGGACCTTGTCCAGGAAGGACGGGAACGTCCTGAGAACTACCTTTTCCTGATAAAAATTCAGAAACGAATAACAGCAGGAAAGGGCTGCCAATTCCGAAACTCGTCTGATTGACGTAGTTGCCACTAGAGAGACCACGTTCCAAGAGAGGACGATCAGTGACAAGTCCTGCAGCAGTTCGAAAAGGAACATCCTGAAAGGCCCCGAGAACCGGGTTAAGGCTCCATGAGTCAAATGGTCTTCTATAAAGAGACGCCACATGGGAAACTCCCTGAATGAACATCTTGAGCTGAAGCTTGGTGGCAATTTGTGTTGGAAATGCACTGACAAGGTGGAAATTTTGCCGTTGAGCGAGCTAAGCGCAAGGCCTGATATTAATCCAGATTGAAGGAATTCCAATATGGCCAGAATGAAAAATACCAGAGGTGATCGACCATGAACCTTGCACCACAAAAAAAAAGGAAGGTTGTCTAGGTGCGGTGATAGATGCGCATGGACACAGGCTTCCTGGTACTAATCATGGTGGAAATCACGTCGTGAAGGAAACCAGCCTGAGCTAAAAACCAGGATTCAACAGCCACACCGTCAAAGACAGGACCCCGGAGTTCTGGTGGTAAATCGGGCCTTGCAAGAGTAGATCCATATGATATGAAAGTCGCCAGGAGACGTCGGCGACTAGTTGTATTAGTTCTGCATACCATGCTTGACGCGACTAGGATCACTGGCACTACCTCCGCTCTGATCCTCTTGATGACCCTCGGAAACAAGGAAAGGGGGGGGGGGGATGTACAGGAGCTGGAACCAGAGCTGTGGTGGAACTAGAGCGTCCGTTCCGATGGCGCAAGGATCGCGCGATCAGAAAATGAACCGAGAAACCTTGTTGTTTAGTCTTGAGGCCATGAGATCCACATCCGAAGTCCTCCAACGATGACAAATCTGCTGAAAGAGTTCCGGATGAAGAGACTACCTCCCCGAGGCAATGCCTTGGTGACCGAGAAAATCTATATTCTAATTTTCCAAGCCCGGGATGTGGCTTGCTGAGATGGGCGAATGGTTGGTCTCAGACCTACGGAAGATGAAACTCACTTCGTGCATGCCATCCTGCCCCGAAAACCTCCCTGACGGTTGATATACGCTACAGCCGTTGCGTTGTCGGATTCAGACCTGATGGGGAGACCTGCGAAGAGATGGCGGAGACTCCTTAGAGCTAATCTGATTGTTCTTATCCCCCCAAAGTTAATGGGGAGACGTGACTCTCGGGTTGACCAATGACCTTGTGCCGTGAGGTGACGAGGGACCGCACCCCAACTGAGGAGACTTGCATCGGAGGTTACTACCAACCATCTTACTGTGGGTAAAGACCTCCTTTGATTCAGGGAGGACCTCGGTGTCTACTCCCTGAGGGCTTGTCTGTCCGGCAGGGACGGAGGAATCCGACGGTCCAGGGAGAACGGGTTCTCGTCCAAAGCTAACAGCACTGCATGTTGTAAGGGACGGAGGTGGAACTGTGCAAATGGAACTGCTTCCATCACTGCCACCATCCTTCCGAGATCTCATGCTGAAAACGAATGGAGAGAGAAACTGGTCGAGAAAGAGGCCGCTCTGCTTGTTGTAAGGCTTGGGTCTCTCCTGGAGGGAGAGTGGTGAATCCGCGGGAAGTGTGAGCCGGTCCTGGGAAAGACTTTTTGCAGTCTATCTTCCGCCCTAGGCGGGAAAGAGTATTTACTGTTATCCACAGATTCCTTGCAGACTGGAAGGGACCGACCCTTGATGAGCAGGTCGTCCAGATACGGTAACAGTACCATTCCCCGAGGGTGAAGAATGGGCATGACAGCCGCCATGACTTTGGTAAAGACCCTGGGAGAGGTGGCGAGTCTGAAGGGCAAGGTCACGAACTGGAAGTGTTCATCGTGAGTTGCAAAACGCAGGAGCTACTGGAGGGAAGGGCAGATCAGCCCGATGTGAAGGCAAGCGTTCTTGACGTCAATGGATGATAGGAACTGTCCCTTTTCCATGGGAGCAACAACTGAACAGAGAGATTCCATTTGGAATCGCCGTACCGTGACAAGGTGATTACCAATTGAGATCCAGAGATGGGTCGCATGGACCCATCCTCTTTTAGAACCACAAAAGAAGGACTGAATAAAATCTTCTGAACCCTTCGTGAATGGGGACCGGAATGATGACTCCGTCCCTTAAAAGAACCTGAACAGCCCGAAGGAAGGCTCTGGTCTTTCTCTTGGAGAAAGAAGAAAGGTAAACTCAAGTTGGAAGGGGGGGGGGGGGGGGGAGAAACTGTATATTATATCCAAAGAACACCAGCTTCCTGACCCATTTGTCATCATTAGGTAGATCTATTAGATCTGGCTCCCCTAGATCCAGAAGCCCTAGGCCTGGGTTTCCAAGAACGGTTAGATCTGTATGAGATCTGGGAGCCTCTGTCTCCGCGCGGGGACAGACCTGATCCGAAAGAGAAGGTAGAGGAGGACCAACTGGAATTGTTGCGAGAAAATAGAAACACGTCGGCTGTTGGAGCGAAAACGGCCAAACAGCCCTTTGTTGAGGAAGGAATTCACTTGTCTTCTCCTCCGGTAGTATCAGAAATTTGCTGGTCCAGTCTCTCTACAAAAAGATGACCCGCTTGAAAAGGGGGGAGAAGTAAACAAACTTTTAGATGTCGCATCCGCCCACCAGCCGCGGAGCCCTGGGGCTCTTCCAATGGAGATCGCATTAGCGGCAGTATGAGCCGCGCAATTGGCGGCCTGAAAAGAAGCGTCTACTACAAATTTCGCTGTGTGAATCATCTGGCTGGCGACAGAGGTTGTCTCCGGAGGAAGATTGGTGCCCTGGAAGGCAGTAATCAGGACTTCTGCCCAAGCGGCCTTGCCTTAGTGACCTAAACTGCGGCGAAGGATGGAACAAACGCCGCTCCTGAAGCTTCTAAAAAAATTGAACGGGCAAGGTAGTCAATTTGATGATCGGAGGGGTTTCTGACCGAGGAACCCTCAGAAACAGATAGGAGCGTTGTGGAAGCAAGATGCGGTACAGGAGGGTCCACCGGAGGGATCTGTAATCGATCCTTCATTAGGTCTGGATCAAAAGGGTATTTAGCCAGAGTAAACTTTTGCCCAGTGAACCACTTATGGCTGATCCCTATGATACTGGACGGCAGATAAATAACCAGCGCACACGCTTATTCCTTAAATGAGGAGCGCTGGAGCGGGAATATTTTCCTCATTCAACCTCAGAATCCTGTTGACTGATTCTATAAGAGAATCAAGCGACTCTTGACCAGTTGGGGGATTCTGAGGGGCTGACGTGACAGATACAAAATCAGAGTTATGTTCGCTGTGAACCTCAGGAGAGGGCGAGCGAGAGACAGGAGTCGCTAATGCTGAGGCGCGAATGCAACTTGGGGACGCGCCATGAGCCCGCTTTGGCAGAGACAGTTCTCCCGGAGGGGGAATATAGCCTTGGCCAGAGGCTCCACCGACCGTGACAGGGATGCAGCCCACTCGGGGGTACCAGACGCAGGAGGCCCGTCAGCAGCTGCGAGGGGCGTTGGAGCACAGGTCGGGGCGCGGTTTGGACTCAGCCCGGGTCGCGGTCCGTGCATAACGGATTAGCTTGAGCACTGGAGAGTCATGCTCGCTGTGGTAAGGCCGACTTGCAGGTAGTACACACGGTAGAAAAGTGCAGTGTGCTTCTTAGCGGCCCGTTTAGCATAGCGCTCCAGAAAGGATTAACGGCAGAGTCTGACTGCAGCTGCAGGGAATGTGCCGGGAAGGGATTAAGCTTTAATCTGAGGGCAGATGCAGCTTACCCACGGTCCTGTGTTATGTCCCCTGGGAGGAAAACGGTGGCCCTGTGGTGTCACCCGGAATTCAGATGCTCCTGAAACGGTTAACTGCAGCAGAGGTAACAGACATGGCCTCCGAGATTAGAATTGCGCGTCTCATTTGGAATGAGAGGCGCCAAGAGGAGGGGGCAGTGACGATAGCACGGGCGGCGCTATTCAAATTGCGGCCTAGTGGGCCAGAAAAGCAGAGGACTAAATTTTTGGCCTACCCACTGTAGGTGCCGGGGGTGGCGCTATCGAGGGCGGCGCTATTTAGATTGCAGCCTAGCAGGCTGAAAAAGCCGGAGGCTAAATTTCTGGTCTCCCCGCGGTAAGCGCCGGGCGAGGGGGGCTGTGACCGGGCGCCAGTGTACCGCCGCTGACGCTAAGTCAGCGCTTCTCCTGGGGACAAGGACCCGACCCCATACCTCCACTCCTGTGCTCAGTCAGGTCGTCGCTGTCCAGGGTGTTTCAGTCTCATCCTCCAGGCGATGTAGCAGAGCTGGAGGAGGTTTTACAGGGGGGTATTGCTCAATCAATCCACCCTGTGGTAGGGGGACGGAGAGCTCTGGGGCCGATTCAGGGCATCCGAAAAAGCGCTGTTCAGGTCTGCTCCATGCACTCCTGTGCTACGTCCTGTTGCGCTTGCCCTCGTATCCGTGGAATACCGACCATAAGGGAACCATCGTCAGAGGAATCAGCCCCATTCGTCGCAGGAAAGTGTACGAGAAGGGTTACTCCACGTGCTTGCCAGTTGTTGGTTCGGGGGAGCGGGCCGTTGAAAGGAACCGTCGCCCTCTTCACTCCATTAATTAAAAAATAAAAATCTACAGAAAATTCAAAAATTAAATAGGTGGGGTCTGAAACCAGACCCAAGTGCCTCCTACAGACACTAAGCAAGAACTGGAGAATCTCAGCCAGCGAGAGGGTGTATACTGCAGGGGAAGAGCTAACTTTTTCTGGTTTACTTAGTGTCCTCCTAGTGGCCAGCAGCATAACACCCACGGTCTCTGTGTCCCCCAATGAGGCGCAGGAGAAATATAGGGTTATG
The DNA here is from genome assembly GCF_039654945.1 of Dendrobates tinctorius. Lineage (NCBI taxonomy): Eukaryota > Metazoa > Chordata > Amphibia > Anura > Dendrobatidae > Dendrobates > Dendrobates tinctorius. Next base: position 34,743,252 of record NW_027361684.1, read on the forward strand.
TACATGTAGGGATAGCTGTGAACTGCCCTTGTTAGGGCCGAGCTATTATTAATACCATCATACCCAACCAAGTCCAGAGGAAATAGAAGATACAGCGATAAACTTCACATTTATTAAAGTTTGTTAAATTCTAAAAAAAAACAAAAAAAAAAAAAAAAACACACAGTACGGCTTGGATATCTATTTAGCGGGATCTTAAAGAGGGCTGACCACTGTCAGGGACATCATTGTCACTGATCCACAAAATGCAGGTATACTTTATTTGAATTGTCTATGTACATTATGCTACCTGTCTTTGATCAGATACTAGTACAGGGTTACATGACCTGAAGAGAGGAGTTTTACATTTACACTGGTCTTTGGATATTAGCACCCTTCTTCTATGGGATGATCACTATGGGGATTTATTTATGTGCTATTCAAAGTAATTGTGGCTTTGATTTTATTCATTCATTGAGTAAAAGTTTGATTTTATTACACGTCCCACTAATTACTATTCCTGATCCACAAGTATCGCAACACCAAACTTAGAGAGTCCAAAAATGCAGAGACGATCCCATAAGAATTAAGTATCAGAAAATATAGGAGTCCATGAACTTACCTACATGTCTCGGCAGGTTATACCTTATTCATGGCCAACAGAGTCTTGATCACGTTTATTCTAATCACTGTTAATTGTCCATGCTGAATATTACACATCATTACTAGTGATGAGCGCACGTGCTCCGATAAGGTATAATCCAGGCATGCTTGGGTGTTATCCAAGTAACACTGGTGTGCTTGAATAATATGCTTGGCTCCCGGCGGCTGCATGTGTGAGGCTCTGAGCCATGTTCCTGTTCTGTTTGACTTGCCCTTACTTTTGCCCTTATCAAAGATGGAGTAAGTAGCTTCACAAGGGGCCATCTTGTTCCTGTTTGACTTTGCCCTTACTTTTGCCCTTATCAAAGATGGAGTAAGTAGCTTCACAAGGGGCCATCTTGTTCCTGTTTGACTCTTCCTGTTTCCTGCCTGCTGTGTACAAAAGGGACTCAGCACATTATACTTGTGCTTGTGTATCTGGATCTTCACCTGCTGCCAAGCTTGGAGAACTCGCATTGTGCCTGCTTCTTCTATACCTTGGGATTCCCCGTTTGTTACTTACCTGCCGTCCTGCCTGACCGCCTCTGCTCTGCTTCATTCATCTCTGCGGCCTGCTCTCCGCTTGAAGCCTGGTCCAGGCTCAGGACTTTAGGACTGTGTGCTCCCGGACCTCAGACTCTCGCCAGTTGGTTCGTACAGACTCTACCTGTTGCCAGAACTTATATCTGCTTACCGTGTAATACTGAAGCCTGCTTCCTGCAATACCCCTGAACTATCTTTGCATAGTACTGTGACCTGTTGCTACAATACAATACTGAACCTTTGAACATATACTGTGTCTGTCTTCTCTGACCCATGCTACCGAGTTCCATAGAACCTATAGTACCAATTTGACAGGATACACAAGCCAATAATATGGAGCTCGCTGGGTCAGATTCTGTGGAAGTAAGCCTTAAAAAGATATGCACATTTATCTCAGGACTTCAAGGGGAGCTTCAGGCTACCAAAACAAAATTGTCGGCACTAGAGACTCAAGCTAACCATAATGCTACCATAGCCGATACGTCCATTCAGGCGTTAGCTACTCGTCTCTCAAAACTAGAGACTACAGTTTCAGCCCCAGCCGCAACCCCACCTTCGATTCCAGCTTTCCCTAAACTCCCGCCATTCAGGTTCGGTGGCGAAAGAGAAAAGTTCCGAGGGTTCCTAAATCAGTGTCAGCTGTATTTTGCTGCGCATGCGGCTCAGTTTCCAACAGGACGAGACAAGGTGTTAGCTATGATAATGCTGTTAACCAACAAGGCTCTTGCTTGGGCAAATCCCCTGATTGAAACTAATGATGTCTGTTTGAATTCTTTAAATGACTTTATTTCCGCAATGTGTCAGATGTTCGATGACCCCAACCGAAGTGCCACAGCAGAGACTGCATTGCTGGCCCTCCATCAGGGAAAGCGTCCTGTCGTAGAATACGCGATGGAATTTCGGAGGTGGGTGTTGGATACCACATGGTGCGACTCAGCAAAATACGCAGTGTTTAGGAGGGGGTTATCTGCCGCAATTAAAGACGATTTGGCTAGAGGCGAGTCACCCACTGCCCTGGGAGACTTCATAAACCATTGCATTCGTATTGATATTCGTCTTGCAGAACGCCGGCAAGAGAGATGGGCAGATGCTAACCGCAGTAATTTTTTAACCTTGCCGTCTCCCTCCAGGGAAGCTCAGAACAAGTCTTTCCTCCCGGTTGAGTCAGAACCTATGCAGGTCGATGCAGTCCGGAGAAGTCCTCCTGACCCACGCAAGGAGCACCGTTTTAGAGAAAATTTATGCTTCTATTGTGGAAAATCAGGTCACTATATTTCAAATTGTCCCGGTAAGAATCGCAAGACCACGGCTGCGGTAATAGAATGTGACTTTTCGGATGTATCTTCAGTAGTTTCCCACTCAAACCCTCCTAGGAAGGAAATAGTCGACTGGAATCACGACTTCTCCGACTGTACTTCAGAAATATTCTCACCGGTGAATGCAGCCATCTCATCAGTAAGTTCCACTACTTCGACCTTGGACGGCTCAAGGAAGGACTCGCACTGTTATATCCCCATCAAGATATGGACCCAGTCCCAGTGGATTACTAGTTTCGCTATGGTTGACTCAGGGGCCAGCGGCAATTTTATGGACATTACATTCGCTAAAAAACACAGTATATGTTCACAAAGGAGGATTTCTCCGGTATTGATGGAAACTGTGGATGGTTCCCCACTGGTATCCGGGCCCGTAGACCTTGAAACAACGTCACTGAAAGTCCGTATGGGGGCGGATCACTCAGAAAGACTGTCCTTGTTAATTTCTTCCCCTCATTTTCCCATAATCCTAGGATTACCATGGCTACGACTGCAAAACCCTACCATCAATTGGGAGACGAAAGAAATACAGTTTCCAAGAAGACAGATATCATCTAAAGAACCAGCTTTAGTTGGGTCAGCATGCTCAGTTGACCTAAATCTACCAATAGAGTATCAGGATTTCATCGATGTATGTGACAAAAAAAATGCAGACAAATTAACTCCACATCGGCCGTACGATTGCCCCGTGGAACTGCTACCTGGTGCCGCGATTCCGTTCGGTAACATTTACCCTTTGGCTGGGCCAGAACTAAAAGCCCTTAGGGAGTATATCGATGAGAACCTAGCCAAGGGATTTATACGACCATCTTCCTCTCCAGCGGGTGCCCCAATCTTCTTCGCAAAAAAAAAAAGGATGGTTCACTCCGCCCATGTATTGATTACCGAGAACTCAACAAAATTACGATCAGGAACTCCTATCCACTTCCATTAATTCCTGAACTACTTGAAAGGGTGCGACACTCTAAAATCTTCACGAAATTAGATCTCCGTGGAGCATACAATCTAGTACGGATCCGCCCCGGTGACGAGTGGAAAACAGCCTTCCGGTCACGCTATGGGCATTTTGAGTACCTCGTCATGTCTTTTGGTCTCCGTAATGCGCCGGCTACATTTCAACACTTGGTGAATGACATTTTCAGAGACATACTCGATATTTTTGTTGTTGTTTATTTGGATGACATTTTGATCTTTTCCAGCAACATCGAGGAGCATCAGCAGCACGTGAGAGTAGTCTTGGATCGTGTACGGCAGAATCACTTGTATATCAAGTTGGAGAAATGTGAATTTCACAAGACGGAAATCCAATTCTTGGGGTATGTTATCTCTCCTCAGGGTCTCAGCATGGATGCCAGTAAAACTCAAGCCATTCAGGAGTGGCCAATTCCCAAGTCTGTGAAAGAAGTACAACGATTTATTGGATTCGCTAATTTTTACAGACGATTCATTAAAAATTTTTCGGAGATCGTCATACCCATCACCCAATTGACCCGGAAGAAGATACCATTTGTCTGGTCACCGCAAGCGCAGACAGCATTTTCCAAGTTAAAAGCTAAATTCACATCAGCACCGATCCTCGTACACCCGGATCCGGATCGAGCTTTCATAATGGAAGTAAACGCTTCCGACTGTGCGATAGGGGCCATACTCTCACAAAGAACAGGTGAGAAAGATCTTTTACACCCTTGTGCCTTTCTTTCCCAGAAATTGTCGCCCGCAGACAGAAATTACGATGTCGGGAATAAAGAGCTATTGGCCATTATAACCGCATTCAAGGAATGGAGGCATGTACTACAGGGAGCATCTCACCAGATTGTTGTATTTACGGATCATCGGAACCTCGAATTCATGAGATCGGCAAGGTGTCTAAAACCTAGACAGGCCCGATGGACTTTATTTCTTAATCAGTTTGACTTCATTGTTTCCTACAGGCCAGGCTCTCGTAATGGGAAGGCCGATGCACTATCTAGGATTCACTCAGGAAACGTAACTCCAGCATTACCTCCGAGGACTATACTCTCAGAAAGAAACTTCATAGGAGTGTTACACAATCAAGATCTATTAACAGGTATTAAGGAAGCCTACGTGGAGACCCACTACTGATCCGACCCCTCAATCAGGTAAACCTAACCTTGAAAAACAGACTTTGGTTTCAGTGGCAACGCCTGTATATTCCGGAAACGGTCAGACTAAGTGTACTAAAATTAATGCATGACTCAAAGATCGCCGGTCATAGAGGAGTCCAGAAGACTCAGGAATTCTTGTCTCGCTTCTTTTGGTGGCCGACCTACCGGAGAGACGTTCAACATTACGTCTCGTCATGTGAGGTATGTGCAAGATCAAAGGTTCCCCGCTCCTCACCTACGGGACTGTTACAACCCCTCCCTATTCCATCTCGCCCTTGGGGGTCTGTTTCAATGGATTTCATTGTAGAATTGCCTACTTCTAAGGGGAAAAACACTATCCTAGTAGTGGTCGACCGTTTGACCAAGGCTGCCCATTTCATTCCCTGTATCGGTCTTCCGACAGCCAAACAGACAGCGGACCTCATCGTACAAAATGTTTTTCGGCTACATGGATTTCCTGACGAAGTGATATCAGATCGAGGGGTCCAATTTACCTCAAAATTTTGGCGAAGCTTCTGTGCCGCCCTGGACATCAAGGTAAATCTATCATCTGCTTTTCATCCGCAGTCTAACGGACAAACGGAACGGACTAATCAAACCTTGGAGCAGTATTTACGTTGCTACGTATGCCACTTGCAAGATGATTGGGTAAACTTACTCCCGATGGCCGAATTTACATATAACAACTCGCAGAGTGCCTCCACCAAGCAGTCTCCTTTCTTCGCCAATAAGGGGTATCATCCCAGCATCCTCCCTCGACTCCCGATAGACATGTCTGTACCCGCAGCAGCTGACCGAATTACGTGTTTACAACAGAATTTAGAGTCTTTGAAACAAACGCTGGCTACAGCTCAAGAGAGATACAAGAGAGCTGCAGACAGGTTCCGTAAACCAGCACCAACATACAAAGTAGGAGACATGGTCTGGCTTTCGACAAGAAATTTGAAATTAAGGATTCCGACATCTAAGTTGGGACAGAAATATGTTGGCCCATACAAAATCGACAACATAGTGAGTCCTGTAGCCTGCCGTCTTAAGTTGCCTACATCTTTGAAAATACACCGTTTTTCATGTCTCCTTGCTTAAACCGGTAGTACCGAATACTTTTCCTGGACGTACACCTGTTCCTGGACGTACACCTGTTCCACCTGGTCCAGTTCTCATTGACGGGCAAGAAGAATTTATCGTGGAAGGGATCATCGACTCTCGGATCCATAGGGGGAAACTGCAGTACTTCGTGAAATGGCAGGGTTACCCATCGGAGGAGAATTCCTGGGAACCTCAGGAGAACATTCGAGCTCCCCGTCTGATCCAACGGTTCCACAGCCGATACCCCAATAAACCTGATCTAAGGTCGTCCGGAGGACATCCTTGAAGGAGGGAATAGTGTGAGGCTCTGAGCCATGTTCCTGTTCTGTTTGACTTTGCCCTTACTTTTGCCCTTATCAAAGATGGAGTAAGTAGCTTCACAAGGGGCCATCTTGTTCCTGTTTGACTTTGCCCTTACTTTTGCCCTTATCAAAGATGGAGTAAGTAGCTTCACAAGGGGCCATCTTGTTCCTGTTTGACTCTTCCTGTTTCCTGCCTGCTGTGTACAAAAGGGACTCAGCACATTATACCTGTGCTTGTGTATCTGGATCTTCACCTGCTGCCAAGCTTGGAGAACTCGCATTGTGCCTGCTTCTTCTATACCTCGGGATTCCCCGTTTGTTACTTACCTGCCGTCCTGCCAGACCGCCTCTCCTGTCCGGATCTGCTCTGCTTCATTCATCTCGGAGGCCTGCTCTCCGCTTGAAGCCTGGTCCAGGCTCAGGACTTTAGGACTGTGTGCTCCCGGACCTCAGACTCTCGCCAGTTGGTTCGTACAGACTCTACCTGTTGCCAGAACTTATATCTGCTTACCGTGTAATACTGAAGCCTGCTTCCTGCAATACCCCTGAACTATCTTTGCATAGTACTGTGACCTGTTGCTACAATACAATACTGAACCTTTGAACATATACTGTGTCTGTCTTCTCTGACCCATGCTACCGAGTTCCATAGAACCTATAGTACCAATTTGACAGCATGATTTGTGGCTGTTAGACAGATACAATACTTGCAGGGATTGCTTGTTTGTTTCTAAGAGACTCAAAACATGCAGCCGCAGGAACCCGAACATATTATTCTCGAGTACTACAAGATCGACAGATAACACATTATTTGAGCTCGTTAGCTCATCCTTATTCATTACCAGACACACACAAACCTCATCCAAGCTCTTACCCCCATTGTGCTATGTAGACTGGCTCAATAACCCAGGGAATCTCATTGACAAATGAAATGGCTCCTGTGATATGGTACAGCACCGGCACATCTCTAATCTGCTCCCACGGCATGGGCATATTCTCCAGCAGTTTCAGCACGGCATGAGGCATGTACTTCAGAGCTCTGGAAATAAAGACACAGTAGTTTCTTGTCATGTAATAGAAGTGATGGAATGTTAGCTCATTCTGTATTTATCTACATTTTCTCCATGCATCAACCCTTCTCCGGCCGCTTACCCAAGGTAGACTCTCTTATCATGCCGGAACTTTCTGTTGGTCATGTCTCCGTGGTCGCGGATGATTTTACGGACATGTTCTGGTGGCATGTCCTCCTTCTGAGCATCCACAAAGCCAAATTTCCTTTTCTCTGCATAACGCTTGGCCTGTAGCTGCTGCCATTTCCGTGCTAAAAAACGAAGAGAAGATAACAAGTGATTTTGGAGTTTCCACCAGGGCTGTGGAGTCGGTAAGCCACAGTTGCGACTCCGACTCCTGGATTTTATCAGGCTCCGACTCAGATTCCGGCTCCTTCATAAATGGCCAATTCATAACAACAAATTTACTGTTGTAAAATATTAAACATCGTGCTTATTCAGTTTCTCACCATCATATAAGTAATCAGACCACTTAGAGCAAAAACTACATTTATTAGAATACAATTAGAATATAGCAAATAACTTTTATAAACTTTTCTAAACTGTAAGTAAATATGCAATAAACACTGTTATGCAGTTAATAAGAAGAAATCTATAAATTTGTCCTCAGAAAAAGTATTGCCTCTGTCAGATCCTCCTTCATGGATGCCCTCAAATCTGATCTAATTATTTTGAGAGCAGAGAACAACCTCTCTACACTAACTTGTGTTGGTGGCAAAGCAGTAACCACTCGGGCAACATCTCTGACAATGTCAGGATACAGAGGAATCGCTTGTTGCACTGTTATTTTTGATGAACGGTCAAATTTCTCAATTTCTTTTAGTGCACATGAAAAATTCTGCTGAAATGTACTGGCTGTGTTCCTTGATGGGGATGACTCTTCTTCTATGCGGGAACGCTTTGCACGGTCCTTGTGATCCAAATATTTTTCGAAATTAAATTCTTCATCAGTTGATGATGAGGGTGAAGATGTGGCAGGACGACCAAATGCTTCTTGTTCCTCCTGACTGTTCTGCAACCCTTTCATCCTTACTGCTATTTCAAACAGAGCTTCTTTTCCTTTACTTAGCTGTTGATCATCTAGAAGAATCAACAGCTAAGTAAGCAGCATTGGGTCTACATAAACAGCTGCCAAAAGAATGTTATTTTGTAATAGTAGCTCCTCTCTCCGTTTCATTGATGTAGCAATGCCACTTGCAATTAACCCTCCTCTTTGGGACATTCGAAACATCAGGTTCTTCCACTCCTTTAATAAAATAACTAGAGTTAAGTCCTCTGCTTGTAATTTTTTAGTCACTGTAAATGGGTGCTCTAGCAATTTTTCCAGCTCAGTCACCTGATTCCACTGACTTTCATTTAGCGTCAGTTGAGGGTTAGCCATGTCTACAAGAAAGGTTTTCAGTTCAACCAAGCGCTGAATCATTAAGTAAGTACTGCCCCATCGTGTGGCTTGATCAATAATTGCCCCTTTTCCAGCACGTCTCTTCAAAATTGAGTCAACTTTAGGGGTTCTGGCAACAGTAGCCAATTTTCTCACCTTGCCAATCAGTGCAGCAGCATGTCTTTCTTGCAGACTGTCTCTTATAGCCAGCTGTAGCGTTTGCACAACACAGCGCATGTGATGAATGAAAGAACATATTGACACAGTTTCAACAAGATCATCTAAATTATCATGTTGCTGTTCATCAGAAGCAACTTCAGTTTGCTCCTCAGTTACAATACTGTGTTCCTCTATTTCAAACATTTGTGTCTGTGGACCCAGAATGTTCTTCTAGCTGCTGGTCACCATCATTACTCTCATTCATTAGCTTAATAGTACTTATATTTGAAGCATTGTCAGTTACGACAGAAAGAACTTGCTCTTTTTTAAGTTCATAGTCTTGCAGAACCTTTTCCACCAAGACCTGGAGAAACTCACTGGTGTGATGAGCTTTGGTGTCTTTTACTGCCAATGTCTTGGTAACTATTTAATTTTTGTCACAAACAAATCGGACATTGATGGCAAAATAGTTCACTCTGTGAAGTGTGCAGGCATCCATTTTAAGAAACAGAAAGCGTCCCATGAGAGTTTTTTTTAAGTTCTTCCTTTTGTTTAAAAGCTTCTTCAATTACTAATTTTCTAATACTCTCTCTCTCTCCAGAGAAACACCAAGCTTGCGGGCCATTTCCCCATTCAGACACATAAAAGCTGGTCGTGAAAATAATGAAATGGGCACACTATCCTTTACAACGAGCTCTATGATCTGTTTTTTAAATGTATCTACTGTCATTGTCACAGTAACTTTGTCACTGACAAAATATCTTGCAACTGATGGCTGCAAAGTTCTCTGCTCCTTTGTTTGGCTGGAAGAGCTGGGCACTGGTTCATTGGTTTGGATGCAGTCTCTCTCATCCACTGCTTTCAGTACTTCTGGATGAAAGCGCTGTCAATGTCTCTATAGATTAGAAGCTCTGGTAGGAGCATTTTTATATTTGCCTGAATATGCACTCAGCTTGGCTTCACAGCATTTGTTTTCGTCTGGATCATTTGTCATACACTGACAGACATAATGTTTTCTATCTTGAGTGATGGTGAAATGTTCAAATACAGCTGATTTAATGTGATGCTTCTTTGACATTCTCAGGTTTTTAATTCTGCATTCACAATCCAAATGACAATTGTTTTTCCTAAAAACAATTGTACAAAATTATTGCCAGGTCGTACAACTGATATAGTGGTCAGTAATACTGTTATTATTCCTCATGTACTCACAGTTAACTGATGCAAAGTTTGTTGAAAGGATAATACTTCTTACAGTCTTCCTCTTCTGAGTAGCAGGCAGCTGTGAGATGCTTGGAAGACGCACACCTAGTATGATCTAGTCTAGAGGAGGAGCTTTACTACTAAGAATTTGCAACACATTTTCACTTTCAGTTTCATACATTGTAAGTAGGGGGGTTGGGGCAGCATGAGGTTAACCAAGTATAAGATTAGATAAAAAAATATATATAAAGTGTAAAGCACTTTATATATATTTTTTTTTCTACTGGCTAACACGGTACCAAACCACTTTTTTCGGAAGATTAGATAAGGGCAGTGGAGAACAGTGACACACAAGAAGTAAGAAATGTCTCTCTCTCCAGCAGAACTGCTTATCACTGTTGTTCATAGTTTTATAGAACATATATATTTGAGTAACATTTATAAAATTCATATGAAATTCAATTATGAAATATTAATACTTTTTTTTAAAGCTGGAGTCGGAGTCGGTACATTTCTACCGACTCCAACCAAAACTAACTCCGACTCCACAGCCCTGGTTTCCACACCTTCTCTTTTACCCCAATAGATCCACATATCTGGTTCAATGCTAACCCTTTACCGCTCACCTTTCTCCTGCAACTTCTCCTCAGACATGTAATCAGGTGCAGGTGGGGCCAGTCCAGGCACTGGGGGTAACCCCGGCCTATAGGGAAACATCCCAGCCATGGTGTGTCGAGCTGAAAAACAAAGAAAAAAAAAAATGACATACTTTAGACCCAAAGAATAAAAAAATATATATAACATACAAAGAGTAAAAAGATGACATCCTGGAGCAAAGCCATCACCTACTATGAAAGCTGAGGATACAACCTTTTGAAAACCCACCAACCTTGAGCATGGAGAGGTCACATGCAAATTTAGCATTGCATCCGCCTCATGGTGCCACCCAGATGTGCAGAGAAATTAGCTCAGTTCACTTAATTAGGGCAGCAGCAAAGCAGATCAAAAGCAATGACCCTGTGCAAACAGTTACTAAAGGGACGATATCATCAGAAAATTCCAAATAAAAAGCCTTTAAACAGTAAAACTTAGGGTGTGTGCAGACGCTGCGGAATCCGCTGCGGATTAATCCGCACGGATTTTGCAAAAACCGCAGATAAACCGCAGGTCAAAAGACCTGCGGATTATCTGCGGTTTTGACTGCGGTTTGGTCCTGCAGATTCACCATCTCCACAATGGTGGAGATAGGATTCCGCAGAAAGAATTGACATGTCAATTCTTTCTGCGGTTTCAAAACCGCAGCAAATCCGCGCGGATTTTTCCGCAACGTCTACACAGCGGTTTTTTTTTTACCATTCATTTGAATGGTACTGTACACCGCAGCTAAAACTGCTGCGGGTCCGCAGCGGCCAAAACCACTGCGGAAACGCAGCGGATTCCGCAGCGTGTGCACATACCCTTAAACAAAAATGAGACACAAGTGTTAAAATGAATGTGCTCTATGGGTCAGTACACCACTCTATGAGCGATAGGTGGTGGCTCAGGACTTACACTGATCTGATGCACTTTGCAGCCCCTATAATATTTCTAGATGATAGGTTACACTGTAAAACTTTGTATCAGTGCTACCCATTTATAACATACAGGGTGATAAAGTTCTTTGAAAAGGAGAATTATACTTGCTGTAATGGAACAAGAGCAATAATTTACACCAAGAAACCAAAAACATGAACTAACCAAAACTTCTCACAGCTGACATCTGCTACAATTGCATCCAGTCTGAGCAATCTGTAATCTCAATAGACCAAATGGATTAACACACTGTAGCACAGTTCCCGAGAGAGCAGGTGTTCAAGCCTCAGTTTTAGCTCACAGAAGTTATAAAACCAAGTACAACTTGTTTTCCCTTTTAAAGTTTAAAGGCGACCTGTCACAGGGGCAAAAGAGGCCAGTGACAAAACTGGATGCGTAATTGGGGACAGCTCCTCTGTAAAGGGGTTGCAGCCTTTCTGCTGCAGTTATGGGTGGGATTCAGACCTCACCTGACAGTTATAGTATCCTATGGGGCATTAATGCTTATCGCTGCTATCACATCTCCTAGAAGCATTTTACACGGCACCGATCCTCAGAATAGAGGGGGCAGTGCTGACCATGTCTGCCATTCCTTCTTCCTCCTGTCTCCTCTGCCACATTAATGCTTATCGCTGACCATGTCTGCCATTCCTTCTTCCTCCTGTCTCCTCTGCCACATTAATGCTTATCGCTGACCATGTCTGCCATTCCTTCTTCCTCCTGTCTCCTCTGCCACATTAATGCTTATCGCTGACCATGTCCGCCATTCCTTCTTCCTCCTGTCTCCTCTGCCCCAGTAATGCTCAGCACTAGTGATGAGCGAGTATACTCGTTGCTCAGGTTTTCCCGAGCATGCTCAGGTGTCCTCCGTGTATTTTGGCGTGCTCGGAGACTTAGTTTTCATCATCTAATTTGCATGATTTGCGGCTACTAGACAGCCTGAATACATGTGTGGAATGCCTGTTTGTTATGAAATTCCCACATGTATGCTGAATACATGTGAGAATTTCATAACAAACAGGCATTCCACACATGTATTCAGGCTGTCTAGTAGCCGCAAATCATGCAGATTAGATGATGAAAACTAAGTCTCCGCGCACGCCAAAATACACGGAGGGCACCCGAGCATGCTTGGGGAGTCCCGAGCAACGAGTATACTCGCTCATCACTAGCCATGTCCGCCATTCCTTCTTCCTGAGTCCTGTCCCATTCACTAGAATGAAGCTTTACTGCAGTTTTCTCTGCAGGAGATCATCACAGTGCAGGGAAAAGGCAGAGAGGGGCTGCAGTCCGGGGGAGGACAGGAAACCAGCTATGTCACCTCCCAGCAGGTAGATAGGGACTCCCCTCCTGACCTGCCGCCAGCACCCCGGCTATAGGAGCACAGCGCGTTACTAACACGGGAGGGGGACACCGCGATCTTTGTGATCCAGGACACAGGTCCCCACCGGATCAGGTGCAGGAGCTTCCCCAACACCTTAGGCCTGAAGCCTCTGCCCACACATGGCCAGGATCCAACATGGCCGCAGGGGACACATCACACAGCGCTAACCTGCAGCGCTCCCTCAGGTACCAACCTGCCTGTCCGCCTCCTCTCCTCAGTCCTTATCGGTGAGATCCGCCACCAGAACAACTACGATGGCGGATAATCGCAGCGCACACGATTCGGACCGTGACCCGGATGTAGAAAGATGCAACACGCGTCACCACGCAGAGCTCTGCACCAATAGGAAGACGGCGTGGCTGCGTACCCGGAAATGATAACATCGGAAGGAGGCGGTGTAGTGTCTTGTGCTAGCAGGGGTAGATTGCGCCAAGTTGTGCTTGGCTGACGGTCACAGTCGACGTGTTGTGCTCTCCCCGTTATTAACCCTTTCACGGGCAGATCATGGTCTTTTTATTGCTTCCTCTGTGAGACAAATCTGTCATTTTCCCACCTGCACAGCCGTATGAGGGGTATTTTTTTTGTGTGGGATTTAACCCCTTAATGACCGGAGATTTTCCGGTTTTGCCTTTTCATTTTTTGCTCCCCTTCTCAGAGCCATACCTTTTTTTACTTTTTGTCAGTATGGCCGTGTGAGGGCTTGTTTTTAGCAGGATGAGTTGAACTTTTGAACGACACCATTGGGAAAAAAAATTCCAAGTGCGGTGAAATTGCAAAAAAAAAAAGTGCAATCCCACAGTTGTTTTTTTGTTTGGCTTTTTTCTAGGTTCACTAAATGGTAAAACTGACCTGCCATTATGATTCTCCAGGTCATTACGAGTTCACAGACACCAAACATGTCTAGGTTCTTTTTTATCTAAGTGATGGAAAAAAAAAATTACAAACTTTTCTAAAAAAAAAATTGTGTCATTTTCCGAGACCCATAGCGTCTCCAGTTTTTGTGATCTCGGACTGGGTGAAGCCTTAGTTTTTGCGTGCCGAGCGGACGTTTCTAACTATACCATTTTTGTGCCGATACAATCTTTTGATCGCCCGTTATTGCATTTTAATGCAATGTCACGGCAACCAAAAAAAGTAATTCTGGCGTTTTGATTTTTTTTTCGCTACACCGTTTAGCGATTGTTAAACTTTTTTTATTCATAGATCGGGTGATTCTGAACGCAGCGATACCAAATATGTCTGTTTGATTTTTGTTGTTGATTTTAACTTTTTTTATTTTTTTCATATTTTTAAAAACTTTTTTTTTTTCCTTTTGGCATGGGAGTCTAGAAGCTGCCATAGCATGATCGCCTCTGCTGCATAGAGGCGATGCTTAGATCACCTCTATGTAGCAGATTTACTGCATTGCTATGAGTTCTGACCACCGGGCAAGGAAAGATGCAAAATTTTGCTTAACATTTTTTCACTCGGGAACCAACCACAGCCCTCCAAAATTACTATAATCCACTTCAGCAATTTTCATAAATTACTGCAGAAATGTGTACCCGCTCATATATAGCTTATATTTGTTTCTGGTGCTAAGTCAGCCTAGAGGTGTGCCAAATTTCTAGTGTGCCTCTGAATAAGTGTGAGACCCTACCACAGCCCTGCTGTGAAGGAAATGACCTTTATTCTCCCTGCAGCATTTGGCGTTCATTCATAGGGGTGGCGTCAGTGCGGATTCAGTCACTGCTCTGTGCGTAGAGCGCGGCGGCTTTATCCACACGCCAAAATGAGGAAATGGTTGCACTCCGTTGCATTAAGGCATGTCAATGTGAAATACATGACGTGTGAATAGCGTAATGGCTTTTGACATTTAGGAAAACACATGAGATACTTAGCACAAAATTTGGCCAAAAAATGTGAGCCCATTCACCAATGTCAAGGTGATGTCATTGAATGGGTCCCTGACCTGACTGCCTAATGTGAACACTTACCTCTGGCAATAACTTGGTAAAGCCTGTATTTATAGGAAGGTCGGAACCAAATGTGATTGGATGTAATTAAAACCACAGCATGGTGAAGGGCGGCGTGCTCAGTCAGAAAGCTAGCATACAAATAACAGAAAACTGACGGCACATCAAGAGCTAGTCACTTCATGTTAAAAGTCAAGCCGCGCTTAGGATCAGTAATAAAACGCACCTTGTATAAGCATATGATTAACTGTACTAGATATGCCGTAAAGTGTCATCAACTGGGAGATAATACCCTCTAGCTAAGGAAAAAATGACCATATCATATCAAACAAATGGAAGTGTCAGGACCATTTGTCACCAAACTGTGCCTCCTGTAAACACCTATGCATATGCAAATGAACAACTATGCTGCATCAATGCAGTGTAAATAGTATATATCAAAAGTCCATGCACTCTAGCTCAGGGGAAAGAAAGGGTTACCATACCCTAAGCATCAATTGATAGACTGCTCAAATGTCGCTGAACTAAAGGCACTGAGCGAAGTCCACATGTAAATGTCTCCAGATAGTGGGCAGATCACTATAGAGACCCAAGCACTCAATGCAGCCGCTGTCTCACCTGTGCACTGGAGGTTACAACGCTCTGCACCGTGGTAGTGCTTCGTGACGCGCCCGAATGGATGCAGGTGCCAGGTTTCCCGAGGCTGAGGCGGTGTAATGGTGTAGCATTATACCGCTGCAGAGCAGAGCCAAGGAAGCGTCCCTGGATGCCGCACGGGAAATCCAAAAACAAAAATGGCCGACAGCCAGAGTGCATGTACTTCTGATATACACTATTTACACTGAATTGATGCAGCATAGTTCGTGGTGTTTACAGGCAGGCACAGTTTGGTGATAAATGGTCCTACTGACATCGCCAATTATTTGATATGATATGGTAATTTTTTTCCTTAGCTAGAGGGTATTATCTCCCAATTGATGACACTTTACGGCATATATAGTATATGCTTATATAAGGTGCGTTTTATTACTGATCCTAAGCGCGGCTTCACTTTTAATTTATTCTCATCACTGACAAGTTCTGGCACTATTCTTGTCGTGTTGCCAGCAGGTCTGGTTTTTAGGCTCCAGTAGGGCTTTGAGTGCCAGTGTTACCTTTTTTCGTGTAGTCACTTCATGTATTTCATTGTGAAATACATGAAGTGTGAATAGCGTAATGGCTTTTGAAATTGAGAAACAGCCATTACACTATTCACACTTCATGTATTTCACATTGACATGCCTTAATGCAATTGAGTGCAACCATTTCCTCATTTTGATTTTTAAGCTGGTTTTTGGTATGCTCTTGTTCAGACTAGCTCTTGATGTCCCGTCAGTTTTCTGTTATTTGTATCCACATGCCAGTCAGTGCCGGGTTGACGGTTACAGTCGCCGCTCTCTAAATACAGAGAGGTGACTGAATCTGCACTGACGCCACCCTTATAACTGAATGCTGCCAGGGAGAATAAAGTTAATTTCCTTCCGACAGTGGGGCTCACAGTGTGGGCGCCGGCCAGGTTCAGAATGCTATTAACCTGCAGGTTAATAGCATTTTTTCACATGACAGGTTCCCTTTAAGACAATGCAGACATATCTTATTAAGTTCCCACTTCGTCTTTAAGTTCCTCACTATTTCTAAAGCCGGAAATGGAATAAAAAATCTGGCAAAATTATAATGAAACTGAAAATAACTCCTGAACTAGAACTGTTCCCTCAGTTGGGAGTTTGGTAGCAAGAACCAGTGCAAGTAATTCTTTGTTAGCCAATTACTGAGGCAGCACAATGACCCGTCGCCCTCAACGGTACAAATAAGACAGGGCACATTTGTGACAAATAAGACTACACCCCTAAACTAGAAACTGTAAGGTACAAGGGATGAGAACCAGATGCTTTACAAATATAGGACAAGCACTTACATAACCTTCTCTAGTATGGAGATTCATTTACATAAGATTATGAAACACACATTCCCTTGCAAATTACATATTTATAAGTTTTTTTCACTTGCAGGCTAATATTCCCGTAGGGTAGGTTTTCCATTGGGCTTTTTACTGGTACAGTATTTATTTTTGTTGGCTTTTTTTCTGCATAGATCAGAGCCCACACAACCATGCAGAACACTCCAGTGGAATTTATAGTGTCATCAAGCCTACTATACATGTCAGCTATTTACTGGCAGGGGAACACGTGAATACAAAAAAAACATCTATTGTCAGAGTGCCGAACTGAAGGAAGGCTGTACGAGGATGCAAAATGATATCAGAATACAAGGCCATTGTACTAATGTTAATGACGCTCCAAGATCTTGATCTGAGAATAAGAATTTTAGTGTCTGCTGTATAAAGTAAAAGTGCAGGATGAGAATGCATTGGGAGTCTGTTACAGTAAAGCTCTGTTCACATCAGCATTTTGTGCCCTGTCAGAGGCACAAAACCGGCACTGTTAGGTTCATCACATGATGGACAACAATGGTACCGGACAGACTTCGTTAACTTCTAACTGAGTTGTTTGGATTCGGTCATGGTGTCTATCATTTTACCGAAAGAAACAGTGCTGCGTTAGATGTGATTGAGTGGAAGTGTCCCACTCGTGGATGGTGGAAGGACTGCAGACATACACAGACAGATAAGACTTTAACAAATTTACCAAGGCTGCGAGCTTCTTAGTTGCAAAGTATAAGACAACGTACCTGATTCTTATAGGTTCCCACATTTCAGGTCTCTCCAGAGTTGCTCAATTGGGTTTAGATCAGGGCTCTGGCTGGGCCAGTCAAGAATGGTCACAGAGTTGTTCCGAAGCCACTCCTTTGTTATTTTAGCTGTGTATGGTCTTTGTCTTGTTGGAAGGTGAACCTTCGGCCAAGTCTGAGGTCCAGAGCACTCTGGAAGAGGTTTTCAACCAGGATATCTCTTTACTTGGTCACATTCATGTTTCCTTCAATTGCAACCAGTTGTCCTGTCCCTGCAGCTGTAAAACACCCCCACAGCATGATGCTGCTGCTGCTGCCACCACCATGTTTCACTTTTAGGATTGTATTGGGCAGGTGATGATCAGGGCCTGGTTATCTCCACACATACCTCTTAGAATTATCACCAAAAAGGTCTATCTTTGTCTCATCAGACCAGAGAATCTTATTTCTCATAGTCTGGGAGTCCTTCATGTGTTTTTTAGCAAACTCTATGCGGACTTTCATATGTCTGGCACTGAGGAGAGGCTTCCGTCAGGCCACTCTGCTATAGAGGCCCGACTGGTGGAGGGCTGTATTGATAGTTGACTTTGTGGAACTTTCTCCCATCTCCCTACTGCATCTGTGGAGCTCAGCCACAGTGATCTTGGGGTTCTTCTTTATCTCTCTCACCAAGGCTCTTCTCCCTCGATTGCTCAGTTTGGCTGGACGGCCAGGTCTAGGAAAACTTCTGGTGGTCCCAAACTTCTTCCATTTAAGGAATATAGAGGCTACTGTGCTCTTAGTAGCCTTGAGTACTGCAGAAATTCTTTTGTAACCTTGACCAGATCTGTACCTTGCCACCATTCTGTCTCTGAGCTCCTTGGCCAGTTCCTTGGACCTCAAAATTCTCATTTGGTCTGACATGACTGTGAGCTCTTATATAAACAGGTGTGTGCCTTTCCAAATCAAGTCCTATCAGTTTAATTAAACACAGCTGGACTCCAATGAAGGAGTAGAACCATCTCAAGGAGAATCACAAGGAAATAAACAGCATGTGACTTAAATATGTGTGTGTCTGAGCAAAGGATCTGAATACTTATGACCATGTGATATTTCGGTTTTTCTTTTTTTAATACATTTGCAAAATATTCTACATTTCTGCTTTTTTTCCAGCCAAGATGGGGTACAGAGTGTACATTAATGAGAAATAAAACCCTTTTTTGAATTTACCAAATGGCTGCAATGAAACAAAGTGTGAAAAATGTAAAGGGATCTGAATACTTTCCGTACCCACTGCATATAGGATAGTAATCTTGGAATGTATAGTGTCCTTTATTGGTTGGCTTCTCTCCAAGTGTTTTTCATTTTCCCTTTTAGCTCTGTCCTATTCCATTTTGGCATGGTCTTTATATGTTCACCTTTTACCTACCTCATTTGCTGGCTATACTTCCATAGTATACTTCCGTAGATCTGTTTATGCAGTTCCAAACAGCTAGGGGTTTATCTTGTCGGGTAACCCCCAGTTGTTTTTCCTGCTGTGTACCTGTGAGTTTTCCTCCCCAGCACCTTTCACTTTGCCAAGTTTGGGGGTCTTGGAGGTTTCACTTATTCTGTTATGTTTTCGTGGTACTCTTCATTTATTCCTGTCTATCCTTTGTGAACATTCTTTAGTTTCTCCCTCTGGGTTCTCATGTCTCTCTGCATGCTTTCTTGTACCTTTGTTGAATTTATATTTGACCTCCCATCTGGTTCCTCTTGATTTCTTGACTCTTGGCCTAATTTATGACAACCCTGACAAAGTCACTGTGGCTGAAACCAACATCTGTCTATTGGTTCAGGGAGTTTGTACTTTAGAGCTGAGGACTACTTCTCAGATGCTGGGTAGTAGAGACCTCCTGGAATGACCTCACTCTTTGGAGTCAGTTCTGCCAAGGACTTTCAGAACAGATTAAAGAAATGATTTATTACAGTTCCTGTCCACAATCTGTGGAGGAAGCTACAGTTTAAACCAGAAGTTTACATACACTATATAAAAAGACACATATGCATGTTTTTCTCAATATCTGGCAAGAGATCAGAATAAACCTTTCTTGTTTTAGATCAATTAGTATTACCATAATCTATATATATAAAATTGAATGTATGTGTGTATCACCAACCAATCACGAAGCATCTTTCATTTCATCAGAGCTGTTTAAAAGAAGCTGACCTGTGATTGGTTGCTATGAGCAACAGTTTTTCCACGACAACACCTCAGCAGACACTGACCAGGTGAAAGAAATCTAGCATCCCCGGGAACATAAGCTCCCAGCCATTGTCTGCCCCCCAGAAAGGAGCAGAGAGCACAATACAGAAATGAAACCCTTCCCTCCCGTGCCCATATACCCATCACACATCCTCCATCCCATAGGCACATCTTCCCTCTTAAAGGGATCTCCGTTATGGAAGTTAGGGCAAATCCCTCAGCGCTATGATTCTGACCACAGGCTTCTATCAAAGGGATCATTGGTATGGAAGTCAGGGCAAATCCATCCAGTGCTTTGGTTTTGACCCCAGGCCTCTCTTAAAGGGATCCCCGGTATGGAAGTTAGAACCGTTCCACTCAGTGCTGTGGTTCTGACCTCAGGGTCTCTTAAAGGGATCATTGGTATGGAAGTCAGAGCAAATCCATCCAGCGCTTTGATTTTGACCCCAGGCTTCTCTTAAAGGGATCCCCGATATGGAAGTTAGAACCACTGCACTCAGCGCTGTGGTTCTGACCCCAGGGTCTCTTAAAAGGATCATTGGTATGGAAGTTAGGGCAATTCCACTAAGCACTCTGGTTCTGACCCCAGGCCTCTCTTAAATGGATCTCCGGTATGGAAGTTAGGATCGTTCCACTCAGCTCTGTGGTTCTGACCCCAGGCCCCTCTCAAAGGGATCCCCGGTACGGAAGTGAGGGCAATTCCACTCAGCGTTCTGGTTCTGACCCCAGGCTCTCTTAAAGGGATCCCCAGTATGGAAGTCAGGGCAATTGCCTTCAAATGCTCTGGTACTGACCCCATGCTCTCTTAAAGGGATCTCCTGTATGGAAGTTAGGGCAAATCCCTCAGCGCACTGATTCTGACCCCAGGATTCTATTAAAGGGATCACTGGTATGCAAGTCAGGGCAAATCCACTCAGCGCTCTGGTTCTCATCCCAGGCTCTCTTAAAAGGATCCCCGGTATGGAAGTTAGGGCATTTCCACTCAGCGCTTTGGTTCTTACCCCAGGCCCCTCTTAAAGGGATCCCCGGTATGGAAGTGAGGGCAAATCCACTCTGCGCTCTGATTCTCATCCCCAGGCTTCAATTAAAGGGATCATTGGTATGGAAGTCAGGGCAAATCCACTCAGTGCTCTGGTTCTGATGCCAGGCTTCTCATAAAGGGATCCCCGCTATGGAAGTTAAGACCGTTCCACTCAGCGCTCTGGTTCTAACCCCAGGCTGACAGGATGATGTGGGATATTAGTGGTAGTAGTCCGATGGCTCTGGCTGACGGGATGATGTGGGATATTAGGGGTAGTAGTCCGGTGGCTCTGGCTGACGGGATGATGTGGGATATTAGGGGTAGTAGTCCGGTGACTCTGGCTGACGGGATGATGTGGGATATTAGGGGTAGTAGTCCGGTGGCTCTGATGGGATAATGTGGGATATTAGTGATAGTTGTCCGGTGGCTTTGGCTGATGGGATAATGTGGGATAATAGGGGTAGTAGTCCGGTGGCTTTGACGGGATGATGTGGGATATTAGGGGTAGTAGTTCGGTGGCTCTGACGGGATGATGCGGGATATTAGTGGTAGTAGTCTGGTGGCTCTGGCTGACGGGATGATGTGGGGTATTAGGGGTAGTAGTCCGGTGGCTCTGGCTGATGAGACGATGTGGGATATTAGGGATAGTAATCCTGTAGCTCTGGCTGACGGGATGATGTGGAATATTATAGGGAATGTGGCTATGCGCAGTGGGCTATACACTCAGCTTCATATACAGTGGGGAAAAAAAGTATTTAGTCAGTCAGCAATAGTGCAAGTTCCACCACTTAAAAAGATGAGAGGCGTCTGTAATTTACATCATAGGTAGACCTCAACTATGGGAGACAAACTGAGAAAAAAAAATCCAGAAAATCACATTGTCTGTTTTTTTTTTCATTTTATTTGCATATTATGGTGGAAAATAAGTATTTGGTCAAATACAAACAATCAAGATTTCTGGCTCTCACAGACCTGTAACTTCTTCTTTAAGAGTCTCCTCTTTCCTCCACTCATTACCTGTAGTAATGGCACCTGTTTAAACTTGTTATCAGTACAAAAAGACTCCTGTGCACACCCTCAAACAGTCTGACTCCAAACTCCACTATGGTGAAGACCAAAGAGCTGTCAAAGGACACCAGAAACAAAATTGTAGCCCTGCACCAGGCTGGGAAGACTGAATCTGCAATAGCCAACCAGCTTGGAGTGAAGAAATCAACTGTGGGAGCAATAATTAGAAAATGGAAGACATACAAGACCACTGATAATCTCCCTCGATCTGGTGCGCCACGCAAAATCTCACCCCGTGGGGTCAGAATGATCACAAGAACGGTGAGCAAAAATCCCAGAACCACGCGGGGGGACCTAGTGAATGAACTGCAGAGAGCTGGGACCAATGTAACAAGGCCTACCATAAGTAACACACTACGCCACCATGGACTCAGATCCTGCAGTGCCAGACGTGTCCCACTGCTTAAGCCTGTACATGTCCGGGCCCGTCTGAAGGTTGCTAGAGAGCATTTGGATGATCCAGAGGAGTTTTGGGAGAATGTCCTATGGTCTGATGAAACCAAACTGGAACTGTTTGGTAGAAACACAACTTGTCGTGTTTGGAGGAAAAAGAATACTGAGTTGCATTCATCAAACACCATACCTACTGTAAAGCATGGTGGTGGAAATATCATGCTTTGGGGCTGTTTCTCTGCAAAGGGGCCAGGACGACTGATCTGGGTACATGAAAGAATGAATGGGGCCATGTATCGTGAGATTTTGAGTGCAAACCTTCCATCAGCAAGGGCATTGAAGATGAAACGTGGCTGGGTCTTTCAACATGACAATGATCCAAAGCACACCGCCAGGGCAACGAAGGAGTGGCTTCGTAAGAAGCATTTCAAGGTCCTGGAGTGGCCTAGCCAGTCTCCAGATCTCAACCCTATAGAAAACCTTTGGAGGGAGTTGAAAGTCCGTGTTGCCAAGCGAAAAGCCAAAAACATCACTGCTCTAGAGGAGATCTGCATGGAGGAATGGGCCAACATACCAACAACAGTGTGTGGCAACCTTGTGAAGACTTACAGAAAACGTTTGACCTCTGTCATTGCCAACAAAGGATATATCACAAAGTATTGAGATGAAATTTTGTTTCTGACCAAATACTTATTTTCCACCATAATATGCAAATAAAATGAAAAAAAAACAGACAATGTGATTTTCTGGATTTTTTTTTCTCAGTTTGTCTCCCATAGTTGAGGTCTACCTATGATGTAAATTACAGACGCCTTTCATCTTTTTAAGTGGTGGAACTTGCACTATTGCTGACTGACTAAATACTTTTTTTCCCCACTGTATATATATTGTGACGGAGTCAGCTATCGCTGAGTCATTTTCTAGAGTGGACCCTCTGGGTCGTGGCACCCACCCACCGAGGGCGAGCTGACCTTGTGAGGAACCACCCCCTATACAGGGAGTGTCAGGGGCAAGACCAAGGGGGTGAGCCACCTAGACTGCTGGAACCAGACGGCCGGCTCAAGGAAGACACGAGTGTCTGACAACAAGGGACATGCAAAAAACAAGACAAGGCATGGGTTCAAGGTATCTTCATTAAGGCGAACTCAGGGTAACAACAGGTGCAAAATGTGATAACAGGAAAACAGCAAGGTGCGTGCGTGGCACGCCAAGGTCCATGGCATGGTACGTGCTAGATGGCACGCCTAGGTACAAGCAAGGCTCGATGGCGTTGGACTCCGGACAGCTGGCAACGAACGACAGGATCAGGGCATCAGGCTGCGGACATCAGCTCCGGACATCAGGCCGCAGTCGTCAGGCTTACAATCTCTTGCAGCGATCGGCAGGTTCCGGGCATCCGGCAGGGTTCAGGCAAGGAGGCACAACAGAGCTCCAGACATGGTGCGTGTTAGGGAACACGCCAAGGTCCAAGGCAAAGTTCAAGGCAGGGTGTGTGCTAGGGCACACCAGGGTCCAAGGCAAGGTGCAAGGCAGGGTGCGTGCTAAGGACACGCCAGGGTCCAAGGCAAGGTGCAAGGCAGGGTTCAACACACTAGGCATGGTGCGTGTTTAGGGGACACGCCAGGGTCAGGGTTCAAGACAAGGACCTGCGCGTGCCGAGGGACACGCCAGGGTAAGGGCTCAAGACATAGTCCTGCGCCTGCAGAGGGGCATGCCAGGGTAAGGTTCAAGTCGGGCCTGCGTGTGCTAGGAAACACGCCAGGGTTCAGGCTAAGGCAAGGGCCTGCTTGTGCTAGGAGGCACGCCAGGGTTCAGGCTAGGGCCTGTGCGTGCAAGAGGGCACGACAGGGTACAAGGCAGGACCTGCACGTGCTTTTAGAGAAGCACGGGGAGGTATGCCAAGGAGCAGGCTAGGGCCTGTGCGTGCTATTAGAGAAGCACGCAATGCACAGTGCGGGGCAGCGTGGGTGCAAGGAAGATCAGAGCATGGCTGGGGCACTGGCTAGCTGGTTGGGCTGAGGCTCGGACCGGCGGCAAGACTGAGGCGAGCACGGCTGAAGCACAACAGGCGGACACAGCTTAGTCACTGGCCGACGAGCACGGCTGAGGCACAAGCAGGCGGGCACGGCTGAGGCACAAACAGGTGGGCGAGGGAAGGCCAGGCACGTGCAAAGGGCACGCGGAGAAACAAGGCACGGCAAGAAACAGGGCAAGGCAAGGCAAAGTACAGAACAAAGAGCGGAACGTAGGCAGAAGCACAGAGCCGGGTCAGAGAGAGTATAGGGCTAGCAGCGGAGCGTAGGCCGAAACCCAGAGCCGGGTCAAGGGAGGACCTTGAGACTAGCCAGGAAATGTGCTAGAGAGCACCATAGGACAGAGTCTAGCAGTGGAGGGTAGGCGGAAGCCCAGAGCCGAGTCAAGGCAGAAACTTGAGACTAGACATGGAATGTGCTAGCGAGCACCAGAAGACAGAGTAAGGAAAACCAGGCAAAGACAGGGAACGAGAGAAGTACTACAAGGCTCAGAATAGCAAAGACCAGACATGGCGAAACAAGCAAAGGCAGAGAACATAGGAAGTACTACAAGTCCAAGAATAGCAGAGACAAGACAAGGCGAAACAGGCAAAGGCAGAGGACAGAGGAAGTACTACAAGGCAAAGAATAACAAAGACAAGACATGGCACAAAAGACAACGCAAGACGTGGCACGAGACAAGAGGCAGAATACAAGCACAGAGCGTGTGCAGAGATGCACAACAGGGCAGAGTGCAGGGGCACAGAACACAGGTAGCGACCGAGCAGACCAAGCAGCCATGCAGTGAAGCAACACGATACTCAGGCCCTGACCATAGGAAGGGGTGGGTCTGATATAGGGCATTAGCACCTGCACTTCCGGGTCAGATCCTCCAGGATCATAGAGAGACTAGCTAGATCAGATTCTGCTGGACCATAGAGAGGGTCTCATGATCAGGGCCTCCAGGACCATAGAGAGGATTGCTGGATCAGATACTGCTGGACATAGAAAGGGTCACATGATCAGGGACTCCAGAACCATAGGGAGGATTGCTGGATCAGATTCTGCTGGACCATAGTGACGATCACAGCAGGCAGATCAGAGATGGGCGCGCACACAGCCATGCAGCCATGAGGTGAGGTGCGCATGCACACTGCTCCAGGAGTGACGCAGCACAACATTCATGAGGTGCACGTGCACACTGCTCCAGGGATCATGCAGCATAATAGTCATGAGGTGCGTGTGCACACAGCTCCAGGGGTTATGCAGCACACAAGATATGACGGGCAAGACAGGTGCGCTTGCACACTGCTCCAGGAGTCATGCGGCATATCAGACATGGCGGGCATGACATATATAAAGATATAATCATTACAATTTGTTATAACTAACTGTAGTTAGTTACTATGCCCGGGCAACGCCGGGTTGTTAATCTAGTTATTAATATTTTCCAAATGCCAGAATAATTAGAGAGTGCATATTTTAAGGCATTTTTATGCTATATTCAGAGATTTCTCTCTATGTACTGTTGGGTCTGTCTCAGCCTCTGCTTCTAGGTCTGCCAAGGCTGTGGAGACACAAGCCTGTCTTTGACTGGAAACCCGGAGAAGTACTCCGTTGAGGACAGCAGTGCCATGAGACTTTTCTACTTCCCATTAGTCCTACTCGACTTTTACCTGGCTTGCCTGCTGCATGTTGAACATATGTTGATGTCTTGGACAAAAAGGAGGCTGAAATGCTACCACCTCATAGGCCGTATGACTGACCTATCGATCTTCTTCCTGTGTTTCCCCTCCACAAGG
This sequence comes from Dendrobates tinctorius, assembly GCF_039654945.1. NCBI lineage: Eukaryota > Metazoa > Chordata > Amphibia > Anura > Dendrobatidae > Dendrobates > Dendrobates tinctorius. The sequence goes on from NW_027361684.1 coordinate 34,769,220, forward strand.
TCGAATCTCTTTATCTGGAAGTCTTCTGGGTTGGAGGATTCTTCCTTGTAAAGAAAAAGGACGGTTTTCTTCGACCCTGTATCGGTAATAGGGAACTCACCCAAATTACTATAAAAAATAAATATGCTCTGCCTCTCATCTCCAAGCTGTTTGATCCTCTTAAAGGTTCCAGAGGCTTCACGAAACTTGACTCCGGTGGGGAGTATATCCTAATTCGAATACACCAGGGAGATGAATGGAAGACGGCCTTTAATACCTGCGATGGTCATAATGAGTATCGTGTAATGCTGCTTTTAACTCTGTAATGCTCTTGCAGTCTTTCAAGAACTGGTGAACGAAATCTTCCAGGATCCTCTCCACACGTGTGTGGTAGTTTACTTAGATGATATTTTGGTATTCCCTTCAGACCTGCCTTCCCACCAGAGGGATGTTTGCCAGGTTCTGCAGTGATTAAGGAAGAACCATCTGTACACCAAGTATGAAAACTGGATCTTCGAGTAGACTTCTCTTCTGTTTCTTGGGTATGTAATCTCAGAGACCAGCCTGAAAATGGATCCCAAAAAGATGTCCCCTGTTGTGAATTCACTTTCTGGCCTACCTCTGGTTGTTGGTGAAGGTAGTGGAGATGGTTGTATTGACAGAGGGGTCGCGAGTTCTCTTTCCGGGCTCCCTCTGGTGGTTACAGGAGGTAATGGAGTTGATCTAATTAACAGAGGCCTGCCACCTGATAATGAGGAGGACGATTGGACATTGGGAGTTTCTGACTGGATTTAAGACTGCCGAATCCCTCTATCCCTGCTGGTGATATTTTCCTGCCTCCTGAGGTCTTAGTTTCCAGCTCAGTCCCTGCATGCTCAAGCCAAGTGTTCTTTTGCTATTGTTCACATTTGATATGGTTTTGTCTATTTCAGTTTTGTGTGGTCAGTCAGCCCCGGCTGGGGCTGTGCTGAATTTCCATCCTTATGTTATTGTTTGTGCCAGTTTGTGTTTGTCCCTTATTAGATTGGCCTCTCTTTGTTCTGTTTTCAGAATATACCAGAGTGCTGATATAGTGGGCGAAGTCTAGTGACTTCAGTATTTTTTCTATCAGACGTGTTGACGCACTTTTTCAAGCCTTGGGGTTGTTGTATGATGAACCTAATTGTCACGCCGTTCTGGTTGTCTAATGTCACGTGCCCCGTCCTGTGTGACACGGCCCGCAGGCCAGTAACTGAAACAACAGGATGTGGCACGTGTACCTGTCCTGTGTGACACGGCCCGCAGGCCTGGTAACTAATACAACAAGGGGAAAGGAAACAGTTAACAATGGTGGGCCCTGCGATAGGGAAAGGGGACGTGGAGACCTCCTGCACTCCCCTGAGTCAGAGTCCCTAACGCTCCTAACGTTCCCTATGCCGGTTCTGCACCGGGCGCCGCTCAGGAACCTGTAGCCCTGACACACCCTACACCTATACCTTGCTAGGGAGCTGGGTGGCGCAGGCACTGGCCCCACTGCTGTACTAACACCAACATGAGGAAAAGTGACAAACAGGGAAACACTTAGTTTAGCTCTGTTGCTAATGCTCCCAGCAACACAGTCCAACACCTGAGTGCATCTTCCTCCGACCGCGTCCAACACCTGGGTGCAGCTTTACAGCAACAGCGTCCAGCACTGAGTGCCGCCTTGGAGCAACAGAGTCCAGCACCTGAGTGCAACTGCCAGCAACCGAGTCCAGCACCTGAGTGCAGCTTTTCAGTAACAGAGTCCAGCAAACTGAGTGCAGCTCTACACCATAGCTGCCACTCCACCAAGCTTTGCAAGAATTCTTCACTGACACCATAGCTGCCACTCCACCATGCTTTACACGAACTCCTCGCTGACACCATAGCTGCCACTCCAGGACTCTGAGCTGCCTTGGACTCTCCTCCAGCTCCTTCCTTCACCCAGGCTGGTAGGAGAATCAATAATAATATCACCAATGTGAGTGAGCACAACTGACACACCTATAATGAGCAAACACACCTCTTAGTGATTCCAGTGCAATTACACTAACAACCACCGGGGGCAAACTAGAACTAAAAACACCAGTGCAATGACCATACTGGCCACCGGGGGCAAAACTATCTCTAAGCACAGAAAACATCAAGTGCAATGACACTTGTGGCCACCGGGGCAAAGCCAAACCTGAGCAAACACCTCAAAGAAAAAAAAAGGTTACCAGTGCTTTTATCTGACATGATCCAGCATGGATCATGACATCTGCTTGTCGGCGTGACAATTCATGTGTTTGCTTTAACCCCTTACTCCTTTCCCCCTAATTGAGTTGGGATACTGCTGGCTTTTACCTGTATGGAGCCTGCTCACTTCCCTGCTCTGCTGCGTAGCTGCACAAGTGGTATTAGGTCTTTGCTCTGCTGCTTGACCATTCGCATGTGCGGTCCCTGGTCGCCGCTGTGGAAGTTGTCTGCGGGTTGTGAGGTCATTTGCAGCTGGTGCATGACTTTCCACGTGTGTCTAGGCTTGCAGACGATGCCAGGTACTCTAAGCTGCAGTTCCTGCACTGACTGTGCTGCAATGGTTTCTGTGTGTGCTTAGGGTGAGCGCAGCCACACCTCCCCTGCTTTTATCAGGGTTAGTGTGTGTACTTGAAATGCTGTCCCCAGCCAATTGCTGAGGGGCAGCTCCTTTATAAACTTGCCCTGCCCTATGGGCGGGGCCAGAGCTACTCACTACTCACAAAGCTCCTGGACTTTGCCATGTGTGTCTGTGTCTCTGGACCTCGTCTGTCTCGCTTATGGTACCAAAGTCCCTGCCTTGATTCCTGCTTTGTCCTGTACCCTCGCCCTGCCCCGGAGGCGGTATATCTGGGCCTTGATCCTGTACCTGACCCTGTCTAAATTCGCCCTGGCCTGGAGGCGGTGTATCCAGGCTTGAATCCTTGATCCTGTACCTGACCATGTCTGAACTGTCTGCTGTGTTATGTTCCTGGAATCCCTCTGTGTTTGGAGCCCTGCACCCAGTGACTCTGAGACTCTTGTAACCGGTGTTCTTGCTGAGCATCTACTATGCTGTGCTCTGACTACCATGCGGTGCTAGCTCCATGCAGGCCCAGCAATCCTGCGGTGCTAGCACCATCCCGCTTGAGTTCCTTCCTAGGTCCGATGCCCGAAGCCTGACGACCGCAGTCTGGAAACCTGATTACTGCTGCCTGGAGCTTGATGACTGCAATGGTGCCTGTAGGTCGTGTTGGATGTCCATAACCAAACGACTCTTGTCTGATGTCTGCCAGTGACTCTGATATCCTGTGGGTGACCCTGATGTCCTGATGACCTCGTGTGTCCTGATGACCTTCTTGTGTCCTGATGACCTCGTGTACCCTGATGTCCTGCCTGTGTCCTGATGTCCCGCGTATGAGTGCCTCGGTGATCCGATGGTGCCTTGGGGTCCACTGGGTGGTACCCTTCTGGGAGGTGTGGAATCAGGAGCCTGGTTTAGCCCTGTTTTGTCTATGTACTGTGACTTTACTTTAAGTAAACTTTACTTTATTTATACCTGAAGTTGTGCGGTGTTACCTAGTCCTACGTGTCTTGTTTGTCCACATGCTCAGCCGCCACAGAATCCCGATCGCTGCCCTTCCCTAGTTTGAGTAGGCCCGGGTCCCCCTCTGTGGTATACAGGGTCCTCGCCATCGGCGTGGAGGTGCCTGCTGGGCCGCGTCTGCGGCTGCAGTCGTGATACTAATGCTATTGATCAAGCTGAGAAAACCTTATTGGCATTAAACCAGGGTCAGGATTCTGCAGAGTTATACTGTCAAAAATTCCAAAAGTGGGCGGTCCTTACTACATGGAATGACGGTGCCTTAGCAGCTTTCTTTCGGAAGGGTTTATCAGAAACCGTAAAAGATGTTATGGTGGGATTTACTGTTCCCTCTGGTCTTGATGATTCTATGTCATTAGCCATTCAAGTTGATCGGCGTCTACGTGAACATAAACTACACGAGAGGCATTGCCGCCTTTTGAACAAAAGTCTGAACCCATGCAATGTGATAGGGTTTTGTCTAGGGCGCAACGTCAGGAGTTTAGAAGGCATAATATGCTGTGGTTTTTTTCTGTGGGGATGCCTCTCATACTATTGCTGTCTGCCCTAAATGAGAGAAACGTTTTGCGCAGACATTTGCTGTGGGCAGTGTACAACCTAAGTTCCTTTTGGCAATTACTCTGATCTGCTCCTTATCTACATTTTCCGCTAAGGCTTTTGTGGATTCAGGAGCAGCTTTGAATCTGATGGATTTGGACTTTGCTAAACGTTGTGGTTTCCCCATGATACCCCTGCGGACTCCTATCCCTTTGAGGGGTATTGATGCTACTTAGAGTTGAGCGACTTTGGTCGGATCGGGTTTCATGAAACAAAATTTGTTTCAGATGAAACTGGTCCAACTAGGGCAAAAAAAGTCGGAGTTTCGTCCGAAACCCGACCCCAATGCAAGTCAATGGGGAATAAAAGTCGGCATTGAGTGGATGAATGTCATCCGCTCAATGCCAACTTTTATTTCCCATTGACTTGCATTGGGGTTGGGTTTGGACGAAACTCCGACTTTTTTTTGCCCTAGTCGGACTAGTTTCATCTGAAACAAATTTTGTTTCATGAAACCTGATCCAACCAAAGTCGCTCAACTCTAATGCTACTCCTTTGGTGGAGAATAAACCCCAGTTTTGGACCCAGGTGTTAATGCGGGTCGCCCCGGACCACCAAGAAAATTGTAAATTTTTGGTGCTGCACAATTTGCATGATAGGTTTGTTCTAGGTTTTCCCTGGTTGCAAACTCATAATCCTGTTTTGGATTGGAAATCTGTGTCTGTGGTGAGTTGGGGTTGTCAGTGTGTTCTTAATGACACTCCTGCTTTCGTCACCTCTCCCCAGTCTCATGATATTCCTGATTATTTGGCTGATTTTTCTGATGCATTCAGTGAGAGTAAGTCTGCATCTTTGCCTCCTCATAGGAGTTATGACTGTGCAATTGAATTGATGCCCGGGTGTAAATTTCCCAAAGGTCAGCTTTTCAACTTATCGGTACCCGAACATGATGCTATGCGATCTTATATCAAGGAGTCATTGGAGAAGGGTCATATTAGTCCATCCTCTTAACCCTTAGGTGCTGGGGGTTTTTTGTGACCAAGAAAGATGGTTCATTAAGGCCTTGTATTGACTATCGTTCCCTTAAAAAATCACTGATAAATATCAGTACCCGTTACCCCTGATTTCTGATTTATTTTCCAGAGTTAAAAGTGCCTGCTGGTTTACCAAGCTTGACCTCAGGGGGCGTATAATCTTATTCGCATCAAGCACGGGGATGAATGAAAGACGGTCTTTAATACTCCAGAGGGACATTTCGAGTACCTGGTGATGCCTTTTGGCCTCACTAATGCCCCTTCTGTCTCCCAATCTTTTATGAACGATATTTTCCGGGACTTTGTGGATAAGTTTTTGATCATTTATCTGGATGATATTTTGATCTTTTCCAGTAATTGAGATTCTCATGTGGAACATGTCCGGACTGTGTTCCGAATTTTGAGGGAAAATTCCCTGCATGTTAAGGGATCGAAATGCCTCTTTGGTGTACAGAGGATTTCATTTTTGGGATTTATTTTGTCTCTGTCGGCTATTGAAATGGACCCGGCCAAGGTACAGGCCATTTATGATTGGGTTCAGCCCACTTCTTTGAAGGCTCTCCAGAAGTTTTTGGGTTTTGCTAATTTCTATCGTAAATTTATAGGTAATTTTTCTGGTATTGTTAAACCACTGACTGATCTGACCAAAAAGGGCGCTGATGTGGTGAATTGGTCTCCAGAGGCAGTCTCGGCATTTCAGGAGCTTAAGCAGTGATTCACTTCTGCTCCGGTTCTACGGCAACCTGATGTCTCACTTCCATTTCAGGTGGAGGTAGATGCTTCTGAGATTGGTGCAGGAGCTGTTTTGTCCCCAAAAGATCCGGTAACTTCTAAAATGAATTTCTGTGCCTTCTTTTCTCGAAAATTCTCCCCATCTGAACGTAATTATGACGTGGGGAATCGGGAATTGTTGGCCATGAAATGGGCATTTGAAGAGTGGAGACATTGGTTGGAGGGAGCTAGACATCAAGTTGTGGTTCTCACCGACCACAAGAATTTGATTTATCTTGAATCAGCTAAACGCTTGAATCCTAGACAGGCTAGGTGGGCCTTGTTTTTCACGCATTTTAATTTTGTGGTCTCTTATCTTCCGGGCACTAAAAATGTTAAGGCGGACGCCCTTTCTAGGAGTTTCTTTGCGGATTCTCTTATTGTGACCAAGCCTACTGTCATTCTAGGTTAGGGGATAGTTCTTTCCGCCATAACTAAAGAAGAATATAATGATGTCTGCAGAACCTGCAGGGCACAAATCAGATTATCTAAAGCTGACAATGAATTGAGGCTTACAAGAGATGTCAAAAGCAATAATAAAGGATTTTGGGGATATATCAAAAGTAAAAGAAAAGTCAAAGATGCTATAAGATTTTTACAGGATGAAAATTATGAAATGGTAGGACTGGATGTTGAGAAGGCCGAACTTTTAAATTCCTATTTTGCATCTGTTTTCTCTCAGAAAGGAAATGTAACATCAACTGTTCTTCACTGTCCTGTTAAGGGAATATAAGAATCCAGGTTATCTATAAACAGAAAGATAGTGAGGAAACACTTAACTAACCTAAATGAATTCAAGTCTCCAGGTCCAGATGAATTACACCCCAGAGTACTGAAGGAGATAGCAGAATAAATTTTTGAACCCCTCTCCATAATCTTTGAAAATTCTTGGAGAACAGGAGAAGTCCCAGAAGACTGGAGAAGAGCAAATGTTGTTCCTATCTTCAACAAGGGGAAGAAGGTGGACCCAGGCAACTATAGGCCGGTGAGTCTGACTTCTATACCAGGAAAGATCTTTGAACAAATTATTAAACAACATATATGTCAGTACCTGGATAAGAATGAAGTGATTAAACAGAGTCAGCATGGGTTTGTAACTAATAAGTCATGTCAGACTAACTTAATTTCCTTCTATGACGGAATCACTGATTGGGAGGATCAAGGAAATGCTGTATAGTATATCTTGACTTCAGCAAAGCATTTGACAAAGTATCTCATACAATCCTTATTGAAAAAATGACTAAGTATGGAATGGACAAGGCAACTGTTAGGTGGATTCATAACTGGCTTAGTGATCGGACCCAAAGAGTGGTCGTAAATGGCTGCACATCCAGTTGGAAGAATGTCTCAAGTGGGGTACCACAGGGCTCTGTCCTGGGCCCTGTATTGTTCAACATCTTTATCAACGATTTAGATGAAGGAATTGAGGGTAAACTGATTAACTTTGCTGATGACACAAAGCTAGGAGGGATAGCTAATACTAGAGAAGAGAGAGAGATGATTCAAAAAGATATAAATAAACTGGAGCAGTGGGCAGCAACTAACAGAATGGTTTTTGAACAGGGAAAAATGCAAAGTACTACATCTGGGCAATAAAAATGAAAAAAGCATATACAGAATGGGAGGAATAGGGCTAAGCAACAGCACATGTGAAAAAGACTTGGGTATACTAATAGATCACAGACTGAATATGAGTCAACAGTGTGATGCAGCAGCAAAAAAGGCAAATGCAATTCTAGGATGTATTAACAGAAGCATACAGTCTAGATCACGTGAAGTCATTATTGCCCTCTACTCCTCTTTGGTCAGACCTCATCTGGAATATTGTGTCCAGTTTTGGGCACCACATTTTAAAAAAAGACATCAACAAACTGGAGCAAGTTCAGAAAAGAGTGACCAGAATGGTGACCGGTCTGCAAACCCTGTCGTATGAGGAAAGGTTGCAGGATTTGGGAATGTTTAGTTTGCAAAAGAGAAGACTGACAGGAGACTTAATAGCTGTCTACAAATATCTAAAGGGATGTCACATTGTAGAAGGATCATCTTTATTCTCATTTGCACAAGGAAAGACTAGAAGCAATGGGATGAAACTGAATGGGAGGAGACAGATTAGATATTAGAAAAAAACTTTTTGACAGTTAGAGTGATCAATGAGTGGAACAGGATGCCACGAGAAGTGGTGAGTTCTCCTTCAATGGAAGTCTTCAAACAGAGGCTGGACAGACATCTGACTTGGATGATTTAGCGAATCCTGCTTTGAGCAGGGGGTTGGACCAGATGGCCCAGGAGGTCCCTTCCAACTCTACGATTCTATGATTCTATGATCACCCGATTTGAGACGTGCCCTGGAAGAATTTCAGGAAGACAAACCTGAGCGATGCCCTATGGGAAAATTGTATGTTCCTGACCAGTGGAGGAAGAGAGTAATGTCTGAAATTCATTGCTCCGTGTTGGCTGGTCATCTAGGTATTTTTGGTACCAGAGATTTGGTGAGTCGGTCTTTTTGGTGGCCTGCCTTATCTCGTGATGTCAGGAATTTTGTGAAGTCCTGTGGGACTTGTTCTCGGTCTAAACCCTGTTCTCGTTCTAGTGGGTTGATGCCCCTGCCGGTGCCCAAGAGGCCATGGACCCATATCTCAATGGATTTTATTTCTGATCTTCCTGTCTCTCAGAGAATGACTGTCATCTGGGTGATTTGTGATAGATTTTCTAAGGTGATCCATCTTGTACCACTCCCAAAGTTGCCATCTTCTTCAGAGTTGGTGCCCTTGTTTTTACAACAGGTGGTTCGTAGAGTTGAGCGACTTTGGTCGGATTGGGTTTCATGAAACAAAATTTGTTTCAGATGAAACTGGTCCGACTAGGGCAAAAAAAGTCGGAGTTTCGTCCGAAACCCAACCCCAATGCAAGTCAATGGGGAATAAAAGTCGGCATTGAGTGGATGAATGTCATGTGCTCAATGCCAACTTTTATTTCCCATTGACTTGCATTGGGGTCGGGTTTCGGACGAAACTCCGACTTTTTTTTGCCCTAGTCGGACCAGTTTCATCTGAAACAAATTTTGTTTCATGAAACCCGATCCGACCAAAGTCGCTCAACTCTAGTGGTTCGGTTGCATGGGATTCCTGAGAACATTGTGTCGGACAGAGGAGTCCAGTTTGTTTCCAGATTTTGGAGAACTTTTTGTTCCAATCTAGGAATTCAGTTATCTTTCTCCTCTGCGTTTCATCCTCAGACCAATGGGCAGACTGAGAGAACAAACCAGACTTTGAGTCCTATTTGAGATGTTTTATATCTGCTGATCAGGATGACAGGGTCTCATTTTTGCCCTTGGCCGAATTCACGCTAAACAATAGAGCTAGTTCTGCCACTTTGATGTCACCCTTTTTCTGTAACTTTGAGTTTCATCCTCGATTTTCTTCAGGGCAAGTGGCATCTTCGACCTGCCCAAGTGTGGACACTGTGGTAGAGAGAATGCAGCAGATTTGGGACCAAGTGGTGGATAAGTTGTCCCTCTCTCAGGAAAAAGCCCAGCGGTTTTCCAACCGGTATAGAACCATTGGTCCCCGGTTAAAGTGGGTGATATGGTTTGGTTGTCGTCAAAGAATATTCCCATGAAGGTTGGGTCTCCAAAGTTGAAGCCAAGATTCATTGGACCTTATAAGATTTTGGAGATTCTTAATCCTGTTTCTTTTCGGTTGGCTCTTCCAGTTACGTTTAAGATCCATAACGTGTTTCATAAATCTCTGTTGAAGAGGTTTATGGAGCCAGTAGTTCCTATGGCGGCACCTCCTGACCCTGTATTGGTTAAAGGCAATGTGGAATATGAGGTAGAGAAAATATTGGATTCTCGTTTGGCTAGACGGAGACTCCAGTACTTGGTCAAATGGAGGGGTTATGGCCAGGAGGATAATTCTTGGGTCTCTGCTTCTGACATTCATGTCGATAGATTGGTTTGTGCTTTTCACCGGGCCCATCCTGATCGGCCTGGTGGCGTGGATGAGGGTTCGGTGACCCCTCCTCAAGGGGGGGTACTGTTGTGAATTCACTTCCTGGCCTACCTCTGGTTGCTGGTGAAGGTAGTGGAGATGGTTGTATTGACAGAGGGGTCGCGAGTTCTCTTTCCGCCTCCCTCTGGTGGTTACAGGAGGTAATGGAGTTGATCTATTTAACAGAGGCCTGCCACCTGATAATGAGGAGGACGATTGGACATTGGGAGTTTCTGACTGGATTTAAGACAGCCGAATCCCTCTATCCCTGCTGGTGATTTTTTCCTGCCTCCTGAGGTCTTAGTTTCCAGCTCAGTCCCTGCATGCTCAAGCTAAGTGTTCTTTTGCTATTGTTCACATTTGATTTGGTTTTGTCTATTTCAGTTTTGTGTGGTCAGCCAGCCCCGGCTGGGGCTGTGCTGAATTTCCATCCTTATGTTATTGTTTGTGCCAGTTTGTTTTTGTCCCTTATTAGATTGGCCACTCTTTGCTCTGTTTTCAGAATATACCAGAGTGCTGATATAGTGAGCGAAGTCTAGTGACTTCAGTATTTTTTCTATCTGACGTGTTGGGCATTTTTTGCAGGGTTTTTTGCGTGATTGCAGAAAGTGTCTTGCCTTTCCTGTGCTGTCTAGTTAGTTTGGGCCCCATCGTTTGCTCAGCCTATTTTCCTACTTGCGTTTGTGTTTTCATCTTGTCTCACTGACAATATATGTTTGGGGGCTATCTATTCCTTTGGGGTCTGCTCTGGGGCAGTTTAGATTTCCCCTTTCTTGCTTTAGGCTTATTTAGTTCTCCGGCTGTGTCGAGGCGTCTAGAATCATCGTAGGTATGCTCCACGGCTACTGCTAGTTGTGTGGATAGGATCAGGGGTCTGCAATCCGCTTAGTTACCAACCTCTCTGGTTTTCTGTGGCTTAGCTTGGTCTTGCTTTCCTCCTCGGTGACCCAATCATAACAGTCCCCCATCTTGAAGTAGCCCTGTCCTAACGATCAAAGCTATCCAGTGGTTTCTCGGATTCCCAAACTACTATCGCCAGTTCAGTCCTCATTTCTCCTCTCCCGCTTCATATTGTCCCAGATAGAGGCGTGCAGTTTACTTCTTGCTTCTGGAAACCTACTTGCAAACTGCTGAATAACACTTTTGATTTCTCTTCAGCCTATCATCCTCAATCCAATGGCCAGGTAGAGCGGGTCAATCAGATGCTGACCAACTTCCTGCGGACTTTTGGCAATTCCCACCAGTGAATTGGCCAAATTCCTGCCTTGGGCCGAATTCTCATACAGGAACCAAACAACCATGTGAGTGAATCTTCTGATAAATCTCAGATTTTTGTGCTTTACGGTCAGCATCCCTATATTCCATTTCCTGTTTCTACTACTTTCAACATTCCTGCCAATGAATCCCTCATCAAGGGATTTTCTAAGATCTGGAAGGACCCCTAGACCACCTTATTGAAATCCCCTTATTGAAAAGGCAAGCAGACAAAAAATGTCTGGATCCGCCTCTGTTTTGTACTGGGGACAAGGTTTGGCTGTTGTCTAAGTATGTCCGTCTCAAGATACCCTCGTATAAATTGGGTATTCACTTCATTGGTCCATTTGAGGTTCTAAAATAGACTAATTCAGTAGCCTACAAGCGCAAACTCCTGGACTCTTTACAGATTTCCAATTCATTCCATGTGTTTCTCCTCAAGCCTGTCGTCCTCAGTTCTTTCTTCCTCCGATTCTCAGTCAAACCGAGGTTGAGCTGCCATTGTCAAGGAAGACACTTGCTGCTGTTGGGATGGAAGGCTTTCTTTTGCAAACAAATAATAGATACCTACATCCTTGGCTTTTTACTCCCAGAAGTTCTCTCAAAGTGGCGTCTAATTATGGTATAGGTTGACATGGAGCCTCTGGTGATTAAAAAAGCCTTTGAGGTCCACGAGGGGCGGGAGGGGCGAAATATGATGCGAGGTGGCGCGGCTGGTGGGGGTGGTTTTCCCACCGAACTGAGGCACTGCTGTATAATTTTGTTTCTTGTTTATTTGTGGATCCATGTTGTTTGTAGGCTCAATTTATATAAGTAACTGTGTTTTGAGCTCTTCTCCTTTCTATTTTTTCTTACAGAGGAAGAATTTTGCACTTTAAATAATATCTGCTTTCCATGTAACTATTTACTGGTTATATAAGATGTCATATTTTTTCTGTATTGATTCCTGGATGTTTAATAAAAAAAGATCTGATCTAAAAAAAAAAAAGCCTTTGAGGAATGTAGACATTGGCTGGAGGGGGCAAGACAAGGTCTTAAGCGATCATAAGAACCTGTTGTATAATGATGCTTTTAAGGGCCTAAACACCAGACAGGTTCTATGTGCCCTTTTTTTGCTCGGTTTGAGAATGTCAAGGCTGATGCTTTGACCTTTTTCCAGACTTAAGGGTGAAAATACATTCAAGATTCTTAGTGAGAGGGTGGTGACAGGTGTCCTGGGGATAGATCTCAGACAGTGCATTCATGATTCTTAAGACAGTGCGCCAGAAGGTTTCCCATAAACAAACTTTATGTACTGCTTTCCATTTTGGCTGGACATCCAGGTTCTTCTGCCACTTGGAGATTTCTTTCTAGGTCCTTTTGGTGGCAGAATGCTAGTAAGGATGTTGATCAGTATGTCCAAAAATGCAGAGTCTGTGACAGGGCTAAAGCCTCTCATCAGGCTCCAGCGGCTTGCAACAGTATTCACCAACCTTGGCATTTTTTGTGTTTTAGTACTTCACAACCTGGAATTTCATAGGTTTTTTTAAGGGTTTGCATCAATTCATATTATTCATATAAAGAACATGTCTACAACTGTGAACACTTGGTTTTCTTTTTTTTGGGAAGCAAACAACAAATAGGACAAAATAACTGAAAACTTCAGTGTGCATAACTATTCACTCTCCTAAAGTCAGTACTTTGTAGAGCTTCATTTTGCATCAATTCCAGCTGCAATTCGCTTTGGATAAGTCTCTATGAGCTTTCCACATCTGGCCACTGAGATTTTTGCTCATCCTCAAGGCAAAATTGCTCCAACTGTTTCAAGTTAGATGGTTTCCTCTCGTGAACCACAGTCTTCAAATCTGACCACAGATTCTCAACTGGATTAAGGTCTGTGCTTTGACTAGACCACGCCAAAACATTTACACGTTTCACCTTGTCTTGTTGGATGGTGAACCTCCATCCCAGTCTCAAATCACTGACAGACTGATAGGTTTTACTCAAGAATATCACTGTATTTTGCACCATCCAACTTCCTCTCAACTTGGACCATTTTCCCTGTCCCTGCTGCTGAAAAACATCACCTCCATGTTTCTGTGTGGGGGTGGTGTTCTTGAGGTAATGAGTGGTGTTGATTTGTCACCTGTAGCGTTTACCTTTGTAAAAGTTCAATTTTGGTCTCATCTGGCCACAGCACCTTCCTCCATACATTTGGAGAGTCTCCCAGTTTTCTTTTGGCAAACTCAAAATAAGGCTTACAATTTATGAGTGTAAGTAAAGCCTTTTTCTCCCCATTCTTCCATAAAGGCCACCTCTTTGGAGTTTACGGCTTATTGTGGTCATATGGACAGATACTCCAGTCTCTGCTTGAGAAAGCTGCAGCTCCTTCAGGGTTACCTTTGGTCTCTGTGCTGCCTCTCTGATTAATGCCATCCTTGCTTGGGCTGAGAGTTTTGGTGGGCAGCCCTTTCTTGGTAAGTTTGTCGTGATATCATGTTCTTTTCATTTGATGATGATGGATTTGATTGTGCTCCAGGGGATTATCAGAGATTGGGATTTTTTTTTATAGCCCAACCCTAACTTGTATTTCTCAACAACTTTGTCCCTGACTTGTTTGGCGATCTCCTTGGTGTTCATGGTGGTATGGCTAGTGGTGTTGCAGCCTCTGTGGCCTTTCAGAAAAGTAATGTATGTACTGACAGACCATGTGACACTTAGATTGCACACAGATGAACTCCCTTTGCACCAGAAATGTTTAGGGATTTCATAGCAAAAGGGGTAGTAAATAAATATGTCAATTTTTAGTTATTTGATCCCATAAATTTAAAGTATGCCTATATTTTTCTCACTTCACCAACTTAGACTGTCTAATACTGATGCATCACATACAAATCAGATTACAAAAATATTTAAAACACCGGTTGTAATGTAACGAAATAGGTAAAAAGCCAAGGGAGGTGAATACTTTCACAAGCTACTGTATCTCTTGCCTAACAAGGTTTTGTCGCAGCCTTGGATTCAACTTGTCTATGGACCTTGCAACCGATTGGCCTCTCCGTAATACCGTCAGTCGTGTGGGTGGTAGTGGAGCTTTTCAGCAAAATAGCGCATTTGTTCCCACTTCAAAAGTTATAAATTGACAACTCTTAGCAACCTTCATTTATCATATCATTAAATTGCATGGTGTTCCCAAATATATCATTTCCGATAGAGGGGTTCAATCTCTGGCTAACTTTTTAAGTCGTTTTTGCTCAATATTAGGTATTAAGCTGAAGGACAAGAAGAAAGTATGAACTAAGAGGTAGAACAGTATTTTAGATGTTTTTGTTTCATCTAATCAGGAAGACTAGGTGGAATTCCTACAATTTGCTGAATTTGCTATAAAAAAAACTGTAACTCTACGGCTACTTGGACCTCACTTTTTTTTTTTAGCTGCAGGGATTTTCATTCAGTATTTGGGAACTTTTGAGGGTTACAAGCCGCCGTACCAGGCCAAAAGAGTTGCCAAGCGGAGATATAGGGAGGCTCCTACCTTTAGGGTAGGGGATTTTGCATGATTGTACTAAAAACTCTAAGTTTAAAGGTCGCATCTAGAAAGTTTGTTCCTACATTTGTAGGTCCTTATATGATTCTTAAAGTGCACCTGTCACCTCTTTTTGCTGCTATAAGATGTGGCCACCACCTTTCAGGGCTTATCTACAGCATTCTATAATGCTGTAGATAAGCCCCCGGTGCGACCTGCAAGAGAAGAAAAATAAGTTTTATTATACTCACCAGGTGGGGGCGGTCCGGTCCGATGGGTGTCGCAGGTCTGGGTCCGGCGCCTCCCATTTTCTTGCGACGCCCTGCTTGCATCGTCGCTCACTGGCATTGTGCTCCTGCACAGGCGCACTTCTCTGCCCTGTTGAGGGCAGAGCAAACTACTGCAGTGCGAAGGCGCCGGGAAAGGTCAGAGAGGCCCTGCGTCCTTTTAGTCTCTATCCAAATGCTGATGATTTCTTTTGTCTTGGTTTTCCTTTCTTGGTTGGGTTTTTCTCCAGGAGTTTTCCATTTCCCCTTTTGTCTCTGTCCTATCGCATTTTGGGATGGGCTTTATATGTTCACCTTTCACCTACCTTTCTTTCTGGCAATACTTCCATACAAATAAACCACGATATAGATAAGGTACTGTAGCATTACATCTGTGGATATTCACTATGCAAATACTGAATAACCTACTAATAAATGTGAATAACCAGTCAAAAAGATATATTAATATAAAAAGGTAACCTTATTTTACGGGGCGGTGCAGCCCGATGCTGCGGGAGTCTCTGGTGCCTAGCGGTGCTAAGGGGGTGTCCGGTGCTGCCAGGACTCTGCCGACATTTTGTGACAGGCCAGAGCCCTGGCAGTTCCATGGTTTCCTGTATGGTGGACTCTGGGAAAATGGCCGCCGCATGCGCAGAATAGGCCTCTTTCACACATCCGTCTGTCACCATCAGTCAAAATCCACCGTTTTGCAAAAAAAAGGATCCGCCATTTTTCTTGGCGGATCCGTTTTTCTTCCCATTGACTTGCTTTATCGGCGGATCTTGACGGATGGACATCCGTAGGATCCGTTTCTTCACGGATCCGCCAAAATTTTGGCGTCCACTGACATGAATGGACGGACACTGAAACGTTTTTTTGCTGGCCGGATCCGCATTTGCCTTTGACGGAAATTAAATTGCCTTTGACGGAAATTTAACCCTAAATCCCGTTCTGGCGGCTGAGAAATTTTCTCTCTCTCGTTCCTTTAAAATGCAACCTTACACGGATCCGTCAACACAACGGTCCGGTGCCACAGATTCGTTTTTCGCCATTTTAGCGGATTTCGACTGAGCTGAAAAATGGATGTGTGAAACAGGCCTTAGAAATGAGATTTAAGCGCTCACAATTCCCTATCAGTATGTCTTTGGAGTGTGGGAGGAAACCGGAGAACCCGGAGGATACCCACGCAAACATGGGGAGAACATACAAACTCCTTGCAGATATTGTCCTTGGTGGGATTTGAACCCAGGACTCCAGCACTGCTAGGCTGCAGTGCTAACCACTGAGATACCGTGCTGCCCTAACACTTCAACTGTAAGAGAAAGAATCTTAAAAAAACACATTGTATGATTTTCAAATAATCAAATTTATTTGTTGGTCTTTTCTGTTTTACACTGTTTGGTCTAACTCAGTAATAAATATCAAGATGTCATCATCTCCCATCATCAGTTTAGTGCTGAAGCATTCTTTGTATACTTATGATTGCATCATTCTTCAGCGCATCCATCTTCCTTGGGCAGTTAGAGAGAGGTTATCCACTGTTTTTACTAGGGCCTTTTGTAGTCTGTACAGGAACCAGTTGGGTACAGGAGCAGCTTCTCCCTTTGAGAGCACGATAACACTGAATCCCTAATTCATTAAAGCTTTTAAGCCAAAATAGTGGCGTAAGAGCTTTGAAAAGTTGAAACATTTTGAAACCATTCAGAATTGCACCTAAATTTTGTTTCTCCCATT
The DNA here is from genome assembly GCF_039654945.1 of Dendrobates tinctorius. Taxonomy (NCBI): domain Eukaryota; kingdom Metazoa; phylum Chordata; class Amphibia; order Anura; family Dendrobatidae; genus Dendrobates; species Dendrobates tinctorius. The sequence goes on from NW_027361684.1 coordinate 34,785,887, forward strand.
TTGGCGGAGCTGGGACGAGGTAGGGCAAAACAGGGGCATGACACCATAACTCGTCTAATTCATGATGTGCTGTGGCATTCTGTACACCAGAAATCTCACTCCAGTTCCTGTCTGGAGTAAGATTTCTGCCGTAGCACACAGAGGCCCATGAGACTCGTCAGACGCTCCAGACACATAAAGAAGAATGCACCTCTTCATGAATCAGTAATGTTTGAATCCATCACGCTCCCTCATCAAAAATGGAGGGAAAAATCGTCATTTCTCCTATGCCTCATTGGGGGACACAGACAGTGGGTGTTATGCTGCTTGTCACTAGGAGGACACTAAGTAAACACAGAAAAAAGTTAACTCCTCCCCTGCAGTATACACCCTCACGCTGGCTGGGAATTCCCCAGTTCTTGCTTAGTGTCTGTAGATGGCACTTGTGTTGTGAGTTCATTCTCACCAGTTGTGAGTTCCCCTTCTGGACTCCCTCTGGTGGTGACGGGAGGTGGTGCGGCTGGTTTGATCGGTGGAGATCTGCCACCTGAGAATGAAGATGAAGATTGGATCTCAGGATTCTCAGATTGGATTTAAGACAGCCGACGCCCTATTCAGTTGCTGGTGATTCCTGCTGGCTTGTCAGCTCTTGGTTTTCAGCTCTGTTCCAGTCATCAAAATCTAAGTTTTTCTGCTAATGTTCACACTTGATTTGGTTGGTCTATTCAGTTTTTTGTGTGGTCTGCCAGCCCCGGCTGGGGGCTGAGCTGAATTTCCACTCTTATTTATCAGTATTTTGCCAATTGGCTTTTTGTCCCTTACTAGTTCGGTCTCTTTTTGCTCTGTCTCAGAATATTTCAGAGTGCTGATATAGTGGGAGAAGTCTAGTGACTTCAGGGTTAATTTTGTTATCAGAAGTGTTGGACATTATTTTGTAGGGTTTTTTGCAGGTTGCAGATAGTGTCTTTCCTTTCCTGTCTAGTTAGTTTGGGCCCCATCGTTTGCTCAACCTATTTTCCTGCCTGTGTTTGTGCCTTCATCTTGTTTCACCGTCAATACATGTGTGGGGGCTATCTATTCCTTTGGGGTCTGCTCTGGGGCAGTTAGTTTTCCCTTTTCTTGCTTTAGGCTTATGTAGTCCTCTGGCCGTGACGAGGCGTCTAGGTTCATCGTAGGAACGCTTCACGGCTACTGCTAGTTGTGTGGCAAGATCAGGGATCTGCAATCTGCATAGTTACCAACCACTCTGTTTTCTGTGGCTTAGCTTGTTTGCTTTTTCTCTACGGTGACCCATTCATAACACACTTGGGTCTGGCTTCAGACCTCACCGTTTTTATTTTATTTTTGAATTTTCTGTAAATTTTTACTTTTTAATTAACGGAGTGAAGGGGGCGATGGTTCCCTTCTACGGTCCGCTCTCCCCTGAACGAACAACAGGCAAGCACGCGGAGTATACCTCCCCATACACTTTCCTGCGACGACTGGGGCTGATTCTTCTGGCGATGGTTCCTTTACGGTCCCGGTACCCCTCACGGAGACGAGGGCGAGCGCACGGAACGCACAGAGATTTGACCAGCGCTTTCGGATGCCCTGAATCAGCCCCATAGCTCTCCGTCCCCCCTGCCCATAGGGTGGATCGATTGAGCAATACCCCTGTAACAACCTCTCCGGCTCTGCTACATCGCCCGGGAGATTTTTTACCTCAGGATCTGAGATGGGATGAAACCTGCAGGCTCCTAGACAGCGTAGACAGAGCGAGCACCGGATTGGAGGTATGGGGTCGGGGTCCTGGTCCCTGGGAGCAGCGCTGACCGAGTCTCAGCGGCGGCATACCAGCGCCTCGTCGCGGCCCCCGCTCCCCCCCTGCACCCGGAGCTCGCCGCGGGTAGGCCCAAAAATTTAGCCCCCGGCTTTTCGGCCTACTAGGCCGCAATTTACATAGCGCCGCCCACTGTTAGCGCCGCCCACTGTTAGCGCCGCCGCCCATGTCTTTGGCGCCTCTCGTACAGAGGGGGCCATGTTCTTAACCCCTTCTCTGCTCCTCGAGCTCTGTGATGGCTGCGGGGGTGTGCACACGGATGGACAACACCTGGTGACGCTACAAGGCCACCGCTATTCCACCCAGGGACACAGCGTCAGGACCGCTGGTAAGCTGCATCTGCTCTCAGAGAAAAGCTTAACCCCTTCACTGCACATTCCCTGCAGCTGCAGCCCAGGCTCTGCTTGTAACCCTTTCACGGGCACTATGTCTCAGTCTAAGGAAGCAAATAAAGGGGGCCAATAAGAAGCGCACTGCGTTCTTTACCGCTGGTACCTATTGCAAGACTGCCTTGCCCAGTACCCAGACTAATCCGCTATGCACGGATTCCGACCCGGCTTGTGCTAAAACGCCATACGCCGCCGCTGCAAGGTGCTCCCTGCGTTTAGTCCCCCTGAGTGGGCTGCGTCCTTGTCATGGTCTGTGGAGTCACTGACCAAGGCTATAGACGCCTCCAGAAATACTCTAAGTCAGAATGCGTCTTTACCGCCCGAGGAGGGCTTTGGCGATGGCCGGGAACCGTCCGCCAACAGGGGCTGTGCTCGTTCAAGGGATCCTCAGGTCTCTAGAAAGCGGACCCATGACGTGTCCCCTAGTCATGCTCGCGATTCAGCATCGGCTAATTCTGTGTCGCGCTCTCCCTCTCCTAATGTTCGCAGAGAACATGTCTCTGAATTCGAGTCTGAAATGTCAGTCTCTCAGAATTCCACAAATGTCCATGAATCGCTTGATTCTCTGACAGAGTTAATCAACAAGTTGGATGAGGAGAATGTTCCCTCTCCAGAACACGTTATCTCATTTAAGAAGACTAAAGGTGTACGCAGGGTATTTGCCAGCCATCCGGCGTTGAAGGACATTGTCTGGAAACGTAGGAACCAATCACATAAGCGGTTCACAGGGCAAAGCCTGTCGAGGCTAAATACCCCTTTACTCCAGATCTAATGAAGGATTGGTTACAGTCCCCCTCGATGGATCCTCCTGTATTGTGCCTTGCTCCTAAAACGCTTTGATCCGTTTCTGAGGGTTCTTCTGTCAGAAACCCCTCCGATTGTCAAATTGGCTACCTCGCCAGTTCAGTTTTTGGAGCTTCAGACCGGCTTTTTTCCCATCTTTCGCTGCGACTTGAGTGGCTAAGGCAATGGCCATTTGGGCAGAAGTCTTAATTACTGCCTTCCAAGGTAGCAATCCTCCTCCAGAGACAACCAGTGTCGCCAAGCAGATAATTCACGCAGGGGATTTTGCAGTAGACTAATAGCGCTGCTAAGGCAACCGCTAATGCAATCTCCATCAGAAGAGCCCTATGGCTACGCGACTGGCGGGCAGATTCCATCTCCAGAGACTTCTCTGCCGTATCAAACTGGTCGCCTGTTTGGACAAGAAACTAGACCAGCTCATTTCTGACACTTCCGGGGGGAAGAGTAGGTTTCTTCCCCAACAAGGGGCTGCCCGGCTGTCTTCGGAATCAACAGCCGACTCGTTTTTCGACCTTTTTCGCAACAGCTCCAGCTGGTCCTCCACAACCTTCTCTTCTGGATCAGGTCAGTCCCCATGTGGAGACAGAGGTTCCCAGATCTCTCACAGACCTAACCGCTTTTGGAAACCCAGGCCGACAGCATCTGGATCTAAGGAAGCAGATCCCACAGATCCTCTACTCAATGACTTGTTGTGTATCCGGCAGTCTCCATGCAAAAGGGAGAGTCCCTATCTTCCAGCAGTTCCTGCGTTTTGCAATTCAAGAAGAATACTTCTAATTCGTTGTCTTGCCCTTCGGTTTCGCCACTGCCCCCAGGGTCTATAACAAGGCCATGGCCATTCTCGACACTCGGGGAGTGGTGGTTGTTATGAACTCATTTTCTGCTCCACCAGTTGAGAGTTCTCCTTCCGTTCTTCCTCTGGGGGTAACAGGAGGTAGTGAGGTTGGTTTAATTGGTAGTGATCTGCCACCTGAGGAGGAGGATAACGATTGGATCTCTGGAGTATCAGACTGGATATAAGACAGCCGACGCCCTATCCTGGTGCTGGTGATTCAGTCTGTTCTCAGGTCTTGGACTTCAGCTCTGTTCCAGTCTTCTCAAGTTAAGTTTGTTTTTGCTAATGTTCACATTTGGTCTTGTTGGTCAATTCAGTTTTTTGTGTGTCAGCCAGCCCCTGCTGGGACTGTGCTGAATTTCCACTCCTATTTATGTTTTTGCCAATTTGCCTTTTTTTTGTCCCTTATTAGATTGGCCTCTTTTTGCTCTGTTTCAGAATATTTCAGAGTGCTAATATAGTGGGAGAAGTCTAGTGACTTCAGGGTTAATTTTGCTGTCAGAAGTGTTGGACATTATTTTTGGTAGGGTTTTTTGGCAGATTGCAGATAGTGTCTTTCCTTTCCTTTCTAGTTAGTCGGGCCCCATCGTTTGCTCAGCCTATTTTCCTGCCTTTGTTTGTGTTTTCATCTTGCTTCACCGTCAATACATGTGGGGTGCTGCCTTTTCTTTGAGGTCTGCTCTGGGGCAGTTAGTTTTCCTCTCTTCCTGCTTTAGGCTTATGTAGCTCTCCGGTTGTGACGAGGCATCTAGGACCACCGTAGGAGCGCTCCACGACTGCCACTAGTTGTGTGGTTGGTATCGGGGATCTGCAGTCTGCGTGGTTGCCAACCTTTCTGGTTTTCTGAGACTTAGCTTGTTGTTTTTTCCTCCTCGGTGACCCATTCATAACAAGTGGTACTGCCTTATCTGGACGACCTGCTGATCAAGGGTCCATCCCTTCCAGCCTGCGAGAAATCCATGGATATCACAGTAAATAGACTTTCTCACCTGGGTCGGAAGATAAACTTCGAAGTCTTCCCCAACACCGGTCCAGCAGATTTCCTTTTTGGAATTGATCTTGGTTGGTCATTCTCACTCCAGAAAAGGCCCGAGCCTTACAACAGGCAGCGCGGACTCTTTCCCGACCGGTTTCTCACTCCATACGTTTTCAGCATGATAGTTCTCGGAAACATGGTGGCAGCGATGGGAGCGGTCCAATTCGCACAGTTCCATTTCCGCCCCTTTACAACATGCGTTGCTGTTAACTTGGGACAAGAACCCATTCTCCCTGGACCGCCGGTTCCTTCTGTCCCTGCAGGTCAGACAAGCCCCCTAGCGGGGGACACTGAAATCCTCCCTGAGTTAAGGGAAGTTCTTTCTCCCAGTACGATGGTCGGTGGTGACCATCGACGCCAGTCTCCTAGGCTGGTGTGCGTTTTTTTATTCGTTACCACACGGCACAGGGTCGTTGGTTAATTCGAGAGTCACGTCTCCCCATCAACATCTTGGACATTCATGCGATCAAATTAGCTCTACTGAGTTTCCACCATCTCCTCACAGGTCACCTCATCAGGATCCAATCCGCCAATGCCACAGCTGTGGCATATATCAACCGTCAGGGGGGTACTCGTTGCAGAATGGACATGCACGAAGTGAGTCACATCCTCCATTGGGCCGAGACCAACCATTCACCCATCTCAGCAATCCACACCCTGGGTGTGGACAATTGGGCGGTGGTTTTTCTCTCAGTTGCCAAGGCCTTGCCTCAGGAGAGTGGTTTCTTCATCCAGAAGTTTTTTTCAGCAGATCTGCCATCGCTGGGGGACTCCAGATGTGGATCATATGGCCTAAAGACTAAACAACAGGGTTCCTCGATTCATTACCCGATCGCGCCATCCGAGCGGACACCCTAGTTCTGCCGTGGCACCGGTTCCCGTGCATTCTTCCCTTGCTCCCGAGGGTCATCTAGAAAATTAGAGCAGAGGTAATACCTGTGATCCTAGTCGCGCCAGATTGGTTGTGCCGGCCATGGTATGCAGAACTAGTACAACTAGTCGCCGGCGTTCCCTGGCAACTTCCAGATCGCATGGATCTACTCTCACAGGGCCCGAGTTACCACCAGAACTCCGGGGCCCTGTCTTTGACGGCGTGGCCGTTGAATCCTGTTTTTTGGCACAGGCTGTTTTTTCTCCCGATGTGATCTCCACCATGATTAATGTTAGGAAGCCCGTGTCCATGCGCACTTTTCACCGCACCTGGAGAACCTTCTTCTCGTGGTGCAAGGACCATGGTCGATCCCCACTGGTGTTTTCTATTCTTTCCATATTGGAATTCCTACTATCTGGATTAACGTCAGGTCTCGCGCTTAGCTCACTCAAGGGCCAGATTTCAGCCTTGTCAGTGCTATTCCAATGCAAAATTGCCACCGGACTTCAGATGAAGACATTCATTCAAAGAGTCTCCCAGGTGGCGCCTCTATATTTTAAGTGCCATTGGAATCATGGGACTTTAACTTGGCTCTCGGAGCCTTACAGGAGGCTCTTTTCGAACCACTGCAGGATGTACCACTAGCTATTCTCTCTTGGAAGGTGGTCTTTCTAGCAGCAATTACGTCAATTACACAAGATTCTGAATTGGCAACCCTGTCCTGCCGTCCTCCGTTCCTGAATTGTCATCAGGACGAGGCAGCTCTCAGGACGTCCCCGTCTTTCCTGCCCAAAGTCGGGTCTTCTTTTCATCTCAATGAAGAAATTGTTTGGCCTTCCTTCTTTCCGGCTACAGTCCATTGCATTGAGAGGGTCTTCCACACCCTCAATGTGATCAGTGCTCTGAGATGGTACATCTCGCGGACGGCTCCCTTCCACAAGTCAGATGCCCTGTTCGTACTTCCACAGGGGCATAGGAAGGGTCTAGCCGCTTCAAAAACCACGCTAGCCAGGTGGATGTGCTTGGCTATTCAGGAATCCTACCGTGTCCGGGACACACCTGTCCCAGCAGGGATTCAGGCGCATTCTATCCGCTCAGTGGGCGCCTCTTGGGCCATTCGGCACCAGGCGTCAGCAGAACAGGTCTTCAACGCTGCGACTTAGTCCAGCCTGCATACCTTTACAAAACATCACCAAATTCATTCTCAGGCCTGTCTGCAAGGCTGCGACTTGGTCCAGCCTGCATACCTTTACAAAACATTACCAAATTCATGCTCAGGCCTCTGCGGATGCAGCTCTTGGCAGACGCATCCTGCAATCGGAAGTACCACAGTGTTAAGCCAGTGATACATGGGGTATTAGCAGTTGTATGCTCCCCACCCAGGGACTGCTTTAGGACATCCCACTGTCTGTGTCCCTCAATGAGGCGTAGGAGAAATAGGGATTTTTGTGTACTCACCGTAAAATTCTTTTCTCCGAGCCAATCATTGGGGGACACAGCACCCACCCTGTTTGGCCTATTGGCTCACTGTAGCATTTTTAGGTTTTGACAGAGTTATGATTATTGTCATTCGTTTAATGCTCCTACTGCTTTTTTCACCGAACTGGGGAATTCCCAGCCAGCGTGAGGGTTAGGGTGACCGCAAAAAATCGATGTCGGAATTTTGTCCGTCTGAACCCCACAAAACGATTCCCCTTTCCAGATATTGAGATAGCCAAAATTTGAGCTCGATCAAACGACGTTAACCCGTGCCGCTCGTCGCTCAAAGTTTGAAAAAATCCAAATTGAGGTATTTTAAGATTTAGGTATTTTGCATAGTCTGTTAGACTATAAAGAATGTGACAACAACATTGCAGAAATAGCCCTGACCAAATTTTGGAACCATTTGTGGTATTTGAATGCAGAGTTGGTGGGATTATCGTTTTTTGATCCCACCATTACAGACAATGAAAAGTTGTTAATGGCTAATAAATTGCTCAGTAGCACAGATGAACCATCAGAGCACGCTAGGGTTGTAAATCCAAAAGTTAGGAAAGAAAAATTAAAAGAGGTAGGAAGTAACCGACTTTAACGACCTTCTGACAAAAGATGAAGAACAAAAGCAATATGTCCTCTAAGTTGTAAGCAAATGCCGAGCATTATATTCTGACGTTTCAAAAACTACTTTAACAAAAGCTCTAGAATAGATTAGATAACTATGTAAAATTATCAACTCATGTAGGCTAGCGTGCTCTGATGGTTCATCTGTGCTACTGAGCAATTTATTAGCCATTAACAACTTTTCATTGTCTGTAATGGTGGGATCAAAAAACGATAATCCCACCAACTCTGCATTCAAATACCACAAATGGTTCGAAAATTTGGTCAGGGCTATTTCTGCAATGTTGTTGTCACATTCTTTATAGTCTAACAGACTATGCAAAATACCTAAATCTTAAAATACCTCAATTTGGATTTTTTTAAACTTTGAGCGACGAGCGGCACGGGTTAGCGTCGTTTGATCGAGCTCAAATTTTGGCTATCTCAATATCTGGAAAGGGGAATCGTTTTGTGGGGTCCAGACGAACAAGATTCTGACATTTTTTCCCCCCCATATGAGATCCGGTCACCCTAGTGAGGGTATATACTGCAGGAGAGGAGTTAACTTTTTTCTGTGTTTACTTAGTGTCCTCCTAGTGGCAAGCAGCATAACACCGTTTGTGTCCCCCAATGATTGGCTTGGAGAAAAGGATTTTATGGTGAGTACACAAAAATCCCTATTTTGGATGAACCGGGGCCTAAGAGTGTGGCCAAGTGCCACCCACCTGATTCACTATATTTTATGCCAGAAAGTGGCATAAATTATAGAAGACATTTACTGCAGCCCATAATGGACAGATTTCTGATTATGGAGAAGGAACAGCCCAGAGATGTGCCAAATTGTTTAAGAGGTGTGAGCCAAGATTTATGTTTTTTGCAGACAAAAATTACATCACACCTTATGTCATCATCCAGCTCTTCCCTTACCGCTACTCAGAGCTGTATAATAGACAGATGTACAGTGTTGTGAACACTTATGACCTGGCTTCTGAGTTTGGGCTCCCTCTGGTGGTTGCTTCTGGAAATAGAGCTGGTCTGGTTGACAGAAGTCAATCACCTGAGCAGGATGATTGGAGGTCAGGTGTTACAGACTGGAGTGATTTAAGTGAGCAACCTTCCCTCTGCTCTTGCCAGTGATTCGGTTTTCTTCCTGAGCTTTTTGGAAGTCTGCTTGCCTCCTGCTTCTTTCAGATAAGTTATTTGTCTGCGTGAATCTTTTTGCATTTCATCCATTTTTCCTTTTCTCTGATTTCTGCCTTGCTGGTGTGAGTCCAGCCTGGTTCCCTGCTGGGACCTGTGCTGGACACTGTTTCATTTGCCACAGCTTATGTCAGTCTTTGCAGTATTTCTAATCCACTGTTATATCAGTATCTTTTGTTTGCGTCCAGTTACACCAGAGTTCTGATTTAGTGGGGGAGAGGTCGTGTGGCCTCAGTATTTTTGCATATCAGACGTGTTGGAGTTTTTCTTAGGGTTTTTGCATGATTGCAGACAGTATCCTTTCCTGTACTATTCTATCTATACAGTTTGGGCCCCATCATTTGCTTACTCTATTTTCTGCCTGTGTTTGTGCCTCATCTTGTCTCACCGGCAATATATGTTCGGGGGCTATCTATTCCTTTGGGGTTCTACTCCGGGGCAGTTTAGCTTTCCCCTTTCTCTCTTTAGGCTTAGTTAATTCTTTGGCTGTGCCGAGGCGTCTAGGGCATCGTAGGTACGTCCCACGACTAATTCTAGTTGTGTTGTCAGTTTAGGGGTCTGCAATCCGCTAAGTTACCAACCTCTCTGGTTATCTGGTTGCCTCGCCTAGTCCCCTGTTTTCCTCCTCGGTTACCTAATCATAACATACAGATTCATAAAGACTGATTTTCTGTATGCCACTCTTGACAGAGGGTGCACTGGAATGAGATGCACCAAAATAAGAAGTGAGCGCCCGCATAAGAAATGTCCGTCACTTTTGTTGCATACCTTCTGATGGACCGCACTCGGCAATGCCCCATTTTACTATGCTACACACATTTTTTTATAAATGTTGGCAGAGCTGGAGTGAAAGTGCAAGTTGCGCAAACATTTTCCAATATTTCAAGCGGTTTTACTCCAGAAAACTTTTTTCTTCTTCTTTAAAAATAAATAAATGAACATCAGTTCTGACCACAGATAATAAATGATAGAAATATTTTGAATTAATTTCCTGTATTTAGTTTACATTCCTGCATTGTACATAGAAGATAAAAAACACACACTTTTTTAAAGGCACCTCAGTTAAATGTTTAAGATATTACAATGCAAAAATAAAACCCAAGCCATTTATTTAAGAAAATAAAATTAGCAACATTTAAAAATAATTACAGCACAATTAATATTTTCTTCATCCACATACAGAACACTGCTCATCATTTACATTTAGGAAACAAATGTTAGCTGCCTGCAAAGAAAGTTGCCGTACAGAGTGAGTTACATTCATAACCACAACTGGTAGTCAGTCTCAGCAGTAACAAAAAAAAAAATTGGATCCAATACAAACCTTAGGGCTCATGTACACTAGCACGTTTTCTACAGGAAAATCTGCAATACTATATAGACAGGCAAACAGAGCATGTATTGCTACAAACTGTGGGAGTCACAGGGAGGCCTAAATCAGTAAATGAAAAATGCAAGTCTCCTTCACAACGTGACAAGGCCAAAAAAATGTGTTCAAATCTATACTGCAATCAGCAAAGCAAATAATAATATACGGTAATTAAAAAAAATAATCAAAAGTTGACAAAGCATAATTTTAAAAGAGAACCTATTACCTCCCGGAAAACTTCAAAAAGGAGACAAAAATATAAAATCTCCCTCAATGGGTTTATGAAATTAAGATGTTTTTTGTTTTCCAGTCATTTTTTTTTTTTTTTATAATAACTCTGGCCCTATATTATAAGAGAGGGAGACTGGTGCTCTATTCTGTCTAATTATTTTGACAGCTGGGTGAGACTTCCTGCTTCTAAGCTTGGAGATACCATTGTGTGGAGAATGGCAGTATGAAGCATGGAAACCCGGGGGAGATATATGTTATATCACTTTGTGCTGGATGTACCATATTTTTTGGATTATAAGACGCACCTTTTTTCCCCAAAATTTGGGGGAGAAAACGGGTGTGCGTCTTATAATGCGGATATACTTTACCGGCGCGCCGCTGCGGGTGTCCGGTGGCGGTGCTGCGGGGGGCTCTGCTGAGATTTTGTGAAAGGCCAGAACCCCGGGAAAATGGCTGCCGGGGGCGGCGCATACACAGATGGATATATCGGCACCAAGATCTCAGGTGATCTCAGTGTTGCCTCTACAATTAATAGTTACTTGTTACTAGATTTTGATTTGACTGCTTTAGTTTGTTTCTATATTTTTTATGTTACTTAATTTTCAATTAACTAAGATATAAAAAAAAAAAAAAAAAAAAAAAAGAAGAATTAAGATATTAATTTTCAAAAGAAGTCTCTGTTGGGATTTTAATTTTCAGAGTCAACTACAGTTTCCAAGAAGTGAAAGTCTAGACTTTTATTTTGGCAATTGCAAAGTAATATTGTAGGGACTAAAATTACAGATGCAACTGTATCAGCATTTTTAATGCTTCATCGATGTCACAGCAGCATCCACATCTACTCTGGGTTTGGCAAACTAGCTAGCTTCCTTTTTTTTGGCACGTGACCAGTGATGTGCATAAAAGAGTCTGGTTGACTAGATCATTTCAATAGCTAACCACAGTCTCTTCTGTGGAAGAATAAGCCAGGACAGAAAATGTGGCTGATGTAGTTATTAAAACGAGACGCCAGTTCCCTTTATACACATCATCAACCATGTGCTGACAAAGCGTTCTCCTGTGTCAAACCTAAAGCAAAATTGGAGCTGCAGACCTTAGTGACGGAGAACATCGGTGGAGCCTTGAAAATGAAAGTTTATTTGCAAGTTTTATATATTTAAAATTTCAAAAACACTTGAAAGTAAGTCCACCACAATTCATAGGATGCACAAAAATGCTCAACAGCTAAACACATTACTTATCCTGGACTGATATAGAGGCTCGAATTGTAAAGAAAAAAAACAAAACAAAATAAACATTCTGATCATTTCACCCACAATCTGCAGAATTATGAATGTGCGTTAAGCAGTATGTGGATTTACAGTGGAATATATTAAGAATATACTACATGGCTATGTTTTACAGAAAAAGTTAAGTACTTAGAAACTTAATTGAAAGAAAACAACCTCTTTAATCTACCATGGCTGCAGTTGCTTATAAAAAAAAAAACAAAAAAAAACCCACGATATACTCACCTTCCCCCGGTCCACCGCTGAGTTTCCACTGGTGCCTTGACATTGGCTGTCAAGGTGAGTTCCGCCCCACAACCAATTAGTGAGGGCAGCGGCTCTGCCAGCGTAAACAGAACGCCCTCTTCAGAGCAGCTGAGCTCACTGATTGGCTGCCACATGCTCAACATGTCAGCAATGCAGCAAATGCCAGGCGCCAGGATCAGCGGAATAACCCTTCTGGTGTACCCGGGGAAGGTGACTACAGTTTTGTTGTTTACAATAAACTGCAGCTGGAGTAGAAACTTAATAGAGAGGGATCCCCTTTATGGGCTCATTTGCAGTACCTCCTCAGTATGGAGCCATAAAGAATTCTGACAAATGCCATGCTTACAGAAATATCTCCGGAAGGAGGAATTATTCTAAGGGAAGAAAAAAAACAAAAAGAGAAAAACAATTAAATGTGCTGCACATTTTGTGCATAAGAATGTGGTCCATTGCAATCCCTCTGGGACATGAGAATGGCGTCATCAATCCTTTCCCCAACAATCTCAGTCAGAATGCTCCAAAAGGATCAGAGATCTGTGGCTTCTCTTAAAATTTTGGGAAAACTTGTCTTGCGCCTGACTTCTGAATGGGCTGCCACCCTATCATCTAACAGGAGCCATAGTCAAAGGTTTGACTTTCCACAGCCCTATAACTGCTCATAATATGAAATGACATAATAATAAGGCAGCTGTGTGCACGAGGCCCTATTTTGATTCCACTGATCGAGACTTGGAACTTCACAGCCGATTTCGGATCTAAGCTGAAACCACAGAAGTCACTGCAAACCCAAAGTGTGTAATGATCCTCCTAAGGCTACTTTCACACATCCAGTTTTTTAAATCCGGCACAATGCGGCGAAAATTGTGAAAACCGGATCCGGAATTGGATCCGGTTTTTTCACATATAATGTAATGATCGCCGCATCGTGCTGGATGGACATGCGGCGCCTCCGGGTTTTGCCGGATACGGCAAACATGCGCCGTCCGGCGTCTGCAAAAAACGTTGGCTGCAACGTTTTTTTGCAGCGCCGGACCGGCTTTTTCAACAGCGCATGCCAGGGCACTGTGAGTTTTAACCCCACAAGTGCCCGGCGCGCATCTCTCTCTCTCCCCCTCCCTTTCTCTCTCTCCATACCTTTCTTTGGCTGGCTCTCTCGTCCCCCGCTGTCTCTCTGGCTGCTCTCTCGTCCCCCGCTGTCTCTCTGGCTGCTCTCCCATCCCCTGCTCTCTCTTTGGCTGCCCTCTCGTCCCCCGCTCTCTCTTTGGCTGCTTTCTCGTCCCCCGCTGTCTCTCTGGCTGCTCTCTCGCCTCCCGATCTCTCTCCGGCTGGCTCTCTCGACCCCCGGTGCTGCGGCTCCTTTAAATGTCCTCCAAGCCGCATCAGGCGCCGCATGTACATCCGGTGTCACCGCTGCAGGCCGGATCCGGTGGCCCGGCTTTTCGCCGCACGCCGCAGGACCCCTGACACCGGATGTGTGAAAGAGGCCTAAGAGTGAGTAAAACTGTGAATATAGTTCTGAGCTAGCATACAGACTGTACCTCAGGTCTACTACCACAAGCGATATAGATCTATATGATAGGTATATAATTAATTTACAAAAAACATATCTACATACCCTACATAAAAACATGGTGCTCAAACTCACAATTACAACAATTAAAAGGGGATGTCCACTACTCAGACACTCCCTTCTCAATCACAATAGTTCCATCATGTAAAATAATAGCATTCACACATGCCTCCGATGCGGGCGCCATTCCAACGACATCAGCGTCCGCTCCCTCTCACTTCCATTGTATAATCCTGACCCCGTAACTAGCGAACAGCACCACAGTCCTTTCTTCCGGGCGACAATTTCCTCCGAAGGAAGTGAGAGTGAAGAGGTCACCAATTATCACGTGTGCCCGGAAAAAGCAGGTGCCAACAATCGGTGGAATAGTGCCCGCACCGAAGGGGAGTATAGTTACTGTTATTTTACATGGGAAAACTATGGCGATTGAGAAGTGGACAACCCCTTTAATAGTCCCATCATAAAATATTCATATTTTTCTGATTTTCAAAGCGTTTTAAACCAGGATTATGTTAATGCAGAAGCCTTGTTACATCTAGTGGGAGTAAATTGTTACTTCGGGGTTTTTTTAACCCTTAAAATGTTTACTGTATATACTCATGTATAAGCCGACCCGTGTATAATCCGACCCCCTAATTTTCCCACAAAAAACTGGGAAAACCTATTGACTCGTGTATAAGCCGAAGGTGGAATCCATAGACTAAGCCCCCATATGCTGCTCCATAGTTTATGCCCCCATATGCTTCTCCATAGTTTATGCCCCCATATGCTTCTCCATAGTTTATGCCCCATAGAATATGCCCCCATATGCTTCTCCATAGTTTATGCCCCCATATGCTGCTCCATAGAATATGCCCCCATATGTTTCTCCATAGTTTATGCCCCCATATGCTGCTCCATAGAATATGCCCCCATATGCTTCTCCATAGTTTATGCCCCCATATGCTGCTCCATAGATTATGCCCCCATATGCTGCTCCATAGATTATGCCCCCATATGCTGCCCCATAAACTATGCCCCCATATGCTGCTCCATAGAATATGCCCCCATATGCTGCAAAAAAATGCCATACTCACCTCTCATGGGTCCATCGCCGCTGTCTGCCGCTTCTTGTGTCAGTGACTGTTCAGCCAGCAGAGGGGCGGCGGGCACTAACCACGTCTCCACGCCCCCTGCTGCCTAAACATCACTGACACAGGATGCAGCAGAGACAGCGGTGAGCAGCGATGGACCGGGGGACAGGTGAATATCGTTATACTCACCCATCCTGCCGCGGTCTCTGCAGCCTCGCTTCTCCACTGTCTCCCTTCCTGTCTTCAGTGGTCACGTGGTACCGCTCATTACACTCATGAATATGCGCATATTCATGAGTGTAATGAGCGGTACCACGTGACCGCTGAAGACAGGAAGGGAGACAGTGGAGAAGCGAGGCTGCAGAGACCACGGCAGGACAGGTAAGTATGATCTCTGACACCCCCGCCGACCCCCAGGTATATGACCCGTGTATAAGCCGAGAGGGGGACTTTCAGCCCAAAAAATGGGCTGAAAATCTCGGCTTATACATGAGTATATACGGTAATTATTTTTGCTTTCAAGGGGTCATCTAACAAAGACCACCCAATGCCACCTCCCCCCAGTCCATATGTCTAATTAGGGAATATGGACACATTAGCTAAACTGGAGAGCTGCTACTAGCGATGTTATAGCTCAGGGGGATTTACCGATGCCATCGTCTACCCCACTAACATGGATCTAGCCATTCAGTGAGCGGCGCAAGCAAATGTTACCTATTCCGGTGATTGCATGTCCATATAGGATATTCTAAAGTTAGAACTTCAGCTTCTTCTATTCCAGGAATATACTGTGGGGATGTGACTCGCTTAGGTGCAGCGGGAGACAAATATGAGACAGGTTCTTCAACAGTGCTTGCGGTTTATTCACGTCATAAACGCACAAGGCAGCGTAACACCAAAAAGTAGCCTTTAGCTCAGGCAAAATAACACAAAATGTCCGTGGTTGTAGACTCAGAGCAGGAGTCTCACCACACATGGGAGGCTTAGTCCTCCCCACATACAGCTCCCTGGTTCAGGAGTAGGCCATATTATAAGGCTGTAGCCACACCCACGATCCCAGCAGCTGACTGGTCACCTGACTGTGACCTCACCACAGGTATTTCAAACAGCAACAATAACTATATCTGGTATGCTTTACTTATGCCTTACATTATAGAGACAAGCCATTTATGAGGCACATATCTCCCATCAATTACACGACCCTTAGCCCTGCCACATACCTCCCCCCTCTGCCTAAAGCCGTAGGGCTTGGCACTTTCACCTACCAGGCAAGGGATTCTGGAGAGGGCATCGGCATTCCCATGTAGCTTCCCGGCCCTATGCTCTACATGGAAGCTGAAGTCTTGTAGGGCTAAGAACCAGCGGGTGACCCTAGCATTCTTGCCCTTTGTTTCCCTCATCCACCTGAGTGGGGCATGGTCGGATATTAACCTAAACTTCCGTCCCACCAGGTAGTACCGTAATGTGTCCACTGCCCATTTTATGGCCAAACACTCCTTCTCTACAACTGAGTAATTTCTCTCACAAGAAGTCAACTTCCTACTCAAGTAGAGAACAGGATGCTCCTCCCCACGTATCTCTTGGGAGAGGACTGCTCCTACCCTGACATCTGAGGCATCTGTCTGGAGGACAAATTCACGCTTAAAGTCTGGGGCCACTAAAACGGGTTGCTTACAAAGAGCTCCCTTCATTTCCTGGAAGGCTGACTCTGCTTCTTCGGACCAGCTGACCATCACTGACTTTGTCCCCTTTAGCAGATCAGTTAGAGGTGCAGCCATTGTGGCGAAGTTTGGGATGAACCTCCTGTAATATCCCACAATCCCCAGGAAGGCTTTAACTTGCTTCTTTGACAGAGGTCTCGGCCATGTTTGAATTGCCTCCACTTTATTGATTTGGGGTTTGATCTCGCCACGCCCCACTACATATCCGAGGTACTTGGCTTCTTCTCTCCCCAAGGCACACTTCTTCGGGTTTATTGTAAACCCCGCCTCTCTTAGTGCATCAAACACTGCTTGGACCTTTTCCAGGTGAGTCTCCCAGTCCGGGGTAAAGATGACGATATCATCCAGATATGCGGCAGCATATACCTGTAGCTTATGAGGCGCAAGGATTCTATCCATCGCCCTCTGGAAGGTTGCCGGAGCTCCCTGTAGGCCAAACGGCATCCGGACATACTGGAAGCACCCGTCTGGTGTGGAGAATGCCGTCTTCTCCTTGGCTTCCTGTGCCATGGGAATCTGCCAATATCCCTTTGTCAGATCCAAAGTGGTTATGTACCTGGCCGGTCCAAGTCTCTCGATGAGCTCATCAACGCGTGGCATAGGATAAGCGTCGAACTTGGAGACCTCATTCAGCTTCCGGTAATCGTTGCAGAACCTCCATTCACCATCAGGCTTTGGGACCAGGACAATCGGGCTCGACCAGCCGCTCTTGGATTCCTCAATGACCCCGAGCTGCACCTCTTTGGAGATTACCTCTCGCCGGGCCTCAGGAATACGATACGGTTTCATGTTCACCCGCACATGTGGCTCGGTCAGAACTTCGTGCTCCACTACCTTCGTGCATCCCGGCACCTCTGAGAACAGGTCCCTGTTTTTCTGGAGTAACTCCCGGCACTGCTGTTTCTGGGCCTTCGATAGCGTCTCTGCTATGGTAACCGCTCCAACCTCCCCTTCTAGGTTGCCCAGCAAGCACGGAGTTACCGCTGGCTCTCTATCTTGCCACGGCTTGATGAGGTTGACATGGTAAACCTGGTATGGCTTCCGTCTTCCGGGTTGGTGGATCTTGTAGTTTACGTCTCCCAGCTTCTCCACCACCTCATATAGCCTTTGCCACTTGGCCAAGAACTTACTCTCCACCGTCGGGATTAGCACGAGAACGCGGTCTCCCGGATTGAACTGCCTCACTCTGGCTGACCTGTTGTAGACCCTGGCCTGAGCCTCTTGTGCCTGGCGGAGATGTTCTTTAACAATGGGCATCACCTTCGCAACCCTCTGCTGCATCAGTGCCACATGCTCAATGACGCTTCTGTGGGGCGTGACTTCGGCTTCCCAGGTTTCCTTGGCTATATCTAGGAGACCTCGCGGATGCCGGCCGTACAGAAGCTCGAAGGGCGAGAACCCCGTGGAGGCCTGGGGAACTTCACGGATAGAAAACAGTAAATACGGTAAGAGACAATCCCAGTCTCTACCATCTTCCTCTATGACTTTTCTCAGCATGCTCTTCAGTGTCTTGTTAAACCTCTCAACAAGGCCATCTGACTGCGGATGGTACACTGAAGTCCTTAACTGGGAAATTTGCAAGACTCTGCACAATTCTCTCATCACCTTGCTCATAAAAGGTGTCCCCTGGTCGGTCAGGATTTCCTTCGGCAAACCTGTCCGGGAAAACACATGGACCAGTTCGCGGGCTATACTCTTCGCGGAGGAGTTTCTCAGGGGAATGGCCTCAGGATAGCGTGTGGCATAGTCCAGGATGACTAATATATAGTGATGGCCCCAAGCTGATTTAACTAAGGGACCGACCAAGTCCATGGCAATTCTCTCAAATGGCACCTCAATAATGGGCAGTGGCACAAGAGGGTTCCGAAAATGAGATGTGGGGGCAGTTAACTGACATGTCGGGCAGGATCTGCAATAGTTTGCTATTTCCCAGGGACACCCAGGCCAATAGAACCTCTGTACAATCCGTTCCTGCGTTTTTTCCACCCCCAGGTATCCCCCCAAGATGTGTGAATGGGCCATGTCCAACACTTTCCGTCTATAGGGGCCTGGTACTATTAACTGCTCCACCCCTTCCTCCCTTATTTTCGTGACCCGGTACAACAATTCCCCACTCAACATAAAATAGGGAAACCTTGTGTCTGCTCCCGGCTCTTGTGCAACCCCATTAATGACGGTGACATTGTTAAAGGCTTCCCTTAGAGTGGGGTACCTATGTTGGGCAGTCCCAAAATTCTCCCCGGCCACCCCTAACTCCGGGATGTCAGGTACAGGGGACCCTTCCTCTTCATCCCCAACAAGGACACATAAAGGAAACCCGTCTGCCTCAGGTGGTGGCGATACCTCAGTGGAGTGGATTGGTTCCCTGCTCTTGCTAGCACCCTCAGAACCAATCCCCCACAGATCCCAAAACAGACAGAAATCCCGGCCAATAATTATAGGATGCAACAAGTCTCGAACAACGCCAACTTCATGCGACTCGGTGCCATGCGCCGTTTCAATATTCACCCTAGCCATAGGGTAGTCCTTTGCATCGCCATGTATGCACCGAACACCAATCTTTTTACCCCGGAGTATGTTGAGAGGAAAACTGGCCCTCACAAGGGTCACCAAGCTCCCGGAGTCCAGAAGTGCCATTACTGCTCGACCGTTCACCTTCACGGGACACGCTTGTGGCCCCTTGTTAGGTAGCGAGTTCACACTGCAAGCTGGATATGCGTAGTATGAACTACGGCGTCCCATGCTGCAGTCCATCGGCTCGGTGGTCTGGGGACAACGGGCCGCTATATGTCCTGGCCTGTGACACTTCCAGCAAATAATATCACCGAGGGGACCTTGGGCACCGCCTCCCCCGCCCCTTTTGACCTTGGACGCACCTCCCCTTTTTGGGACTCCGCCCCCTGCTGGGACCCCCAATATGGAATGGGCTGCTTCCCCAAGGAACCTTCCATCCCCTGGTATCTCTCAACCAGCCCAACCAGTTCATCAGCATTTTGGGGATCACCCTGGGCAACCCAAGTCTGTAGAGGTCTCGGCAGAGAATGCACAAACCGATCCATCACAACTCGCTCTACCATCTGTGCAAGGGAAGCCGACTCTGGCTGCAGCCATTTCTGGACCAGGTGCAACAGGTCAAACATTTGGGAGCGCGGGGGTTTGTCCCGGTGATAGGCCCACCGATGAACTCGCTGTGCCCTGGTAGTCATTGTTACCCCCAAGCGTGCGAGAATTTCCGCTTTTAATTTGGGATACTCTCTGGCATCTTGTACCGTCAGGTCAAAGTACGCCTTCTGGGGCTCCCCCGTTAGGTATGGGGCCAGTACCTCCGCCCACCGCTCTGGCTGAAGTTTTTCCCTCTCAGCCACCGTCAGGAAGGCCTCCACATCATCCTCAGGGGTCATTTTTTGTAATGCGCGTCTTACCGCCTTCTCGACGTCGGTGGCATCAGCCCGACCTGGGGTTGGGACGCTCGTCCTGCCCTCCTGGATGGCGGTTGCCAGAAGCTGCATCTGCTGCCGTTGTTCCTGCTGGCTCTGCTGCCGCTGCTCCTGCTGGCTTTGCTGGATCTGCTGTAACAGCTTGTTGGTTTCCTGCTGCAGTGCCTGGGACTGGACCAGGTGTTTCATGAGGTCCTCCATGATTCCAGGCAATGCTTGTTGCCCCGCTGCAAACTTCACCCAGGACATGCAGCAACTGTCTCAAGTCTCTGCTGGGACCGCTGCCCGCACGTCTACCACCAATTGTGGGGATGTGACTCGCTTAGGTGCAGCGGGAGACAAATATGAGACAGGTTCTTCAACAGTGCTTGCGGTTTATTCACGTCATAAACGCACAAGGCAGCGTAACACCAAAAAGTAGCCTTTAGCTCAGGCAAAATAACACAAAATGTCCGTGGTTGTAGACTCAGAGCAGGAGTCTCACCACACATGGGAGGCTTAGTCCTCCCCACATACAGCTCCCTGGTTCAGGAGCAGGCCACATTATAAGGCTGTAGCCACACCCACGATCCAAGCAGCTGACTGGTCACCTGACTGTGACCTCACCACAGGTCCTTCAAACAACAACAATAACCATATCTGGTAGGCTTTACATTATAGAGACAAGCCATTTATGAGGCACATATCTCCCATCGATTACACGACCCTTAGCCCTGCCACAGCACCCACTTGACAGAAGGAAAGCATGTACCTAATGAAGCCAACAGGCCTTGGCTGCCTCATCTTACTTTTCATTATCAAGGAAGCTAAAAGCAGAACAGACGCCAAGGAAAAACTGGTGAGGTAGCTGTGTGAAAGGGAAGAACCTATGGCACATACACTCCCAAATACTGTTCTCTTGCAATTCTACAACCTACAGTATGTAAGACGTGGATTCTTCTTTCTGGTCGAAACTGAAATCCATAGCACCACTAAGAGGTAGATTCTATAAGATGCAGCCATCTGTATATGGCCGAGGTGCAGAAGACCTAGAATGATAGAAAAGCTGCAAATAGAGCCAATGTTCCTCAACACTTGCTACAATTACTATCAGATCAATGGGTCCGGCTGAAGTTGGCTCCTTCATTCTAAGAATCTGTCTGACCCCCCAGTAAACAATTAGTCAATGGCA
Source organism: Dendrobates tinctorius (assembly GCF_039654945.1). Lineage (NCBI taxonomy): Eukaryota > Metazoa > Chordata > Amphibia > Anura > Dendrobatidae > Dendrobates > Dendrobates tinctorius. The sequence goes on from NW_027361684.1 coordinate 34,807,006, forward strand.
TATCTTAGTGACATGCCATCACTTATTGAGATGGAAATGTCCCTTTAAAACTAGATGTACGTGATTAGAATAATAGGTCTATTTTAGATTTCCAGAAGCAGCGCCACTTTCTACATGGACAGTGTCTGGTATTGCAGCACTGAAATAAAACCGTGAACAAGACTTTCTACAAATCTTAAATGTACCTAAGGCAACCCCTTAATATGTATACTAGCTACAATACTGAGACATTTGGGTCTCTAACCTATATACTATAGTCAGACATCGGTGGTAATTATCACGATCAGTTCTGGTTTCCGCTGAATAGCAGCCACTTACAGACAGGAGTTATTCACATATCAGTATTTGTATGCCAAAATCAGTAGTGTCTTCAAAACACAGATCAGGAGTCAGTCTTTCAATTTAAGTTTTTTTCCTCTGTAATTTCCACTGATACAAAATACTGATGTGTGAATGAGGCTTTAATGTGGGATTTTTAGGAATGTATTTACCAGTGCTGCTGTTGTCCTCAGCATATACGTCCGATTGTGGTACATTTCATGCTTCCGTTACAGAAGAAATACAATCGGCTGAAATCTAAATCCCCTTCTACTTTATAATGTATACCGAATGGGTTCTGACAAGTCATGTTTCCCATCCATTGCGTAAATTTTTTATGAGCGTCTTGCAAAAATGAAAAAGTCTGGTAATTGTAGCTATAGTGGATACCTAATTGCACGTGCGTTTGGAGGCATGGAACAAGAGGGTTGATGAACACCTAGATCAAAAAGTGACTTCACGTTAGACCAGGATGTCAGTAACTGTACAAAGCACTGGACAATCTTTTAGTCTCCTCGGTGGAGCAGTAGTGCAATGATGTTACCTAAAAAATTCAGAAAAACAAATAAATTCTCCCGTGTGGATTTTTGTGGAGGTCACGAGCAGCTAAGATCTTACTGAAGTCTATATAATGTGTGCAGTATGGTCACCCAAAGCTCTTCCCGAGTCCCCAGAACGATCTCTTCTGTTATTTATCCTTCTCACTTGGGGTGTCACGCGCTGACTTAAGGAAATCGCTTCTCAAGAGACGGTAAAAAAGGACTATATTCATCAGAGTCATAATAGCCATCCCAACACTGCCGATGGTATAAATGAGCAGAGGAATGTTCTCTCGGTTTGACACCAACCACCGAGTCATCCAAGCCAATGTGCTGATCCGGAAGATGACATATGTCCCCAAGTTCAGTAGGCTGTTCAGCCGGTAGACTGTGGTTTTTACTAGGTTGGCCATGAGCAGAACTTGCCTCAGATGCAGGAAGATGGAGTTAATTTCCACCAGCAGGGCCACCACTGCAAATCCCACGTACCGATGGAGAAACATAGATATACCGAAGCAAGTGATAACCTGCAGGAGAAGGGGAAACACTGGTAAGAGAGGGTTAAATATCACAAATTATTTAATCACTTATTTAGTCAAAGAAAAAGTGCTCCATTCATTTGAAAGGAATCCCAAACCTAGAAATGATACATGTAATCAAGGAATATCATGCAGAAAATACTTCTATCGGTCATCCTTGTAGAACTCGTGCAGAGAACACTGAGGTTAAACTCTTGCTGATCTGTTTCCATCGTTGATTGGCTGAAAGTTAGTGGGATCTAGAGAAAAGGTCTGGTTTAATCTTTTTAAAGGTAATTTGTCAACAGGTTTTTGACACCTAATCTGAGGCAGGTACACTGACTCCAATGATGTGTCACTTACTGGACTGCTTGCTGTAGCTTTTATTAAATCACAGTTTTATCAGCAGGAGTTTATCACTAAAGGACTAGTAAAAAACACAGCTGATCAACTGAAAAACAGAGCAAAACCCTTTATAAATTTCTCAACTTTAAAAGGAATCTGTCAGCAGATTGCCATCTGAGAGCAGCATGATGTAGGGGCAGATACCTTGATTAGAGTGATGTGTCACTTACTGGGCTTCTGTTGTGATAGAAATGTTTTATCTGCTGAATATCCACCAGTTCTCTGAATGTTGAGCGCTGTAGAAGCCCGCTCACACTAATGACAACTCTGTGTACACTGCGCATAGTCAGAAAGCTGCCAATCACAGGTGGGGATAGGGTTATACCGAGCTCATGAATATTAGAACATAGAAACATGGAGCAGATGAACCACAAAAAAATAAGTAATAATTAAAGATATATATATTTTTAATGACAAATCAGTTCATAAAAGAAAATAGAAAACGTATCTCAAAGTAGTTTTATCAATAACAGAGCTGTTCAAATCTGGTCAAAAAGGTGCACCAAAAAGATGGCGTCACCCCACATGCACGAATACAGGGAAGAAAAACATGGAACCATAATCTTCAAAAAAGTATATATATATATACAGTGGGGAAAAAAAGTATTTAGTCAGTCAGCAATAGTGCAAGTTCCACCACTTAAAAAGATGAGAGGCGTCTGTAATTTACATCATAGGTAGACCTCAACTATGGGAGACAAACTGAGAAAAAAAAATCTAGAAAATCACATTGTCTGTTTTTTTTTCATTTTATTTGCATATTATGGTGGAAAATAAGTATTTGGTCAGAAACAAGCAATCAAGATTTCTGGCTCTCACAGACCTGTAACTTCTTCTTTAAGAGTCTCCTCTTTCCTCCACTCATTACCTGTAGTAATGGCACCTGTTTAAACTTGTTATCAGTATAAAAAGACACCTGTGCACACTCTCAAACAGTCTGACTCCAAACTCCACTATGGTGAAGACCAAAGAGCTGTCAAAGGACACCAGAAACAAAATTGTAGCCCTGCACCAGGCTGGGAAGACTGAATCTGCAATAGCCAACCAGCTTGGAGTGAAGAAATCAACTGTGGGAGCAATAATTAGAAAATGGAAGACATACAAGACCACTGATAATCTCCCTCAATCTGGTGCTCCACGCAAAATCCCACCCCGTGGGGTCAGAATGATCACAAGAACGGTGAGCAAAAATCCCAGAACCAAGCGGGGGGGACCTAGTGAATGAACTGCAGAGAGCTGGGACCAATGTAACAAGGCCTACCATAAGTAACACACTACGCCACCATGGACTCAGATCCTGCAGTGCCAGACGTGTCCCACTGCTTAAGCCTGTACATGTCCGGGCCCGTCTGAAGTTTGCTAGAGAGCATTTGGATGATCCAGAGGAGTTTTGGGAGAATGTCCTATGGTCTGATGAAACCAAACTGGAACTGTTTGGTAGAAACACAACTTGTCGTGTTTGGAGGAAAAAGAATACTGAGTTGCATCCATCAAACACCATACCTACTGTAAAGCATGGTGGTGGAAACATCATGCTTTGGGGCTGTTTCTCTGCAAAGGGGCCAGGACGACTGATCCGGGTACATGAAAGAATGAATGGGGCCATGTATCGTGAGATTTTGAGTGCAAACCTCCTTCCATCAGCAAGGGCATTGAAGATGAAACGTGGCTGGGTCTTTCAACATGACAATGATCCAAAGCACACCGCCAGGGCAACGAAGGAGTGGCTTCGTAAGAAGCATTTCAAGGTCCTGGAGTGGCCTAGCCAGTCTCCAGATCTCAACACTATAGAAAACCTTTGGAGGGAGTTGAAAGTCCGTGTTGCCAAGCGAAAAGCCAAAAACATCACTGCTCTAGAGGAGATCTGCATGGAGGAATGGGCCAACATACCAACAACAGTGTGTGGCAACCTTGTGAAGACTTACAGAAAACGTTTGACCTCTGTCATTGCCAACAAAGGATATATCACAAAGTATTGAGATGAAATTTTGTTTCTGGCCAAATACTTATTTTCCACCATAATATGCAAATAAAATGAAAAAAAAACAGACAATGTGATTTTCTGGATTTTTTTTTCTCAGTTTGTCTCCCATAGTTGAGGTCTACCTATGATGTAAATTACAGACGCCTCTCATCTTTTTAAGTGGTGGAACTTGCACTATTGCTGACTGACTAAATACTTTTTTTCCCCACTGTATATATATATATATATATATATATATATATATATATATATATATATATATATATAATAAAATAGTGACAGTGCTAGCAGTTATACATGAAGTCATTAGATAATGACAGATTCGCCACATAAGGGGTAATATACAGTATCAGTCGTTCTATGAGGTCAGTGACCGTCTAAGTTTTTTTTAGTCCTAACAGTGGTGGAGCAAATCATGTCATTATCAGTTCTTACCGATATTCATGGACGCGAGTGTAACACGTGCCCCTACACGCGTTTCGTGTTGGCTTCCTCAGGGGGCCAAGAGCTCATGAATATGAAGGACTATATGGCAACAGGTTTACTAGTCCTTTAGTGTTAATCTCCTGGTCATAAAACAGTACATTTTGCAAGGCTACAGCAAGCAGCCCAGTAAGTGACACATTGAACTATTGAAGGACAAGATGGTGGAGGCACTGCGATACTCTGGACAATATTCTGCTTGGAAACCCAATATTCATGTAGATGTTATTTTGACTCGCACAATCAACCTAAACATTGTTGAAGATTTAGAATACCTCTTCATTACAACTCTATTCACTAATGTCAGTGACCCCTTTTAGCAGAATAATTGCCATGAGTATGTCACGTTCTGGTAGATCTGGTGGTTAGGCAATCATTATGTACTGTGAATCGTAGATCTTCCATTTGGCCTGTGCATTTTGTTCCTCATATTAAATGGACTTCGTTTCTTTTGGCGCTGAAGAGGTTAACAACTCTTTATATGCTGGTTAGAGACCTGCAGCTACAGACCTGCTCCTTTTCTCCCTCTATAAAATCTGGCAGACTTTCCCATCCCTGCCTGTGAAAGTTTACTTCTTGGCTTGCTATCATAAGTTGAGGATCCAAGAAAAGCACTTCTGAGCATCTGCGCTGCTTTAGTGATAAGCATTCTTCAGAAATCCATATAAATCTTTCAAGTTCTTTATTATATGCACTACAGAAACTACGCGTTTCGAGGTGACAAACCGCACCTCTTCTTCAGGTTACAGTACAGAGTTGTACAGAGTAACCTGAAGAAGAGGTGCAGTTTGTCACCTCGAAACGCGTAGTTTCTGTAGTACATATAATAAAGAACTTGAAAGATTTATATGGATTTCTGAAGAATGCTTATCACTAAAGCAGCGCGGATGCTCAGAAGTGCTTTTCTTGGATCCTCAACTTATGATACCTAGTGGACGCTGTCCACCTGCACGAGCTCTGCAGCAGCTATACGACTGCAACAAACGTTGAGCGTGGTTGTGTCTGAACACAACCCATAAAGGGTGAGTACTCCAGAGTACTTTTATATTTTAATTGATTTTGTACCAGGTGAAGCCCTATGTCTGCGCCCCCGCCCTTGTTTTCTCTTCTTGGCTTGCTGGAATTGGTGTGCTGAAGTTGGAATTCGTAGTTGCTGCTGGAGATTATTTGCCATTTATTTTGTACATTTCTAACCTTCCCTTTATTCCTCTCTGCTAAGGATGATCAAACAGTTTCGGATAAGTGCTTATCCGAATAGCTATAGCTCTTACCGAATAGCAGCATCGGTAACCTTGAGCGCTCCCGATAATCAGCTGTTCGGTGCCGTAGCTGCATGTGACGCAGCTGTGTGACAGTCACAACACATGCATAGAGAGCCCAACAGGCACTTTATGCATGTGTTGTGACTGTCACACAGCCGCGACACATACAGCTGCAGCGCCGAACAGCTGATCATCGAGAGCAGTGGCGTAGCGTGGGGGGGCGGGGGGGGGGGGCGGTCCGCCCCAGGCGGCACGTGTGTGGGGGCGGCGCGGCAGCAGCAATTCAATTCCTCTCCTGACTGGGAGAACAGCGCGGACTCCGTGGAGGCACAGTGCAGGCGCTTTCTACCTTCTACGCCACTGCCTTGCTGGACTCGGACTCGGAGCCCCGGCTGCTTTCCGCTCCTGAGCCGGTGCTGGGCGAAGGTGTTGGCCGCTCGGGGCTGGTTGTTCGGTCGGAGCTGCCAGAAGAACACGTGGCGTGTGGCTGAGGTGACGCAGGAGGAGCGGATGATCCCGGGACACAGGAGCCGGTGAGTGAGGGGGACGGCGGGAAGCGCTGCCCAGCCTGCCCGTGATGTCTGTGAGGGGAGGGAGACACCGCGGTATGTGATTGCCCCTTGAATTTCATTCCATCATGTAATGTTATGCTACAGGGGGCGGCATCTAGGTAATTACTCCCTCTCCCCCATTTACTAATTCTAAAGTTGAGGCTCCCTAATCCTTGGAGTTGGATTGACTACATCTTCATATAGCTGATATTATGCAAAAGAGTTGGGCTCTGTAGGGAGAGGACATGGGGGGCTGTGCAGAGGAGGACATGGGGGGGCTCTGTAGGGAGAGGACATGGGGGGCTGTGCAGAGGAGGACATGGGGGGGCTCTGTAGGGAGAGGACATGGGGGGCTGTGCAGAGGAGGACATGGGGGGGCTCTGTAGGGAGAGGACATGGGGGGCTGTGCAGAGGAGGACATGGGGGGGCTCTGTAGGGAGAGGACATGGGGGCTGTGCAGAGGAGGACATGGGGGGGCTCTGTAGGGAGAGGACATGGGGGCTGTGCAGAGGAGGACATGGGGGGGCTCTGTAGGGAGAGGACATGGGGGGCTGTGCAGAGGAGGACATGGGGGGGCTCTATAGGGAGAGGACATGAGGGGGCTCTGTAGGGGGGAGGACATGGGGGGGCTCTGTAGGGAGAGGACATGGGGGGCTGTGCAGAGGAGGACATGGGGGGGCTCTGTAGGGAGAGGACATGGGGGGCTGTGCAGAGGAGGACATGGGGGGGCTCTGTAGGGAGAGGACATGGGGGGCTGTGCAGAGGAGGACATGGGGGGGCTCTGTAGGGAGATGACATGGGGGGCTGTGCAGAGGAGGACATGGGGGGGCTCTGTAGGGAGATGACATGGGGGGCTGTGCAGAGGAGGACATGGGGGGGCTCTGTAGGGAGAGGACATGGGGGGCTGTGCAGAGGAGGACATGGGGGGGCTCTGTAGGGAGAGGACATGGGGGGCTGTGCAGAGGAGGACATGGGGGGGCTCTGTAGGGAGAGGACATGGGGGGCTGTGCAGAGGAGGACATGGGGGGGCTCTGTAGGGAGAGGACATGGGGGGCTGTGCAGAGGAGGACATGGGGGGGCTCTGTAGGGAGAGGACATGGGGGGGCTGTGCAGAGGAGGACATGGGGGGGCTCTGTAGGGAGAGGACATGAGGGGGCTCTGTAGGGGGAGGACATGAGGGGGCTGTGCAGGGGAGGACATGGGGGGGCTCTGTAGGAGGGACATGGGGGACTGTGCAGGGGGGTACATGGGGAAGCTGTGTAGGGGAGGACATGGGGGGCTGTGCAGGGGAGGACATGGGCTGTGCTGGGGGGTACATGGGGAGGCTATGTAGGGGAGGACATGGAGGGGCTGTGCAGGGGGGTACACGGGGGAGGGGGGAAGTGCAAGGGGAGAACATGAGGGCTCTGTAGGGGGTGTACTGTGGGTCTGTGCAGGGGGAAGACACGTGGGTCTCCTTACACTGTTTTATGGTGCAGCTCTCGGCAGGGCAGTGGTGGAGGTTCAGTAGGGTCATCACGCTAATACATACACATATATATAGAGAGAGAGAGAGAACTGCAAGAAGATGAAAGTCTAGAAATTTAGAAATAATAACAGCAGAGTTAGTAGTAGACTAAAAATTAGATCTTTGAGTGTAGTGTGGGCTCTTCGGATTCTTCTGGATTATCAGCGACCAAAGGGGCGGCAAATTTTTCGACCGCCCCGGGCGCCACAAACAGTAGCTACGCCACTGATCGAGAGCGCTCCAGGTTACAGATGCAGCTATTCTGTAAGTGCTTTGGATAAGCTCTTATCGAAACCTATTCGATCGTCCCTACTCTCAACCATTGGTAGGTGTTTTTCTATACAAGTTGCTTTTTATTATCCCCGTTTGTCTTACGTCTATATACACTAACATACAGGTGCATCTCACAAAATTAGAATATCATCAAAATGTGAATTTATTTCGGTTCTTCAATACAAAAAGTGAAACTCGTAAGTATATAGAGTCATTACACACAGAGTGATCTATTTCGAGTGTTTATTTCTGTGAATGTTGATGATTATGGGTTACAGCCAATGAAAACCCAAAAGTCATTACCTCAGTAAATTAGAATACTTTATAACATCAGCTTGAAAAAATTATTTTAAAATCCGAAATGTTGGCCTTCTGAAATGTATGTTCAGTAACTGCACTCAATACTTGGTCGGGGCTCCTTTTGCTCAATTACTGCATAAATGCGGCGTGGCATGGAGGCGATCAGCCTGTGGCACTGCTGAGGTGTTATGGAAGCCCAGGTTGCTTAGATAGCAGCCTTCAGCTCATCTGCATTGTTGGGTATGGTGTCTCATCTTTTTAACAGCCTGGGGACCTTTTGGGATTTTGTCCCTTTTCCCAGATTATCATACCCCAACCAGCCTTTCCCTCTGTTGGTTATGAAAATTATGTGGGAGCCCACTCCATTTTTTTTTTTTCAATTATTTATTTTACACACTATGTACACAGTGGGTGCCGAATACAATTGCCATCATTGTCACCTGGTGGCGCTGAGCTCAGGGAGACAAGGCGACATGATCCGACCGGTCTTAGGTGCCTGGGAACAAAGCAAACCACTTTTCCCAGGAGTCAGTATGTGTCACACTGATGTGGCACATGGTTGCCACACATATGTAAAGCGTGGACACTGATCGCTCAGAAACTGTTTTTTCCAGTACCAAAAATATCGGGACGTGTGAAAGAGGCCTTAAGGTGCATTATTGTATTGACTCTCCTGTTACTGACCCGCCTTGTCTTCTCGGTTAGTCTGACTTCTTTGCTCCTGACCCCAGCTTCGTATTTTGAATCTGTGCTGCCTGCCCCGACCTCAGAATGTCTGACCTTGTCTCTGTGTTCACCTTCTGTGCTTCCTATTTCTGATTTTGACCCACAGGCCAGCTGCTGCAGGCCAGGAGACTGCTCTGAAGTGGTATCTGGTGACTACCCCAATGGCCCAAGCCTATCCCCACCACCAGTGACTCTACTGAAGACAAGGTAGTCACTTACTTACGCCCCCTCCAGGGTAAGCCCGGCTAGTGACAGTCGGTCAACACCCACTGCGGTCACATCATTGATATGTATATCAATCCTGTGACTTTCAAAACTCCACAACTTTTCCTTCTTGGTCTTGCAATTTCAATGTCAAGGAGTGTATGTTTACCTCATTCTGTAAAATGGCTCTTGCATAGTACAAACATAGTCCTCATAATTATATTCTGACTATGCCGAGATATCTCAAAAAGATTCTGAAGATAAAACATCCTGCTCCGAATCCTGTAACTTTCAGTGTTGATGAGTTTTCCCTTGTGTGAACCTCGGATTCACCATCCTGTTTAACAATGTCTGCAGCGCATATTGCTTAAATAATGCCAATTGTGTGTATGCATGTGGGGCAGCCATGTATTTTGGGAACTGAACAGAGATGTTACCATCACAACACTAAAATAAAGTTTAACAGCAAGTGCCCAGGCAGATTTTATACACAGAATAGTGTGCCATCACTTTTTTGCATATTGAAAAACTTTCCAAAAGGAAATTGTTCCCATCACACAATATACCTTGAAAATTCAATTTCAAACCTTTATCTATTAGTGCTCCGCAGCCCGGTATATCAGTGTAAAAAGCTTTTAATTGTTTCCATGCCTTATACACTTATTGGCATACACCAATCTACCGGGCGTGTCCCGACTATGCAAGTCAGGTGATGAACCGCAACTTGGCCAGTCGTCCTCCTTTTGATGGGGACTCTTCTGCTCGCACAGTGCAGCACCGAAAACAACATGGACATGGTTGACTTCAATTTGGTGCATACCTCAAATATGCGTACCTATCCAAAAAGGACATTTGATGGAGAACAGTGATTCAGTCTGTATCATTATAGTCAAGGTCCCAGTCAGCACAAATGTCCAAATCCCATTTTCTAGGGATTCAGATATAAGCCCCCACAGAGCTACTAACCTCAAACTAAAGTTGCTCTGTGAACATAGCCAAGGTCCTTTGCTGTTTTGATTTGTAGAGCACTCTCCACTTGTTTATTACTGTTTTCTCCGCAGACTGCAAGGTCATCCAGTCCACACCATGGCCTTGGATAGAGAGGCATGATATCCGAGACATCAGTTATCGGCCTCTACTTCAAAACAGTTCTCAGTATTTTTAATAGTGGCCACTGATGAACATAATTAGAAGAGGAGAGCAGTGAAGTGTTTGCAATAGAATGTAGAAGGGCCGACGCTTTACAAATTATGGCGAGGTTCAGACGGACGTATTTTTAAGTTAATGTGTTGTCTGGGTGCTCAACAGACACCACACTGACCTAATAATAAGGATAGGTCATCATTGTAAACGTGGTGGACAACCTCTTTAAGGTTACGTTCAGATGCTCATACTTTCCATTATTTTTGGTCTGTTTTTGCAAGAGACAGCACTCTGACCTGATAACCCATGCCCCAGTGCACACCAGCATGGGCAGAGTACATGACTGGTCTGACAATGCATTGTGTGTTCTACATACATGCATCTTGCCGCTACATCTGGCAGAGACGTGATGCTGTGCTTCATCCCACAAAATCCATTAAAATCAAGTAAGGGTGAACTGAAAAAAACTTTCACTTTTGATTGTGTGTTCACAGACCTTTCTATCAAAGCCAACATTAACTTTTCCTTTAATAACTTGTGCTACAGCAGCTCTTCTGTGGCATAGGACCAGATAGACTCATGAGTTCCTAAGGTTCGTTTGTAGCTGGCTTACTGGTTGTCCTTCTTTTAACAGAAACACCCTACCAGACGTGTCTTTTTTTATATACTCTGAAAAGGTAACCTAGTCATCATCTGTCACTGATCTATTTATATAATTGCTTGTAATGTTTTCATTTCTTGTTCTGTCCAGATGTCACAGTATCCCAGAATTCCAAGCGGAGGAAGTTCACCATCCGCCATATTGGTTCACCCAAGTGATGGGTGTCCCAATATGGAAACTGCTGCTGGTACCAACCTATTGTGCGGTACCACCAGCGGAACACCGTCGCACCACACACACTCACACTCTCACGCAGCCTCTTGCCCAGTACCACCAGTGGAACACCGTCGCACTGCGCTTGCGCGAATTCCACGCAGGCGCAGTGAATCATTCGGCGGATCCCGGAGGCAGATGTGCAACGTGTCTACAGGCAGAGGAAGTCGGTCACATTAAATGAGTTTTCCCACGAACGAAAGTTCATTTTAAAAATTGTCTGTGTCTGACCGTGTACGGAGCATACCACATCTCCTGGGCAGGGGAGGAAGCAAAAGATAATACTGACAATACAGCAAGGGATCACAGAGGAGGTAAAATATTTCACTGACTGTTTTTAAACAATATTTTACCTCACAAAATGTATCCTCTTCGATCTCCTGCTGTAATGTCAGTATTGTCTTTTGCTTCCTCCCCTGCTGTGGTATGTTCTGTACACGGTCAGACACAGGGGTGAGAGACAGAGCACAGAGGTAGACAGCTCAAACGGGACAGCACATGAGGGGAGAACACAGCACAAGAAGGAGAGAGACAGCTGACAAGGGGGATAGCACATAGGGTAGACAGGTCAAAGAAGAGAGCACAGACGGGAGAAGTCAGCACATGGGGAAAGAGAGAGTGGATAGGTGGGTGAGCACATGGGGGGAGAGATTCTCAACGCTGCAAAGCCTGCCCCCATCGTGACATTACCGCCCTCCCGATGCGATAGCCTCCATCTAGTTTAAATATAAATGTCCCCCCTACACATTAGAATGAAGTCGTCCAAATCCACTGATATCGGTGGGATTGGCTGACAGCCTTATGTGTGGGGGGACCTCTAGACTCTCCCCCAACAGATGATATAGGGAGGGAGAAGGATCCGGCACACCAATCCTTTCGTTCTCTGGGAAAAAAGCTGCAGCCAGAAGAGTCCTGCAGCAGCTCTTCCATGATGAACACAGGACTGCTATGAACATTCCTGTGTATGGGGGACTCGGGAGAGATTGTAAATGATTGTCTGTCTGATTATTGTGTACAGGGACCTTAGGATAGATTGGTGCATTATGAAACCCTAAATGAAGCCATAATCTTCATCTTTCATAACCTTACTTTAGAGATAACAGGGAGGGTGGAGCAGGCTCTCGAAGGTCACAACTCCTGGAATTCAGCTAAAAGATTTACACAACAAGGCTGGGTTGTTTGATAATACGTCCTGACAGCAATCTTTCTGTTTAAAGGATTATTGCCACGTCTACTTAATCCATGGCTATACATCTCACATGGGTTTTAATGCCAAGTATAGCACATCTCTTTCCTGTATGGAAAATCTGTATCTTCATTAAAGTACAGGAAAAGAAGACGTGCAGGAAATCTGCCCGAAGAACGAGATGGGACGCAGGTGATGTAAACCTGAGAAAGCGAAGCTAAATATATAGCAATTCATTCAGAAACGAAGGCTAGTCTAATGCGGTTCATGGCCTCCCTTACAGCGACAGTTGTATCCGGGGAATACTTTTGCAACCAGTTCCCTGAGGTGACAATGATATAATAATGCCATGCAGTTTATGAACAGAATAACTCTTTATACCGACTTTACACTACAGCAGCCTTTAAATGAGCAGTGATCGGCTACACGGTTGCTTAAAAATCCCGTCACCCGACGAACAAGCTTTTTTGCAGCCTGTTTACACTGTAAGGATAATCGGGAAAAGATCAGGAGGACGTGGTCTTTTTTGTGAACACATGAGAGTTGCAGTAATGTACACGCGCGACAACCGATTAATTCAACTCTATAGGAGCAGTAAATGAGAATGTGTGTCAAATGCCAACTACTGCCCCATCACACAAAACATGGGACCTACAATCTTGTGATCAGCAGATCCCAGATGTAGGACCCCCATCAGTCATATTTAGTCACCATTACTATGAATAGGTGATGAATACTGTTTGTGGGATAACCCCTCAGATAAGAAGGATTGTCAGTAATGCAATCCATACTCAACTTATTTAAGAATTTTTGTAACTACTTAAATTGAGTACTTAGGATCAAGTACTCTCTTTATGTACTTTAACAAATGTTGTCCACTATCCAGACAACCACTTCTCAATTACTATATTACCCCCATGTAACAAAAAAAACCTGTCCGATTCCAGCCAGGTGGTGCTGGGTCTCACATTATATTCTTATTTCACATAAGCCCTACAGCCAATCAGTGGCTACTAATGTGCCGATGACTTGCATCTCCTTCCAGCAAGCAGTAGCAGTTCTCTCTTCCTCTGGATGTCAGTTTTGTGTAAAGGAAGTACAAGTAAAGCAACCTGTTATCTGCCGCTGATTGACTGCTGGTATTACTTGACATAATGTCAGGAGAGCCCTGAGAGACCCAGCTTAAACTAAGCCAGCAACAGAGCTAAGTACATATAGATATACAAAGAAGGTGGTGAGCCCTCCTGCTGTTTTCTATTAGCTGAATGTGGGATAGATGAATGAACTGCCATGGGTGCCAGGAATTTTGCTGGTGTGCTCAGCAGTAGTAGACAAAATTTGAGAAATTTGGCACATCTAAATGAGAGTAGATACAATTTAAAGTTCTTTATTGAAAATCCATAAAACCACAAACTAGTTAAGGTAGTACATTAAAATATTCTGACGCATTTCTGGCAACCGCACTTAGTTGTAAAAACATGTCAGAAGATTTTAATGTATTACCCGAACTAGTTTGAGGTTTTATGGATTTTCAATAAAGAACTTTTACTTTTATCTCTTTCCATTTGGATGTGCCGAATTTCTCAAATTTTGGCTACTAGAGCGGAGTACAGGCTGTTTTTATTTTACATGGGGAGAGGTAAATTGTATTTGAGAAGGAGCTGTCAGAGGTTAATGAGGGAACAATGTTACGATTTCACAATTTACATTTTTTAATGTGCACACCGTCACATTACACATGTCTGACCCATTTTTGGGTATCCTATGTTCAAGGTGCCAGGCGAATTTGTCCATGAAAAGCAAAAGATAAAATAAACCCGATTTAGGGGCCCTGAACAAGAGTCAGATATTTGTGGCTGAATATCTCACAGTTACATATCCAGCAGCTTTAACAACCTACATGAGACATGCTGGTAGTTCAGTCACATGAACATAATCGCTGAAATTTATAGACTCATCAAGGGATCAACCACACAGGCAAGTTCTTTCAACAGGTTTTCCGAGTCTGATAAAACAGTTGTTCACAGGTTAACAGCTTCATCAGAACTGTAGGGACAGAAAACAATTGCCACCAGGTCAGCCTAAATTCACATGACCGTTGTCGCATTTTATGGTCTGTTGTGATGCAGCCATAATTTCCAGCTCAAAAGCGGATCTCCCGATCTGAACCAACAGCCATAAAGGCATATATGACATTGTTCCTGCAGGACAGGGGACCTGCAGATGGGCTGAAAAATTGCAGTCGTAACATGGACTGTAAAACATACCCACTAAGTGGTTGTGTGAATCTAGCCTTCCACAAGTTACAGCTGATCGCGGAGGATCTAACCAGTTAGGAAATACTTGCCAAAAAGTTTTTTGTAACATTTTGTAACATGCATTTCAAATGTAAGCACATTGTAAGGTAACGATTTAGAGAAGGATCGAGAGAAAGATCGGGAAAGTTACATTTTAACAAAAAAAGACCATATAAAATTGCCGATACAGATCATAAAGATATTCCTAACAGCATATAGAAGCCATTATGTTATCTGTTAGAAAGTACTGAAAATCCAGTGTAAGCAAATGGACAGAGATATTATCTTATCACTTATTTTATTAGTGTGTTGTCTAGGTATAATGGGAATGGCAGGGGAATGGCACAGAGGTCTGTATTCTAGGGATTTTAAGAAAGTAGGTAGTGAGCAGGAAATACAAAAAATAACATACTGTACTCATCTGTCAAATCCCAGGCTGCTCTGCTTTGCTAACCAAGATATACAAGGCCTCCACACGTATTAACCCTTTAGTGACAAAGCTAATTTTGACCTAAAGGAACAGGCCAATTTTTTGAAATCTGACAAGTGTCCCTTTATGTGGTAATACCTGGAACACTTCAACTGATTCTTTGATTATTTTTTTTTCGTGACATGCGTATAGTTATGAAAATTTTAAAAATTTTGTAAAATTTTGCAGTTTTCAAAACTTTACATTTTTATGCCCTGGCATAAGTAGCATTTCCCACATGTCTACTTTAGGCTAACTTTCACACTTACGTTCCTTGGAGCTGCGTCGGGCTGCGCACGGCAGCCGCTAAGCTCCGCCCACGCCCTCCTCCGGTCAGCTCCGCCTATGGACACATGACGCTGCATGCGGCCTGCGTACCCTATGTTTATTATTGGGCACGCAGGCCATGCGCAGGTATGCGTTTGCTGGCGCATGCGTCCTTTTGACGCTGGGTCGAGCGTACCAAAATGCAACACGGTGCATTTGGCCCAGCGTCAAAAGGACTCATGGGCCGGCAAACGCATACCTGCGCATGGCCTGCGTGCCCAATGCTAAAGATAGGGTACGCAGGCCACATGCAGCGTCATGCACCCATAGGCAGAGCTGACCGGAGGAGGCACAGCCGTGGGCGGAGCTTAGCGGTGGCTGTGCGCAGCTCCAAGGAACGCAAGTGTGAAAGTAGCCTTACATCAACACAATTTTTTAAACTTTTTTTGTTAGGAAGTTATAAGGGTTTAAAGTGGATCAGTAATTTCTCAGCAGAATGTACAAAACCATTTATTTTAATTTTTTTTTTAGGGACTGTATCACATTTGAATTGACTTAGGAGCTATATGACAGAAAATATCCAAAAGTATCACCATTCTAAAAACTGCACCCCTCAAAACCAAAAGAAGTTTATTAACCCTGCAGGTGCTTTATAGGAATTAATGGAATGTGGAAGGAAAAAAATTAACATTTTACTTTTTTTCCACAAAAATGTTGCTTTAGCCCCAAATTTTTAACTTTCACAAGGATAACAAAAAAAAAAGGAACCCAAAATTTGTTGTGCAATTTCTCCAGAGAACACAGATACCCGATAGGTGTGGGAAACTACTGTTTCGGCACAGGTCAGGGCTCAGATAGGAGGGAGCATCGTTTGACTTTTTGAATGCAAAAATGTCTGCCATGTCGTATTTGGAGAGCCTCTGATGGGCCGAAACAGTGGAACCCCCCCCACAAGTGGCCCCATTTTGGAAAATACATCCCTCAAGGATTTTATACAGGGGTATAGTGAGGATTTTTAACACAAAGGTACTAATCAGAATTTGATAACATTAAGCCATCACATTGAATATGTTGTCATTATGATTGAGTGCAAGGGCTACATGAGTTTGCATTGAGGTGCTCTAGTATATACCAAGTATAGCAGGTGCTCGAGCAACCCCGAGGTTTGCGCTCAACACTAGTCGTCATAATGTCATCATTTTTTTTTTCAACTTTTGAAAAAACGCTAACCCCAAGTCCCAACCCTAACGAATGAAAAAAAAAAATAAATTATAAAATAAAAAAAATGTAATCTGACTGAAGACTATGGGAGATATAACTTCATTGTTAAACCTCAAAAGGCTGAGAGTGACAGATCTCACACCTCAAGCCAGCCAAGTCAGAGTAGGACAAAGGCTTGCTTTGCAATATACTGTAATGCTGAAGCTGCCAAAGAACATTTTAGAAACATAATTCCATAAGGAGTTATGGAGATACCATACGCCCTAGCCATCATTTTTGAGATCTCTGGAATGGACTGTATGCCTTCCAGGGTCTCGATCCGTTTTAAAACCCAAGGGAGGGGAGATATGTAGAATTGCTATTAGGAGCCAGGTGGCAAAGCTGCATTTGGTCTTAATGCGTAGCAAGGGCCTGGCTGGATCCAATGGAGCCAAAACCGCCTCCCTAGGACTGTCCATTAAAGAGTTAAGACTGATCTTAGGTTTTGGAGTTTTTAGTTGCTAGAGGCAGGAGCGGGGATTTGAGTTCAGCCCAGAGGGGAGTGATCCAAAGGGAATAAAGGCTAATTTAAGGCCATGTAGTCCCTCTCTCGGTCATGCATGCAGCCCACTATGAAAGGGGGGGGTCACGACCACGATGAGTAACATGCTGTGAGTTACCTAGGAGTCAGCTGACAGCCCAAGCCCCCTGTAGCCCAGCGCACACTGGGTCGAACATCAACCCGGTAATTGACACAATCCATCTGCTTATAGCTTTTGTCCCACCACTATTGAATTTGCATATCATATTGTATATGTATGACAATTGTGTATGTAGTGTATTGTCTAGTGTGCCCTTAAGACGATTAAATACATAATTTAACCTTGGGCTGCTCTTTTATCTCAGTCCACACATCCATTGCTCTGTTTCACTGGTGCTAGTGTAAGGGACCTCTCAGCATGTCAGGATTGTGGGTGAGTGTGGTGTCATGTCAGTGACTACGTGGGCCACATCCTCTCACTCCCCGTGCCTCCCTAAGTCCATGTGGACAGGGGGTGTCTGTGTAAAACTGTGCCAAGCTAACCTTATGTGTCCCGAGGGGGTCTGGAACGTCACGTTGGTGCAAGTGAGGAGACCGCATTATGTGATCCTTCTGGCATAATAGTGACATCAGGTGGGGTGGCGAGGTGCGGGTTCATCACACTGACAAAGGGGACATACTGCACCCAGCGGCATATACCGCAAACCGCAAAGCCACGAGGGGCCATCCACACAGCGCCATCCCTAAGCGACAGTAGTCGCATAAAAATAGCGCTTCATTAAAAAAATACTCACCTCTATGGCAGCATCCAGTGAATCATAAAATTCTCAGATGAAGGTCCTACCCTGGACCGAAAACGTTCAGAATACATGTGATCTGGATGCCAATAAAAAAGAAAAATTGTTTTCACATATTAGAGTGCCAAGTTCATCATTTTATAAGGGGACATACTAGTTATTAGCTTTGATCAATGAGATAGGGTCTATAACAGTGATCAAAATGATCCAATAGAAAAATCCCTACTGTTGCCGGCCGGCCGATCTCGGTGAGCGCACCGTGCTTGCCATTTTTTTTTCAGGAAGAGGAGGCGGAAGGACTGGGGGTGGCTTGGGGACCTCTTTTCTCTCTCCTCTGACATGTATATGATGTCGGAAGAGATAGAAAGGTTTTTTCATAGTGGGCACACTTTTTTTTTTCACGTGATCGCCATTATTCATTGGGTTGGGGGTTGCAGCGCTATAATCTTATTCCCGATCGGCATTTTAAAACGCCAATGAGTGAATTAGGCCCTTTAACGACCGCTGTTTTAATGCGCATTGGCTGTCGTTAAGGGGTTAAACGAAAGTTATCTAAACCCACTGATTTCAACAGGACTAGCCCCAAAAAATGTGTAAGCTGGCCTCCTGTCTCTCTCCCTTTGGATTTTATCAGCTGATCCTTTTTGGTTTCAGGGGATAAGTGTATGGGAGAATCGAGAGACATAGCCATCTGTTGAATGAACGCTCGGCTGACACTTTCAGGTATCTGGTTTATTATGACCAGTTTTTGTTCATATGTTTGTGTCTTATGTCTACACCAACATATCAGACTCTCACCTACCATGGAAAAAGTTCTTTTTGAAGGTTAAAACCTACCACTTCCGACAAGCCTACAACCTGCATTAACTCTCGCTCCACCATACCGCTGCACGACCAGCTCTACCCTCACCTACTGTACCCTCACCCATCCCTTGTAGCCTGTGAGCCCTCGCGGGCAGGGTCCTCTCTCCTCCTGTACCAGTTGGTGACTCGTTTTGTTCAAGATTACTGTACTTGTTTTTAATTATGTATACCCCTCCTAACATGTAAATCGCCATGGAAGAAATGGCGCTATAATAATAAATAATAAGTTATGTCATTATTCCTGCTGTTCCCCAGTATTCAGTTTTTATGCTACATTAAAAATCCCTCATATAGTCCCAAAGATACGGACCTTTTTATTTAGTGCAAATTTTTAAGGTGGATTAAGGCTGTGTGCACACGATGCAGATTTGCAGCGTTTCCGCAGCGGATTTTACCACGCAGAAACGTTGCATTTCTGCATTGTGATGTACAGTAGCCTTAAAATCAATGTAAAAAAAAAAAACGCTGCGCAGACGCTGCGGATTTTTCCGCGCGGTTTTCCTGCGGTACAAAATCCGCAGCATGTTACTTCTTTTGTGCGGTTTTCCATCTCCTCTGTCACCAAATCCGCAGGGGGAAAACCGCGATCAAAAACCGCATGAAAAATGGAAGAAATCCGCAGGAAAAATGCAGGTCATTTGACCTGCGGATTTCTTCCATTCTGCGCGGAAAAATCCGCAGGGCCAAAAAGTACGTCTGCACTCAGCCTTAAAAGAAAAAAAAACAAACAAGTAAAAAAATAGATTATCTGCCCATCGTTGACCTTGTGACAGGTCCATAATCTGCACACGATTGTATGAATAAAGTTTTGTTAAAGCCAAATACCAAGAAGCATCAAAAACAAAACAGCTTTATGTAAAACTTGACAAACCAAAAAGACAAAAGCCGCAGTATCAAAAGCACACTAAAAACACAATGAAAAAAAAAATGCAAGTAACATAACTTAACTAATAGGTTCAGAAATGCTGCAGAAAATCTGCAAGATCAACAACTCACCAAATGCTCATCGTGAGAACATAGCCTAAAGAGTTTCATGGTTTTGCATTAGAATGGGCTAGAAATATTCTGGACTTTGGAGAGCTAAACATATCTCTATAGACTATTGCGAGCGTTTAGTATCCAGTGTGAAAACTGCAATATGTCAGCATTTTTCAAAAATAGGATTAGCATAAAAACTAAAATAAATCTATATATATAAAATTAAATGTATGTGTGTATCATCAACCAATCACGAAACATCTTTCATTTCACCAGAGCTGTTTTAAAAGAAGCTGAGCTGTGATTGGTTTCTATGAGCAACAGTTTTCCCACCCCACGACAACAGCTCAGCAGAAATCTAGCATCCCCGGGAACATAAGCTCCCAGCCATTGTTTGCCCCCCCCAGAAAGGAGCAGAGCGCACATGACAGAAATGAATCCCTCTTCCCATACCCATTTACCCATCACACATCCTCCATCCCATAGGCACATCTTCCCTCTTAAAGGGATCTCGGTATGGAAGTTAGGGCAAATCCCTCAGTGCTCTGATTCTGACCCCAGGCTTTTATTTAGGCTATGTGCACACGTTCGAAATTGCCGTGGAAATTTCCGTGGCAATTCCGCAACTCCCTGCTGTGCGAAATAAGCATGCGGAATTGGCATGCATATTCCCGCTAAACACTAGCGTTTTGCAAGCGTAATTAGCATCGCTTGGAAAACTGATTGACAGGTTGGACACACTTGTCAAACATTGTGTTTGACAATGAAGCTGCCAGTTTACCTGTGAGGCGTCGATTTCTCAAACTACAGACTCTAATTTACTTGTCTTGTTGCTCAGTTGTGCAGCGGAGCCTCCCACTTCTCTTTCTACTCTGGTTAGAGCCTGTTTGTGCTCTCCTCTGAAGGGAGTAGTACACAACATTGCAGGAAATCTTCAGTTTCTTGGCAATTTCTCACATGGAATAGCCTTCATTTCTAAGAACAAAAATAGACTGTCGAGTTTTACACGAAAGTTCTTTTTTTTCTGGCCATTTTGAGAGTTTAATCGAACCAACAAATGTAATGCTCCAACTAGCTCAAAGAAAGGTCAGGTTTATAGTTTCTCTAATCAGCCAAACTGTTTTCAGCTGTGCTAACATACTTGCACAATGGTTTTCAATGGTATTCTAACCATCCATTAGCCTTCTTCACAGTTAGCAAATACAAAGTACCATAAGAACACTGGAGTGATGGTTGTTGGAAATGGGCCTCTATACACCTATGAAGATATTGCATTACAAACCAGACGTTTGCAGCTAGAATAGTCATTTACCACATTAACAATGTATAAAGTGTATTTCTGAATCATTTATTGTTAGCTTCATTGGAAAAAAACTGCTTTTCTTTCAAAAATAAGGAAATTTCTAAGTGACCCTGAACTTTTAAACGGTATATATATATATATATATATATATATATATATATATATATATATATATATATATATATATATACACAGTGCCTACAAGTAGTATTCAACCCCCTGCAGATTTAGCAGGTTTACACATTCGGAATTGACTTGGCATTGTGACATTTGGACTGTAGATCAGCCTGGAAGTGTGAAATGCACTGCAGCAAAAAAGAATGTTATTTCTTTGTTTAATTTTTTTTTAAATTGTGAAAAGTTTATTCAGAGGGTCATTTATTCAACCCCTCAAACCACCAGAATTCTGTTTGGTTCCCCTAAAGTATTAAGAAGTATTTCAGGCACAAAGAACAATGAGCTTCACATGTTTGGATTAATTATCTATTTTTCCAGCCTTTTCTGACTATTTAAGACCCTCCCCAAACTTGTGAACAGCACTCATACATGGTCAACATGGGAAAGACAAAGGAGCATTCCAAGGCCATCAGAGACAAGATCGTGGAGGGTCACAAGGCTGGCAAGGGGTACAAAACCCTTTCCAAGGAGTTGGGCCTACCTGTCTCCACTGTTGGGAGCATCATCCGGAAGTGGAAGGCTTATGGAACTACTGTTAGCCTTCCACGGCCTGGACAGCCTTTGAAAGTTTCTTCCCGTGCCGAGGCCAGGCTTGTCCGAAGAGTCAAGGCTAACCCAAGGACAACAAGGAAGGAGCTCCGGGAAGATCTCATGGCAGTGGGGACATTGGTTTCAGTCAATACCATAAGTAACGTACTCCACCGCAATGGTCTCCGTTCCAGACGAGCCCGTAAGGTACCTTTACTTTCAAAGCATCATGTCAAGGCTCGTCTACAGTTTGCTCATGATCACTTGGAGGACTCTGAGACAGACTGGTTCAAGGTTCTCTGGTCTGATGAGACCAAGATCGAGATCTTTGGTGCCAACCACACACGTGACGTTTGGAGACTGGATGGCACTGCATACGACCCCAAGAATACCATCCCTACAGTCAAGCATGGTGGTGGCAGCATCATGCTGTGGGGCTGTTTCTCAGCCAAGGGGCCTGGCCATCTGGTCCGCATCCATGGGAAGATGGATAGCACGGCCTACCTGGAGATTTTGGCCAAGAACCTCCGCTCCTCCATCAAGGATCTTAAGATGGGTCGTCATTTCATCTTCCAACAAGACAACGGCCCAAAGCACACAGCCAAGAAAACCAAGGCCTGGTTCAAGAGGGAAAAAAATCAAGGTGTTGGAGTGGCCTAGTCAGTATCCTGACCTTAACCCAATTGAAAACTTGTGGAAGGAGCTCAAGATTAAAGTCCACATGAGACACCCAAAGAACCTAGATAACTTGGAGAAGATCTGCATGGAGGAGTGGGCCAAGATAACTCCAGAGACCTGTGCCGGCCTGATCAGGTCTTATAAAAGACGATTATTAGCTGTAATTGCAAACAAGGGTTATTCCACAAAATATTAAACCTAGGGGTTGAATAATAATTGACCCACACTTTTATGTTTAAAATTTATTAAAATTTAACTGAGCAACATAACTTTTTGGTTTGTAAGATTTATGCATCTGTATATATATATATATATATATATATATATATATATATATATATATATATATATATAATCATTACAATTTGTTATAACTAACCATAGTTAGTTACTATGCCCGGGCAGCGCTGGGCTCCTCAACTAGTCATTGATAAAGTTTCGTTTGGCAACTTTTCATATGATGCCAAGTCCTTTTTGAAGATTGTCCCCAAAACCGCCTAGAAGTTCTGACATTTCCATACTTGGAAAATCCCCAGAGTAGAATAGAAGTTAGAAATGTCTTTCTGTTTCATTTTCAACAAGAATCTCAACGGACTGCAAATGAAAAATACACAAATCTGGTTGTGCTGGAGAGTTCCCCAAACAAAGTGCTGAAAATATTGTATAGAAGCAGCGTCCTATAGAGACAGGGTGTGTAGGCCGTGCAGGTTACACTTATGGAAGGAAGATCCACCCTGGTTATACATTCCTTAGAAGACTAAGAAGACAGAACAAAGTCATTCTCTTCATCATGAGCTTTAGGTTGTCAGATCCTATTCGGTTTACTGGAGTCATCAACAATCTTGTGTCTGTGACAGTTGTTGGCCAACCAGTTATTCAACAAGCAATTTTCTTATTAGGTTTTTGAATGGTCACTAATTTCAACAAACTTTGCATGACTCAATTGTACATGAAAATTATAAGAAACTTTGTAATATCAGAGAAATATGATTCTTTCTCCACTTCAGCTTGCAAAAAAACAAGATGGACTGCCACCGCAATGCGGGATAATATTACACTTGCCTTTTGAAGTCAGTAGAAAGGGGAGAGAAACAGAGTGCGGGTAAAGGAATAGAGAGAGGAACAGAGTGAGGGAAAAATGGACAGAGATGGGGCTACAGCATTCTTAAAATTGTTTTATATCAGACTTATGCTGGAATCAGAGTTACACTGCTTAGTACCACGGTATAATATCATCCGTGCTGCTATTTCTGAGCACATGCTACAAAGGTCAGAGGAGCAGGAATCCCTCATGTTTGCTTGATGTGTATGTGGGCCATGCATATTTCCTCTCCTTCTAGCTCAGATATAACTGAAAATTAGAGATAGGATATATAGAATGAGAAAACTGATAAAAAAAAATATAATTACAGAATATACATCATATAAAGGCTATAAATTGTAATATTTTTAATTTGTACACAAACAAACGACGTGCGCTTTAATAAATGTAGCCAATGCAACACTAACCTATCTTAGGCTGGCCAGACACATTAACACAAGATTAGGATTGCCATCAGGCATGCGATCCTTTCAAAGGTTGTCCAATCCTAAAAGAGTCACATGCCTGTCTGGACTTAACATAAATAGCGGAGACTAAACAAGGGTCCTGTAATTTTGCTAAAAAGTGTGAAAAAGCGTTTCAGAGTTGAACAAACTCCTTCAATCAAGAAAAAACCTGATGAAGCAGTTTGCTCATCTCTGAAACGCGTAGATTAATAAAATTGCTCTGTGCTCAACCACCATGATCTCTCCACTGGATTTCTTCTTGATCAGCAGCGCAGCCGATTTATCCGTATATCCCTTTCTACTACAACACGGGACCTGGGCAGTAATGGAAGAGGATCGGTGGAGAATAATTTAATTTATTAGTTTACAAACTTCTGGACATTTTTTTGGAGAAAAAAAAAAGCGTTAAACAGGCAATGTTAGGATATAATTTGTAGATAGCACAATAACGGCTTTGCTCGCCTTGCCATGGCATGTTCACGTTCTGCAAGTTATTGTCATGATGCCAAAGTACAATAAAAAAGACTTGGCTGTCAGAATACATTCCAGGATTCTCACTAATGGAGTATGATATGTGACGGCTTCTAGGAACAGACCCTTAATCATGACACCAATCCCTGGTCATTTGCCAGGTGGAGCACTCGGACAGCTCATTATAGTAGCAGAAACAAACTTTCTAGGAAAGTGCTATAAAAGCAGTTATGTAAAGAGAGAAAAAAAGAAATAAGGTGCAGGTGTATTTGAGGCACACATCTGTCACAAATCTTGGTAAACCCTTTGAGGGGAGCTTGTGAACACGTTTCTCCATATGGAAATAGTGGTGTGGCTGTACAGGTGCTAGTCCCTCAAAAATGATTCCTTTTTTTGGAGAGATCTGATGTGTCAGTTAAGACACCCGGTGTAGAAGCCATATGTAAATTAGGCTGGTAGTGCACTGTGGGCGTGTCAGTGCACGTGGACTGATTCTTCCAAACCCCTCTAAGTGCTTTAGGTTCCCCGCAGGTGCATCTGCTATAGCTCTGCCGGCTTTCAGGCACCTTGAACCTTTTGAATGTATCTGGTGACGATAATACCCTCCCAAATGAGTTCACACACATTCTTTGCTAAGAGACTACACCCAAAGCTACTATATAGTGTAAAGGATCATAGCTCACAAAACTCTGGCCATTCACCAAAGTAACATAAGACAAAGTATTGGAGAACAATGTATTAATGACATTTTGTTCATAGAAATATCTAGAAAACTGATTATTTGTACTTTTCAAAAAAAAAAAAAAAAAAAAAAAAGATATGATAGATCCATGTTTACACTATGTACAGAATTATCAGGCAAGGTACTATTTTGCCATATCAACTTTTTAACCCTACAGTTTTATCTTTAAAGGGTTATTAAAAAAATGATCTCGAATCCACGGGACTAGGCATAACTTGCTGGTATCCGAACGCTGGGACCCTCAGTGAACCGATATAAGGGCTCTATAACTCTGTCTTGAATGGAGTGGTGGTGCGTTTGCTTGACCTTGGCTCCATTCACTGTCTATGGGACAGTACTCTGCTTTCTTCAATGGTTTCATTGACAACGAATGAAGAGGAGGTTGAGGAAGCGCATCGTCACTTCATTCAGGACAGAGCTGCAGAGCCACATTCTTTGGGTTCCAAAGCCTTAATCTCTAACTTGCTCGGGGTCCCAGAGTTGAGAAAGTTATCCCTCATCTCAAGGATAGTGAGTAACTTGATATTTTTGGACTAACCCTTTGAAAGTTGGAATATAAGGTGCATTTCTTCCAGTGAATTATAAAGCAGAAGACGCGTGTAATGAAAACTGCAGAGTTACATACCACAGTGTGATGGAAAAGCAGTTCCCAGGACTGATGAAGTTTCTGGTTCTGCAGCATATCCACAAAATCATGAATGAAATAACCTAAAATAAAAACAATGGTCAAACGTTTCATCTATTTACAGGATCAGCACGTGCTTTAAAGTCATTTCTTTTGCTTTTCAACATATTTTATTGGGTCATAAAATGAAAGGCGTTTTCTGGAACTGGATAGAAAAAAAAAACTTTTGCATACAGTTACCCATAGACTTTTTAAAGACTGAGTTTGTATTTTTGAACATGGGCTTCCAAGTCATCCTTGTGACACGCATACCCTATAGGACACATCCTCACAGGTTGGACTTACTGCAGATTTGTCATCTATCCAGTAGCGGGGCAGCAAAGTTGGTGCGATCTGAATACATTTCATCCACATGCTGTGAAAACTATGTGTGCACACACTGACCTGCAGAGAATGGCAATTTCTGTTGTGGATTCAGAGTTTCATCTTTGTGAATTCTGAAGAAAATTGGAAGTTACTCATTCAAAGCAAAATCCGCAGGTGGATAAATAAAAAATGACCAATGTCTCTGTAACCCTATGGTAATTTCTAAAAAAAAAAAAAAAAAAAAAATTAGGGGAGCACCACTAATATATTAGGAGCAAAATCTGGCCACTTTTGACCTTGTGACAAGTCCTCTTTACAGCCGCAAAGCCCTGCCATACCGGCTCAGTGGGACTTTGGATGACTGAAGGACTGTCCGGGCTACAGAAGGAATAATGCAGCTCTTTTTTTTTTTGCAGCTCTATTAGGCTATGTGCACACGCTGCGGATTCACCTGCGGGTTTTTCTGCGTGGATCCGCAGGTAAAACCGCAGGTAAAGTGACCTCCGGTTTTGCCCTGCGGTTTCACACCTCTACTATGTTAAAGGTGTGAAACAGCAGCGGAATCCGCCCAAACTATTGACATGCTGCGGTTTGTAAACCGCAGCAAAACCGCGCGTAAAAAAACGCAGCGTGAGCACAGCGGTTTTGAAACCCCATAGGATAACATGGTACTGTACCATGTCTGCGGAACTGCTGCGTTTCCGCAGGGCCAAAACCGCTGCGGAAATGCAGCAGAATCCGCAACGTGTGCACACAGCCTTACGTTTGTGTACAAAACGGAGCCCAAACACAGCGGAGTACAATCAGTAATAACAGACAACTTGCTTCATAGAAGAACTGGAGAGAGAATCCTTTTAGCCTCCGTTATCCTTGGATCTATTTTGACCGGAGTCCTTAATATATTTTGATTTTTTTTTTCTTATTTGTGACCAACTCTACACTGGCACCATTACCCTACTTTTAAGATCGATAAGATGGAAACTGAAGTTCATGTAGAACAGTTAATTTACTAATTTGAAAAAAAAGAAGTTTTTTTTAAATTAACAAAATCTCCTTTGTTTTGAAGATTCTATTCCATGTTAATGGTCAGGAGACATGACGAGAAATTGGTGCTTCATTGGCGTAATCTGCATATGTCTTCCAGACCCAGGCTCTGCCACTACCAGCGTTGGGTTTCAGTTCCATTGATGGCGTCACATAATGATTAGCACAGATTTTCAGCGTCTTATCTCTCCTCATCAAAAGGCGGATTGTTCCCTTCTCCTTGTGTTTAAGTAGTTTAACATCACCAGTGCCTCGTTCTTTCCACTCAGGGGGGTCATTTTCAGAAGCAAATCTGAACAACTTTGCTCTCATTTTAAATAGCTCTTCTTCATCTTCTTCAAGTGTCTTAATCTTTTGCTCTGGCAATGAGACAATTGGTTCGAAGTGAGGATCGTGATTGACTTCTTCTGTGTTGTCAACAGGAGTTTCATGCTCTTCTTTGGGGTCCTTGTGTCGGCCATCAGAGGGAGGATGCAGGCGGATTAGGCGGCACGGGTCTCGGCAGCAGGATGTCGACATCACGAGAAAGTACAAGGGCGGATGATAGAAGAATGTGGTAATGAGCGGCATTTCTAGTCTTGTGAGATATCTATATAGACACACACAGGTATATATATATATATATATATATATATATATATATATATAGACACATACACATGATGTAGATATAGTGTGTAAGTAGGAACAATATAAGGAGGTTTTGTCCTTTTGCATCTTGTGCGACATTTAAGCCTCAATGAGACATCAGTGTTTCACGTACATGTTCTATCCATGTGTTTCTCTTCACAGATATAATACATACTCACATTCGGACCTTGTCTCCAAAAAAAATAAAATAAATAAATATTACCGATATTGAATTAAGATCAAAATCAACCATACAAGTCTATGGGTCCATGACAATCACAGACATCACCCAGATATGACCCTTGTGCGATCCGTGTGCCGTACGTTTTTAATAATGTAATGGGGTTGGAGAAGATTAGAAGTTTTTTTTTTTTTTTTTTTTTTTTAACAATTTGGAATAGAAAAATCACAGATGAAACACTGCCAGTAAAAACTGACCAAACACTGATGAAAATAAGATCCCAAACATCGATGAACAACAGTTCTTTTTATCAAATAAAAAATAATAATGGAGATTTTATAGATGTCAGAGTGTGGCCTTAATGTATGATGCCGAACAAAAAATAACAAATAAAAAAAAATCAACAAGCCACTAACCGACTGAGACAGCAACGAGACAATGCGAGAAGCGGGAATGTGTGGCGATCAGGTCTTCTGCCATCTCAGGATGCAGGTAAAACCTAAACAAAAAGGAAAGGAGATTGTAAGATATGCAGAAATCGAAAAAGAAAAGTCTTTTACCATCAGGGGTCTATATGTGTGAGGAGGAGAGAGCAGCTGGATGCACACAGACATTCTACTGAAAATGTTCCTAAAGCCACGTTCACACATTCAGTATTTGGTGAGTTTTTTACCCAAAATAGGAGTGGGTGGGTGAAAAATGCAGGAGTGGTGCCAATGTTTCTATTATACTTTTCCTCTGACCGTTCCACTCCTGGTTTTGGCTTACAAATACTGGGGTAAAAAACTCACCAAATACTGAATGTGTGCACGTGGCCTAAAATCAGTTACACTATATCTATGGTGAAAAAAAGAAAGGTTAAAATATAACTGTTGTTCCAGGAGAACTTAGCAGGATGTCTGTGTCTGCCTTTCCATAGAATCTCACAAGTGCCAACTGTCATCTCCTGTTTCAGTAATGTGAATGTCTGTCTTCACTTAAAAACAGATTTACCCCTGAACTGAGAGCGAAAGATCAATCCAGGAGAAAGACGCAGATTTCTCCAATAAGACATATATCAAAGTTGTTTATTTTCATGTGTCCTATTGACTTATGAAATAAAAATGATGGTTCTTCTTTGAGGTAACTAAGGCTGTGTGCACACGCTGCGGATTCTGCTGCGGATTTGGCCCTGCGGATCCGCAGCAGTTTCTGCTGCTGTGTACAGTACCATTATTCCCTATGAGAAATGGAAACCGCAGTGCAGATGCTGCGGAATTTTCCACGCGGATTTTCTGCGGTTTCTAAACCGCAGAAAGAATTGACATGTCAATTCTTTCTGCGGATTCCGCTGCGGTTTACCATCTCCTCCATTGTGGAGATGGCAAAACCGCAGGATAATCTGCAGATAAACCGCAGGTCTTTTGACCTGCGGATTTAGAAAATCCGCGCGGATCAATCCGCAGCGTGTGCACACAGCCTTAGGCTATGTGCACACGCTGCGGTTCCGGCCCTGCGGAACCGCAGCAGTTCCGCAGACATGGTACAGTACCATGTAACCCTATGGGTTTTCAAAACCGCAGTGCTCACGCTGCATTTTTTTCCGCGCGGTTTTGCTGTGGTTTTTTTCCACAGCATGTCAATTGTTTCTGCGGATTCCGCTGCGGTTTCACACCTTTAACATAGTAGAGGTGCTAAACCGCAGGTCACTTTACCTGCGGTTTTACCTGCGGTTCCATGGGAAAAAACCCGCAGGTGAATCTGCAGCGTGTGCACATAGTCTTAGAGTAGTTTTTTTTAAGACACCCATACACTTCAGAT
The DNA here is from genome assembly GCF_039654945.1 of Dendrobates tinctorius. Classification (NCBI taxonomy): domain Eukaryota; kingdom Metazoa; phylum Chordata; class Amphibia; order Anura; family Dendrobatidae; genus Dendrobates; species Dendrobates tinctorius. The sequence continues at coordinate 34,836,785 of NW_027361684.1, forward strand.
GGCAGATTGCAACCATGATGGTGTGTCCAGAAGCTCTCTCGGGCATCTCTCCCATACACAGAAGCGCTCACTTGGCCAAGCGCCCCTGTGTTCTCTATCAGAGAGCCGCTGCCGGTCATCTCATCTGTGGCAGCAGCTTATCTCTGGAGAACAAAATAATCGCAAGTGTTAAATAACACACACCAGATCCTAATCTCTCCCAACAATCATCGGTCCAGGACCCCTGTATACATGGACTACCTTCACTGGTAGAGCAAATATTAGGGAGGATATCATCTAGTCGTAGGATGGTCTACAGTCTATTGTGGGTATAATGCACTCTCTTTACACTTTTTGGTGCTTTCTTTGTGGTCTGTTCCGTAGAATCTATGCAGGGATGCAGCTGTTCTGGATCTTTAATCGTTTGATATTGATGAGAAGAATATTTCTGGCAGGTTTCCACATACACACAATGCCAGCCATCAGTGTGCCCACAGCTCCCCAGACTCAAGGTGAAGGCCACACAGCTCCCGGGCACTGCGGCCTGGGATCCTATAGGACGCCACGGGCACTCACGCAATTATTTCATTACCCATGAGGGCAAGGTGACCCAGCTCTAAATGTCTTGTTCCAGAGAACAATAATAACCTTTATGCCAACTCATCTACCGAGAGAGTTCTCTGTGCCGCCTCCCTGCAATGTCTGGTGCCCATCGCTGGTAACGCATTACATACAAAGATCCCTATGGAAACATCGCCCACTGCTCTCCACTATGCGCTGTCCACCATTGAGGACTATTTTGTTTACTTAAATGTATTAGGGGCTAAAAACAATTTATGCTACTGAGCATTGCACCATTTGGTTCTTTGTTGCTCATTCAACCCTGATGTGATCATAAAGGGAGCTCAGAAACCCCCCCCCGAAAAGTCACAAACTTGAGTGAGAACATCAAAATGATCTCACTGACAGATTCTCCGTTAACTCTTTCTGCAGCCAGTAATAGACAATGCAACCCAAAGGCTATAGGAGGCAAATGGTGCAATTTCAGAAACATTTTTAACACCAAATTCATCCATGCAAGTAAAATAAAAGGTATAAAAGGTTAAACATCCCCTTTATTAGCTGAGGCTAATAAGAAAAGCAGTTTGTGGTCCTATAGGGATCTGTATGGAATAGGCAGCAGTGGCACCACATGTGCTCTATGTGAGCGCCGATTATCAGGACCCCTCATGGTAGAAGTGCTCTTACCAAGTGGATCCGCTTAGCCCAGCACCTGGCAGCATCCCTTACCCCAGAGCCCAGTGGTTCTCCTTACTCCAGCAGTGTCCCATATAATTGCAGTTCCCCTTACCCCATTAGTGTCCCATACCTTGGCAGTGTCCATACCCTGGCAGTGCCCCTTACCCCAGTAGTGCCTTGTACCCTGGCAGTGCCCCGTACCCCGGCAGTAGCCCGTGCCCCGGCAGTGCCTTGTACCCAGGCAGTGGCCCGTGCCCCGGCAGTGCCTTGTACCCTGGCAGTGCCCCGTACCCCGGCAGTAGCCCGTGCCCCGGCAGTGCCTTGTACCCAGGCAGTGGCCCGTGCCCCGGCAGTGCCTTGTACCCTGGCAGTGCCCCGTACCCCGGCAGTGGCCCGTGCCCCGGCAGTGCCTTGTACCCAGGCAGTGGCCCGTACCCCGGCAGTGCTCTGTACTCCAGTAGTGCTCCGTACCCCGGCAGTGGCCCGTATCCCATCAGTACCCCGTACCCCGGCAGTGCCCCGTACCCCGGCAGTGCCCCGTACCCCGGCAGTGGCCTGTATCCCATCAGTGCCCCGTACCCCGGCAGTGCCCGTACCCCGGCAGTGCCCCTTACTCCAGCAGTGCCCTGTACCCCGGCAGTGCCCCGTACCCAGGCAGTGCCCCTTACTCCAGCAGTGCCCTGTACCCCAGCAGTGCCCCGTACCCCAGCAGTGCCCCGTACCCCGGCAGTGCCCCGTACCCCACACCCTGGCAGTGCCTTGTACCCCGGCAGTGGCCTGTATCCCATCAGTGCCCCGTACCCCGGCAGTGCCCCGTGCCCCGGCAGTTCCCCGTACCCCGGCAGTGCCCCTTACCCCAGCAGTGCCCCGTACCCTGGCAGTGCCTTGTACCCCGGCAGTGGCCTGTATCCCATCAGTGCCCCGGCAGTACCCCGTACCCCGGCAGTGCCCCGTACCCCAGCAGTGCCCCGTACCCCAGCAGTGCCCCGTACCCCAGCAGTGCCCCGTACCCCGGCAGTGCCCCTTACCCCAGCAGTGCCCCGTACCCCGGCAGTGCCCCGTACCCCGGCAGTGCCCCGTACCCCAGCAGTGCCCAGCTCCCCGTCAGCAGACTGTGCACCAGTGATGTCCAGATGTTCCTCCATTTCCAGGGGTTCCTGAGCGCAGAGCTCGGTGCTGGAATCAGTGTCTGCAGCCTCCCGTTCAACAAGCGGAACCCGAGGATGGAGGCTCCGGTGACGAGAACTCCGGGGTCTGACACCGCCATGGAGCGGGGCTCAGTCCGGGCGGCGCTCGCTGGGGATGGCGGGTCCGCTCCCTCCGGGCTCCGCGGTCTCTTTTTCGATCCTTGTGTAACTTTCTTCTTGTAACAGACAACAAACCCCGCGGTCCGCGCTCCGGGATTGGCCGTCACCCCCGGTCCGCGCCCAGCTCATCCCCATGGTGACGTCCCCCTCTGGGAGCGCCCTGCATCCCCGTACACTTGTTATCCGGTCCTAGGGGAGGGGCGGGGGACAGGGAGAAAGAAAAGGAGCAGCGGCAGCTTGTGTAACCACAAGTACCAGTTATACAAGCGAGACATGTGATGCGCCTGCGCCAACTCCGCCGCGAGTGAGGTAACCAGGTGGTAGCAGCGGGACGGAGATGCCGGGAACGTTACACAAGGCGCAGTGCCGGCTCTGGGTACACTGACTGCACTGGTCACACCGCCAGCTCTGGGTACACTGACTGCACTGGTCACACCGCCAGCTCTGGGTACACTGACTGCACTGGTCACACCGCCAGCTCTGGGTACACTGACTGCACTGGTCACACCGCCGGATCTAGGTACACTGACTGCACTGGTCACACCGCCAGCTCTAGGTACACTGACTGCACTGGTCACACCGCCAGCTCTGAGTACACTGACTGCACTGGTCACACCGCCGGATCTAGGTACACTGACTGCACTGGTCACACCGCCGCCCCCGGGTACACTGACTGCACTGGTCACACTGCCAGCTCTGGGTACACTGACTGCACTGGTCACACCGCTGGCTCTAGGTACACTGACTGCACTGGTCACACCGCTGGCTCTAGGTACACTGACTGCACTGGTCACACCACCAGCTCTGGGTACACTGACTGCACTGGTCACACCTCTAGGTACACTGACTGCACTGGTCACACCGCCGGATCTAGGTACACTGACTGCACTGGTCACACCGCCGGATCTAGGTACACTGACTGCACTGGTCACACCGCCAGCTCTGGGTACACTGACTGCACTGGTCACACCGCCAGCTCTGGGTACACTGAATGCACTGGTCACACCGCCAGCTCTGGGTACACTGACTGCACTGGTCACACCGCCAGCTCTAGGTACACTGACTGCACTGGTCACACCGCCAGCTCTAGGTACACTGACTGCACTGGTCACACCGCCGGATCTAGGTACACTGACTGCACTGGTCACACCGCCGGCTCTGGGTACACTGACTGCACTGGTCACACCGCCGCCCCCGGGTACACTGACTGCACTGGTCACACTGCCAGCTCTGGGTACACTGACTGCCCTGGTCACACCACTGGCTCTAGGTACACTGACTGCACTGGTCACACCGCCAGCTCTGGGTACACTGAATGCACTGGTCACACCGCCAGCTCTGGGTACACTGAATGCACTGGTCCCACCGCCAGCTCTGGGTACAGTGACTGCACTGGTCCCACCGCCGGATCTAGGTACACTGACTGCACTGGTCACACCGCCGGCTCTGGGTACACTGACTGCACTGGTCACACCGCCGCCCCCGGGTACACTGACTGCACTGGTCACACTGCCAGCTCTGGGTACACTGACTGCACTGGTCACACCACTGGCTCTGGGTACACTGACTGCACTGGTCACACCACTGGCTCTGGGTACACTGACTGCACTGGTCACACCATTGGCTCTGGGTACACTGACTGCACTGGTCACACCGCCGGCCCCGGGTACACTGACTGCACTTGTCACACCACCGGCTCTAGGGCGGTGTGACCAGTGCAGTCAGTGTACCTAGAGGCTGACTGCACTGGTCACACCGCCGGCTCTGGGTACACTGACTGCACTGGTCACACCGCCAGCTATGGGTACACTGACTGCACTGGTCACACCGCCGGCTCTAGGTACACTGACTGCACTGGTCACACCGCCGGCTCTAGGTACACTGCACTGGTCACACCGCCGGCGCTGGGTACACTGACTGCACTGGTCACACCGCCGGCTCTAGGTACACTGACTGCACTGGTCACACCCCCGGCTCTAGGTACACTGACTGCACTGGTCACACCACCGGCTCTAGGTACACTGACTGCACTGGTCACACCGCCGGCTCTAGGTACACTGCACTGGTCACACCGCCGGCGCTGGGTACACTGACTGTACTGGTCACACCGCCGGCTCTAGGTACACTGACTGCACTCGTCACACCACCGGCTCTAGGTACACTGACTGCACTGGTCACACCGCCGGCTCTAGGTACACTGACTGCACTGGTCACACCACCGGCTCTGGGTACACTGACTGCACAGGTCACACCGCCAGCTCTGGGTACACTGACTGCACTGGTCACACCGCCAGCTCTGGGTACACTGACTGCACTGGTCACACCGCCAGCTCTGGGTACACTGACTGCACTGGTCACACCGCCAGCTCTGGGTACACTGACTGCAATGGTCACACCGCCAGCTCTGGGTACACTGACTGCAATGGTCACACCGCCAGCTCTGGGTACACTGGTCACACCGCCAGCTCTGGGTACACTGACTGCACTGGTCACACCGCCAGCTCTGGGTACACTGACTGCACTGGTCACACCACCAGCTCTGGGTACACTGACTGCACTGGTCACACCGCCGGCTCTAGGTACACTGCACTGGTCACACCGCCAGCTCTGAGTACACTGACTGCACTGGTCACACCGCCGGCTCTAGGTACACTGACTGCACTGGTCACACCGCCAGCTCTGGGTACACTGACTGCACTGGTCACACTGCCGGCCCCGAGTACACTGACTGTACTGGTCACACCGCTGGCTGTAGGTACACTGACTGTACTGGTCACACCGCTGGCTCTAGGTACACTGACTGCACTGGTCACACCGCCGGCTCTGGGTACACTGTCTGCACTGGTCACACCGCCGGCTCTGGGTACACTGACTATACTGGTCACACTGCCGGCCCTGGATACACTGACTGCACTAGTCACACTGCCGGCTCTAGGTACACTGACTGCACTGGTCACACTGCCGACCCTGGGTACACTGACTGCACTTGTCACACCGCCGGCTCTGGGTACACTGACTATACTGGTCACACTGCCGGCTCTGGGTACACTGACTGCACTAGTCATACTGCCGGCTCTGGGTACACTGACTGCACTGGTCACACTGCCGACCCTGGGTACAATGACTGCACTGGTCACACCGCCTGCTCTAGGTACACTGACTGCACTGGTCACACCGACGGCTATGAATACACTGACTGCACTGGTCACACCGCCGGCCCTGGATACACTGACTATACTGGTCACAGTGCCGGCCCTGGGTACACTGACTGCACTGGTCACACCACCTGTGCTGGATACACTGACTGCACTGATCACACTGTCGGCGCTGAGTACACTGACTACACTGGTCACACCCAGGGTTGGACTGGAGGGTCTGGGGCCCACCAGGGGAATGGACACTAGGGGCCCACCCTACAGCTATATGCAAATATCTGTCAGTCGTTATCCCCATTATGGTGGAGCATCGTCTGTAAAATACAGGCGGCTCCTGCACATCTACTGTGCGCCCCCATAACTGGGATGTATAATTATGGTAATTTATATTAATGGGCTTCTTTGGTTAAAACAAGTTATCACCTATCCATGGGCTCCATAGGATAGATGATCGCTTAGGTTTGATCATTAGAAACTGCACCGATCGGAATAATGAGAAAGTTTTATTGTTGATAGGACACTTATCCCAATTTTAAAATGGAGCCGCAGGTTAGATATCTGACTGCAGCTCCATTTGTTCTCTTTGGGGCTTCTAGAGGAAAAACAAGTGCAGCCACTGAGGGAAAGAATAGATCAGTGGTCAAGTCGGATATGCCACTCCAGTCTAATGGGGATAAAAGGTTCTACATTTTGCTGAATGCGTCCAAGTAGTCACTCCCACCAATCTATACGTTATCACTTATCCTGTGATTACTTTTTTCCACAGGAAACCCCCTGTACGTGCATCTCTGCCGTTGTGTACAAAGTATTTAATCACTAATGGAAATAAAGAATCTTCTAATTAATATCAGAGAGAACAAATGACTGCCATACACAACACAATCCCCTATACCAAGACCAATAATAACACATATAGGAAGAAGTACCAAAATACTATGACCAGACCACATAGTGACCGAATAAATCTACTTAAAAGGGACAAATACCGCCACACCATCACCAGACCACATATTACCACCACATAGTGACCGAGTAATATGACATATTAGGCTACTTTCACACTTCAGGTTTTCGGCGTCAGGCACGATCCGGCGTCGTGCCGGAACGCTGGATCCGGCAAATGTTTAGTAAAACCGGATGTGACGGATCCGGTTTTCTGCCGGATCCGTCTTGTTCTTGACAGACAAAACCGGATCCGTCTCATCCGGTTCATCCGTTTTTCTATCCGTTTTTCGACGGATTACGCCGGATCCGGTTTTTAAAATTGACCCTTGTGGCCTTCCGAACGGGATTGGCTACTGGAAAACTATATATAGAGTGTTCCTACAGCCCTTCTTTGACAGGTTGTAGAGGAGAAAGTGCAGGTTGGAGAGAAGAACAAGTTATTGGCGAAGATGGATGTTGTCATTGGAAATATTTTGAAGAATTTGGCGGATTTTATAGCGGAGGCGAATCGTTTGAGGGTGATTGTTCTGGAGATGGAGAGAGCGAGACAGCAGCGCATCAGGCATCGTAGCCGACGTTTGTGGATCCACCCCATCACAGCCAAGAGAATGACGCGTGGGGTCTATTCTACACTCTGCATGGACCTTCGACGAAACCCGGATAAATTTTTTGGATATGTTAGGATGAAAATGGAGAATTTTGATTACTTGGTGGAGCGCATTGCACACCTCATAAGAAAAGCGGACACCTATTGCCGCTTCTCTGTTTCACCCACAGAGCGTCTGATGGTGACTTTAAGGTAAGCCACATTTATTGGATGTGATCGCATCAGAGCACACTTTCACTGCAATCTTGTTGGTGGTAGTTTGTATCTCCAAGTGTTATAGGTCAGTTTTGGTATGTAATGCTGTGATTTAAAACTAATTTATTGTTTTTTAATTCCCCACAGATTTCTTGCAACTGGAGAATCCCTTCCGTCACTGCATTTCCAGTACAGACTCGGGATTTCCACCATATCTGGAATAGTGAAGTACACATGCCGTGCACTGTGGGACTCCTTAGCTGAAGAGTTTTTACCAGAGCCCACAACAGAGACGTGGATTGAAATTGCTGACAAGTTTCAACAGATATGTCAGTTTCCCAACTGCTTGGGCGCTGTGGACGGGAAACATATCCGCATTGTAAAGCCAGCTGGATCGGGATCGGAATATTTCAATTACAAGAAATATTTTTCAATTGTCCTCATGGCCATCGCTGACGCGGAATACAAATTTATTGCGGTTGATATTGGGGCCTATGGCCGCTCCAATGACTCTCAAGTTTTCAAACTGTCTGCCATGGGGCGTAAACTGTATGGAAACACCTTCCATACTCTAGCAGAGGATTGACAAGACCAAAACGCATTTTTAATTACCGCCTCACAAGAGCAAGAAGAATGGTTGAATGTACCTTTGGTATTCTGACAGCCAAATGGCGGGTCCTATTGACTGCGATCAACCTCAAGACAGAAACTGTGGACGAGGTGATCAAAGCGTGCGTGGTACTCCACAATTTTGTTATCTGCAAGGAACCCATTTCCATTGAGGACACCTCTGAAGAAACCACCTTGCAAGATTACCATGACATTACCACTAGAAGTTCTGTGACGGTTTCAGTAATGAGGGACAATTTTGCACTATACTTTGTCACCTCAAGGCAGAGTACACTGGCAGGATGACAGAGTGTGAAAGATTTGTGCCCAACCAAACTTGTGTACCTTCTGTACCAACAGTATATACCTTTGCCAACCAAAGTTGGCTATCTTGTCATGGTCTCTATTTTTAGCTTTAGGCCACAGGTGTGTACCTGGTTGTGTTTTATGCAAAGTATTTCACCTTTTAACAAAAGTTGTGTACATTGTTAGGAAATCACCAACAATAAACACAACTTTTTAGGTGAAATACTTTGCTTCAAACACAACCAGGAACACAACTGTGGCAAAAAGCTAAAATTTACCCACAGTTATATACCTAGTTTTGAATACCATTTCACCTTTTAAATACCCTGTATTTAACCTTTTTCGCCGCAGAAAGAAATGACAGACAACCAGTGTAAAATAATTTAACTTTTATTGAAAAATGTTTTTTTTAGTAAACTTTTTTAAAATTTTAATAAACTTGTTTAATAAAGCTTTGAAACTATAAAACTGAAACCATAAAACTGGTCATTTTTATTTAAATACACACATTATAAATCTGTAGTGTGTGGTGGAAATACTGCTGTAGGGGCTGCGGGACACTTCGACACTGGGAGTGTGGAGAGAGGACTGGGATCGTGGTGGGGAAGGAACAGTTAGAGGTGAAGGTGTGGAAATAACTACAGAATGGGTGGACATGTGGGAAGCAGAAGAGGTGGTGGGTGGTGGAGTGGAGGGTTGGGCAGGGACTGTAGGAGCAGATGATGTTGATGGCAAGTTGTATGGGGAAGGAGTTTGGTACGGGGCAGGTTGCTGGAAGTGGGGAGATGTCTGGTACGGGGCAGGTTGCTGGAAGTGGGGAGATGTCTGGTACGGGGCAGGTTGCTGGAAGTGGGGAGATGTCTGGTACGGGGCAGGTTGCTGGAAGTGGGGAGTTTGCAGGTACTGGGGAGTTTGCACGTGCTGGGGAGGTGGATGGTGCTGGGGAGGTGGATGGTGCTGGGGAGGTGGATGGTGCTGGGGAGGTGGATGGTGCTGGGGAGGTGGATGGTATGTAATAGGAGGGGGAGGATGGAAAGTGGCTGGAGGGGGTGTAGATGTAATAGGAGGGGGAGGATGGAAAGTGGCTGGAGGGGGTGTAGATGTAATAGGAGGGGGAGGATGGAAAGTGGCTGGAGGGGGTGCAGGTGGAGGAACTACTGTGGTGGGAGGAGGAGGTTGGGAGGTAACTTGCTGGAGAGCAGCGTGGCATGAATGCATTACATGCATCTGCTGGGCAGGAGAGAGCGTTTCCATGCGCTCCACAACAGACCTGGAAAAGGTGTGGTTTGGCGAAGATCTTGCTTCTGAATGCATGGTTTGCAGAAGTGTCTTCACCTCCAGAATGCTGGAGTTGATCTGCTGATAGCCTGCGGAGATTTGCTCTGACAAGACTTTTAGACAGTTCTGGAAAGATGCATTCAGATGCAAGAACTCTGGCGCATAAGTCTTTTCCTGACCCCTCTGCCGCTGCCGCCCAGTACCCGCAGGTGTACTAGAGGTGGCAGGGGCAGAAGGGTGGGGTAAAGGGAAAGCGATCTCCTCACCAGCAGCTTCATGTAATGTAGGCGGCCACGATGCTCCTGTGCTGGTGGATGGGACTGATGGGTCGAATGTGTGGGAAGGCTGGGAAGGTGCAGATGTACCGGGGCGGTCGAAGTCTCCCTCGGTGCCGGTCTCCTCAGGGATCGCCTCAGAAGGGTCCAATCGTGCAGGCTCCCGAGTGCTGCTCACCGTGCTGTGGAATAAAGAGAAAAAAAAACAATTAAAATACTGACATGGTATGGCCCTGGCTGAAAAAAAAAAGTTACATCTAAACATTTTTTTGTCACATGTGGTGTGTAATATTTACCTTCTGGTGAGCATTGTCTCCCGGAGGAACGACAGGGCTCGTGCGTACTTGTACTTGCTCCTGCGTCCTCCAGATCCACTCGGGGCCCGCATCTCTTTATTGAACTCCTTCTTGAAACGATCCCTCACAGACCGCCACCGCTTCACAATTCTCTCCCCTGAAACGAGAAAGGACAAAGTGGTTAGTATACAACATCAGTGTTTCCCAAACTCCAGTCCTCATGGTCCCCAGGGGTCATGTTTTCAGGATTTCCAAAGTAAATAGAAATCCTGAACACATGATCCGTGGGGACCACGAGGACTGGAGTTCGGGAAACACAGGTTTAAATCAAGCAACCGGTACTGTATATACTTACGCTCTTTAATCTGGGCCCGAGCTTCGAGGTCCTCCCAGCGGTCCACAAGGAGCGAACAGATTTCCTCCCAGAGTCGTCGGGTAACGATCAGGTCAGCGTGGCGTCGGTCAGCCATATTCCAGAGCGGCTCCCTTTCTCTGACGAGATCGATGAGGCGGTCGACATCAATCCCTCCATCCTCACCGTCAGAGTCGGGAGCACGCTGTGAAGGCTGTTAAAGAAAAAGACAAAAATAACATAATTAGCCTCCACAAAAGAAATGAAATAAAAAGTGCAAAAAAACCAAAGCAAAAATATTTATACTTACACGCTGGTGACCGCCGCGTTGCTGTCGCCGACGACCCTGGGAGGCACTGCGAGGACCTCTTGGCCGAGCACCAGATTGGGAAGACTAGAGAAGAAAACAAAAAATGTTATGTCTTTGGATGTAGGCATTTGTTTGCTGTGTGTGGTCTGCAGAACATTGTTTTCTATGTGTTGTGTGTAGTGTGATGTTGTGTTTCTGCGTTTGATGCAAAAAACTTACCAATTGTGAGCCCACTCCAAGTGTCTGTCCACCCCTTCCTTCTTCTTCTGGGAGCTCCTCTTCATCTTGTGATTCCTGTTTTGAAATAAAAGGCAATGAATACACATACAGTGGGGAAAAAAAGTATTTAGTCAGTCAGCAATAGTGCAAGTTCCACCACTTAAAAAGATGAGAGGCGTCTGTAATTTACATCATAGGTAGACCTCAACTATGGGAGACAAACTGAGAAAAAAAAATCCAGAAAATCACATTGTCTGTTTTTTTTTCATTTTATTTGCATATTATGGTGGAAAATAAGTATTTGGTCAGAAACAAGCAATCAAGATTTCTGGCTCTCACAGACCTGTAACTTCTTCTTTAAGAGTCTCCTCTTTCCTCCACTCATTACCTGTAGTAATTGCACCTGTTTAAACTTGTTATCAGTATAAAAAGACACCTGTGCACACCCTCAAACAGTCTGACTCCAAACTCCACTATGGTGAAGACCAAAGAGCTGTCAAAGGACACCAGAAACAAAATTGTAGCCCTGCACCAGGCTGGGAAGACTGAATCTGCAATAGCCAACCAGCTTGGAGTGAAGAAATCAACTGTGGGAGCAATAATTAGAAAATGGAAGACATACAAGACCACTGATAATCTCCCTCGATCTGGTGCTCCACGCAAAATCCCACCCCGTGGGGTCAGAATGATCACAAGAACGGTGAGCAAAAATCCCAGAACCACACGGGGGGACCTAGTGAATGAACTGCAGAGAGCTGGGACCAATGTAACAAGGCCTACCATAAGTAACACACTACGCCACCATGGACTCAGATCCTGCAGTGCCAGACGTGTCCCACTGCTTAAGCCTGTACATGTCTGGGCCCGTCTAAAGTTTGCTAGAGAGCATTTGGATGATCCAGAGGAGTTTTGGGAGAATGTCCTATGGTCTGATGAAACCAAACTGGAACTGTTTGGTAGAAACACAACTTGTCGTGTTTGGAGGAAAAAGAATACTGAGTTGCATCCATCAAGCACCATACCTACTGTAAAGCATGGTGGTGGAAACATCATGCTTTGGGGCTGTTTCTCTGCAAAGGGGCCAGGACGACTGATCTGGGTACATGAAAGAATGAATGGGGCCATGTATCGTGAGATTTTGAGTGCAAACCTCCTTCCATCAGCAAGGGCATTGAAGATGAAACGTGGCTGGGTCTTTCAACATGACAATGATTCAAAGCACACCGCCAGGGCAACGAAGGAGTGGCTTTGTAAGAAGCATTTCAAGGTCCTGGAGTGGCCTAGCCAGTCTCCAGATCTCAACCCTATAGAAAACCTTTGGAGGGAGTTGAAAGTCCGTGTTGCCAAGCGAAAAGCCAAAAACATCACTGCTCTAGAGGAGATCTGCATGGAGGAATGGGCCAACATACCAACAACAGTGTGTGGCAACCTTGTGAAGACTTACAGAAAACGTTTGACCTCTGTCATTGCCAACAAAGGATATATCACAAAGTATTGAGATGAAATTTTGTTTCTGACCAAATACTTATTTTCCACCATAATATGCAAATAAAATGAAAAAAAAACAGACAATGTGATTTTTCTGGATTTTTTTTTTTCTCAGTTTGTCTCCCATAGTTGAGGTCTACCTATGATGTAAATTACAGACGCCTCTCATCTTTTTAAGTGGTGGAACTTGCACTATTGCTGACTGACTAAATACTTTTTTTCCCCACTGTATATTACAGAGATGATGGATTTTGGAAATAAAAACTTACCGTCAAACGCTGACGATGCGAGGGAGGGCTCCCAGAAGATGTGCTGTCTTCCTCATGGCCAGACTCCATGGCTGTGGGTGGTGTTTCTGCTGCTGCCATTGCTGCTGCTGCTGCTGCATCTATTGGGCGGCTGTTGAATAAAGAGAAACAAAGGGCCAATGAATATCTTGATATTCCATAGCCCTAGTTTGGAGGAATGGGGGATTTGATAATTACCGTCTCTCATCTGCTGCTGGACTCCCCTCCCGTTGTTCAGCATGCTGCTCCATTTGGGGTGGTGCTGATGGTGCTGCTGCAGATGTCTGCTGCCTTCTCCTGGTTCTTGGCTTGGGTGGCATGTTGGGTGTGGCTGAGGGTCCCATTGTCTTGCTTTTATATATGTCCTGTGGGCAGAGCTACTGAGCATGCTCAGACCAAAAAAACCGGATCCGGCTGTCGCCGGATCCGGCGCATTGCGGCGCTCATAGGCTTTCATTGTATGAAAAAGCCGGACACGCCGGATCCGGCGTGTCCGGCTTTTTCGACGGATACAAAAAACGTTACAGTCACCGTTTTTTCCAGACGCCGGATCGCGTCTCATTGCCGGATCCGGCGAAAATCGGATGAAACGCATGGCCATCCGGCTCGATCCGGCTCTAATGCAAGTCAATGGGGGGGAAACCGGATCCGGCATTGCATTTCGACGGATCCGGTTTTAGTCAAAAGCGCCGGATCGCGCCTGAAGCAGAAAACCTGATGTGTGAAAGAGGCCTTACCAGCATATAGGGACCAAATAATACCACATACAAGGAGAAATACTGCCACACCGTAACCAGACCACAAATTACCATCACATAGTGACCGAATATTACAATACTGATTATCAATACAAACCACAATACTAAAAACACTATTATTACCACCAGTGACATTATATACAGTACCTCTATATATATATAGTGTGAGTGTACAGGTAATACAGTGATCACCAGTGACATTATACACAGGAGCTCTGTATATAGTGTCAGTGTACAGGTAATACAGTGATCATAGGTAACATACAAAAGAGCTCTGTATATAGTGTCAGTGTACAGATAATAGTGGTCATCAGTGACATACACAGGAGCTCTGTATATAGTGTCAGTGTACAGGTTATACAGTGATCAACAGTGACATTATACACAGGAGCTCTGTATATAGTGTCAGTGTACATGTAATACAGTGATCATAGGTAACATTATACAAAAGAGCTCTGTATATAGTATCAGTGTACAGGTAATATAGTGATCATCAGTGACATTATATACAGGATCTCTGTACACAGTATATATTGTGCGTGTACATGTAATACACTGACTCACCAGTGATGTCTAGTTGAAGCCCTTCGTCTTAGCTTTTCGTCTTCAACCAGAACAGAACGCTGTCACTTCTTCCAGCCAGGACTCGTCTCTGCAAAAAATAACACAGTCATCAATAGCTGATCACTTCCAGAGCGCATTCCCCACTTTTTCCCTGACTTTTACACTACGTCAGTTGAAGAAAAAAGCGACATAGTACCGCCCTGCACAGTATCAGGACCTCCCTTTTGTTCCCTCCATGGAAAACCATTTCCTAAAAAGTAAATTATATTACAGTAGTAATAATGTCCCTAATTGGACCCTAAAGAAATTATGTTCCCCACTTGTCACCAGAAACTAATATAGTATGTTCCTCATTCTGGCCCTCGAACAGTAATTAAGTCCCTCATCCTGGCCCCCTTTATTTATTAATCTCACCCAGCCTGGCCCCCTATATTTTGTAATATGCCCCAGCCTGGCCCCCTTTATTTTATAATATGCCCCAGCCTGGCCCCCTATGTCTCTTGTCCAGCATGGCCCCCAGATATCCATCCTGCTTTCCCAGCTATACATACTGGCCCTCATATGTCCCTTGTCCTACCTCACCATATCTCTCCTGGACCCCCATATATCCTTCCTGGTCCCTTGTCCTGGCTCCCCATATATATGCATCCTTCCCTCCCCATATATATGCTTCCTGGTCTCTTGTACTGCCCCCCATATATCCATCCTGGCCCCACATCTATGCAATCCACCCCCCCATATATCCATCCTGCTCCCCATATATATGCATCCTGGTCCTGGTCCTGCCCCTCTCTCCCATAAATCCATCTTGGCCCCCATATATATGCATCCTGGCTGTACCATATATATGCATCCTGGCCCCCTTCCCCCAGTATATGTATCCATCCTGGCCCCCTTCCCCCCGTATGTGTATCCATCCTGGCCCCCTTCCCCCCCGTACGTGTATCCATCCTGGCCCCCTTCCCCCCCGTACGTGTATCCATCCTGGCCCCCTTCCCCCCCGTACGTGTATCCATCCTGGGCCCCTTCCCCCCGTATGTGTAGCCATCCTGTGCCCCTTCCCCCCCCCCCCTTATGTGTAGCCATCCTGGGCCCCTCCCCCCTTATTTGTAGAAATCCTGGTCCCCTTCCCCCCTTATTTGTAGCCATCCTGGGCCCCCCCGTATGTGTAGCCATCCTGGGCCCCTTCCCCCCCCCCCTTATGTGTAGCCATCCTGGGCCCCTTCACCCCGTATGTGTAGCCATCCTGGGCCCCTTCCCCCCGGTATGTGTAGCCATCCTGAGCCCCTTCCCCCGTATGAGAGAGAGAAGAAAAAAAAAAATTGTTCTTTCGTGCCTGGCTCCCGGCAGCTTCCTCCCTCCTCTGCAGGTCAGCGCGCTCATACTAAAATGGCTGCCGACATAGCAGAGGCCGGTGAATATGTGCACCCGTCGCATGCGGCACATGACACTGACGTCATACGCCGGTGACGACAGGCGCACTCTTGCCAGTAGCATTCGGGATGAACGCTGCATGCGCGCGCCCCTGCACGTATGCGGCCTGCGCTTTTAAAAGGCCCGTGCCCCTGAACCCGCAGACTTTTTTTTTTCTTCCTTCTCCTCCTCTCCTTCCAACAGCCCAGGGCCTATGGGGGAATCCCCGGTACCCCGCCATGCCAGAATGATCCTGGTCACACAAGCACCATGCACGCTCATCACACAAGCACCAGGCACGCACTTTCAGCAGCTCACATGAAACAAGTGCAGTGTACACAAATATACAGTACAGAATATACACAGCGCAAACACATTCTAAACATGACAGTAAAGCCACATTATTACTTACCTCATGGATCCTGTCTCCATTCCACCAAGATGCATCCTGCACTAGAGTAGTGGGCCCTAAGTGGTAAGCTCCGCCCCCAACGCCGCTAAGCTCTGCCCCCAGGTCAATACTTATAACACTGCTTCTTACACGTTATGCCACATGTGGTCTCTGTGCAGCTGCTCTGCGCCTGGAGACTTCGCACTGCTCACATACACAGAGCAGTCTGCAGAGCCTCCCATATTGATCAGGCTGCACACAGCATGAGAAGAGGAGCTGGAGAGTGAAGTAGCCATAGCTCCGCCCTCACAGGGCGTCCTGGTGCCGGAGAAGGACGCTGTGCTGAATGCTGGAGCTGTCAGGGAATGATGAAGATGTCTCTCTCTCTCAGCAAGGGCCCACCGGGGGATTCACCAGTACCCCGCCAGGCCAGACCGACTCTGCACTTAAGAAGCATTATTATTTATAGGGGCACCAGTAGGGTAGTTACTGGGTGGCAGACGGTACTGAGGTGGCTGTCAGTCAGTGCCGCGGCGACTGAAACCGTGCCAGCGCAACCCCTATGACTGGAAGAGCGAGGCTGCTGGGAGGAATAAAGTTAATTTCCTCCCGGCAGAGGGGCTCTCAGTGCAGGCGCCGCACGGTGTCAGAACGCTATTAATAATTATACTCTGTGAGATGGACAGGTATCTGAGGGCGATTAAGCTTCCTAGACTAGGGGATGAAGACAGAGAATGGATGGATAGGCCGCTTGCAGTGGAGGAGTTGAGGGTGGCACTGGCGGACATGGCGGGAAATAGGGCCCCGAGGGCGGATGGCATTCCGGCAGAGGTGTATAAAATTTTTAATGAAGAAATAATAACCAAATTGGAGAAGGTATTTAATGAGTCGTTGGAGAGGGGAATGTTACCTACATCTATGAGAGAGGCCATTGTGGTGGTCATTCCTAAAGCTGATAAGGACCCATTGAATCCAGAGTCCTACAGACCAATTTCACTCCTTACGGCAGATGTAAAGATTCTGGCGAAGGCATTGGCCAACAGACTGACCCACGTGATTGATAAAGTAATCCACCCAGATCAATCGGGATTTATGCCCAATAAATCTACAGCAATCAATTTAAGGAGGCTATATTTAAATATGCAAATTCCAGCCGAAAATGCTGGAAAGAGAGTAGTAGTGTCTTTGGATGCCCATAAGGCCTTTGATTGTGTAGAATGGAAGTATTTATGGTCGGTTTTGATGGGCCTTGGGTTTGGGCCCAAGTTTATATCGTGGGTGGGGTTGGTATACTCCTCTCCAACGGCAAAAATTAGAGTGAATAATGAATTATCTGATAGTTTCTCATTACATAGGGGTACGAGGCAGGGATGCCCGTTGTCTCCGTTGCTGTTTGCCCTCGCCGTGGAACCTCTGGCCACTAAAATAAGGGATGCATAAGAGATAAAAGGATTTGTCTATGGAGTGAAGGAGGAGAGGGTGTCTTTGTATGCCGACGATATTTTGTTATTTTTGGAGGACTCGGGAGAATTTGGATAACGCGGTGGCATTAATTGAGGAATTCGGGGAATTTTCCGGACTCAAAATCAATTGGGACAAATCGTGCATAATGCCCATTGATGAGGTAGATGGGGATAGGGGGGAGGTGGAAAGGTCAGCAAAATTGAAGGTAGTTTCGAAATTTAAATATTTGGGGATACAAATCGCCCTTCCTTTGACTAGGTTTGAAGAACTTAATCTAAGCCCTTTGCTACAAAAAATTTGTTCCAAAATATCAGCATGGAATAAATTACATCTTTCGGTAATTGGAAGGGTGAACCTTCTAAAAATGATTGTGATGCCACAGCTGTTATATGTACTGCATAATTCTCCAATTTGGATCTCGCAGAGTAGGTTCCACAAAATTAAATCGCTGTTTGGTGAACTAATATGGGGGGGAAAGCCCACGGTTTAAACAAGAAACTTTGCAGAGGCCGAAGGAGGAAGGAGGTTTGGCGCTTCCCAACCCCTGGATATATTTTTTATCAGCACAATGACAGCATATCGGAGGATGGGGGGTGGAGATGGGACAGGGACAATCGCCCAGTAGTTTGAGATATTTGTTTGGAAAATGGCCTCTGGGAGAGAGTTTAGAAGGGGGGCAGTTTTTAAAATTAGGCTCTCGGTTTCCTACTGTTCTCCTAATTCATAAGGTATGGGAAAAAGTTAAACAGATAAGGGGTGTCACAGGCCTTACCAAATACTCTCCTGTATGGGATAATATAAATTTGCAAGAATTCGGGCAAATGGAAGGATTTGGCCCTGGAGAGAGGCAGGAATCAGAAGGATGGGTCAGCTAATGGGTTAGGGAAGACTTAAGTCATTTATGGAGCTGCAGACAGAATTCCAGTTACCGCATTCAAATTTGTTTCATTATAAAAGAATTCAGCATGCGTATCGGTCGCAATGTCGGAGAAAACTTATTGAGATCCAGTTTGATATCACGCTGGCCTCCATTTTGGAGAACAGCGGGACAAGGGGGGCAATCTCAGAAGTGTATAGAGATTTATTATTCACTTTTCTAGTCAAACATCCCATCAAGTCTAGAGTAAAATGGGAAGCTGAATTGGGAGAGATAAATGACGATAGATGGGAATCTATTTTAGAATATGTGCCTAAGATCTCTATGAACGAACCTGGGAGGATGTCTCAGCTATACGTAATTCATAGAGCTTACAGAACTCCCGATAGACTGTTCAAGATGGGTTTGAGGTCCGATTCCGAGTGTCCACGATGTTCGCAGGAACGGGCAGACATTCTGCACATGCTGTGGCATTGCCCTAGATTGTCTACGTACTGGACAGTCGTATTGAGTCGGATTGAATTGATATATAGGTGTGCAATCCCCAGAGACCCTTTGGTCTGTATACTAGGGTATGTAGAGGAATTAGTAGCAGTATCCATGGTCAAACTGGCGATTGCCAGACTGTTGTTCATAGCAAGGAAGTTGATCGCTCGGTTCTGGATCAGAGAAGAGCCTCCGAATAGACGAGACTTTCTTACGCAGGTGGAGCATATAATTTCATTGGAAAAAAGTATTTATACTAAAAGAAATAAACTCAATGTATTTCATAAGATATGGCAGCCATGGGTAGAATGGAGTTAGATTTGTGGGGAGGATGTATTATGATATAGATGATGTTCATAATAAACAATTATATATGGAGGTGGGAAAGGGTATTGGAATAGAAATGAGGAAGACACTGAAGGGGTCTCGGAGGGGGGGGGGGAAGGGGGGAGAGTTTTGTTCATAAAAATTTGATTATATGTGAACAACTGCTTGATGTCATATGATATAATTGTTATCATTTAATAAAAATTTGTCTGATTAAAAAAAAAATTATTATACTCTGTATTGGAGGAGCAGTGGGGACATAATTCTATATATAGGGGATCACTGGGGGACATCATACTGTATGTACGGGAGTTTCGGGCCCATCATACTTTATATAAGGGAGCTATGGGCCTCTCATACTGTGTATAGGGGAGCTGTGGGATCATCATACTGTGTATAGGGGAGCTGTGGGATCATCATACTGTGTATAGGGGAGCTGTGGGATCATCATACTGTGTATAGGGGAGCTGTGGGATCATCATACTGTGTATAGGGGAGCTGTGGGATCATCATATGGTGTATAGGGGAGCTGTGGGCCCATCATACTGTATATAAGGGAGCTATGGGCCTCTCATACTGTGTATAGGGGAGCTGTGGGATCATCATACTGTGTATAGGGGAGCTGTGGGATCATCATACTGTGTATAGGGGAGCTCTGGGATCATCATACTGTGTATAGGGGAGCTGTGGGGATCATCATATGGTGTATAGGGGAGCTGTGGGCCATCATACTGTATATAAGGAAGCTATGGGCCCATCATACTATGTATAGTGGAGTTGTGGGCCCAGCATACTGTATATAGGGGAGTTGTACATGGAGAACTTAGGGGACATAATTAAATACTAAGTTTGCACTTAAACATTATTGTTATAGGGGCACTCAGTATTGTAATCATCAAAGTTGCACATGGAGTATTATTACTTTCTAGGGACAAAATGTGGAGGGCACATGCACAGGAAATTAATATTTTCTTGGAGACAATTTTACCATCTAGAGATCACAAAGGAGGCATTATTACGATGTAAGGGGCAGTGGTGGTATTACGATGTGGGGCAGTAGGAGAAGCTCTGTTTTTGTACCACACAGCACGTGCAGTAATAGGGACACATACGGCAACAGCGGCTCAGTATTGGGGTATCAGCAGGATGAGGAGTTTGTGTAGGTTGGGAATACATTGTGGAAACACAAGCAATAGGATGAAAGTGAGAAGATACAGATTAGATATTAGAAAAAACTGTTTAACAGTGAGGGTGATCAATGAGTGGAGGAGGCTGCCACAATAGGTGGTGAGTTCTTCTTCAATGGAGGTCTTCAAACAGAGGCTGGCCAGACATCTGTCTGAGATGGTTTAGTGAATCCAGCAGTGAGCAGGGGGTTGGACACGAGGATTATGATTCTACATGTGAACGGTGCTGGAAATGTGAGAAGTCAGATGTGTCTTTGTTGTAATCTCTGCAGATGAGTCCTGGCTGGAGAAGTAGACATGTCTGTCTGGGCCAGATGGGAAAAGTGAATGACTCCACCTGAAAGGACATCAGCTGTAAGTCATTATCTGTAACTGTACTGAAATCTCTTATATGTTCTGCAGGACTGGTATCTACCAGTGTGTGTCACCATATGGCGGTAATATCAGTGCTGGTCTTTGTGTAGAGATTTATTTTCAATAACAGTCTGGTCATCTCCTGAGGTTCCCCTATACCACCATAGTTATAATCATGATTAACTAGTTAGGGGCCACAAGGAGACACAGACAGAAAGGGCTCCTGTGCAAGAACAATATATGGGCCCTTTGCAGCCCAAGAGAACCCTAAAAATGCAAAATTGCACCTTCTTTGGAGGTAGATATGGGCCCCCTTACGTCTTGCGCCCATGTGCGGTTGCATCAATGATATGTCCTCCTGTTAGGGGCCCGTTCAGATGTTTCGCCTCCCCCTGAGTTGAACCCCTAGCTACGCCTCTGAAGGGAACCTTTCATCCGTATTGTTCTCAGTAAACTACAGACAGTGTCAGGTTGGAGCCGTTATACTGATTAAAATGATACCTGGGTGATGAAATCCATCTTGTGGTTGTTGTTTAATCTTTGTTTGCAGTTTTGAGTTAATGATATGCTTGTGCTTCGGGGCGGTCTGTGGGGGGGCTTTTTTTCGTGCTCTGGCCTCATCGTCATCCTTCTGGGCTTATATGACAGGTCACTTATCCTTCAGTGACTTGCCTCCTATTTTAAATATTGCTCTTGCTCAGTTAATATTGTGGTCTTTAAAAAAAAGAAAAAAATATATGACACTGGCGCCTGTAGTTTACTTGGTAATATCCTGATGACAGGTTCGCTTTAATCATAGCTATGACTTAGAGTTCTCCTACCCAAAACACCTAAGCATTAGAGTTTTTTTAAATATGTGCACATTCTGCCAATTTTTTTTATTTTATATGATTAAAGGCTATAACTACTTTCCTTTTATGCTGAGAACATCCCTTTTTGGACCATTGAGAGCCACCGAACCCACTGATCGGAGCCGCACTGTCTGTGACATCAGCTCAGCAGTCGATAACTGACGCCTGGAGTAGCAGCAGAGACTCAGTGCTGGACCAGGGGACAGTGATGAAAGCGCAGTCTGTTTGATTTATAACAAACTGCCCTCGGGGACCTGAATTTTCTGAAAATAACCAAGGACCCACCATTGACTCTGAGGGACCACTGTTCATCTACATGAAAATATTACATTACCCACCTCCACACATTTACGTATTCTATGTAATAAACTGACTTGTTTGTTAAGTGAATGATGAGTTGTCTGTACCTGACGAATCAAGTGTCTTGTGCCAACGACTGCTCATAGAGGGGTGGGGGCCTGATCCTGCATAGTGGCACATCAGGGGGGATTCACCTATGACCCTGTGGGCCAGTCCAAGCCTGACTACATACTATCACTCCTACCAAACAGAATTTTTTTCTGCTTTTGATCCTGTTTTTTACCTTCTTGCCTAGGCCAGGGAGTCCCAGCAAGTTCCGCTTGAGAAAAGAACATGAAATGCTGTCAGAAGTCTGGAAGATCAATTGACTTTCTCATAGTATCTACAGGTACATCTCCCTCTGGTGGAGCCAAAGTGCATGAATTTACCATTAAAAAAGAATCAACACAACATTTCCCCAAGAGAATCTAATGACCGCTGTACAACATGGCCATGGAGTGAAGTAAAGCCTGTGTGGCTCATCCACATAGACATTTATGAATATATGTATATATATATATTTATATATATCGACATATTGTGAAAAAAAATAATGAACCGTATGAAAACTTTTTAGGAACACATCTTCTAGTAACACACAGTTGTCAGTTTCTTTGTAAATGTCTAAGAGGAATAACAGAGGAACAAAATAACATTTTAAAGATTTGGTATTTCATGGGGAATGCAACTATTTAAAGAAACAGACATGTTAGGAGAAGTGACTGATCCTTGCAACATGGCCAGAAATATTAAAGGGGTTGTCCTGTCAAAAATGATGTGACTGCAGACTCTTGAACCTCCCCAGTGCACGCAATATGCACTGCGAGGATTTGCCGGTTTCTGAGTCTGGAATGGCAGCGATGTATGCATACTCCCAGAGAGAAGGCATCTAGTGGGCTCGGTCTCCCTCCATACAAGTGTATTGAGCAAGGCCATGATCACTGGACAGCGGCGCCATCGCTCTATGGAGCAAGGCCATGTCCACTAGACGGGTTCTGCCTGGGAGAGTGCATATCGCATACATCGCCGCCATTCCAGGCTCAGAAACCGGCGAATCCTCACAGTGCACATTGTGTGTGCTGGCGGACTTCAAAAGTCTGCAGTCACAGAGAGCTGACTTATCATTTTGGACTGGACAACCTCTTTAACCCCTTTCTGACATTTGCAGTAATAATACATCCCTGTGCCCTGGGCCTATTGACTCGGAAAGTATTATTACTACATCGTGATCGTGCATGCACATAGTCTGCGCGCGATCTCCACCTGGTGTCAGCAGATTCTGACAGCTGACACCTGGCACTAAGTGCTAGGAGCAGTCCCACACCGCTCCCGGCACTTTAACCTGCTAAATGCTGTGATTGAGCTCAATCACAGCATTCAGGGAGACGGCAAAGGGATGACAGTCCCTCCTCCCTTGGTTCGGATTGTTACCTTGGTGACATGATGTGATGACGACATTCGGGTTTCCAGAGCTAGGATAGTTGCTTGATTATGCGCAGTGCATGATCAGCAACTTTCTCTGTCAGCTGACAGTTTCTAAAGCATGGGGTTGCTGCTGCATCCCCATGCTATACAAGCGATCAGCCTGCAAAAAATGATAGTCTCATAGTGACTAATTAAAAAAAAAAAAAATTAAAAATGATTGTAGAAATATAAAAAATAAAAAAGATGATAAAAAATCAAGATATTGTACCCATAAATAAATATTTATATGAAAAAAATAACGACCTGATCTATAAAACTGTCCCACTAGTTAACGCCTTTAGTGAAAAAATAAAAATAAAAAAAAGGTAAAAAACAATGCATTATCATACCGCTGAGCAAAAAGTGTAATAAAACACAATTAAAAAGGATGTAAATAAACATGGTACCGCTGAAAAAGTCTTCTTGTCCCACCAAGAACAAGCCATCATACAGCTCCATCTGCAGAAAAGTAAAAAAGTTATAGCTATCAGAATAAAGTGATGCAAAAATAATTATTTTTTAAATAAAGTTTTTACTGTGTAAAAGCACCACAACATAAAAGACTATATTAAGAAGGTATCGCTGTAATAGTACTGACCCAAAGAATAAAACTGCCTTATCAATTTTACCCCCCCCAGAAAAAAAAAATCCTGAATTGCTGTTTTTTGTTCATTCTGCCTCCTAAAAATTGGAAAAAAAGTGATCAAAGAATGTCATGTAATACACCCAAATCCCTCTGTCAAGACAATTAAGCAAGAAGTAGAGATAAAGAGTTTTTGCAAACCAAATAAATTTTATTACATTAAAATTATTTAACAGAGCATTACAGCTAATGCAGGCAGTAAAAGGGCATAAATAGCAACAATTACACCTTACATATGAGATAATCCATATTAAATTAGTGCTGTATTGCATAAGGGATTAACCTATTAGCATAAGTATGAAGTAACACGCGTTACACCGCAGCTTCCTCACGCCTCCTGAGGAAGCTGCAGCGTAACGCGTGTAGGGTCGGCAGGCTTGGGCAGCACTCCTTCTTATTCCATGTAAGTTTTGTAATTATAGCACCTTATATTGTTTAACCATTGTGTGCACTTTGTGCCTATGACAATAGGCTAATCCCTGCTCGTGTGTGCACTTCATACTTTTGCTAATAGGTTAATCCCTTATGCAATACAGCACTAGTGCACAGATTTAATATGGATTATCTCATATGTAAGGTGTAATTGTTGTTATTTATGCCCTTTTTTTTGCCTGCTAATGCTCTGTTAATTAATTTTAATGTAATAAAATTTATTTGATTTGCAAAAACTCTTTTTATCCCTATTTCTTGCTTATTTGTCTTGACAAAGGGATTTGGGTGTATTAGTTGTAATTTGAGTTGTGCTATACTTTTTCTTCCTACGATTGGGAATTTATTTGTGTTTAAAGAATGTCATGTGTCTGAAAATGGTACCCATAAAAACATCAACTTATCCCACAAAAAGCAAGCCATAACATGACTCTCTGGGCCAAAATATGGAAAAATTATTACTCTCAAAATATGGTAATCCTAAAACTATTTTTTGCAATAAAAAACGTCTTTTAGTGTGTGACAGCAGCCAAACATAAACACCCGCTATAAATATGGTATCGCTGTAATTGCACCGACCCAAAGAATAAAGTTGCGTAATAACTTATACCGCATGAGAAATGGCGTAAAAATTAAATAAAACCAATTCTTCACCTGCTTTTGATTTGTTCATTCCGCCTCCCAAAGATCGCAGTAAGGCTCGGTGCACATTTATCCTGCGCGCTGCGTTGAGCGCTTCCATCGGGGTTTCCGTGTAAATCTACGAAATACGTGATTCAGACGGACCCCTCAACGGAAGATTTCCTAAAATGAGGCAGATGTAGGCACTGTGGACCCCGTCTGACTTGTGATCCCGCAGTTTCTGTCTTTTTAGGATTGCATAAAAGTGCAGTTAGCCACAGTTTTGTGTACTTCTGAAAAGGACACCACTGAACAGAAGCCAGACGGAGTCCAGAGTAACTTTGCTGCCTCATTATAGTTAATGGATCCCTTCGAGGTTTCATCTGAATCACGTCACTCTGATATTTAGATGGAAACACCCAAAAAAGTGCTCAGTGTAGAGCTCAGGATAAATGTGATTCCAAACATGGAAAATGTTCCCCATAAAAACTTCAATCCACCAAAAAAAACAAGTCCCAAATAGATTTTGTCATCTGTTAACAGAAATATAGGGGCATCCACGTTACTGGTAGCACAAAGGCTCTGGAAAAGCGAAATGACTCCTTGCCCTCCAAAAGAAATTCAGCAAATTCTCTGCTCCCAAATCCATATTCCCCACAGTGTACCTAAACCACATATAGCGTCTACATGTTTGGCATTTCTGAAGCGATGAGAGCTCATCTAACTTACGGGTGCA
The DNA here is from genome assembly GCF_039654945.1 of Dendrobates tinctorius. Classification (NCBI taxonomy): domain Eukaryota; kingdom Metazoa; phylum Chordata; class Amphibia; order Anura; family Dendrobatidae; genus Dendrobates; species Dendrobates tinctorius. Next base: position 34,862,536 of record NW_027361684.1, read on the forward strand.
TGTCTCCAGAAGCATGAGCTGGTACTGGTGACTGCAACGTATTGATCACTACAGCGTGCTGGTCACTACAATGGCAGTTTGCAATTTTAACTCGGCAGCATTCATTGCTGCTTGTTTCTGGAAATTACCCATGGATTCAAAATCTCCATTACACCTGTAGATAAATTCCCAAAGGGGGTATAATTTCTAAAATGGGTTCACTTGAGGGGGGATTCTGCTTTTCTAGCAATTATTGGCTCTGTAAATGGATTCCGCAAACTGTTCTAGGAAAATCTACGCTCCAGGAGGCAAATAGCACTCCGTTCCTTCCGAGTTTCTCCGGATGGCTAAGTAGTACTGTACAGCCACATATGGGGTATTGCCACATTCAGTAGAAATTCTGTGACAAATTATGGTGCCATTTTTACCCACTTATGTGAAAATGTAAAATCTGTCGCTAAAACAAAATTTTGTTGTTAAAAATTTAATTATTTATTTCTTTACTGCCCAATGGTATACAATTCTGCGACACACATGGTGTTAATATGATCACTGCATCCCTAGATTAATTAATTGATAGGTGTAGTTTGTAAAATGGGATCACTTATGGGGGATTCTGCTGTTCTGGCACCTCATGGTCTCTCCCAGTGGATCATGGCCCCTGCACACCATAACAGTAAAATCTGGCGCCCATTGCCTTATGAGCTTTGCACTGTGCCTGAAAAATATTTCCCGATTTACATGTAGGGTATTGGCGCACTCAGGAAAATAATGGACTTCAGTTTGTTGTAAAAAAAAAAATGTTCCTATTAGCCCTTAGAAAAATTAAAACTTGGTGATAAAACAACATTTTAGTGGTAAAAATGTAATTTATTCTTTCTTAACCGCTATAAAATTCTGTGAGGCACATGTGTCAATATAATCACAGCACCACTAGATAGAATTAGTTCACATTTAGGGGGTTTCTGTTGTACTGGCACCTCAGAGGCTCTGCCAATGTGACATGGCACCCCCAAACCATTCCAGCACTTATGGGGTATTGGTGTACTCAGGAGAAATTGCACAACACATTTTGGGTTCCATATTCTCCTGCTATCCTTATGAAAAAAGGAACAAAATTACATTACATTACAACATTTTTGTGGGAAAAATATACCTTATTTTTCGGATTTTAAGACGCACTTTTTTTCCCTCCAAATTTGGGGGAAAATGGGGGTGCGTCTTATAATGCACTTATACCTTACCGGCCACGGTGGAGCAGGGTCCTAGGGTCGCTGCTTGAGGAGGCAGGAGTGGAGCGTTGCTGCAGGCCGCAGGCTGGGATGAGGCGGTGTTCCGATGTGTGCCGCTGCAGGTGTTCGGTGGTGCGGGGGCTCTCCTGACATTTTGTGAAAGCCAAGCGCCCCCGCACTTAGGCTAGTTTCACATTAGCGTTTTTTTGCGCAGCGCATCGTGCGCATAAAAAACGCAAAGAAAAACGCAAAACAAACGCGCGTTTTTTTAGCGTCATGCGCATGCTGATGCGTCAAAAAAACGCAGCGTTGCTTGCGTTTTGCATGCGTTTTTGCATGCGTCTGCGTTTTTTTATGCACATGCGTTTTTAGGTGTGACATTTTTTCCATTGTCTAGAGAACATTCTAGACTTGTTTCACTCAAAAACGAATGCGTAAAAAAATGCAACCGTGCGCAAGACCATGCGCACGCATGCGTTACCATAGACTTCAATGTGTTGTTTTTGCGCATTCCGTGCGCAAGCGTGCGCATGCGTTTTTTTGCAGAGAAAGGGCGCACCAAAAAATCCAACATGTTGCGTCTGGTGCACCTGGCGCAAAAGACAAAAAAACGCATGCGCACGAAAACGCAAGTGTGCGCAAAAACATGCGCACGTCATGTTAAACATAGGTGCGCAGTGCGCATGCGCACGGGTGCGCACGATGCGCTGCGCACAAAAGCGCAAATGTGAAACCGGCCTTAGGCCGGTTTCACATTAGCGCTTTTTCAGCGCGCGCACGGCCGGGGGTAGCTCTGCCCAGCGTGCCCGCCCCTTGCTTGTAGCGCCGCCTACTAGCGGACAGCGGCGCCTGCGATCGGCGCACCCTATCTTTAGCATAGGGTGCGCAGATCGTGCGCAGGCCGTGCGCTAGTTGCGCTTTGACCTGCGCTGCGCACTTTTGACGGTGCGCCGTGCGCGCCAAAATCCAACTTTTCGGATTTTGGCGCGCACGGCGCACCGTCAAAAGTGCGCAGCGCAGGTCAAAGCGCAACTAGCGCACGGCCTGCGCACGATCTGCGCACCCTATGCTAAAGATGGGGTGCGCCGATCGCAGGCGCCGCTGTCCGCTAGGAGGCGGCGCTACAAGCAAGGGGCGGGCACGCCGGGCAGAGAGTCGGCTCGGGGGCGGAGCTACCCCCGGCCGTGCGTGCGCTGTAAAAGCGCAAATGTGAAACCGGCCTTACATGGTTTACTATGTGGTGGACTCTGGGGAAAATGACTGCCGGGGCACACGCAGATGGAGATCTCTGTACCAATAGCAGCTATCAAATCTGTACATACTGATAGCTGCTACTGTGTAGGCGCCATTTTCAAATTGCCTTTTTTTTGTCCTCGCTCAATTAAATCAGCAAAAGGGATTAAGTGCAAAGTACACATGCAATTATGCTGCAGCACAGGTGCCACGGCACTTTTTTTTTCCTCTACTATGTACATATATTCATTATGCAAACTAGGGGGCAGGTCCTTGAGGGATCAGTGACCTGTCAGCAGTCTGCATTATGAATAATGAGAGCACCAGATAACCCAGCCCTGCCTTAGGACATGAGAATCTCATTAACACAAAACTGAAAATAACGATTAAGAAACAACACGGATTTCATCAACCAAGGTATCATTTTATTCAGTGTAACAGCACTGACCTGACACTGTCTGTAGATTACTATGCATAATCCTGCTGACAGGTTCCCTTTAAGTACATGAGACCAACCCCTGTATTAGATACCTCCCACGGCTAAACCTACACAGGTATTCAGAAGTTTGAAAGCCTATGGGATCTCACCTTATATGGGCATGAATAATCTATGTATGAACTTTCTTTCATTGTAATAGGATTAGTACACTCTTTGCATGTGGTGTATTTTGCATCTGTATTTCCTCTAAATTTTAACACTTGTCTTTAAATACTTGGCCTAGACCTTCCCTGTGTTTGTAGGATCATATGCATTAATAGAAGTGCCATAAATCCAGGCTAGCAGTGGTTTGGATTTCATGCAGAGAGCAGGCGCAGACAGGAGCAGGGGTACCAGACTGCAGATATAAAGGAATATGCTTCCTATCCTGGTATATGCACCCACACCTTGGTATATGCCCTTTTTCTTGGTATACATGCCCCCATCAGCAAGGGATCAAATACTTATTTTTCCCACTATATATGCTCACCATCCTGGTACATGCTCCCTCATCCTTGTATATGCTCCCCCAATCCATGTATATGCCCTCATCCTAGTATGTGTAAAACCAGGGGAACAGTCCTGTGGAGATCATTTGCATATTCCCAGTGCCTTCTGGGATAAGTGAAGAGTCTCCACGAGCTCAACGATCACTGGATTTTGGCCGTTGCAGTTGAAAAGAGGAAATCGGTAAACCGTGCGCTGAATTTTGGCTCATTTTTCATCATTTTGAAATCTCTATAACTATAACAATATAGAAGAGGCCAGGAGCCATTTGGTGAGCTGCATTTCTTGCTACATGTTCACAGACTTACCAGTGGAAAAGCCAAACTTCACATGCCACAAATGCAAGCTTGTGTCCCTGTTGGAGGAAAAGTTGCAAAATCTCGAAGAGAGGTTAGCTACATTGAAGATCATTAAGGAAGGTGAAGAGTTCTTAGAGCAGAATTATCTCTTCATGTTACAGAAAGAGAAGAAATTCGAAGTGCACCTGAAGAAACAGAGGAGTGGAAACATGTGACCCAGAGAAGCAGGAGGATCGGGAAGCAGTCAGCGCCCATACTGCTAAGGAACCAGTACCAGGCTCTCACGCAGGAGAACGATGAAGAAATACATCAGGATAAGACTTTGCCCACAAACAGCAACCTTGTACACCCTCAGAATCCTCCTGGATGGAGAAAGAAAAATGTTGTGAAGAAGAAACGGAGAGTGGTGGTCATGGGGGATTCCCTGTTGAGAGGAACAGAGGCCGCTATCTGCAGACCGGATATAACCAAGAGAAATGTGCTGTCTTCCAGGTGCAAGAATTAAAGATGTGTCTGACAGGATATCAGGACTCTTCAGACCTACAGATGACTACCCATTCCTGCTAATACATGTGGGGACAAATGACACCGCAAGAAACGACCTGGAAACCATCTGCAGAGACTTTGAAAACTTAGGTAAGAAAGTGAAAGAACTGGGAGCGCAGGTGGTCTTCTCTTCCATCCTCCCAGAGGATGGCCTTGGAACAAGGAGGTGGAATAAGATTCTGCAGGTGAACAACTAGCTACGTCGATGGTGCCGTCAGCAAGGATTTGGATTTCTGGATCACGGAGTGAATTACCTATACGATGGACTACTTGCTAGAGATGGGGTGCACCTTACGAAGACTGGAAAAGATGTATTTGGAAGTCGCCTTGCTACACTCATCAGGAGAGCTTTAAACTAGAACAATGTGGGAAGGGAAGCAAAAGACCAGAAAAAGCCATACACCTGACAAATGCGATTGAGAACTCTGCTATTAGAAGTGGAAAGGAAGAACAAAGACATAAGAATCTAAATAATAAAAATATTGGAGAAAGAGAAACCAATCACAAACTAAAATGTTTCTATACTAATGCACAAAGCATGGGCAACAAACAAGGAGAATTGGAACTACTAAAACAGGAAAAGAAATATGATGTCATTGGAATCACTGAAACTTGGTGGGACAATACACATGATTGGAATACAAGACTAGAAGAATACAACTTATTTGCAAGAAACTTGGTAAACGAGAAGGGGGTGTCGCATTGTATGTTAGAAACGCGTATATCTGCACAGAGATTGAAGCTTCAGAGACTGGGAGTTCTGTGGAAACTGTTTGGGTAAGAATACAAGGACAGAACAACGGAAAGGACACCATTGTAGGCATTTACTACAGGCCGCCTGTGCAAGCTGAAGATATGGATGAACTCTTTATGCATCAAATGGCCAAGTTCTCCAAAAAATATGACATAGTTGTCATGGGAGATTTCAACTATCCAAACATTTGTTGGGAATCTCTCTCAGGCAAAACTAGCAGATCAACAAAATTCTTATCCTCTCTTGCTGACAACTTTATCTTCCAAAAGGTAGGGGAGAAAACAAGCGGATCTGCTACCTTGGATCTAATCCTTATAAACAGGGAGGAAATGGTTAAGGAGGTAAAAGTGGCTGGGACCCTAGGAGGTAGTGACCATGCTATTTTAGAATTTTTTATAACTAGAGGAGGAAGACCTGTGAAGACTCAGACGTCAAGGTTAGATTTCAGAAAGGCAGATTTTAAGGGATTCAGAAAGAGAATTGGAGGGATCCAATGGCTGGATATCCTTACAGACAAAAATGTCCAGGAAGGATGGGAAATCTTGAAAAATGAAATTCTCAAAGCACAATTGTTAACAATTCTGAAAAGAGGGAAGAATAGGAAGCAGTTAAGGAAACCAGGATGGATGAACACAGAACTTAAGCACATGCTAAAAAGGAAGAAAGAAATGTTTATAAAATGGAAAGAGGGAGGCATATCTAAAGAAGACTATGATGCTGTCTGCAGAACCTGCAGGGCACAAATCAGATTAACTGAAGCTGACAATGAATTGAGGCTTGCAAGAGACGTCAAAAGCAATAATAAAGGATTTTGGGGATATGTCAAAAGTAAAAGAAAAGTCAAAGATGCTATAGTATTTTTACAGGATGAAAATGATGAAATGGTAAGACAGGATTTTGAGAAGGCCGAACTTTTAAATTCCTATTTTGCATCTGTTTTCTCTCAGAAAGGAAATGTAACATCAACTGTTCTTCACTGTCCTATTAAGGAAATAGAAGAATCCAGGATATCTATAAACAGAAAGATAGTGAGGAAACACTAAGCTAACCTAAATGAATTCAAGTCTCCAGGTCCAGATGAATTACACCCCAGAGTACTGAAGGAGATAGCAGAAGACATTTTTGAACCCCTCTCCATAATCTTTGAAAATTCTTGGAGAACAGGAGAAGTCCCAGAAGACTGGAGAAGAGCAAATGTTGTTCCTATCTTCAAAAAGGGGAAGAAGGTGGACCCAGGCAACTATAGGCCGGTGAGTCTGACTTCTATACCAGGAAAGATCTTTGAACAAATTATTAAACAACATGTATGTCAGTACCTGGATAAGAATGAAGTGATTAAACAGAGTCAGCATGGGTTTGTAACTAATAAGTCATGTCAGACTAACTTAATTTCCTTCTATGACAGAATCGCTGATTAGGTGGATCAGGGAAATGCTGTAGATATAGTATATTTTGACTTCAGCAAAGCATTTGACAAAGTATCTCACACAATCCTTATTGAAAAAAATGACTAGGTATGGAATGGACAAAGCAACTGTTAGGTGGATTCATAACTGGCTTAGTGATTGTTTAAACTGTATTTTATATAATTTACACTTGTCTAAGTGATCTTGATTGAGTAAAATGTCATCAGCCTTGGTAGAGGCAGTCCTGCTGGAGATTTCATGGTATAATAGTAAGATGGATAGGTAGGACTGTATGTAGCTATGGAACGCTAGTTGTTCTCTAAAGGCTTACTGCATAATATATGGGACAGTGCCTTGATTTGCCTTTCCAGGACCATGGGTGACACAAAGTGCAAGTTCTATAAGTAGATATTCCTAAACCTTAAGGACTTGCTCAATGTGTTTTCATCAAGGAGGATTAGCAAGATTAAAATGCTAGCGTACACTGGTGCTGATGTAATTGGCCTTTCACTTGTGTTCTAGTAGAAATGTTTAGAATACAGGATTATACTATATATTAATATCCCATTATTGAGAACCTGACATCTTGGCTTCTGGGAAGGTATCACATTTTCACTTTTGGTCATTTTGTCTTTTATCTGACAACATCAGTTTGTATATCTGTCAGGTGTACAGTGGGTTGAGAGGATGATTTTTTCCTTTTGCCATGTATTTCTTCCTTTTTGAGAAAAAAAAAATGTATGCGGAATATGGCTAAATTTCTCTTGCATAAAATCCCTTACCAATCAAGTTAATTATCACTGATACAGTAATGATATTACCAAGGTGAGCTTTGCTGGCAGGGTGGGGACTTATTTTTGTTGCCTTTTTTTTAAGCTGTAATTTTTATTGAAAATTTTGATATGTAAATAACAGACAATAAACTTACAAAACATACTTATATAAATGATATAGCAGATGAGCTCTCTACAATAATATAAAAGAGCTTCATAGTATACAGTCATGGCCAAAAGTTTTGAGAATGACACAAATATTAATTTTTACAAAGTCTACTTCTTCATTTTTTCTAATGGCAATTTGCATATACTCCAGAATGTTATAAAGAGTGACCAGCTTAACAGCAATTACTTGCAAAGTCAATATTTGCCTAGAAAATGAACTTTATCCCCTAAAACACATTTCAACATCATTGCAGCCCTGCCTTAAAAGGACCAGCTAACATCGTTTCAGTGATTGCTCCATTAACACAGGTGTGGGTGTTGATGAGGACAGGGCTGGAGATCAATCTGTCATGATTAAGTAAGAATGACACCACTGGACACTTTAAAAGGAGGTTGCTGCTTGGCATCATTGTTTCTCTTCTGTTAACCATGGTTATCTCTAAAGAAACACGTGCAGTCATCATTGCACTGCACAAAAATGGCCTAACAGGGAAGAGTATCGCAGCTAGAAAGATTGCACCTCAGTCAACAATCTATCGCATCATCAAGAACTTCAAGGAGAGAGGTTCCCTTGTTGCCAAAAAGGCTCCAGGGCGCCCAAGAAAGACCAGCAAGCACCAGGGCCATCTCTTAAAAGTGTTTCAGCTGCGGGATCGGGCTACCAGCAGTGCAGAGCTTGCTCAGGAATGGCAGCAGGCAGGTATGAGTGCATCTGCACGCGCTGTGAGGCGGAGACTCTTGGAGCAAGGCCTGGTCTCAAGGAGGGCAGCAAAGAAGCCACTTCTCTCCAGGAAAAACATCATGGACAGACTGATATTCTGCAAGAGGTACAGGGAGTGGACTGCTGAGGACTGGGGTAAAGTCATTTTCTCTGATAAATCCCCTTTTCGATTGTTTGGGACATCTGGAAAACGGCTTATTCAGAGAAGACCAGGTGAGCGCTACCACCAGTCTTGTCTCATGCCAACTGTCAAGCATCCTGAACCCATTCATGTGTGGGGTTGCTTCTCAGCCAAGGGAATGGGCTCTCTCTGTCTTGCCTAAAAACACAGCCATGAATAAAGAATGGTACCAGAATGTCCTCCAAGAGCAACTTCTCCCAACCGTCCAAGAGCAGTTTGGCGATCAACAATGCCTTTTTCAACATGATGGAGTACCTTGCCATAAAGCAAAGGTGATAACTAAATGGCTCAGGGAACAAAACATAGAGATTTTGGGACCATGGCCTGGAAACTTCCCAGATCTTAATCCCATTGAGAACTTGTGGTCAATCATCAAGAGACGGGTGGACAAACAAAAACCTTCAAATTCAGACAAAATAAAAGCATTGATTTTGCAAGAATGGACTGCTATCAGTCAGGATTTGATCCAGAAGTTGATTGAGAGCATGCCAGGGAGAATTGCTGAGGTCCTGAAGAAGAAGGGTCAACACTGCAAATATTGACTTGCTGCATTAACTCATTCTAACTGTCAATATAACCTTTTGCTACTCATAATATGATTGCAATTATATTTCTGTATGTGATAAAAACATCTGACAAACACACATAAAAACTAGAGGGCAGCAGATCATGTGAAAATATATTTGTGTCATTCTCAAAACTTTTGGCCATGACTGTACATACAGTTGTGGCCAAAAGTATTGACACCCCTGCAATTCTGTCAGATAATACTCAGTTTCTTCCTGAAAATGATTGCAAACACAAATTCTTTGGTATTATCTTCATTTAATTTGTCTTAAATGAAAAAAACACAAAAGAGAATGAAGCAAAAAGCAAAACATTGATCATTTCACACAAAACTCAAAAAATAGGCCAGACAAAAGTATTGGCACCCTCAGCCTAATACTTGGTTGCACAATCTTTAGCCAAAATAACTGCGACCAACCGCTTCCGGTAACCATCAATGAGTTTCTTACAATGCTCTGCTGGAATTTTAGACCATTCTTCTTTGGCAAACTGCTCCAGGTCCCTGATATTTGAAGGGTGCCTTCTCCAAACTGCCATTTTTAGATCTCTCCACACATTGCTGGCCACCTTAGAAGTCTCCAGTGCTTTCTTTCAAACCATTTTCTAGTGCTTTTTGAAGTGTGTTTTGGGTCATTGTCCTGCTGGAAGACCCATGACCTCTGAGGGAGACCCAGCTTTCTCACACTGGGCCCTACATTATGCTGCAAAATTTGTTGGTAGTCTTCAGACTTCATAATGCCATGCACACTGTCAAGCAGTCCAGTGCCAGAGGCAGCAAAGCAACCCCAAAACATCAGGGAACCTCCGCCATGTTTGACTGTAGGGACCGTGTTCTTTTCTTTGAATGCCTCTTTTTTTTCTCCTGTAAACTCTATGTTGATGCCTTTGCCCAAAAAGCTCTACTTTTATCTCATCTGACCAGAGAACATTCTTCCAAAACGTTTTAGGCTTTTTCAAGTAAGTTTTGGCAAAATCCAGCCTGGCTTTTTTATGTCTCGGGGTAAGAAGTGGGGTCTTCCTGGGTCTCCTACCATACAGTCCCTTTTCATTCAGACGCCGACGGATAGTACGGGTTGACACTGTTGTACGCTCGGACTGCAGGGCAGCTTGAACTTGTTTGCATGTTAGTCGAGGTTCTTTATCCAACATCCGCACAATCTTGCGTTGAAATCTCTTGTCAATTTTTCTTTTCTGTCCACATCTAGGGAGGTTAGCCACAGTGCCATGGGCTTTAAACTTCTTGATGACACTGCGCACGGTAGACACAGGAACATTCAGGTCTTTGGAGATGGACTTGTAGCCTTGAGATTGCTCATGCTTCCTCACAATTTGGTTTCTCAAGTCCTCAGACAGTTCTTTGGTCTTCTTTCTTTTCTCCATGCTCAATGTGGTACACACAAGGACACAGGACAGAGGTTGAGTCAACTTTAATCCATGTCAACTGGCTGCAAGTGTGATTTAGTTATTGCCAACACCTGTTAGGTGCCACAGGTAAGTTACAGGTGCTGTTAATTACACAAATTAGAGAAGCATCACATGATTTTTCGAACAGTGCCAATACTTTTGTCCACCCTCTTTATGTTTGGTGTGGAATTATATCCAATTTGGCTTTAGGACGATTCTTTTTGTGTTTTTTCATTTAAGACAAATTAAATGAAGATTATAATACCAAAGAATTTGTGTTTGCAAACATTTTCAGGAAGAAACTGAGTATTATCTGACAGAATTGCAGGGGTGTCAATACTTTTGGCCACAACTGTACATGTCTTTGCACCTCCCATTTTTTAAAAGAAAAACAGACATACCGCCATACCAGGTAAATGTAAAATTGTTCCATTTGTGCCAAGAGGTCACAGGCTTGGTCCCTGCATGCATGACCGCGAATGTGATACCTCTGTATGCTCTGTAGTGAATGGTGCAGATCATGTTTTTTGGCAAAAATGAGTGGCATTGTTGTATTCATCCTAGGAAAAGTGAAGTCAATTTGCAATATTTTAATGCTTTTTATTTTGTTTCTTCCACTTTAATTGCATGACGAGAGATATGATTTGACACATGCTTAGCCAAGGTCATCTATATAATAATAATAATCTTTATTTATACATCATCTATACATCATCTATACATACATCATCTATGGGCCCGGATGCTGGAGCACCATACTGTGCTTTTTACATCACCCACTCCACCAGGGACAAGTCCTGCACCCCAGGTAGCCACACAGGTCATGTACCCCTAAGGCTTACACTGTCTGTTCAGCACGTCTGGATGCTTTTGTTTCTGGTATATAATGCCATATGTGCAATTAATAGAAACTAATTCAGAGTTTACTAATGATATATAATTTGAAGAATTACATAAATTGGAAATAGATAGTTGCATAATAAGCATAAAAAAGACAAATCAGACATGTTCAAACTCATACTATACCAAATGCACACCTGGGTAATGACGGATGATTACTCTCCATGAATGTTGATTTTATGCTCACATCTTAGTTTCCTGGTACATCTTTAGCTTTGAATAAAATGGATTATGCTGATATAATTTTAGCAAAGTGGTAATGAAGGAGAAAACAACACTGGATTTTGTCCAAAAATCATGGCTCCAAGAGACCTCATGAACATAAGCGATTTCATGCAATTCCTCCCCTAATACACATGCAAATTCAGACTTGCATAACAGTAGCCGACGAGAACCAGAAGGAGAAATATAAAATCAATTTTTATTAATCACATTAAAATACCATATAAAAGAAGCAGAGAGCCCAGAAGAGTGAAGTGTATACTATCCAGTCTAGTACATAAGAGATGGAGGTGTAAGTGTGCTCTTGTAAAAAACTATGTTGGGATTGTAGGTCCAGACCTGCTCCAGTAATGTCTTTGTTACCGGGCCCTGCGGTATTCAAGTTGTGGGTGGTGTGGCGCTGGGACTGTCCTGACAGGGACACTGGTGTTGCTGAGACCTGTGGTGCCACCCAGTCAGATGACTTTTGTGTGTGCTGTCCAGCAGCTCAGTAGGGGTAATCAGCTCCTTGCTGTGGCTAATGGGGGGATCAGTTCCACACCCTACGTAAAGGGGTCATCACACATAGCAATATCGCTAAAGCGTCACCGATTTTGTGACGCAGCAGCGATATTGCTAGCGATATCGCTATGTCTGATACTTACCTCCGACTGGCTCCCCTGCTGGCTGTCGCTGATCGCGCGAGAACATCCTGGGCCGTTTCTCGGCGGCGGCTTCCTGCTGGGCTTCTTGCTGGCGCCGATGAGCGACGCGTGGACGCAGGCGGAGCACGTCATCATCGCTGTGTGTGACAGGTAAGTAACGACCGCTGCTGCGTCGCTGCATCGCTGGTGAGATCTGCCTGTTTGGCAGCTCACTAGTGACCATTTAGCGATGCACCAACGATCCTGACCGGGTCGCATCGTTATCGGGATCGCTGGTGCATCGCTAAATGTAACGGGACCCTAAACTGCATACTGCTGGAAGTTGCCAGTCATTGCTTGTATTTTCTTGATTCTCTGATCAGGACACTCCTGATGCTCTTACACTGACCTGACTTGTGACCCTGACTACGTGTGTTCTCCTATCCCTTCTGTCTCTGGCCACTGCTAGCCTGACTTCTCTTGACCACCTTGTATCTGACCCCCGGCTGTACCCCTTGTAATGTGGAGCGGGGCAGTAGCCATGAGCAAAGAACGCACTTCTTACGCCCCGACACGTTACAACAAGGTGGTGGTCTTTGCTGGGTGTGTAGAGTTGTGCATGCGGGCACTACACCCTTGCAGGCTAATTACTTGGGTTGGCCAGGACCAGATGTTGGAACAGTTTAACGAGGGAGACCATCTGTCAAAAATAAACGTTTTACTGAATGACACCTTAGTGGGGACTATGTACAACAGGTAATGGGTACACAGCTTGATAAATGTTTCCTTCACAATACGTAGCATTTTTACACACAGTAACAGTTCCTGTCATGTAGTGACTAGGGACTGTGGGCACCTAATCAATCCCTCAAACTAGTGGACGCCCTAGTGTATCCCTGTCCCCCAGATTACCCCAAAAGGTGTGGCGATGCCGGGGTCACGTACCTTGCTATGCCCCTATCTTAACCCTTATTTGTTCCCTCCCTCACCCAGGGAGATGTGAGGCTCAAGTGTATAGAATTACGCTAACCAGACTGAAAGGGGTAGACAGACAGGGATAACAGAAAACTACAAACATACAAATACACTCACAGAACAACAGTGTGGGGAAAAAGAGTAGTAGTAGGAATGAGAACCCAAATGGGAGAGTACAAGGATAAACTTGCAAACCTACATCACAGAACTCTCCTGAATAACTCTCCAATTGCCTACTCCAAAACACTGAACATCTCTTTCAACACCAAACCAGGAAGTGTGAACTATCACTTGCAATTCCCAAATGCCAATGGTGAGCATATATACCAGAGGATAGTCTCCAACACAGAACAGCTGAGGCCATTCAGGATGGAGAGCTGCAGGAGATCTACTGAACTAATTAACCCTTGCAATGACAGTACGAGGAAAAACCTGCACTGCTTAATAGCATGGTGAAGCAGTTCTAATAAGTGCAGGAGTCCATGTAACCAGACAACGCAATATTCTGGTCCTTCTCTATTGCGGTATTCCTGTGACAGTTCCTTTCTCCTAACACACTTGTTCTCTGCTTTCACTGTTTCACCTTCCTTCACCACAACTCGTCTCAGTACTACAGTCCAGTTAGTGAGAGTCCTATTCACAACCCTCGGTTCTGCGTCATCTTTGCTTTCAAGGGAACTAGTTTGCCAATGTAGCCGGCAGTTAGCTTCTCTGCTTCTGATTCCATGGAATGTCTACTCGGGGCGCTCTCTTCATCTCGTTCTCTGGACTGTTACATTTCTGAATTATGAACTCAGGGCCGGCCGTACTGCTGCTAGGCATTGTCTCCGGTTGTCCATTCTGTTCTTTTGTCAGTTTTCATTCATCTTTACACTGGTTCACGCTAACCACAGTTTTGGTCTACTCTCACTTCAGTACACCCACTTGATGTGGTGCTGCTTACTGTCCACACCTTTCGTCTGCTTCTGACACACACTGGGCCCTATCTGACGTACAGACAAACTGTTTCTGTCCCTTCATCTTAGCCCTTCCCACTCTGGGATAGTCCCAAATATTAACTCTAACTCTATCTACTGTCAGACAGAACACGATATCAACATTATTAGTGCATATCACAATTTACATTATGCAATACATGTGTTCTTCAAGGGGGAACATGGGTAATATGTCCATCTCCTTACACCTTGGTTTTGTCTTTACAGTTTCTGAACTGGCAAATTAGTCTAGATTTGCCTCCTCCTCGCTCCTCTGGGCAGCAGCTGATCTGTGTATGCAACCCAGGAGTAGAGTTGAGCAAATTTTTCATAATTCGGTTCCGATTACGATTGACAGTGAATATTGTATTTGCAGTATTCGCCGAACGTCATTGGAGTCAATGGGAGTAGAGATGACTGAATATGTTCGGAATCGATTGTCAAACATAAATTTGGCACGAATAGGGTACCAATATGACACGAATATGACAAATTCAAATTTGGCGACGGTTTCCGAACATATTAGCTCAACCCTACCAAGGAGGTCCCATTGTAAATCCAATTTCCTGTAAAGGGTGAAGACCAGGGTTCCTCTGGGATCTGAGTACCTTGAGCTTATGGCTTCAGGCAGACTTTACAACTGTAGCTTCAACCGACATATATAGACATTTTTTTATTCTTTTATGGAAAAAAGGAAGGAGGATTTGCAAGGACGAAGGTCGAAATAGCAACACCCATTTGCTAGTGTCACACGCGGTGGGGCACTGAGTTGGTAGGGCATTATTCACTTTCACACACTGGTAGGGCATTGAGTTGGTAGGGCATAATTCACTTTAACATGTTATTGATAGGGCATTGAAATGGTTGGCATTGGTTGCATTCCCACATATCCTTAACACCGGAGGTATTTTCATCTTTGTGTTTTCCTTTTTTTGCTCTCCTTCCCAGAGCCATAACTTTTATTTTTTGGTCATTATGGCCATGTGAGGGCTGGTTTCTTATGGTACAAGTTTTACTTTTGAACGACACCATTGGTTTTAACATATCATGCACTGGAAAACGGGAAAAAAAATCCAAGTGCGGTGAAATTGCAAAAAAAAGTGCAATTCCACAGTTGTTTTTTGTTTTGCTTTTTTACTATGTTCACTAAATGCTAAAACTGACCTGCCATTATGATTCTCCAGGTGAGTACGAGTTCATAGATACCAAACATGTCTAGGTTCTTTTTCATCTAAGTGATGAAAAAAAATTCCAAAATTTGTTAAACAAAACAAAAAACGGTTGCCCCATTTACCGATAACTGTAGTGTCTCTATTTCTCGTGATCTTGAGTTGGGCTTATTTTTTGCGCGCCCAGCTGAAGTTTTTATTGATACCATTTTGGTGCAGATACGATCTTTTGATTGCCTGTTATTGCATTTCAATACAATGTTGTGGCGACCCAAAAAAATTCTGTCATTTTGACTTTTTTCTCGTTACGTCTTTTAGCATTTGGGTTAATTCTTTTTTTACGTTGATCGGGCAATTCTGAACGCGGCAATACCAAATTTGTGTATGCTCATTTTTTTAATTAAATACAAATACCCCAAACACTAGGAAATATAATAAAGGGCTCAACTCACTGAACAATACAAAATAAATAGAATCTCATGCAAGAGCTATTAAGCACAACAGGAGATCAAAATAGAGTTTTTCCAAGCTCAAATATAATTTATTGAAATAATGATAAACAGAGCATACATGCTAGTATAGGTTGCAGCAGACATAAACACAAAGTGATTGTACAGCACCTTAAAAACAGCTGACATGTGCTGGAAAAGATGTGGGCTCAGCACCAGAGCCCACATCAAAGGGTGGGTGTCATACATCGTAATACTATTACGCCCGATATCAGAAAGGGGTTAATTAAATTGAAATAATACTAACAACCATGGTCCACTGAGGAAACTGACATGATGGTTTAGACTTGGGAAAAATCACAAAAATAAATGCACTTACAGTGGGGGAAATAAGTATTTGATCCCTTGCTGATTTTGTAAATTTGACTATTGACAAAGACCTGAACAGTCTATAATTTTAAGGGTAGGTTAATTTTAACATTGAGAGTTAGAATATCAAAAATAAAATCCAGAAAATCACATTGTATAAATTATATAAATTTGCATTTTGCACTGAGAAATAAGTATTTGATGCCTCTGACAAACAAGACTTAATACTTGTTGGCAAGCACAGCAGTCAGACGGTTTTTGTAGTTGATGATGAGGTTTGCGCACATGTCACAAGATATTTTGGTCCACTCCTCCTTGCAGATCATCTCTACGGCTTTAAGATTTTGAGGCTGCCGCTTGGCAACTGGGAGCTTCAACTCCCTCCATAAGTTTTCTATGGGATTAAGGTCTGGAGACTGGCCTGGCCACTCCATGACCATAATGTGTTTCTTTTTGAGCCACTCCTTTGTTGCCTTGGCTGTATGTTTTGGGTCATTGTCTTGCTGGAATACCCAGCCACATCCCGTTTTTAATGTCCTGGCGGAGGGAAGGAGGTTGTCACTCAGGATTTTACGGTACATGGCTCAATCCATTCTCCTGCTGATGCGGTGAAGTAGTCCTGTGTCCTTAGCAGAGAGACACCCCCAAAGCATAATGTTTCTACCTCCATGCTTGACAGTGGGTACGGTGTTCTTTGGGTTATAGACAGCAATTCTCTTCCACCAAACAAGGCGAGTTGAGTTAATGCCAAAGACTTCAATTTTTGTCTCATCTGACCACAGCACCTTCTCCTAATCACTCAGAGTGATCCAGGTGTTCATGAGCAAACTTCAGACGGGCCTGCACATGTGTCTTCTTGAGCAGGGGACCTTGCGGGCGCTGCAGGATTTTAAATTTTTACGGTGTAATGTGTTACCAATGGTTTTCATGGTGACTGTGATCCCAGCTGCCCTGACATCATTAACAAGTTCCTCCCATGTAGTTTTAGGCTGATCTCTCGCCTTCCTCATGATCCAGGATACCCCACAAGGTGAGATTTTGCATGGTGCTCCAGATCGATGTCTATTGACAGTCATTTTGTATTTCTTCCATTTTGTTACTATTGCACCAACAGTTGTCTCTTTCTCACCCTGCGCCTAACTTGTGGTTTTGTAGCCCATTACAGCTTTGTGCAGGTCTATGATCTTGTCCCTGACATCCGTATTAAGCTCTTTGGTCTTGCCCGTGTTGTAGAGGTTAGTGTTATGATTGAGTCACCATAGGAGGCAAAAACAGAAATGCTAGCTAAGTCCAGAAAACCAGAGAAGTTGGCAGCTATCGGATTGCAGACCCCTGAACCTATCAACACAACTAGCAGTAGCCGTGGGGGGATCCTACGATGCCCTAGACCCCTCGATCACAGCCGGAGAATTAAATAGGCCTAAAGAAAGAAAGGGGAAATCTAAACTGCCCCAGAGCAGACCCCAAAGCAATAGGCAGCCCCCAACATATAATGACGGTGAAGCAAGATGAAAATACTAACACAGACAGAAAGAAAGACTGAGCAAAGACGGGGCCCAAGCTAACTAGATAGAAAAGGACAGGAAGGCTGCTGTCTGCAATCCGTGAAAAACCCTATGAAAATAAGAGCCAACAGACTGACAGTGAAAAAGGCCCTGAAGACGCTAGGCTTCAAAAAAGCTATGTCAGTACTCAGGAATATTCTGAAGACAGAGCTACAGGCAAAAGGAGATTCAGCTCACCCCAGCAGGGAATGGCAGAATACAGAAAAGCAAGGAAAAACAAAAAACAAAACAAAAATGCTAACAGGCAAAACAGAAAACTTAGCTTTAGAGGAGCAGGAATCAGACTGGTGTCCTAGAAGTCCACAGAGAAATCACCCGCAGGGCAGAAGGGCGTCGGCAGCCTTATATCCAGTCCGTGACTCCACTCAGCCAGTCATCCTCATTAGGCTCAAGTGCCTGATAATCAGGCTCATTACCTTCCTTCACCAGAATAGGGAGCTCACCAGACCTCAGTGACGAAGGGGAAAATGAACTCACAACAGTACCTCCCCCTTGAGGAGGGGTCACCGAACCCTCAACCACGCCACCAGGGCGATCAGGGTGAGCCCGATGAAATGCACGCACCAATCTTTTGGCATGAATATCAGAGGCAGAGACCCAGGAATTATCCTCCTGACCATAACCCTTCCACTTAACCAAATACTGGAGTCTCCGTCTAGCCAGACATCAACAAACTGGAGCAAGTTCAGAAAAGAGTGACCAGAATGGTGACCGGTCTGCAAACCCTGTCTTATGAGGAAAGGTTGCAGGATTTGGGAATGTTTAGTTTGCAAAAGAGAAGACTGAGAGGAGACTTAATAGCTGTCTACAAATATCTAAAGGGCTGTCACATTGTAGAAGGATCAACTTTATTCTCATTTGCACAAGGAAAGACTAGAAGCAATGGGATGAAACTGAATGGGAGGAGACACAGATTAGATATTAGAAAAAACTTTTTGACAGAGTGATCAATGAGTGGAACAGGCTGCCACGAGAAGTGGTGAGTTCTCCTTCAATGGAAGTCTTCAAACAGAGGCTGGACAGACATCTGACCGGGATGATTTAGCGAATCCTGCTTTGAGCAGGGGGTTGGACCAGATGGCCCAGGAGGTCCCTTCCAACTCTACGATTCTATGATTCTATGAATCCAGTATTTTCTCTACCTCATATTCCATGTTACCTTCAACCAATACAGGGTCTGGAGGTGCCACCCCAGGAACAACTGGTTCAACAAACCTCTTCAACAAGGACTTATGGAACACATTATGGATTTTAAATGTGACAGGAAGAGCCAAACGAAAAGAGACCGGATTAATAATCTCCAAAATCTTGTAAGGTCCAATAAATCTAGACTTAAACTTAGGAGAAGCCACCTTCATAGCAATATTTTTTGATGATAACCACACCATATCACCAATCTTAAACTGGGGACCAATGGTCCTATGTCGATTGGAAAACCGCTGGGCCTTTTCCTGGGAGAGAGATAACTTATCCACCACTTGGTCCCAGATCTGGTGCATTCTCTCCACCACAGTGTCAACACCTGGGCAGGCAGAAGGCTCCACCTGCCCTGAAGAAAATCGAGGATGAAACCCAAAGTTACAAAAAAAAGGTGACATCAAAGTGGCAGAACTAGCTCTATTATTTAAAGCAAATTCGGCCAAGGGCAAAAATGAAACCCAATCATCCTGATCAGCGGAAATAAAACATCTCAAATACGACTCCAAGGTCTGGTTTGTTCTCTCTGTCTGCCCATTGGTCTGAGGGTGAAAAGCAGAGGAGAAGGACAACTGAATTCCCAGCTTGGAACAGAAAGTCCTCCAAAATCTAGACACAAACTGAACTCCTCTGTCAGATACAATGTTCTCAGGAATCCCGTGCAAGCGAACCACCTGTTGCAAAAACAGGGGCACCAACTCAGAGGAAGATGGCAACTTAGGGAGTGGTACAAGATTAACCATTTTAGAGAACCTATCACAAATCACCCAAATAACAGTCATTCATTGAGAGACCGGCATATCAGAGATGAAATCCATTGAAATATGGGTCCATGGCCTCCTGGGGACCGGCAAAGGCATCAACAACCCACTAGAGCGAGAACAAGATTTAGACCGGGAGCACATCCCACAGGACTGCACAAAATTCCTGACATCATGAGACAAGGTGGGCCACCAAAAAGAGCGACTCACCAGATCTCTAGTACCAAAAATACCTGGATGACCAGCCAATGCAGAGCAATGAACTTCAGACATCACTCTCTTCTTCCACTGGTCAGGAACATACAACTTTCCACTGGGACAACGCTCAGGTTTGTCCTCCTGGAACTCTTGCAGAGCAAGTCTCAAATCGGGCGAGATGGCAGAAAGAACTACCCCTTCGCCTAAGATGGTAGCAGGCTTGGTCACCACAGGAGAATCGGCAAAGAAACTCCTAGAGAGGGCGTCTGCCTTGACATTCTTAGTTCCAGGAAGAAAAGAGACCACAAAATCAAAACGTGTAAAAAACAAGGCCCACCTAGCCTGTCTAGGGTTCAAGCGTTTAGCCGACTCTAGGTAAATCAAATTCTTGTGGTCAGTGAGGACCACAACTTGATGTTTAGCTCCCTCCAACCAATGTCTCCACTCCTCAAATGCCCATTTCATGGCCAACAGTTCCCGATTCCCCACATCATAGTTACGTTCAGATGGAGAGAACTTTCGGGAAAAGAAAGCACAGGGATTCATTTTAGATGTTACAGGATCCTTTTGGGACAAAACAGCTCCTGCACCAATCTCAGAAGCATCCACCTCTACCTGGAACGGGAGTGAGACATCAGGTTGCCGCAAAACCGGGGCGGAGGTAAATCTTCGCTTCAGCTCCTGAAAGGAAGCAACAGCCTCAGGAGACCAATTCAACACATCAGCACCCTTCTTAGTCAGATCAGTCAATGGCTTGGCAATACTAGAAAATTTTGCTATAAATTTCCGATAAAAATTAGCAAAACCCAAAAACTTCTGGAGGGCCTTCAAAGAAGTGGGCTGAACCCAATCATAAATGGCCTGTACCTTGGCCGGGTCCATTTCAATAGTTGACGGAGACAAAATAAATCCCAAAAATGAAATCCTCTGTACTCAAAAAAGGCATTTCGATCCTTTGACATACAGGGAATTCTCCCTCAAGATCCGGAACACAGTCCGAATATGTTCCACATGAGAATCCCAATCCTTGGAGAAAATCAAAATATCATCCAGATAGATAATCAAAAATTTATCGACAAAGTCTCGGAAAATATCGTTCATGAAGCATTTGAAGACAGAAGGGGCATTAGTGAGCCCAAAAGGCATCACCAGGTACTCAAAATGTCCCTCCGGAGTATTAAACGCCGTCTTCCATTCATCCCCCTGCTTAATGCGGATAAGATTATACGCCCCCCTGAGGTCAATCTTGGTAAACCAGCAAGCACCTCTAACTCTAGAGAATAGATCCGAAATCAGGGGTAACGGATACTGATATTTAATAGTAATTTTATTGAGGGCACGATAATCAATACAAGGCCTTAAAGAACCATCTTTTTTGGCCACAAAAAAAAAACCGGCACCGAAGGGTGAAGAGGATGGTCTAATATGACCCTTCTCCAACGCCTCCTTAATATAGGACCGCATAGCCTCGTGCTCGGGTACAGATAAATTGAAGAGCCGACCCTTGGGAAATTTACACCCCGGGCTCAGTTCAATTGCACAGTCATAACTCCTATGAGGAGGCAAGGACGCAGACTCATTCTCACTAAATACATCATAAAAGTCCGCCAAATAGTCAGGAACATCATGCGACTGAGGAGAGGTGGAAAAAACCGGAGCTTCACTAAAGGCACACCGACAACCCCAACTCACCACAGACACAGATTTCCAATCCAAAACTGGATTATGAATTTGCAACCAGGGAAACCCCAGAACAACGGCATCATGCAGACCATGCAACACCAAAAATCTGCAATTTTCTTGATGGTCTGGGGCGACCCGCATGACCACCTGGGTCCAAAACTGAGGTTTATTTTTAGCCAAAGGAGTAGCATCAATCCCCCTCAAAGGGATAGGCGTCTGCAGAGGTGTCATCGGAAATCCACAACGTTTAGCAAAATCCAAGTCCATTAGGTTTAGCGCTGCTCCCGAATCCACAAAAGCCTTGGTGGAAAATGTGGACAGGGAGCAGATCAGAGTAATTGCCAGAAGACACTTAGGTTGAACACCACCAACAGAAAACGTGTGTGCAAAGCGTTTCTCTCGTTTAGGACAAACAGAAATAATATGTGAGGCATCTCCACAGAAAAAACACAGCTTATTACGCCTTCTGAACTCCTGACGTTGCGCCTTAGACAAAACTCTATCACATTGCATAGGTTCAGACGTCTGTTCAACCGGTGGCAACACCTCTCGTGCAATCCTGCGTTCACGTAAACGCCGATCAACCTGAATGGCTAATGACATAGAATCGTCCAAACCAGAGGGAACAGGAAATCCTACCATAGTATCTTTTACGGCTTCTGACAAACCCTTCCGAAAGAGAGCAGCCAAGGCATTATCATTCCAGGTAGTAAGGACCTCCCACTTTCGGAACTTTTGACAGTACAACTCTGCAGAATCTCGACCCTGGTTCAATGCCAACAGGGTCTTTTCAGCCTGATCAATAGCATTAGGTTCGTCATACAACAACCCCAAAGCTTGAAAGAATGTGTTCACATTAGTCAGAATAGGATCATCTGGTTTCAAAGAAAATGCCCAATCCTGGGGATCGCCACGCAGCAAAGAGATGACAATTTTAACCTGCTGCGCGGAGCTCCCTGACGAGTTAGGCTTCAAGGCAAAAAATAATTTACAATTATTTTTGAAACTCAAAAATTTAGATCGATCCCCAAAAAATACATCAGGTAGGCGGAAATTCCCTGCACTTCCGCAGCGAGCTGCTCCACACGATCAGACAATTGCTTTATCTCCATTGAGAGAGAAAAAAAAATTCCCCCTACGGCCTCAGAGATATAGAGGAAAGAATATACACACACCTTTTTCTTTTTTTTTTTAAACACAATTCTTTCCTGCTATTGAGTACCCTAGGATCTGCGGTATGGCGGGTGATTCTGTTATGACTGAGTCACCGTAGGAGGCAAAAACAGAAATGCTAGGTAAGTCCAGAAAACCAGAGAAGTTGGCAGCTATCGGATTGCAGACCCCTGAACCTATCAACACAACTAGCAGTAGCCGTGGGGGGATCCTACGATGCCCTAGACCCCTCGATCACAGCCGGAGAATTAAATAGGCCTAAAGAAAGAAAGGGGAAATCTAAACTGCCCCAGAGCAGACCCCAAAGCAATAGGCAGCCCCCAACATATAATGACGGTGAAGCAAGATGAAAATACTAACACAGACAGAAAGAAAGACTGAGCAAAGATGGGGCCCAAGCTAACTAGATAGAAAAGGACAGGAAGGCTGCTGTCTGCAATCTGTGAAAAACCCTATGAAAATAAGAGCCAACAGACTGACAGTGAAAAAGGCCCTTAAGACGCTAGGCTTCAAAAAAGCTATGTCAGTACTCAGGAATATTCTGAAGACAGAGCTACAGGCAAAAGGAGATTCAGCTCACCCCAGCAGGGAATGGCAGAATACAGAAAAGCAAGGAAAAACAAAAAACAAAACAAAAATGCTAACAGGCAAAACAGAAAACTTAGCTTTAGAGGAGCAGGAATCAGACTGGTGTCCTAGAAGTCCACAGAGAAATCACCCGCAGGGCAGAAGGGCGTCGGCAGCCTTATATCCAGTCCGTGACTCCACTCAGCCAGTCATCCTCATTAGGCTCAGGTGCCTGATAATCAGGCTCATTACCTTCATTCACCAGAATAGGGAGCTCACCAGACCTCAGTGACGAAGGGGAAAATGAACTCACAACAGGTTAGAGTCTGTCTGATTAATTGAGTCTGTGGACAGGAGTCTTTTATAAAGATGACTATGTAAGACAGCTGTCTTTAATGCAGGTAATGAGTTGATTAGGAGCGTCTAACTGGTCTGTAGGAGCCAGAACTTTTAATGGTTGGTAGGGGATCAAATACTTATTTCTTACTGCAAAATGCAAATAAATTTATATAGTTTATATAATGTGATTTTCTGGATTTTATTTTTGATATTCTATCTCTAAATGTTAAAATTAATATACCCTTAAAACTATAGACTGTTCATGTCTTTGTCAGTGGGCAAACTTACAAAATCAGCAAAGGTTCAAATACTTATTTCCACCACTGTAGCTGATTCACTGCCATTTTCCTATAAAGACAGGTTTGCTAGCTCCCAGCTCCTCAGGAAAAATGGTTATTTTAAGAGGTTATAGTTAGAACGCATACAGTGGGTATGGAAAGTATTCAGACCCCTTTAAATTTTTCACTTTGTTTCATTGCAGCCATTTGGTAAATTCAAAGAAGTTCATTTTTTTCTCATTGAAGTATACTCTGCACCCCATCTTGACTGAAAAAGGCAGAAATGTAGAAATTTTTGCAAATGTAATAAAAAAAAGAAAAACTGAAATATCACATGGTCATAAGTATTCAGACCCTTTGCTCAGTATTGAGTAGGAGCACCCTTTTGAGCTAGTACAGCCATGAGTCTTCTTGGGAATGATGCAACAAGTTTTTCACACCTGGATTTGGTGATCCTTTGCCATTCTTCCATGCAGATCCTCTCCAGTTCCGTCAGGTTGGATGGTAAACGTTGGTAGACATCCATTTACAGGTCTCTCCAGAAATACTCAATTGGCTTTAGGTCCGGGCTCTGACTGGGCCAGTCAAGAATGGTCACAGAGTTGTTCTGAACCCACTCCTTTGTTATTTTAGCTGTGTGCTTAGGGTCATTGTCTTGTTGGAAGGTGAACCTTCGGCCAAGTCTGAGGTCTAGAGCACTCTGGAAGAGGTTTTCATCCAGGATATCTCTGTACTTGGCCGCATTCATGTTTCCTTCAATGGCAACCAGTCATCCTGTCCCTGAAGTTGAAAAACACCCCCATAGAATGATGCTGCCACCACCCTGTTTCACTGTTGGGATTATATTGGACAGGTGATGAGCAGTGCCTGGGTTTCTCTACACATACCACTTAGAATTATCACCAGTGATAGCTGACTTTGTGCATCTTTCTCCCATCTCAGTACTGCATCTGTGGAGCTCAGCCACAGTGATCTTGGGTTTCTTCTCTACCTTTCTCACCAAGGCTCTTCTCCCACTATTGCTCAGTTTGGCTGGATGGCCAGGTCTAGTAAGACTTCTGGTGGTCCCAAACTTCTTCCATTTAAGGATTATGGAGGCCACTGTGCTCTTAAGAACCATGAGTACTGCAGAAATTCTTTTGTAACCTTGGCCAGATCTGTGCCTGTTAGGAACGGTGGAATGCACTAAATAAAAATAATAATAAAGTGCGTTCGCCGCTCGGGGTCCACCGTGCAGTAGGTGATATAACCGCTGCTAAGTGGTGGCAGGAGCAATATGGCAGAAATGCGCACAGGGTTAAACTTCACCCAGTTGCGCAGAGCAATCTCAGTTAATTCACAGAGATGCCAAATAAGTACAAACACAAAAGACTGAGCCTGTTGTGGTCACAGTACTCAGTAAAAACGCACACACGGTATCAGGTCACAGGAGTAGCCCAAGACGGCGGCACTACGTCCGTCAAGACCTACCGTGTGCGGAGCGTCGCAACTGCGGACGCAAAGGGACTGCTACTGCAGCGCAGCGTGGACACTGCGGCTAAACGACAAGGCTAAGACGCAAGCGCAATGTCAGACGCTAGCAGCTGTGGATGTTGCAGCAGAGGAGTGCTGGCGCTGATTCTAACTCAGTCCCTAACCACATACGTAATATCAGAGGGAAGGAATTTTATAATGAGTCATTCACCAGAATCATACATCCGTCCTCATACACACAGCAGCAAGTAAGTATATACTACCGCATGGCGGAACAGCCATGCACACCTTTTATAGCAGCCGGGACCTTCCGCAAGCTTCCAGATCTCTGAGATGGACCAATGAGATCTGGAGCGGGACCTGAGCACATGACTCCTGATCTCCAATGGGGGATCGTCCCATGAGCATGCTCAGTAGGAGGATAGAAGGACTTAGCCTCAGGAGAGATTTGCTGCAAGGTAATCTCCTCTGCAATCTCCTCTGCAGTAGATAAACAGCAGGAGACTGCAGAATGTGAGGGTCTGGATCCCTGCGGAGTAAACGCAGAAATCCGACGTCTAACAGTGCCTTGCCACAATTCTGTCTCTGAGCTCCTTGGTCAGTTCCTTTGACCTCATGATTCTCATTTGGTCTGACATGCACTGTGAGCTGTGAGGTCTTATATAGACAGGTGTGTGAATTTACAAATCAAGTCCTATCAGTTTAATTAAACACAGCTGGAGTCCAATGACGGAGTAGAACCATCTCAAGGAGGATCACAAGAAAATGGACAGCATGTGACTTAAATATGAGTGTCTGAGCAAAGGGTCTGAATACTTAAGACCATGTGATATTTCAGTTTTTCTTTTTTAATAAATTTGCAAACATTTCTACATTTCTGTTTATTGCCATCAAGATGGGGTGCAGAGTGTACATTAATGAGAAAAAAATGAACTTTTAAGAAATTAGCAAATGGCTGCAATGAAACAATGAGTGAAAAATATAAATGGGTCCGAATACTTTCCGTACCCACTGTATGTACTATTAACCCCTTCCTGACATCCGACGTACTATCCCGTCCACGGTACCCGGGCCCGTATGACCGTGGACGGGATAGTACGTCGGGCCCTTTAATGCGATACCGCGACTAAAGTCGCGGTGATCGCATTAAAATTCCGACGCCATCTCACCTTACAAAAGATGGCGTCGGCATCCCGGGCTGCGATCCCGCCCCCCAGCATCCAGAGCGCTGTGATTGGCTGTTCAATTCTGAACAGCCAATCGCAGCGTTTCTCATTGTTTCAGCCAATCAGCTTGGCTGAAACAATGATGTCCTAGGCTGGGATCGAGTACTGATGTACTCGATCCTAGAGCCGGTGCCTGCGCTATTCAATGGAGGAGGCATATGCTATACTTGCCTCCGACACTGATAGCGATTTGGATGACGATCCGACTTTTCTTTATTTTTCGGATTCTTCATCCTCTTCTTCTTCCTCTTCCTCCTCGGGTCCTGCGGAACCGCCACGCAGATGCTCCAGGACAGAAGATGAGGCAGCGCCCACCATGCCCGCAGCTGACCCAGTGCTCCCCGTATGGACCTCGCCCCCCGAAAATTACAAGCCACTGATTCCTGATTTTGTGGCAGAATCAGGAATCAAGTTTGACACCACCGGCCTCACAGAAATTGACTTTTTCAAAGTCTTTTTCTCTGAGGATTTTGTTAACCTCATGGTGGAGCAAACTAATTTGTACGCTCGTCAATTTTTGGAGCAAAACCCGCGATCAACATTTTCAAACTGGTCTCCTGTAGACACAGTTGAAATGATGCAGTTTTGGGCCTGGTCCTCCATATGGGGATACTGAAGAAGCCGGAAATTCGGCAATATTGGAGTGTTAATATTTTATACAACACTCCAGTGTTCCGAATGGTCATGGCCCGGACGTGTTTTGAGGCCATCCACAAGTTTCTGCATTATACTGATAATGCAGAGTGTCCCGCACGAGATGACCCCAACTTTGACCGTCTGTTCAAGGTTCGGCCGGTCATCGAACACTTCAGCAAACTTTTTGTTGAAGTGTTCGAAGTGTACGTGCCCCAAAGGGACATCTGCGTGGATGAGTCCTTGGTTCACTTCAAGGGAAGGCTGCGATTCCGTCAATACCTGCCCAGTAAGAGGGCCAGGTACGGAATCAAACTCTATAAGTTGTGTGAGAGTACCTCAGGGTACACCCACAAGTTTAGACTTTACGAAGGGAAGGACACCCGGATTGAACCCCTGAGTGTCCTCCTTTCCTGGGAGTGAGTGGGAAAATTGTGTGGGATTTGGTGCACCCACTGCTGGATAAAGGTTATCACCTCTACACTGATAACTTTTATACCAGCATCCCACTCTACAAATCCCTCTCTGAGCGACGTACCGCAGCCTGCGGTACTGTCCGCAAAAATCAGAGAGGCCTCCTGAAGACGCTACTTGGGCAGATGCTCCGAAAAGGTGAGAGCAGAGCCCAATGTAGCGACCACCTGCTGGTGGTCAAGTACAAGGACAAGAGAGATGTCCATCTCTTGACCACCATACACGGTGATGGCAGTACCCTCTGCACTGTACGGGGTACCTCTACACAGGTCCGCAAACCGACATGTGTAGTGGGGTACAACAAAAACATGGGGGGAGTTGTTCTCTCCGATCAACTCCTCCAACTGTACAATGCATTGAGGAAGGCCAAGGCGTGGTACAAAAAGCTGGCCGTGCACATCGTCCAAATGGCAATGCTCAACGCATTCCTGCTGTCACAATGTGCATGCCCCAGCGATACGACATACCTTCAGTTCCAGGAGGTAGTGGTTAAGGCCCTGATGTTTGGCGCTCAGGAAGGAGCGGGCCCCAGTACTTCAGGAACTGAAGGTGCTCGTATTGTCCCAGGTCAGCATTTTCCGGGGGTGGTCCCGCCAACCCCAAGAAAAGGTAAGCCGCAAAAAAGGTGTCGAGTGTGTTACAAAATAAGAATACGCAGGGACACCACTTATCAATGCGACACCTGCCCCGAAAAACCTGGCCTGTGCATGAAGGATTGCTTCAAATTGTACCAAAAATATGATTTTTTATTTTCACGCCCAGGCGTTATAAACTTCTGTGAAGCCCTGCCATGTGCCCAAACAGTGGTTCCCCCCCACATATTGGGTATCAGCGTACTCAGGACAAATTTGACAACAACCTTTGGGGTCCAATTTCTCCTGTTACCCTTGGGAAAACAAAATATTGGGGACTAAATGATCATGTTTGTGGAAAAATATGATTTTTTATTTTCACGCCCGGGTGTTATAAACTTCTGTGAAGCCCTTGGGGGTTCAAAGTGGTCACCACACATCTAGATAAGTTCCTTAGGGGGTCTAGTTTCCAAAATGGGGTCACTTGTGGGGGATTTCCAC
The DNA here is from genome assembly GCF_039654945.1 of Dendrobates tinctorius. NCBI lineage: Eukaryota > Metazoa > Chordata > Amphibia > Anura > Dendrobatidae > Dendrobates > Dendrobates tinctorius. The sequence continues at coordinate 34,891,105 of NW_027361684.1, forward strand.
TGTTTAGGCACATCAGACGCTCGTCAAACGCGACATGGCGTCCAATCTCAATTCCAGCCAATTTTAGGTTGAAAAAGTCAAACGGGGCTCCTTCCCTTCTGAGCCCTGCCATGTGCCCAAACAGTGGTTCCCCCCCACATATTGGGTATCGGCGTACTCAGGACAAATTTGACAACAACTTTTGGGGTCCAATTTCTCCTGTTACCCTTGGGAAAATAAAAAAAATTGTTGCTAAAATATTATTTTTGTGACTAAAAAGTTAAATGTTCATTTTTTCCTTCCACGTTGCTTCTGCTCCTGTGAAGCACCTGAAGGGTTAATAATCTTCTTGAATGTAGTTTTGAGTAGCTTCAGGGGTGCAGTTTTTAGAATGGTGTCACTTTTGGGTATTTTCTGCCATATAGACCCCTCAAAGTGACTTCAAATGTGAGGTGGTCCCTAAAAAAAAAAATGGTTTTGTTGTAAAAATTAGAAATCGCTGGTCAAATTTTAACCCTTATAACTTCCTATCAAAAAAAATGTTGTTTCCCAAATTGTGCTGATGTAAAGTAGACATGTGGGAAATGTTATTTAGTAACTATTTTGTGTCACATATTTCTCTGTTTTAAGGGCATACAAATTCAAAGTTTGAAAATTGCAAAATTTTCAAAATTTTCGCCATATTTCTGTTTTTTTCATAAATAAACGCAAGTTATAGCGAAAAATTTTTACCACTAAAGTGAAGTACAATATGTCACGAGAAAACAATCTCAGAATCGCCTAGATCCGTTGAAGCGTTCCAGAGTTATAACCTCATAAAGGGACAGTGGTCAGAATTGTAAAAATTGGCTCGGTCATGAACGTGCAAACCACGCTTGGGGGTGGAGGGGTTAAAAATGTACATTGTATGGAAATCCTATGCAACAAACAAGTAAGACTCATATATACATTAGCCAGAAATTTAAAAAAAAAAATGTGAATATAATTTTTTCTCCTAAAATTAACTAATTATAAAGTTGTGTAGACTAATGACAACAAGCTTATCTTTAGGATAGGTCATCAACATCAGAACCATGAGGGCAGTTAGGTAGCCTGGGAGCAAGTTGTCAATCAGCTTGACATCGGCAGTGATTCTCTGACAGCAGAGGAGCGCAGAACAAGAAGGGCTGTACTGTTGATATGGCATCAGCGGAAAGTGCAGAATTGCTGGCAGAAGCAATCAGGCAGAACAAGCAGGTAATTAGCAACTACATGCCTGTTAGATCCTATGTGCAAAAATTGAGAGAATCCTGGATAACCCCTTTAACTTGATCAGTCTGGGGCAATTTTGGTTTCAAAGAACATCAATGAAAAATCAATACAAGCCCATTTCATCATTTGCGTTTTCTAAGTCCTTTTTCTTTTTTTTTTGCCCTGTGGTATTCCCTGTTTCTTTTGCATCAAATTCATCAGAGTGGTACAGTTTTGGTCATTAATTTTTCAAAAAGTCGAAATAGGTCTGTTTTTCTGTATTTATCAATTTTGAAAACTTTTTTAAGTGCAAAAAGTTGCACGTTTTCCAAATTGTTGCTATAATTACTGGTGTGCAAAAAAACAAAAAATCACTCCAGCAGGGAATTGAGGTACATTTTACATCAAATTTTGTGGAAACTAAAAGAAAAAAATAGACTTAAAAAAATGCACAACTGGACAGATGAATTTGGTGCAATAAAAAAGGCGCAAAACAGTAAAAAGCTGACAAAAACATATTGAACCAGTCCCATTGTGATTATGTTAAACCATTTTCTCATAAAATTCTGAAACCTTCTAGTGTCGGAGAGTTCTGCAGACAGTGTACAGTAGCATGTAAGTCTATGTGATTTACAATCTGCTGTGCACATGCTGCGGATTTTTAACTGCGTAAAAGCTGCGGTTTTGAATCCGCAGAAAGAAATGACATATCACTACTTTTCTGCGGATTCTGCAGCGGTTTACCATCTCCTCCATTGTAGAGGTGATAAACCGCAGGTCATTTTACCTGCGGTTCCGCAGATACAAATCCGCAGACCAATCCGCAGCGTGTGCACATAGCCTTAGGCTGCGTGCACACGCTGCGGATTCTGCTGCGGATTTTTCCACGCGAATTTAGCAAAATCCGCAGGTAAATCCGCGGGTCAAAAGACCTGCAGTTTATCTGCGGATTAGCCTGCAGTTTGACACCTCTACAATGGAGCAGGTGTAAAACCGCTGCGGATTCTTCAAAAAGAAGCGACATGCTGCAGTTTTGAAACCGCAGCAAGTCCGCACTGCGTTTTTTGTTTTCCATAGAATATAAAGGTACTGTACACCGCAGCAAAAACTGCTGCGGATCCGCAGGGCTAAATCCGCTGCGGATCCGCAGCAGAATCTGCAGCGTGTGCACACAGCCTTATTTGAAGCAACAGAAGTGCTCAACGGGAGCTGAATTGGCAATAAATATATTCCAGCACCAAAGCGGAAGCCTTAAAGGGGTTGTCTCACAAACCAAATATATTTTAATCAATAGATCTTGAAATAAAAATAAGTCCCACAATTGCATGCTTTTTAAAGAGTGGTCGAAGAATATTAATATTAATCCTGAATGTCTTATCTATTTAATGTCATAATCTAATTGTTGTTTTTAATACACTTTAATTAAAAAATCCACATCCTTCCCGTACTACACCATCTATTGGATTTATTTTGTTTATTACTTCCTCTTTGATGTTGCTTCTTTTGAATGTCCAAGTGCATTGTACAATGATATATATCTTTCCAGTGCATTGTGGAATTTATTTTTATTCCCAGATCTATTGATTAATACGTACTTTGTTTGTGGGAAAACCCCTTTAAACGCATAGTATAGTTTCCCCAAATAAAGGTTGTTCTTTGTATAATGAAAAGCTGTTCAATCTAAATGTATAAAGCTGAGTGTGTGTGTATCAAACCACGCCCACTCCACATAGCCCCGCCCACTGGCGGCTGGAGAGCGAGGTTGCAGAGGGAAAGTGCAGGATGCGGGTGGAGAGCGGGGCTGTGGAGGGAGAGAGCGTGATGGCGGGTGAAGAGCGGGGCTGTGGATGGAGAGAGTGTGATGGCGGGTGGAGAGCGGGGCTGTGGAGGGAGAGAGCGTGATGGCGGGTGGAGAGCGGGGCTGTGGAGGGAGAGAGCGTGATGGCGGGTGAAGAGCGGGGCTGTGGAGGGAGAGAGGGTGATGGCGGGTGGAGAGCGGGGCTGTGGAGGGAGAGAGCGTGATGGCGGGTGGAGAGCGGGGCTGTGGAGGGAGAGAGCGTGATGGCGGGTGGAGAGCGGGGCTGTTAAGAGAGAGTGGGACTCACAGTTAGTTACTATGCCCGGGCAACGCTGAGCTCTTCAGCTAGTTTTCCAATATAATTGTCAGGGACAGTTGTTGATTAATTGAGTTTGATCATAGCCACAGCGCTTGACTTGAAGCAGTGAACACATGGATTCGGCTGGTTATATCTTCCACAGTTTTTCCTCAATTTGAGGCAACTCAACAAGGTGGTTACAATCTTCCAAAAAGGGCAGAAATGAACAGTTGCACACAAAAAAGTGGTACAGGGCTTGATATTTACCCATGCACTTCATTCCTTCCTAAAGTCGTTGTTTCATATGTATCATGTCTGTTGCCACTTTGATGCCTTTTCACATCCTTATGGAATGATCTGCTCTCTCTTAAATGATGAAACGTTGTCTGCAGCTTCCTCACAGAATCGTGGGTCATGATTTTGGGGCTCTTCAACTCTCACCCTGCTCACTGAGTGTGGATGGTCTTAATTGGTTTGGTTAAGTTATTAGATGCAATTGTAACTAGGACCGTGGGATTTAGGGAGTTTGGCAAACGAAAGGGACCTCATCTACACCTGTGATTTGACTGCAGTGACCAATGCCGTGAAAATCGGACTGCATTCAGATGTCATCCGAGTGCAGTCCAATGTTTTCAGCGCACTTGTTGACTTGCATGGCCGAGTACAATCTGTATATCAGATCCAACCAGCTCAGTCCGAGAAAAATATCACACATGTGCATGGCCTCTTAGAATAACATGGGTTGGAGTGTGAGCTGATGTATTGTCAAAAATACAGTCAGGTGCACAAGCCTTAATACTGATATCCAATAATGATTTATGATACCATGTAGTCCAAAGTGTTACTTTAAGCAACTTTAAAGTATCGCAGTCCGTTGTTCCCTTATGTGAAGGTTACTGTGCAGGGAAATGGTTGGGGTTAATTGGTAACATCATTTATGGTTGAGATCACAGTAGTGGGGAAAATTTAAAATCTTTTTGTGCTACTGAAGCCTAAAATGTCTTGGTCATCAAGGGAGTTGAAGAAGGGAGTACGTCACCCCCAAAATGCATCTTAAATGGGTTAAAGCGTGTTCTAGGGAACTTGGCTCCTATAACAAACCTGTTACCTAGTACTCTTACAGTGCCTGAGAAAATAACATTTAATTCACGTGCACATAAGGAGGCTTTGCTGACCCTTGCTGTGGCCAAGAGAACGGTGCACCTCCTCGTTTCTATATTGGGGCCCTTCCCCACCTTCTGATTGACAGTGTGTCCACGTGCAGCGGCCGTGGGTATTTTTCCCGATCTCCTTTTTTCTGATGCCGCTTGCTACACTACCCATGTATATTCGTGGAGCAAGAAGCGTCTGAAAAAATGCCACCGGGAGGAGAGCGTGCACTCTGACAGTGCTTGCTGAGCAGCCAGGGATGTACCCTAGTATGCAAATGAAGAAGAAAATGGGGCACCAAACTTTTGGCCAAGCCATGGGTGCACCAAAGCTTCCTTACATATGAATTAAGTAGTATGATTGTTATAGGGGCTATGTCCCCTGCAATACTGTATAGCCCTTCTAAAATGCATTTTGGGGGTGAGTGACTGCCTTTAAAAGGATGGCACCACTGGGACATAGTACTCAGGGCCCTTTAAAAGACTGAGCAGTGATGAGCGAGCGCGCTCGGATAAGGTGGCATCTGAGCGTGACCTTGGCAGTCTGGGTCTTCATGGTGGGCTGGATTATTTGGCTACACTCATCAATCAGCATTTTAAAGGTGGGTGAGCTTCCAATTGCATCGGAAGGCAAACACTGTCATTTTAGCCCTGCCAGGCAACCAATGGGCTCCCTACTGTTCACAGAAAAGAGCCAGCTCTGTACCGGATCGGTCACAAACGACCCATCACTAGAAAAAGTTTACAAATGTTGGCAACTATAAACAACCAGCGTCAGTGGTGTGTGCTAGGGATGTACCCAGATCAGGAGAAGCCAATTTACCAGGCGTGTGCCCTCCCTGTAACCCATCACTACCACAATATGTGATCTGTGCTGGGTTGGTGAGTAGTATATTATTACTCAGTGCTAATTAGTACTACTGACTGCCTGGCTCCCCAGCCTCCTCTGTGGCTGCCTGGGAGGGGTGGTTGCCAGGTAACGTGACTGCAGGCTGGTGATTGGCCACTGGCTGACAGCCTGCTCATGGTGAATGTGCACATCAGCTTTGTGTCATGGGCAGGTTCTGCCAGAACAGGAGGCTTTGCTATTCAGTGACAGCCGGTGAGTGGCTGGTGCACCTATTGTGTCCGCTGGAGAGGGCGCACCTTCCCCAGGTAACAGCAGGCTTCCTGCCGGTGTAGTATTACCTGGCGAGGACGCCCTCCCAGTGCTCCACCTTGTAGCCAGGTAGTATCCATCACCAGGACGCACAGGTAAGGCTGTAATTGCTCTATCTGCTCTACACACCTTGTTTATGGCTACATTGCTATTCAGTCACTTTCCTCATCTAGTCCCTAAATATTCCCAGGCTGACCCCGCTCAGTATTTCACAGCCCCCTGCCGAGCACAGGGGCTGTAGGGGATTCTCCGCTCACTCCTGGCCCTTCACTGAATGATTCAGAGAAGAACATTTTTTTTGGAGAATTGCTATGAACACAGATTTCATTTTCAGAATTTTAAAACTTAACTTTTTTTCATCTTTTCTCAGTCAGAAAGTAGGATCAGATTTGACTAAAATTAGGAAAGCAGCCAAAGTTACTGACACACGTGCAGGTTAAATAATAAATTCCTGACAAGATGCAAAAAAAAAATCCTCAACGCTGTACGGCTTAGTTCACACTGCTGTATGTTCGGTCTGAGTGCTGTCTGTGAAAAAAACTATCATCACTCACACTGATATTCAATGGGGCCATTCAGATGACTGTGTTTTCTGTTTTTTGTTTTTTTATTTCACACGGACCGAATCTATACATGAAATAAAAAAATCATAGCATGCTCTAGTCCCACATATCCTCTATGGGGGCACAAGAAAAAGGATCCGCTGTACAGCATCCATGTTTATGGATACATAGCTGTTCCTTACCATAGGGAATTGTACTTTTGTCTTGTAAAGTTGAACAACTGCTGATGTATAAACTGGATGTGACAATCGAGATGAAGTCAGTCTGTTTTTCGGACGATTTCTTTCTATGCTCGGGTAAACTTAGCCTATGAGAGAGATCAAACAGGTGCAAAGTGCCAATGAATAGCAGCCGTGTCAATTATTTATCAGTGTAGCGGCTGCTTAGTATTACAGAGGGAAGCAGTCAGTAAGGCCGGGGTCACACTTGCGAGTGCAATGCGAGAAACTCATGTGAGTCTCTCCCCTAAACACTCGGCACTCGGGACCGGAGTGTGCGGCTGCATGTATTTCTATGCAGCTGAACACTTCGGTCTGAACCGTTGGCGGCAGTGCCAGGTATTGAGGCCAGAGACTCGCGCATCACACTCACAAGTGTGACCCCGGCCTAACGCTGCGTTCCCACGTATGTGGGCCACAGCTCATGGATCAGCCGCGAGTCTCCTGACCCGAACCCAACAGCCTCATAGGCATATATGGGGTTATCAAGTCCGGTCCATACTCAGATTGTGACACATGGGTCTGTGAATGAAAACGTAAAAATCGTATGAATTCGAATCCAGAAAAAAAATTATGATTTTTCATTTTGCCCATTTTTCACACCTGTATAACGAAAAAAGTGGTTTGGTACCGTGTTAGCCAGTAGAAAAAAATATATAAAGTGCTCTCAGTGAGAGAAACAAAATAGGAATCTTGTAGGTATGATACCTTTTAATGGCTAACAAATAATAATGAATGTTGTTACAAAGCAAGCTTTCGGGACTGCTTACGTCCCTTCATCAGGCTGATATGACAAAATATTTGAAGAAACCTTATTTATATACAGTTTAAAGCACAACATTTCAATAAACAAACAATGAGCTTGGAGAGAGAATCCTTAATCAGGTAAGATTAGATAGGTAGTGTGAAAAACCCATTGACCTGTGGCTAAACCTTTCTGTCATCCAGGACACAACATAGGCAATATAAAAATGACAACTTTCAAAAGGCAGTTTTAAATCACAGACACATCGGAGAGTGTGGGAGCATAAATTCATTACAATCTTTGATTCTATTCCCACAGGACTCAATTTGTCAGAAGGTTTTATGACCCATTACCATATCCTCCAAGTAGCCCTTTGATCTCACAGAACTTTTCACACTACCTATCTAATTTTACCTAATTTTACCTAATTTTACCTAATTAAGGATTCTCTCTCCAAGCTCATTGTTTGTTTATTGAAATGTTGTACTTTAGGCTATGTGCACACGTAGCGTTTTAAAACGCTTACTAAAAACCGGACTCCTTCCCAGAAATCGCGCGTTTTTTTCCGCGCGATTTCACCGCGATTATGATCGCGATTTTGCCGCGATTTTCGCATGCGATATTCAAGCACTTTCCTAGCGATTTGAAGCATCACTTGGAAAGTGATTGACAGGTTGGTCACACTCGTCAAACATAGTGTTTGACAAGTGTGACCAGGTTTTTACTATTGAGGCCGCCTATGCAGCATCAATAGTAAAAGATAAAATGTTAAAATGCTAAAAAAAAATAAAAAATCGGGGTATATTTACCTTCCGGCGTCCCGCGATGCATTCCCGGGCCACAGCGTTCCCAGTAATGCCTTGCGAGACCTGTGATGACGTAGTCTTGCGTTGCTATAGCGATCTCGCGAGACTACGTCATTACAGGGCCTTGCCGCAAGGCATTACTGGGAACGCTTAGGCCGGGAATGCATCGCGGGACGCCGGAAGGTAAATATACCCCAATTTTTTATTCTTTTTTTACAGGGGTATGATACCCAGGGCCTGGAGGACAGTCTCCTCTCCTCCACACCGTGGGTACCAACCGCACATGAGACGCTTAACTTCCCGCATGGTGGGCATAGCCACATGCGGGAAGTAAGCGATTCTCATGCATTCCTATGGGTGCGGAATCGCAGCAATTCTTTGAGATTCCGCACAAAGAATGAGCATGCTGCGATTTTTTTCCGCGATGCGATTCCGCCGCGCAAAAAAAAGCACAGCATTAGCACAGCATGTGCGGAATGCCATAGGAATGCATGGGGGGCGTTCTGTACACGATTTTTAAGCGTTTTCGCGCCGAAAATCGCGGCAAAAACGCTTAAAAATCGCTACGTGTGCACACAGCCTTAAACTGTATATAAATAAGGTTTCTTCAAATATTTTGTCATAAGGTACTGTCACACTTAGCGATGTACCAGCGATCCCGACCAGCGATATGACGCGGTCAGGATCTCTGGTACATCGCTAAGTGGTCGCTAGTGAGCTGCCACACAGGCAGATCTCACCAGCGACATCGCTGGGGTCGGGGGTCGCTACTTACCTGTCACACCAGGCGATCCTGCGTCCTCCCGTCCGGCTCTACGCGGTCCTGAAGGTTCTCGCGCGATCAGCGATAAGCAGCGGGGGAGCGGGTTGTAGGTAAGTATCACACATAGCGATATCGCTAGCAATATCGCTATAACGTCACAAGTTATAGCGATATTGCTAGCGATATCGCTTAGTGTGACAGTACCTATATCAGCCTGATGAAGGGACGTAAGCAGTGCCGAAAGCTTGCTTTGTAACAACATTCACTATTATTTGTTAGCCATTAAAAGGTATCATACCCACAAGATTCCTATTTTGTTTCTCTCACTGAGAGCACTTTATATATTTTTTTCACACCTGTATGACATCTATTTTAATACATTAGCAATTAAAAAAAGTCTAAGGCCAAATACAGTTTCCCATGTTAATAATCATAATTGATCTGTTAAAAACAGAAGCCAAACTGATAGTGTCGGTTTGGCATCCATTTTTTTTTTTAGTTGAATTTAATAGGCGAGCATGAGCCAAAAAAATGGATCAGAGTGCATTTTTTTTTTTTTTTTTTTTTTACACGTCAATTAGCTGAACTATTGCATTCACTTGTATTTGTCTTTGTAAATGAGCCTTTAACCCCTTATCAGTATTTCTGCTTTTGCAGTTTCGTTTTTTTTTACCCCTCCTTCCAGGAGCCATAACTTTACGTTTTTGTCCACAGACTTTTGAGGGCTTGTTTTTTGCGGGACGAGTTGTACTTTTGAATGACGCCATTCATTTTATCACATATTGTACTGAAATTTTTTTTTTTTATTTTAGTGGTGGAAAAAATTGGAAGTTTGTAAAATTTTGATTATATCACCATTTCCTGAAAACTTTTTGTAATGGCTTATTTTTTGTGAAACCGAGACCCTGCTTTTATTGACACCATTTAGGGTATGTGCACACGTTGCGGGTTCTGCTGCGGAATTTTCCGCGCAGATTTTGCAAAAACCGCAGGTAAATCCTCTCATGTACAGCACCATGGAATCAATGGCGCTATATAAATAAATAATAAGAAATCCGCAGGTCAAAAGACCTGCAGATTAGCCTGCGGTTTTCCCCTGCAGTTTGACACCTGTACAATGGAGAAGGTGTGAAACCGCTGCGGATTCTGCTCAAAGAAGTGACATGCTGCGGATTTGAAACCGCAGCAAATCCGCGCGGAAAAATCTGCAGCATGTGCACTGCGGTTTCTGTTTTCCACTGAAAACAATGGTACTGTACAACGCAGCAAAAACTGCTGCGGATCCGCAGGGCCAAATCCGCTGTGGATCCGCAGCAGAATCTGCAACGTGAGCAGCTCAGTGTGACATTTTGATTGCTCTTTTCAGCGGTTTTTTTTGTGGGTTTGCGGCGACCAAGAACTTTTTTTTATATCTTTTTAATGGGGAAAAGGGGGCTGATTTAAACTTTTGTTTCTTTTTATTTTTTCATATTCTAAACTTTTTTTTTTTTACATATAACTGTTTACTGCATTTGTTAGTCACCTTAGGATAAATGAATCTACGATTGTCTGATCGCTTGTGCTATTTACAAAAATACCACAGTGTTGCTGAATGTAGCAAAACTCATGGGCTTCTTTGAAACCCAAACACAGGGGGCGCCGCTGGTCTCTGCACTCTGGATATTCTCACACCGCTCTGTTGCCGGCTTGTTACTGTTAATCTGAGCCGACAACAAAGCGCAGGCTGTCCTTGTGCACAGTGCCCAGCCCCTGAAATGAGCATCACTGAAAGCTGAATTGTTTCAGGGAGGGGGCATGGTATCATAAAGCCCACCATAACCCTTTAAATTACTGTCACTAAATAAATAAATACTCAGACACGTTACTTTTGGAATAAAAATGGCCGTGGTGTTTTATTATTGGTAACTTTATAATTTAGAATAAATCACCATATTATTAAAATCATAAATAACCATCAAAATTCATAAATACCAAAACACATATACAAACCACAATCCACCCAACATAGTTGGGCGATTTTACCCCAACTAATAAAACAACACGACAAAAATAAGAAACGTTAAAAAACATAATCTTAACAATGGGAGGGTGGGCGGGGGATTCTTCTTGCTTCACAACTGTCACTGACACAGTTGGCTCACAGCTGGCTCCTTATAAAGGTAAGGCTTCCGCGCTTTTTCTTTCTCCACCAATAGCATAAATCAAAATAGGCGCGCAACAGGCTGTCCAATCACACAGCCTGCTCGCGTTACTCACTGAGGGCAGATTAACCCCAAAATTAATCTTCCATAGCTACACCATTAAACACAACGCAGCAGGCTGACCAATCACAGCAGCCTGCTCGTGTTACCACATGAAGGGCATTAACCCTTAAATGCCCACAATGACTTCAGCACTGCCGAATAGCACAAGCTATTAATCAAACCACATAAAATTAAACATTGAGGGGCCCATGCCACCATGTAATCACCATGCTATCAGCTGCTGGTGATTATACATGGTAGCATAAAGCCCACCATAACCCTTTAAATTACTGTCACTAAATAAATAAATACTCAGACACGTTACTTTTGGAATAAAAAATGGCCGTGGTGCTTTATTATTGGTAACTTTATAATTTAGAATAAATCACCATATTATTAAAATCATAAATAACCATAAAAATTCATAAATACCAAAACACATATACAAACCACAATCCACCCAACATAGTTGGGCGATTTTACCCCAAACGGCCGAGTATTAAACATACGAGGCCCCCCCCCAGACACCACAGCCATTTCTCGATCATATTCTGAATACCCACATTAAAAATGTCTAGACCCACATCAGAAAGATGCACACCATCCGATCTGTAAAGGCCAGCTGTGAAACCTTCCAAGTCAATATGGCGATATGAAAAATCACCCAAATTAATAAAAAATTTTGCCATTTCCTGATTTACTCGTTTCCTTATTTTTTCCAAAAAGGCAAACTGGGTACCATTCCAGGCCAATCTCGGAACAATTTCGGAGAAAATCAGTGATGAATCAGGAAAAATGTTCTTTATTAAGGCAAAATCCCTGTGGAAATTAGCTAATAACTCCAATGTTTTAATCCTTCCTAAATCATTACCTCCAATATGAAAAATTATGAGATCAGGATATGGGTGAGTCAACAGCATGCTTTTTAAGCTGGCCACTAAATTTGAAAATTTCAGACCTCTTACACCATACCAAAAAACGTTAACCATGTCATACTTAAAAGATAGGTTCTCTGTGTAGCTTCTGCAAGCTGCTCTCCTCTGCGCCCAATGTATAAATGAGTGACCTACCAGCCAAATGACCATTGCCTCGGTTGCGGCCCCGATACGAAAGGAATGTGATGAAAAATTAGAGCTATCCAACTGTAGTTTAACTATACATTTTTTTAATATGGCATTAAACTGAAACTTAGTGGCAGGAGAACCATCTTCATGTAAAAATAACAAACCGGGAGTATCCCCCCGTAAAGAAAGCCAGTTATACAAATTAGTGACAGGGCATACAGACGAACCTTGTAGAGATCGCAGCTTCAAAACACACCCCTTACCCAGCTGATCCATTTTAGACCTATTGATAAACAGTATAGCCCGAGCATCGGATAAACTAACATTATTTCTACACAAACCGGAGGTGTTGGACCGACTATGAGACAGCAATTCGCTAATCCTAAGAGCTGCAAAGAAACAAATAACAAAAGCTGGCCGAAATAAACACAACTCAAAATTATTAAAACAAACTTCGTATAACACAGACCATAACCTCTCTAATAGATTTACATATATAGGCCTGCGGCTATCAGGCACAGACCAACCTTTTTTACAACCCTTTAAAGCTTGTCGAACCGGAAAAAGGCTTAATAAAGACTCTTCGCCATACAAATTTAAGAAAAAAGAGACCCCACACAACGATTTATACAAAAAAGTGTAACGATAACCTAAACCTATGTAAAAATTCAAAAAACCAAGTGCTGTAGTAACATCACACTTATTAGGAAGCAGATTCCTGGCAACACAAAATTGATTCCATGTAAGCCAAGCAGCCGAGTATGCTCTCCATGTCCCTGGTGAAAGGGAATTTCTAATAGATTCGAACACTAATTCAAAACTGCCTCCCATAATTGGGACGGGCAGACAGTCGGTAGGGGATCCATTTCTTTTGTACTTTTCTTGAAATCCTCTAACCGCTGAGAAGAGAGATGAAAAACAAAAGCATTACTGTACTCCGGGGAAAAACGAGCTTTCAACCAAATGTTCCACTTCAAACACAAAAGGACTAATTTCCGTAAAACGCCACCTAAGAACCTGCACTTCACCGCCAATGTGTTTAAAGCAAAAACCAGACCTTGGCAGCGAGATACGAACATAACCTTCCTATTCGCTAACTCCTCCCCCCAAATATGCAGTGAAACAAAAACTGTAAAGAGCTCCAAGAAAACCTGTTTGTCCAACAAACCTTGAACAGACCAAGATGAGGGCCATGAAGAAAAACACCAATGCGTTTGAAGATTTGTACCAAAACCAACCTCACTAGTTATCCCAGTAAACCACAATAAATCCTGAGACGATACAAAATCTTGTTGAATGCGACTAATGCCATTAAAACTTCCTAAAAACTCATCCCAAATTCTTAAATCCATTTTCATCTCCCACGAAATTCTGATATATGACCCAGAGCACCTAACACCTCTAGTTGCATCATACAAACGCCTAGAAAAGACCCTCCCCATTGGTAAAATTCTTAGTGCAAAGTTCAAACAACCCAACAGAGATTGAAGCTCTCGAAGGGTACATTTATTTCTCACTAAAAAGCCCGAAATACAATACCTCAACTTCACAATCTTTTAGCAAGGGAGTCTCAATTCCATTTTCTCTGAGTCTAACACAATCCCTAAAAACTCAAGCTCTTTACAAGGGGCGACTGTTTTGTCATGGGCTAACGGGACCCCAAACAATTCCATCAAACTCAAAAATTTATTCAATAACCTCAAACAATGACCCGGCCCACCCACAAACAAAAAATCATCCAGATAATGTAACACACCCCCTTCTAAAAACCCATCCTGAACCGCCCAATGCAAAAACGTGGAAAATGACTCAAAATAAAAACATGACAACGAAAATCCCATAGGGAGACACCTATCAAAATAGAACGAACCTTCAAAACAGAAACCCAACGAATTAAAACCCAAAGGGTTAATTGGCAAAAGCCGAAAAGCAGACTTGATGTCTGATTTGGCCATGAAACAGTCACGGCCAAACTTCTGCAACAAATCCACCGCCTGATCAAATGACGTGTAATTCACCGAAGAAGCATTAGGATCAATAGCATCATTCAGTGAGCTACCTGTTGGATACGACAAGTGATGTATGATCCTAAAAGAATTAATCTCTTTCTTGGGTACAACTCCCAAAGGTGATATCCTAAAATTAGCAAATGGAGGAAATTCAAAAGGACCAGACACTCTGCCTAGCAACAGTTCCAATATGTGCCCTGACTACCTCCCTGTGACAATCTACTGATTTTAAGTTCTTTGTTACAGTACAACCTATGCCTTCAAAAGAAGGCACAGGAAAACCCAACTGAAAACCTTCATGTACCAGCGCCGCTTTCAGCCTGTCTGGAAAACGGCCTAGCCAGGGGAGCATTCTTTCCAGGCTCACTGGAGTCTGAGCCTTTGAAAAACTGCTCCCTAAAACCAGATGGCTGTACTGTGGACTGACCATGTTTTTTAAAACATTTAAACAAGGGATGGGCCCCACCACAAAACTAGCACTCGTGGCGAAAGCGACAGTTATTCTGCCACTTGCACGAGGACTCATTAAATGCAAAGCACACCCCCTTCTTCGCAATGACATTCACTTGCGGCCTATGGGGGTTCTGTCGCTGCGGTAGCATTAAATTCAGCCACAACCCGACATCTTTCCCACCTCACCTGACTGCAGGGTGAACAGCCAATTTTTGTCTGAAGGATTCGTCATAATTCAGCCAGGCTAAACCGCCGAAATTACGATAAGCCTCCAGAATACAGTCTTGGTGTTGAAACAAACCTGAACACAATTTTGGAAACTTTTCCCCTAAAACTGCCGCATAAATGGAGAAGGCCTGCAACCATGAATAAAATGATTTAAAATTTTTCTTTCTATCTGACTCCTCCTGCTTTCCCTCAGGCCTCTCCATTTTATGATGCCGTTCCCTAGCAACCGGTTACAAAGAAAAAATATCCACATACTCTTGTTTCCATATCTTCTCTTTAATGGAAGCACTGAGATGAAAGCCCAAAGGGGAAACATCACATGTCAGTGCTTCTTTTAAATGGGGCTCAGCCACCCCAGGGAACCTGTCCTGAATAGACACTTGGGCAGCAGGTGCCTGGGGTACGACCTGTCCCCCAAGCAGCTCAGACAAAGTCCTAAAGACAATGTCCTTAACACAATCACTACCCACATTAAGTGCTCCAGCAAGGGGGCTCTCACCATGTCCTTCGTTCCTGGATCCATCCATCGCATCGTGCAGGGGGTGCCGACCGCCACTTGCCTCGATGTCCTCTTCCAACTCCTCCGATGTGTTCCATACCTGTGTCGCCGCCGCCAAAACCCCAGCAGAGCTCTTTTGCAATGGGGCTGACGGCGCGTGCAGGCCCGTGAGCGGTGCCGCGTTTGCGCTGTGCCTGGCCACAGCAGCTGCTGCGGCATACCCGGCGGCGACTTCCAGGATAATCGCCTGCCGGGCATTCTGGGAATTGTGTGCTGATGACGTGGCCAAGCCTCGTCGGCTTCGTGTGCGATCTCGCGATGTCTCGATCCTTCCTCTCGTTGACACTAGTGTAAGATAGTGTAGTTAGGGAAGGATAGGGAATTTTTAAAGCAAGTATATTAGAAAATAGTTTACATTAGAGCATTAAATGGATGGGGATGTAGAATGAAAATAGCTTTGCCTTCAGACAACTCTTTTAACCCCTTTACAATCTTGGATGTATAAGTATGTCTAAGGTCGCCTCCCCCTCCTGTTTGATGCGGGCTCCGGCGATGAGTCTGCAACTTTTCCTGCACATGTCAGCTGATTTCATCAGCTGACATGTGTCCACCCGTGGCTGTTAACATGTTAAATGTTGTTGTAAATCTTGGACAGTGGCATTTAACATGATCATATGAGAAACGTGTGACGACCCCGCCCATGGGCGCCCTTGTCACATGACCGCGGGTCGCCGATGGGTTGGCATGACAACCTGGAGTCTGCAAGAGACCCCTGTGGTTGTTGTTGCTGAACTACTATGAGCGCTGCCCTGTGGCCGGCACTCATAGAAGATGAGCATTTCAGCTACCCATAGCAGGCGATCGGATGATCGCAGCTTTTTCTAGTCTCCCAGAAATATGTAAAAAAAATAAACATTTAAATCACCCCCTTTGCCCCATTGAAAATAAAACAATTTAAAAGAAAAAACACATATTTGGTATCGCCGCATTTAGTATCGGACGATCTATCAATATATAAAACTAATTGATCCAATTGGTAAACGGCGTAGTGAGAAAAAAGAATCCAAAATCCAGAATTACGGTATGTTATTTGGTCGCCGCAACATTGCCTTAAAATCTAATAGACGGACGATCAAAAGATCATATCCACATCAAAATGATATCAGTAGAAACGTCAGCTCGGCGCGCAAAAAATAAGCCCTCACCCAGCCTCAGGTCCTGAAAAATGGAAACTGTACAGGTCTCGGCAAATGGCTTTTTTTTTTTTTTCAGAAGCTTTGAATTTTTTTCAGCACTTAAATAAAAAAGAACCTATACATTTTTAATATCTACAAACTCATAATGACCTGGAGAATCATAATGGTCAGTTCTAGCATTTAGTGATCATGGTAAAACTCACCCCCCCCCAAAAAAAAAAACAAAAAAACAATTTAAACAATGTATGGTAAAACCAATGATGTCTTTCTAAAGTACAACTTGTCTCATAAAAACCAAGCCCTCACATGGACACATATTGACGTGGGAAAAAAACTATGGCTATGGAAAGAAGGAGAGCAAACAGTGAAAACGGAAAAACCCAAGGTAGTGAAGGGGTTAATTTACTTACAAATTCAAGTGCCATTGTGGAACCGCTGTAAAATCATATATGAACTTTTTATCTGTGGATTTTCCTTATCTAATTGAAGTTAAAGGGTATAATCTCCAAATAAAATGCATATTTAATGGAAGAGAAATGGGAATGTTGCAGATTTCCAAATGGCACCGCAGGTCCGTGTCTGCAGCGTGAAAAAAAAGAAAAAATGTAGAGAAATCCCATTCACATTGCTGGATCTGTAATGCGCTGTGTTTTTCTTTTTGAACAGCGAAAATACACAGCATCACAAACGCACCAAATTCTCAGCGTGGGAGCGTGGCCTCAGGGTTCACAAGATGCAGTCGTGTCTCGTGATTTTGTTTTGATTTTTATAACTGTCAGAAAAAAAAAAGCCGGCAAAATTGAATCCTGCTAACGTTCTAAATCTTGGCAGTCAAGGTATAAAGGGCCTGTCACACTAAGAGATATCGCTAGCAATATCACTATAACGTCACTGATTTTTGCGACGTAGCAGCGATATTGCTAGCGATATCGCTGTCTGATACTTGCCTCCGACTGCCCCCCGCTGATTATCGCTGATCGCGCGGGAACGTCCTGGGTCGTTTCTCGTCGTCAGCTTCCTGCTGTGGAGGCGAGCGACGCGTGGACGTGGGCGGGAGGACATTAGGATCGCCTCGTCTGACAGGTAAGTAGCGACCCCGACCCCAGCGATGTCGCTAGTGAGATCTGCCTGTGTGGCAGCTCACTAGCGACCACTTAGCGATGTACCAGCGGTCCTGACCGCGTCATATCGCTGGTGCATCGCTAAGTGTGACCGTACCATTAAACATCTGTGCCTGTGAACTCCTTTATAATTACTAAGTGTTTCTATGCCCTTCTACTGTATCAGCAGCGCAGATATCGCAGCAGCTGCACCCTGACTCTGTTCGGCCATTTAGGTGGGGCCTATGTGGGCAGCCGCTCTCTACTGTGTCACTGGCGTCAGACAATGCGGGAAAGACCGGAGCGTCAGCATTGGAAACCTGTCACTCACTGGTGTCATCACCAGCAATTCTCTGACATGTAATTAATACCCTGTCTCTTCACATTACAAGCAGGAGCCGAAATAAGAGATCAGGGGGACCAGAAAGGTTTTGGGGCAAGTCAGCGATTTTCAATTCTATGTTAGTGTTCTTTTTTTTTTTTTAGGATAAAAGTAGCAATACACAGGGCGGCAGTGACATGAAGAATCAGTAACTGGTTGGACTAAAATATAGAAATAGTCTAAGTTCGTTTCAGAAGAGGAAAAAAACTGCGATAAGAAATTGACTTGGAAATTGTTTGGATAGGAAAGAGCGAGGAGAGGGAAAAAGAGAAAAAGCATATTAATAATACAATGGCACAGAGATATCCTGGGTGAGAAAGGAGAGACTTAGGCCGGGGTCAGACTTGCAAGAAACTCGGACGAGTCTCACACGTCAATACCCGGCAGTGCCGCCGGCACTCGGATCAGAGCGTTCAGCAGCTGCATGCATTTCTATGCAGGTGAATGCTCCGATCTTTTTTGTGTGCGTTGCAATTCATACATCCGCAAAGTGTGAAATCGGCCTACAAAGCGGTAAGGGGCTTGACCGCTACTGGATAATCCCTGCTTAATCATTTCCGGGCCCCATGGAAATAAAAAGTAGGATTATTCTCCCAGCAATATCAGAGCTGCTTTTCCTCGTGGGCTAGACTCCTGAGCCCCCTGAACACTTGTGGAGCCTGCCCAAGATGTTTATGTGGGTCCCCCCCGGAAGGGGGTCAAGTGACAAACTGTAAGGGCAGAGACACACTGGGGAAAAATTTCGTCCGAGAATCGGATCGTAAAACTTGCCCTGGCCAGCACCTCTCCTGACCTGAGCTTGACAGCGTGATGGCTTACTATGCAGCTGTCAAGTTCAGGTCAGGAGAGGTGCCGGCCAGGGAAAGTTTTACGATCTGATTCTCGGACGAAAAATTTGCCAGTGTGTCTCTGCCTTAATAGATATGATGGTAAGATAGGCAAGTTTTAAATAGAAAATATAGCATTATAATGGTGTATCCTGTGTCACTGGTTTGCAAGGAATCTTGAAAGAATAATTGGAAGTGTTGTGTTTCCTGCTACCATAAATACGTATATAATCGCTTCTCATATCATTTTTCTGCTGTAGAAATGTCTATATGGAGCCGTTCAGTCATTCGGAATGGATTTGTTGTGATTAATGTGTGAGAACATTCCCAATAGCAATGTTTAGGTTTATTTACAGCTGAAAAATGTGTAATGCTGTATTTTATTGCAGGAACTGGAAATAACATCGCTATGAATGGAAACGAGATGATTACTCAAGAACTGTGCAAGGATTTGGATATGAAAGATGGAGAGTAAGCAGAAAAATAAAAGTTACTGCTGTAATTGAATTATTAAGTTAGAGGCTACGTTACATATTTGCTACCATCCTTATAGATCAAGCACATCTAAAACCTAAATAATTAAAATACCTCACCGTTAAAAAGTCCAAAGAAAATTCTATGAAATTCCAAGTGCGGTCAATTTAGGAAAACCCCCACAATTCTGACGTTGTTTTTTGGGAATTTTTTTTACAGGGTACAAACAGAAATGACAAATGACCTCACAATATGATTTTTTTTCATCACTGCGATTACGTTCATGCCTAACTTGTACAGTTTTTTTAATTACCTTTGCGGTGGAAAAAGAAATTAAATCTGATAAAAAAAAAAATGTTTTGATTGTGTCACCATTATTCGAGACCCAAAACATTATAATTTTATTGGTCAATAGGACTTATTTTTTTGGTTGGTGGAGACGACGTTTTTATTGGCACCATTATGGGCTAGATATAACAAATTGATCGATTCTTACAGAATTTTTTTTGCAGTGTTGCAGTGACCCCCCCCTCCCCCCCCAAAAAAAAATAATTTCAATTTTGCCATTTTTTAATTTTAGTTCTGTTCTATGGTGTTTACTGATCAGGTTAATTGTTTTTATATTTTCATAGATCAGACTTTTATGGCTGTGGAGATGCCTCGTGTATTTTTTTTTTTATCATCTTGATTTTTATGGGGGGAAAAGGGGGTGATTTGAACTCAGTTTCATTTGAAGCCCAGCCATGATGACCAGCACAAAGGTCTTCAACAGACCCCCGGCTATCATAGCAACCCATTGGCACCATGTGCCCTTCCAAGGACAGGATGTTTTATTTTATTACGTGCTGATATGTAAAATCATAGAATGCAAAAAGGTGAACTTAGTTTTTCTCCTGACTATATTTTTCTGTGTATTCACCTGTTACTCCATCCAGCTGCCACTGTTCTCTCTGCTCCTTTCTCTTGCTTCTCTACAAACAGAAGAATTCTCCTGGTCCACATATTGTTAACTATTCGAAACATGCAATATCACTAGAAAATATCCTTTTTAATGACTGTTATATGTGTCACCAAAATATCAGTTCTACGCAACAGAAAATAAAAGGGAGTGTCCACTACTTTGGATACTGACTACTGACCTATCCATAGTAACATGGAAAAATAAAAAGCGGTTGAAAAGTTTAAAGGGAACCTGTTGTGTGAAAAAATGCTATTAACCTGCAGATATGTGGTTAATCTGCAGCTTAATAGCATTTTGAACCTGGCCGGCACCCGCACTTAGACCCCCCGCTGCCGGGAGGAAATGAACATAATTTCTCTCGATAGAGTTCAGGTTTTATTCATGGGGGCAGCTCCAGCGCTGGTTCAGTCAACGCTTTGTGTCCGACACCGACTGACAGCTCTAATGCTGAGTGAGCTGTCAGTCAGTGCGGGGGGAACAGGTACAGCAGAGCAGTGACTGTACCGGCTCCGGAGCTGCCCCTGTGACTGAAACCAGAACTCTGCCGGAAGGGAAAAAAGTTAATTTCCTCTTGGCAGCAGGGGTCTAAATGCGGACCTCGGGAAGGTTGAAAACACTATTAACCTGCAGATTAACCCCATATCTGCAGGCTAATAGTGTTTCTTCACGTGGCCGGCTTCCTTTAATATCATAAAGAATTGCCATCAGTCGGTCATCCAACATTGAATGCTTTGCGGTTTCTCCCGGACATTTGTAATTGTTAGTGCCGAAAATTTTGACATTGCAATTCACGTTCTGTTTCCCTTGAGATCGATATGTCACCATTTTATGTCTTTTTCCAGAATGCGAGAGTTTCAAGTTCAAGGGCAATCAATTCTCTTAGTGAGGAATAATGGCGTATTCAGTGCTGTGGGAAACAAGTGCTCCCACTATGGTGCACCTCTAAGTAAAGGTAAGAAATATGTGCTACATTCTGTATTATGTATTATTTGTATTAGTTTTTCATAACACCCACGTATTTAGCAGCATTTTACACAAAATGTATCCACCACCGCAGCTTCTGCTGTAGCGCGGCTCGGGGCGGTAGCTGCGTGCGAGGCACTCATCTCCTTTTGGTCTGTGGCGCTCTACATGAAAGTGTGGATCCTGGCTGGATGTGTGGACTTGTGCTGTGAGGGCATCACGCCCCTGCAGGCTGCACTTAGCTGGTGGTGTGGGCTGGCCAGGACCATAGATTCCACAGTTCAACAAAGGAGGCCGTCATTTTAACAGTCTTTACTGAACGATAACTTGGCAAAGGTTATACACAAGGGATAATGGGTACAAAGTCTTATGGACGTTTCCTCTACAGCATAAAGCGTTTCCCCTCACACTGTATCCTTCCTCTGTAGTTCTACTCCAGGGCTTTGCAGACATGATTTCTTCCTACGTCGCCACAACCCAGCTTGAACATCACAGTTCTGATCAGCAAGTCTCTCTATTCGCTCAGCGGTTCTTTGTCCTATTTCTTCTACTACTCGCACCATGGATCTACTGCTCGGGACCCCCACTCGTCCCAAGGATGCAGTCCTGTTTAGGCCAGTTACCTTTGGTGTTGTGAGCTCGGGAGTTCGTGACTTGGCGGCCTACCCACAGTCCCTTCTCCAGAAGGCCACTATGACTAGCCAGTCACTTGTTCTTTAGGATCTTGCTATCCCTGGCCTTAAGTCTCCTTTTCTATGGATCATCCATATTTGGCAGCACTGATCAATTGACACTCGAAACTCAAAACTCACTAACTCTATGAAGCAGTTACTTGCCCTAACACTAAGCCCCTTTCACTATGAGCTAATCCCAAACATTAACTATATCTTACCCTAATGTCATTACTTAAACTACCATCAACTATCCCTTTACTATTTATACACTATGTACTACACTGTACACCCTATACTGTACATTACTAACATTACTTTTCTTACATTAAATTCACATGAGGTAACATATACAAAGACGCAGGAAACTATTCACACACAATGCGGATTGGCATCTTCAGGAGTAGGAACACTGCAGCACAGTCCACCATCCTTATACTGCCACCAGAGGAGCTTAAAGGGAACCTGTCATCTGATTTATGCTGCCCAAACCAATGGCAGCCTGAGTCAGAGCCTGGCTACATGCTTGCAGCTGGGTATATTTTTCTCTGAAGTGCTACAGCATTTCAGAGAGTATCTACTTTAAAGATCCGACATGGAACCATAGCAAGAGATTAAAAAAGACTGGCCGGTGCCACCCTGGACAGCTCTTCCCAATACTGCTAGAGGTGATGGTTGGCCGGCTACTCCCAGAGTGAGGGACTTGTCAACGGCGCTGAGAAGTCAGCCGGCCTGGTGCTGGACTAATCTTATCTCTGGCTTTGGTCCCTAACCAGATCTTTAAATACTGTAGCACTTCAGAGAAAAATATACCCAAGTGCAAGCATGTAGCCAGGCTGATTCAGGCTGCCCGTGGTTTGGGAAGCATAATCGGGTAACAAGTTCCTTTTTAAAGACATATTTCCATCCACACGATATGCTATTAATGTCTGATAGATAAGACGTCAACCTCTGCGTCCAACCTTGGGGTCCTGGGTTTGTATCTGACCAATCTGTATTGAATGTGTTTGCTTGGTTTCCTTCAAGCATTTTAGTGGTCTCCCAGCCTCCAAAAATATAATTCTAGGTTAATCCTCTAATATTTTCAGTAGGGAAGGAGACCGATATTACAGTCGCATCAGTCCCTAATAGAGTACACAGTTACTGTACCGCTCTATGGAATATGATGGTGCCATATGATGAACATGAGATAAAAACATGAGATTGTAGTAATATTGATATGTAAATGGTGTGTTGAATTTCAGGGGTTCTGGTAGGGGATAGAGTCCGTTGTCCCTGGCACGGTGCCTGTTTTAATGTAAAGAACGGTGATATAGAAGAGTTTCCTGGGCTGGACAGCCTACCCTGCTTTAAGGTAATTATTCTAAAATAATTTGTATTTTACATAGACGGACAATGGAATTAGCTCTGCAGACACTGACTGATTTGGTTGCAGTACTAAACTAATAATAACATGTACAACGGATCAATTGTAATATGCTGTGATCTTAAATCCTATATCCACTGCTGCAATACCTGCACTTACTGCCAATATATTTTCTTATTAAATTGAACTTTATTTTAGGCCTCATTCCGATGTTTGCGTTTCATTATAGTCTATGGCGCTATTCACATGTCCGTGTTTCATCATGGATGGAAAGGGCCAATACAAGTCTATGGGTCTGTGAAAACACGTACAGCACAATGATGGCAGCTCTGTGCCGTCTATGATTAACAATGCAAGTATAGAAGAAACTTTGTAATTCGTTTATTGATTTATTCATACGTGAAAAACACTGATGACACACAGACCAAGCACTGATGGTACTGGTACCATTTTTCTGTGTATGTAAAAAACAGACATCTGAATGAGACATTAAGGGACATTGTAATGCCACGTGAGCCCAGGAGCAGCTAATGTCAACCGAGCCCCGGCACCAACATCGCTGGAACAGTGCCAGTGCACAAGATGGGCGTACAGCCCCTTTAATAAAACCGCTCACATTCAGGTCTCTTATGGTGGGCGCAATGGAACCCGAACTGCATGTTGGTTCCATTTTGTGTCCCACTAGATGCAGCTGATTAGGGCAAAATGTGCACAGTATATAGTGGGAGTATTTCATTCATAGTTTTATATCTATATTTTTTTTTATTCTCTTATCCAAAGGTCAAAGTGGAGAATGGCAGCGTGTGTATTGTCACCAGTAAAATGGTAAAAAAAAAAAACACAAGTACTTTCCTATATTCGGTTGTCTGCATTCACCATTCATATGTGAATTAGGCCAATTATAACGTCTTTAATTTTAGGAATTAGAGAGTGCTAAACGAGTAAAATCCATGAGCAGCCGCTCTGCAGGTGACAGAAGCACTGTTGTGATGATTGGAGCAGGTAAATGCAATGTGCGCCAATGTTGGGGGAGCGGTATTGGTTTAATACTTTTATGACAAAGTCTCCATTAAACTTCTCTCTCTCACTTTCTCTATTTCTCTCTCTTTATTTCTCTCTCTTTCCTTCTATTTCTCGCTTTCAATTCAAATGAGCTTTATTGGCAGGAGTAAGTACATTTTGGCATTGCCAAAGCAAATGGTAAAATAATAGGGGAGGGGGGGACATGTCCAGGGTTTGGTATAGAAGTCCACGACATATCAGGCTCTTTAGTCGGGGTATAGGGACATGTCCAGGGTGGGGTATGGAAGTCCATGACATATCCGTCTCCTCTTAGGCTGTGGCAGGCACTGACATATTCCGCTGCTATGGCCGCTGCCATGGCCGCTGCACTTTCCTCTCCCCCCCCCCCCCCCCCAGTATTATCGGCAGCTTCTCTTCCTCCTCCATGGAGGTGAAGTCTGGGAGGAGATCAGACAGTCTCTTAAAGTGAGTGTCCCTCACTGCAGAGTATTTGGGGCACCTCAGCGGGAAGTGGACCTTGTCCTCCACGACATCCTGGAGGCACTTCCAAACCAAATATTTGGGGCACCTCAGCAGGATGTGGGCCTCGTCCTCCACGACCTCCTGGAGGCACTACCAAACCAAATTTTATTTTTTTTGTACGACGTTCTGAATTGTGTTTAAGCAGTAAAATACACAAAAATAAACTATACAAGCTTGGATCCCAAATCATACTGACTAGAGTTGGTGCAAATCGTTTCGCAGTACCTGGTCCAGTGGTCAAGTCAGTAATCTGTGGCCATCAGATGGGAGAGTCAGCTCCTACCTCCCTTTCATTTGTTTAGCCGACCTGGTGCGATGTCATCTGTAAGTCATATCGCAAAGACGGCGTCACATCAGTCAGTCTAATCCAAATAAGACCTGGGGATCCCGTTAGGTAGGAGGCGGTGCTCAGGGCTGCAATCCTAGGGTCATAGTTTACTGACCTGGCCGATTCTCACCAACTCTGATACTGACCTGAATGATCTTGTTGTCCGGTCACTTTCTATTGCTGTAAAAATGAAACGTGATATTTTTTTCTTTTTTTCACCATTTCTCTACTAAAACTCTTTTTTTCCTATTTTTCAGAAAATTACAGTATGTTTTAAATTGATTTTTTTTTTGCTCAAAACTACAACTGGTTTCTCCAAAAAACAAACCCTCATAAAAAGTTATAACTCTTGACAGAAGAGGAGGAAAAAAGAGCAAAAACGAAATATCAACAAAGTGACTCTAGAAGGGGTTAAAGTGAATGAGTGCATTATTAATGTATATGCTCCAAGCTCCCCCTAGTGGTGACTGCTATAATTTTTTGTGGGAGACATTCTTGCTCTCTCTACTGTTAATCTAGAAGATAGAACTTATTTTTTGGAGACTTCTCGACAATGTGGAGAGTAGACGAGTACTAAATACCACTCATGCCTAATAATGTTAGTATTATTGTTAATTTTCTGCTTCCTGAAAATCTCCATGATCTTCATCACTTTACAGATGAATAATACTAGTCTGTCCTCGCAGTAGAGTGCTGATGTCGGGATCATTTTTCATTTAACAAATGTCCTGTATTTTATGCCAATGACCTCATCGGGTGTTCCTTCCATACAAATAGTGTATAAAGTATTTTCTGATTTTCCGCCATTCACTTTTCCGTAGGCCCTGCTGCCTTGGTGTGTGCCGAGACTCTTCGCCAGGAAGGTTACACGGGAAGGATTGTCCTGGTGACACGAGAAAAGCACATCCCGTATGACCGGACCAAACTCAGCAAGGTCTGTAGTATGAGATTACCCTGCAATGTTCTGTGAATAGTGGGCACTTTCCCCCTTAACATACGCCATTACATTATGATCTCCGAGGTCAGACCCCCATGAATCCTGAGAACGAAGCGGCGGCAGCACTGAATTAGTAGTGCAGTCCATTCACTATTTTCTCCTGCAAGGGGCATTTGCTGCACTGGGAACTACAGCGCAGACCCCTTTAATTGACTTGAATGGAAGTAGTTCCCTGCACATCTGCAGGGAGAACATAGAAGGGAATTCATTTCTAAAGCTGTGTTGCGGTCCCTCACATTTTAGGATT
Source organism: Dendrobates tinctorius (assembly GCF_039654945.1). NCBI lineage: Eukaryota > Metazoa > Chordata > Amphibia > Anura > Dendrobatidae > Dendrobates > Dendrobates tinctorius. Next base: position 34,917,365 of record NW_027361684.1, read on the forward strand.
GGTCGGACGCTCGCCAATGGTGAAGGGATGGCATATCTCAGCAATATGCTATCACTTCACAGCAGGAGCAGACACACACAAAAGAGGGCCCCTGTTCAAGAACTATATATGGGCCCTTTCCAGTCAAATAGATCATAATAATGCCCAATTTCACCTGCTTTGGAGGTAGACGTGGCCCCCTCACGCTCGGGCCCCCGTGCAGCTGCACAGATTGCACCAATGCTTTGTCCGCCCCTGCGTTACAGGATCAGATGACCCCTTATGCCTTCCTACACACTTATCCATATGCACTTGAATATCTGCTTTTTGTTAAAATGTCCTTTGTTTCTACAGGCAATGAATACAAAGGCTGTCGAGATATATCTGCGTCCTATAGAATTTTACAAAGAGCATGATCTTGAAGTCTGGACAGAAAAACAGGTAATTGTTTTTGCATAACACCACAACACTTTGCTTATAGTATAGTGTATAGGGGACCCCTAGCTGGCATTGTTTATAGCTGCTGTCAATGGCTCGCGGGCCCCTGATGTGCGGGATGCTAGGGTCTGCTCAGGAGACTGCTATAGGCCGGTGAGTCTGACTTCTATACCAGGAAAGATCTTTGAACAAATTATTAAACAACATGTATGTCAGTACCTGGATAAGAATGAAGTGATTAAACAGAGTCAGCATGGGTTTGTAACTAATAAGTCATGTCAGACTAACTTAATTTCCTTCTATGACGGAATCACTGATTGGGTGGATCAAGGAAATGCTGTAGATATAGTATATCTTGACTTCAGCAAAGCATTTGACAAAGTATCTCATACAATCCTTATTGAAAAAATGACTAAGTATGGAATGGACAAGGCAACTGTTAGGTGGATTCATAACTGGCTTAGTGATCGGACCCAAAGAGTGGTCGTAAATGGCTGCTCATCCAGTTGGAAGAATGTCTCAAGTGGGGTACCACAGGGCTCTGTCCTGGGCCAATACTAGAGAAGAGAGAGAGAGGATTCAAAAAGATATAAATAAACTGGAGAAGTGGGCAGCAACTAACAGAATGGTTTTTAACAGGGAAAAATGCAAAGTACTACATCTGGGCAATAAAAATGAAAAAAGCATATACAGAATGGGAGGAATAGGCCTAAGCAACAGCTCATGTGAAAAAGACTTGGGTATACTAATAGATCACAGACTGAATATAAGTCAACAGTGTGATGCAGCAGCAAAAAAGGCAAATGCAATTCTAGGATGTATTAACAGAAGCATACAGTCTAGATCACGTGAAGTCATTATTTCCATCTACTCCTCTTTGGTCAGACCTCATCTGGAATATTGTGTCCAGTTTTGGGCACCACATTTTAAAAAAGACATCAACAAACTGGAGCAAGTTCAGAAAAGAGCAACCAGAATGGTGACCGGTCTGCAAACCCTGTCTTATGAGGAAAGGTTGCAGGATTTGGGATTGTTTAGTTTGCAAAAGAGAAGACTGAGAGGAGACTTAATAGCTGTCTACAAATATCTAAAGGGCTGTCACATTGTAGAAGGATCAACTTTATTCTCATTTGCACAAGGAAAGACTAGAAGCAATGGGATGAAACTGAATGGGAGGAGACACAGATTAGATATTAGAAAAAACTTTTTGACAGAGTGATCAATGAGTGGAACAAGCTGCCACGAGAAGTGGTGAGTTCTCCTTCAATGGAAGTCTTCAAACAGAGGCTGGACAGACATCTGACTGGAATGATTTAGCGAATCCTGCTTTGAGCAGGGGGTTGGACCAGATGGCCCAGGAGGTCCCTTCGAACTCTACGATTCTATGATTCTCAACTGGATTGACATCCATAGGGGGCATTATTTATAAGGGGGCCGTAACGGATTATTACTTTATAAAGGGGCACTTGTGGCAGTAATACTTTATAAGAGGGCACTCAGGTCATTATTTCTTTGCAAGGTGGCAATCGGTGAATTAAAAGGGGAATTCTAACACTCACAGGGGCACACAGAGGACTTCTAAGAGATAACATACAACAAATGTCATTTTATAGCTGTGGGAAAGGAAGTGTTCTTATTCCAGATTTCTGAATTTTGACAAAACTTTCAGTTTCAGGCCTGTAATTCTTATGCTATGATTAAACATATACATACACGATGAGCCAGCACACTGCGATCATTCAATACATGAACTCCACTATTGCTGCAAACTTTAAAAATGTAAAGGTACGTTTGTCATTTTTTGATCAAAGAGCACAAAAGCCATCCAACCATGTCAAGGTGTACCTAATTATGGATGGTCCTTACCGCTAATGTCCTACCTCTCCAAGTGAAAGAAAACCAAGAACCGCTCCCAATTAAAACCTTAATTAATTAATTGCAATGTGCTGCAGCATCGTGTATGTATGTGTTTGTATATTAGCCACATTATGTATTTCTGTACTTGTGCATTAATTTAATGCTAAGGTGTGTGGGTCCTATTATTTTGTTGTTTTTTTGTTTTTTTTTATACTTTGGGAGATGTGGCCCCCTCCAGGGTTCAGCACCCTTCTCATAGAATCATAGAATGGTAGAGTTGGAAGGGACCTCCAGGGTCATCGTGTTCATCCCTCTGCTCAAAGCAGGATTCACTAAACCAGGGTTCCCCAACTCCAGTCCTCAAGGCCCACCAATAGGTCATGTTTTCAGGATTTCCCTTGTATTGTACAGGTGATGCAATTATCACCTGGGCAATACTAAGGAAATCCTGAAAACATGACCTGTTGGTGGGACTTGAGGACTGGAGTTGGGGAACCCTGCACTAAACCATCTCGGCAGATGTCTGACCAGCCTCTGTTTAAAGACTTTCATTGATGGAGAACTCGCCATCTCTCGTGGCAGCCTGTTCCACTCATTGATCACCCTCACTGTCAAAAAGCTTTTTCTAATATCTAATCTGTATCTTCTCCCATTCAGTTTCATTCCATTGCTTCTCGTGTTTCCATGTGCAAATATGAATAAGGATGATCCCTCTACACCATGACATTCCTTCAGATATTTGTAGACAGATCTTCTCTTTGCCTTCTTTTTTGCAAGCGAAACATGTCCAGATTCTTTAACCCCATTCCTCATAGGACATACTTTGCAGTCTGCTCACCATTCTGGTCACTCTTCTCTGTACTTGCTCCAGCTTTTCAATGTCTTTTTTAAAATGTGGTGCCCAGAACTGGACACAGTATTCCAGATAAGGTCTGACCAAAGAGAAGTAGAGGGGGATAATTACTTCACGTGATCTAGATTCTATTCTTCTCTTAATACATCCTAAAACTGTATTTGCCTTTTTTTGCTGCTGCATTACTCTATTGACTCATGTAAAGTCTGTGATCTATTTGTATACCCAAGTCTTTTTCACACATGCTCTTGCTTAGTTCTATTCCTCTCATTCTCTAGATATAATTTTTGTTTTTCTTGCCCGGATGTAGAATCTTGCATTTCTCCCTCTTAAATACTTGTACCATTCTATTAGTCGCTGCCCATGGTTCAAGCTTATCTATATCCTTCTGAATCCTTTCTCTGTCTTCTCTAGTGTTGGCTATCCCTCCTTGCTTTGCATTGTCTGAAAATTTGATTAGTTTACCTTCAGTTCCCTTATCTAGATTATTTATAAACGTGTTGAACAGCACTGGGGCTAGGACAAAGCCTTCCCACAATTGGATGTGCAACCATTTATTACGACTCTTTGAGTACAATCACTGAGCCAGTTATGAATCCACATAACTGTAGCCTTTTTTGAAGATAGGGACAACATTTGCCCTGTTGCCCTGTTTTGCAAGATTTTTCAAAGATTTTTCAAAATGTCCGCAGCATTCCAGCAACTTCCCGCCGCGGGTAAAACGCATGCGGAATTCGCATGCGTTTTCCCGCAAAACACAAGCATTTTGCAAGCATTTTTAGCTTGCGGATTACTTGTGCTTTTCCAAGCATCACTTGGAAAAGTGATTGACAGGTTGGTCACACTTGTCAAGCATAGTGCTTGACAAGTGTGACCAACTTTTTTCTACTATTGATGCTTCCTATGCAGCATCAATAGTAAAAGATAGAATGTTAAAAATAGTAAAAAAAAAAAATGATATACTCACCCTCTGTCGGCCCCCGGAGCACTCCCGCCTCTCAGCCACTCTGCCAGCATCTTCCGTTCCCAGGGATGCCATGCGACAATGACCTCTGATGACGTAGCATCACACGAGACCGCTACGTCATCAGAAGTCATTTGCGCAATGCATCCCTGGGAAAGGAAGATGCTAGCAGCGTGGCTGAGAGGCGGGAGTGCTCCGGGGGCCGACAGAGGGTAAGTATATCACTATATTTATTTTAATTCTATTTTTTACAGGGATATGGAACTTTCAATGCAATCCTATGGCGGCGGAATCGCTGCGATTCCGCAGAAATAATGGACATGCTGTGGATTTTACCACTATGCGATTCCGCAGCAGTAAAATCCGCAGCATTGACACAGCAACTGCGGAATCCCATAGGATTGCATGGGGATGCGTTTTGTTAGCGTTTTTTAAGCGTTTCCGGCCTTCTCCACATCATTTTTTACCACTCCCTCCCCCATTTCCATCCAGTAAAAATCCTACAGCATCTTTGACTTTTTTCTTTTGTTCTTTTGCTTTTGACATACCCCCAAATTCTTTTTTACTGCTTTTGGTTTCCATTGCAAGCTCCACTTCATTATTAACTTCAGCTTTTTTAACTCTTGCCATGCATTCCCTGCAAACAGCATTATATTCTTCTTTAGATATGCCCTCCTCTTTCCATTTGATATACATTTCTTTTTTTTCTTTTTAGCAGGTGATTAAGTTCTGTGTTTATCCATCCTGGTCTCGTTAAATGCTTCTAATTCCACCTTCTTTTCAGAATTGTTACCATTTGTGCGGTAAGAATTTCATTTAGCAAAATCTCCCATCCTTCTTGGACATTTCTGTCCTTTAGAACATCCCGCCATTGGACCTTTCCTACCCTCTTTCTGAGTCCATTAAAATCTGCCTTTCTGAAGTCCAACCTTAGAGTCCTCGCTGGTCTTCCTCCTCTTATAATCCAGAATTTGAGGATAGCATGAGCGCTGTCTCTGAAATTCCCAGATACTTTTACTTCCTCAACCATTTCCTCCCTGTTGGTAAGAATTAGCTCCAACATTGTAGTTCCTCTTGTTATCTCTTCTACCTTTTGAAAGATAAAGTTGTCAGCAAGAGAAGATAAGAATTTTCTGGACCCATTACTTTTGCCCAAGAGTGGTGGATTATAATTGGGCAATTGATCTTGGGCTGGTGGGCCCCCCACACCACTGGGCCCTGGGCAACCGCCTAGATTGACCTCATTATAATCCGCCACTGCCCAAGAGAGATTCCCAACAATTATCTGGGTAGGTAAAATCTCCCATGATCACTGTCGTACTTTTTTGAGAACAGAGACATCTGATGTAAAAGCTCTATCTACTCATCCTTCCCAGGCAAGGTTTTAATTGTGAGTTATTTTCCTTCACTTCCCCATGTGGATGAATATGGTTTGACACATAGAGAGGTAGGACATTAGTGATAGGGACCATCCATATTATAGGTCACCTTGACATGGTTGGATGGCTTTTGTGCAGTTTGATAAAAAAAATTAAAACAAAGTTCCTTATGACTTTTAACATTTACAGCAATATTGGGGTCCCTGTATTCATTACTCGCTGATGCATTTTGTATATATATACACATATATAATATATATATCTAACAATCAGTATTTAGCAATGTGTTCAAAATGTCCTCCACCCTATCACTGCCACATATTGTATGCAGTCATTATGTTAGTTCACGGATCACATTTATAATGGATGTAACTTTACTGCCACCTACTGGACATGATTATTATATTCACTGGAAAGTCCAATATTGCAGTGCTCTTTTAAAAGTACATTTTTGCCACGAAGCCAGCCCACACAACTGGCTGAGATACACTATGTAGACATGCAAAGGGAAAAAATGATTGCACTGATGCCATAAATGAATCTTTCCAAGATAAAGCCTAGACGCTATAGCGCTGAATGTTATGACAGATGCTGTGATTGGGAGGAATACATGTTGTCTCCAGATCTTCCCAATATCAGCAATGTATTCATAATAATCAGGCCCTGCTATAAAGGATCACTGCACTGTCAGGCAGGTGGCTTCTATTAAATGTACTAGGCCTGACAGGATATTTGCCAGTACGATATGACATCTGCTCCCCACACTGTTCTTCGGTTCATACATGTCATGCTATATGTCGTAGGCCGTTTCTATTAACACAGATGAAGCCAAGGTCAAATTTCAGGATGGATCATTTCTTCATTACAGCCAACTTCTAATCGCAACTGGCAGCAGGTAACTATGTGACGCCCCCCTCAAGATGCCACATATGTAAGGTAGATTGTCAGGTTCCGCTGACTATAGGGGATTAGGGTAACGACCACCAAATGATAAATTTAGTCGTCCACTGTTTGTGCTAATGCACGGAGAACTCTTTATATTTGGAGGCCATACCAAGATACATACTGTAAGCACAATGGCGTTACATATCATGTACTGATCTTGGGTTATAGTATGATGGTTTTCACTCTCGATATTGAAATTAGAATTTTCTGAATGTTCATTTTAATAACATTTTATTATCAAGCAAGAAAACCACATCATGTAAGTACATCAGCCTCATCAGGTCTACAGGCAGGGGTGTAAATGTATAGTGGGTGCAGGGTTTGCAGTCGTACAAAGTCCCTGGCGTTTGAGGGGCCCAAAAGATCCATCTGTTCTTATTAAAGACCCAAGGTAGCTGGGGACCCTGCTGGAGATTTTGCAGTGGAGCCCCTCAAGCTCTAAGTAACGCCATTGTCTAAAAGATCTATGTAATAATGTATTGTGAAGTCTGATGGGAGCAGAGGTCGCACGCCCAAAAGCCACGTAAGTCTCCAGTATCATAGGCAGGACGTGTTCGGTTGGGGACCCTAGGACATATTTCTGATTGGGGCTTTATTCAATTATTAGGTTGTTCTTGACTGAACACAAGGCCCTGACTATTGGGATAAGTGAGATCCTAATATACTTTATATGTGTATTTCTTAGACCTAGGGAGCTTACCTGTTCGGGCGCCACATTGCAGAACGTTTTTTATTTGCGCTCTCCAGAGGATGCCAATGCAATATCTGAGGCGGCTGCCGGCAAGAATGTGGTGATCATGGGCAGTTCATTCATAGGTAGGTGCAGCTACACAACACAAACGGGCCTTTTGCAATGCAAGACTTTTGGATTTCAAAGACAAAGGAAATCATTATACAAATACTATGGTAGATTTCTTTTACATAATAATGGTAGAATTATAATTTTAGTGTGCATACAGTTTTTGTTTTTTATGGATCTTTTGCATTAGGGCTGTGGAGCAATAGTTCTAGTCGGAGTAAGTTTTGGGTGGAGCCAATATAAATGTACCACCTCCAGGTTTAAAAAAAAAAAAAAAAATATATATCTATTAGGGGTGGTCCGAAGCTAACATTTATTTTAATCCTAAATGGACGTACTTCAGTTAATTAAAAAGTCCCTGTTATTCCCTCACCACTCTAACTTTTTTTTCTGTTTGACGATGCTTTGATTGAGAATCCCAGTGCTTGCTGGGATACTCAAACTAGTTGTCATGAGAGGGCAGAGGCTGCACCCACTGTAGGTACATGTGCAAGTCCCTGCTGTACTGAGCATACATCGGTTGACAATTCCAACATATGCTCAGTAGGATCTAGTCACTGTGCACTATACACAGTAACAATGCGCTCCCTTGCTGGCTCTGATTTTAGAAGTGACGAGCCGGCAAGAGAGCGCACTGTTAGTGCTCTTGCGCATTGTAAGAGGAGAACGAGCGAGCAGAGACCAGTCCTGCCACCGCAAGTGATGTGACTGGTCTCTGTTTTTCCTACACATCAGGTACTCTTTTTACAATATGCACTGACAGTGCACTCTATCACTGGCCCATCACTTCTAATCAGAGCCGATGAGAGAGCGCACTGTCACTTTGCAATATGCACAGTGACAAGATCCTACTGAACAAACATTGGAATAGACAACTGATGCATGCTCTGTAGAGCAGAGACTAGCGCAAACCCTGGAATGGACGTCACTGTTGACGCTTTGTTCTATGGTGAAGGCAAAGACTGCGGCACTGACCCCAGCCTCTGCCCCCAGATGACAACTCATTTAAGTATCCCGACATGCACCGAGATTCTCAAACGAAGCTTCATCAAAGAGGAAGACGTAAAAAAAATAAAACAGTTAGATAGAATAGTGATGGAACGATAAGCACTTTTTAATTAAAGTTTATTAAAAAAAAAAGATTTGATTCTGAAACTAAATAGACAGACATTTAGGATTAAAATAAACTTTTAGTATCGGACCACACCTTTAATATTGTAGTAACTTATTCTCATAGTAATTTAGCCTCATATTTTACATGATGGTGAGTAAAAGCCTGATGTTACCATTTTAATGACATTAAATTTGTTACTACTAATTAACAATGGCAGAATTATATTTCTTTTCCACCATTTCACCATAGAACCTTATGTGGTAAAGTAAATGGTGGCATTCAAAATTACACTTCGTCACACAAAAAAGCATAGCTCTCATATAGGTTTGTGGAAGGAAAACATATAAAAGCTATGACTGCTGGTAAAAGGGGAGGGAGAAAAACAAAACCACAAAAAGAAAAATTAGAAATGTGTTTAATGATTCAAAATGTGTAAATTTACTAATAAAAAACAGTTATAGCGGCTACTTGGCACAGACGTACGACTAGGTACTGCTGACATGTGGGTTACAAATCTGATATATGCGATATATACACCCTGTGTATACTGTAACATCTTTTTGTTTTTTCTGTAGTAATCGAAGAACGTCTTTATGACAAATGTTGAAGAGGTTTATGTCTGTTTTTTTATGCCATTGAATAGCTCAGCCTGTTATATATGTGACAATACAGACAAGAAAACAACAAAACATTAACCATTAAAGGAAATCTGTCAATAGGTTTTTGCTATGTAATCTGAGGGCAGCATAATGTTAGGGGCTGAGACCCTGATTCCAGCGATGTCTCACTTGCTGGTCTGCATGCTGTCGTTTTGATACAATCAATATTTTCTCTGCCGCAGATGTAGCAGTGCTCAGAATGCTGAGCCTCAATAACACCGCCCAATCACTGATTTACAAATTTGTATTTACAATCATTGGTGGAGGCAGGATTGCACAGAGTAGGAGGCACGGGACGCCTAGCCCTGTAGTGATAATATCCTACTGATAAAACACTGGTTTCATTGAAACAGCAACACAACCCAGTAGTAAGTGACATCACTAGAATCAGGGTCTCAGCCCCTACATAATGCTGCTCTCAGATTACATGACAAATCCTGCTGACCGATTCCCTTTAACCATCTCTTGCCTATCTATCTAGGTATGGAGGTGGCAGCCTTCTTGGCAGATAAAGCAAGTTCTGTGTCTGTAATAGGAAAATCTGATGTCCCATTTTGGCCTGTATTGGGAACACAGATTGGAGAAGTTGCAATGAAGGTAAATATAACTTATACAGTGTGTTTTCACAAATATTTTAGGAATACATTTTCAGAAATTATGGAAAGTACAGCCATCATACCGTATATTACATACATGACGCCATCACGGTCCAGTGTCTTATCCATGGTAATGTTACACTCACTCACTTGCTAAAGAGGATCACTCGGCTCTCCTGCCATGGCTGTATTAGTAAAAACCTCTCATCAATTTTTCGTGGACAAAGAAAAAAAAATGATGTGTTCTCAAGCTTCATTTCAGTCTGTGAAAAATGGACAGCAGATGAATGGCATCCGAGTGACGTCCGATTTTCTTTTTCATGGACGACACATTTGCATTAGTGAGTTTCATCAGATCGGATTAAAATTAGAAATGTCTTCGTGATTTTATGCTAACAACTCGGTCTACAAAAATATACACGAACATGTGGACAGCCTCATAGACTATAAGAGCTATGACTTCTATCCGTAAAATCACAGATAGAACTCTTTTGAGAAATGCTGATGTCTGAACGAGGCCTTAGTCCACAGCGGTAGAACAGAAGGATCCCCATTGGTGCTGTTGCTGTGTGACGACAAGGAAAATAAAAAGAAAACATGTCGTTACATCTTTAGTGTAATTGGGATTACATAAGACACATCTAAGGAAACGGACACTTAGGTAGCCACTAGGTCGCAATGTAGCACTTACATCACTACAGGTGATGAGAGATTTTGCATGAAGCATTAAAAATACTACAAAGGCAGCGGAGATCTTAGTTTAAAGGGAATCTGTCAGCAGATTTGTTATTTAATCTGAGGGCAGCATGAGGTAGGAGCTGTGACACTGATTTCAGGGATGTATCACTTATTAGACTGTGTTCTGTTGTTTCAATACAGTGATTGTTTTATCAGCAAGAGATCGATGCCAGGACTGGTGCCACCCGTAAATCCTGATCCAACTCCGCCCCCACCACTGACTAACAGCTTACTGTCAATAGATAATGTACACAGAAAGCTGTGGTGTGGGTGAGGTTGGCCTTCTGAGCTCTGCTGCATATAAAAACTCTGATAGGTTACGGAGTGCAGCAGTTGTGATACTAAGTGATACATCACTGGAATTGGGGTCTGTTTCTCTGTATTATGCTGCTGTCAGATGAGGTATTAAAAACTTGGTGACAGATTTCCTTTATGCTGTTGCAGTGCCCGGGTCGGACTGTTATTCCAGGAATAATAAAATTTAGTCTATTCTTATCCTAAAGTTTCAAACTCTAAGTAATGGTCTTCACACTCCTCCCTGTCCTCCTCTCCATTTGTACGTCATGCATACCTGTCACAGTCTTTGTTATACATGGAGATTTGGCTAGTTCCTCTGATTTTTTTTTTTTTCCTCATTCCTCCACTGTGCAACTGCTAATCTCACCCGGAAAGATCAGACTCCACCTCGAGATTAGTCAGTATTCCAGTCACTGGAGAATGTGGCGGCATGAATCACAATTCTGAGTAGAGCTAAGAAGATTTAACAATTGTAGAATCGTGACAAAGTTTACAGCTTTAATAGCATTTTCCCTTTAAAAATAAACTCACCTGTAAAGCAGAACTTTCCTTGTCTGGTAGGTCTCATTCCCACTTGCGATGAAATCGGACGAATGCAATCCAGTTAAAAATTGGATTGCATTCAGACCAATGTTATTCTATCATTGTGTGTTCATCTGCGATTTTTCTTCCAGCTCGGATCGGATCACGATCGGACTGGAAAAAAAAATTCCAGCATGCTGCGACTGTAACCGGAAATCAGATCGCATTCGGGAATAGAATTCAATGGGTGCGAGAAACAAATCGCACGGCTCTTGGACCATGTGAGTGCCGTCCGATTTTTACACACTGATGTATTTTGAAAAGCCGGCAATTTATCTGCCGTGTACAGTAAAATCACAGCAAGACCCGACAGAATAGAATAAAGATGTCAGTCACATATACAATTTAGTACAGTGCGTGTGCAGCTTGCTGTACAGGTATTTTATTACTAAATCATTTTCTGAAAAAAATGGTGTGGGCTCCTGCATAATTTTTAGAACCAGCAGAGGGAAAGCGGACTGCAGGGGGCAGATGTTTATAGCCTGGGAAAGGTGTTATACCCATGGAGTTTCCCAGGCTATTAATATCAGCTCACAGCTGTATACTTGGCCTTTACTGGTTATTAAAATGGGGACCCCCCCAAAAAAAAATGTCGTAGGGTCCCCCTATAATTAATAACCAGCAAAGGCTAGGCAGAAAGCTGCGGGCTGATATTAATAGTCTGTGAAGGGGCTGTGGATACTGGCCCCCTCCAAGTCTAAAAACGTCAGCTCTAAGCAACCAACAGAAACGGAGCATTCATAAGATGCACCAAACCTGGCACTTAACCTCGCTCTTCCCCCTTGCCCTGGTGTGCTGGCAAGTGGGGTGATAGTTGGGTGGTTGATGTTACCTTTGTATTGTCAGGTGACATTAAGCCCAGAGGTTAGTAATGGAAAGGTGTCAATAAGACACCTCCATTACTAAACCCATAGTCATAATGTATAAAAAACACACACCCAGCATAAAGTCCTTTAATTGAAATAATGCACAGACTCCTTTAATCAACCTTAATTAAACTATACTCAGGTCATCGCCCATTCCAGTGAAGCCATTGTCCCCTGTAATTGAATTAAAGTAATAAACAACCATATTCCTCACCTGTCCGCTGAGAAGATATTAATCCTTTTGTCCTGCAACAGGTCTAGCTTTTCTACATCTAAGATTCAACAAAATACCAAGGTCAAAAGTGCATGTTTAAGGAAAATTATGAATGATGTTAAAAATTATTAAATAATAAGCCTTACCAAAGCACAAATGGACAGTATAAGACAAATAAGGACAAATCGGAAATCAAATCATATGACATCGAAAACCCCCCCCCCGAAAACAACGTCCAATATTCAATTAAATTAAATGTTTATTAAGAAAGATTCAAAACAATAGATGCAGGGGTGGGAATAAATTACCCCTTCTTTTGGTAATTTATTCCTACCCCTGCATCTATTGTTTTGAATCTTTCGTAATAAACATTTAATTTAATTGAATATTGGACGTTGTTTTCGGTTTACTCTTCTACATCTAGGAGTTAACTGTGAGGCACTGAGCTGCGGTAGCATACGCTGCTCAGTGTCTCTACTGGATGGCAGGCTGCATAGTCACATCATGCAACAATACAGCTTGCCATCTAGATGTAGCAGAGCTAGACACGTTGCAAGACAAATGGATTATTATCTTCTCAGCGCACAGGTGAGGAATATGGTTGTTTATTATTTTAGTTCTCTTGCAGGGGACAATGGCCCCTAAAATTGCTAATGTGTCTCCAGCCTTACTCTGTGTTCACACTGATCGTAATGGCAGCGCAGTTTTGAATGTGAAACCGCTGCTTCCCTGTGAAAATGAGTGATTGTGCAGGAAAGCAATGGAAAGACCTCAGCGCTTTTGGGGGGTGTATGACGACTGCTATGTGTGAGTGCAGCTTTAAGTGGAGGAATCTAATCTGCTGTTTCTCAGTAATAACTTTCTGTGAGAACCGAGTGACAGCCAATATGAACGCCAGCAGTGCCTGCACTGTGATCATCTCCCAGCTCTGTGATCCTAAATGGCAAGTGATGCAGGCTACAGATATACCAGTGTATAATGATCAGGGAAGCCGAATGACCACCTCTACGAGAACGGAATAGAATTTTTCATAAGAGACTTATTTTGGCAGAAAATGTTATACAAGTGGTTGAACAACTATGTTCAACCAAACTATGTTATAATGATAATACTAACTTTTATATTACAGTAGTTAGCAGCATGCCATGACAGTGTGATCAGTGGGGATACAATCACTAGGACCCTATGACTTCCAAAAAATTAGGTTTCCAAAGTTTCTGGTCTTGACACCAGCTGTCTCAGCCACTACTGTCCCTTGTTTGGACCAATGCTTACGCCTCCACTGGACTAATAGAAATTAATGTGTCACCAGATTTTACAATCCAAACTGTATATATTGTTAAATAACGCTCACCCAATGAGGCTGATGTATTTACTTTGAAAATCTGTTTCAAAATAGCTATATAATCCTGATGGTAAGATGAACATTCCAGGTATAGAGTGAGCTCATGAGTCGAAGTAAGTGTAGTCTCTGCTTGTACAACATCTGAAGGGACTCTGAGGAGATGTCAATCCTGGTAGGTGGAGTAAAGTCAGTTAAACTTTCATGAAGGATTACACAGCCGTTCTGGAATGGATTTTTACAGTAAATCCAGCATCATTAAAAGGACTGAGAAAACATCGGATAGCACTTGGCCATGTTTTGCGGCTGTCTGACTGCACCCTACATTTGTGCATATATAGTGTAGGGTCAGTATGGTAATATATTCGCCTCCTTCTGTCTTTTACAGTATCCAGTACTTCTACGGTCCTCTTCTTAGTGTCGCCGCTCTTCAGACTCTCCAGATCACTATGTCTGAGCCGGAAGTCTCTTTTACAGTGTAAGTCTGTGGAGCCTGGTCCTGACGCTCCTTAGATTTACACTGTAAAAGCCACTTCTGTTTCACACTGAGCATAGTGTCATCTGGAGAGTCTGAAGTGCATAGACGTCGCTTCGAAGAGGACGAAAAAGACGCAGGATACCGGAGAAGATGGCAGTAGGTGAGTATATAAAAACACTAACACTACCCTACATACTCGTATACACAGACTTACAGGAAAGGAAAGTTACGAGGAAAGCTTTATTAAAGCACCACTCCAGTGTTGTTGTTGTTGTTTTTATGTTACTGCTGGAGTGGTGCATCTAATCTAAGTTACTAAGTTAATACTTATCTGCCGATGTCTTCATCTGTTACCAGTGCCACTATTGTAAGTCTTCTGCAAGTTGTGACCTACTAGATTGCTCCAGTGTTTGCTGGGTGAGCCAGAAGTCACAACTCAATGTAAGTCTATGAGAGCCAGAACAAGGATTTCATAGACTCACATTGAGAGCTTGTGACCGTTACCTTAGACTTCCAGTCACATGCCGACGTTTCCAGCCTTGCTCAATTCACTTATATTGAGCAAGGCCTCTCACGACTAGTCGGCATGTGACCGGCCGCAGGTATACTCATCGTATACTTTCACTCACAAGCCCGGCTGCTTCTGGCATCGGCATCAGAGAATCCTGACAGCGCTCACTGTGCGGACTCACAAGCATGGACATCCCCTTTTGGCTCAATAGACTGCATCAATAAATGCATATATGTTTCTGCCCTAAAGAGTTGTGCACAGTAACCAAAAGGATCTGTATTTTTTTTCCCAAGAAACTGCACCACATCTGTCCATGGTCTGCATTTGGTATTGCCGCTGATCAGAATTCTAATGAAAGAGTGTGAACTGCAATACCAGACATTATCAGATGTGGCGCTGTTTCTGGAAAAAAGCAGATCCAATTCCGCGACCAGTCATTTAAGTTGATACAATAGAACTTCCACTACACAAGTCTTCTATGGTAACAATGAAGTCATCTGAAATGTGACAATGGATGATTCTCAGTTATTCCTGGAAGCAATACTCGTTTGTTTCTGTCATTTTCCACCGTGATGAGTGAGTTTGTATATTATCTGTAACATGACATGGTGTAAGAATCAGGTCACTCTGCGGTGTTCCTCCTTTATTCTGAGCTGTTCGCTCAGTCCTCGTCACCCAGTGTTGCGAGCCGTGCTCATCTGTGCACATATGTTCTGTAATAAACAGGGGACGAGAACCGATCTCTAACATTTCTGAACTCAAAAAAAAAAAAGAGAACTTGGCGAATAGCAGGAAATCCAGGGAGTCTCCCTCATAGTTGACATGCATGAGAATTCTGCTTCTAATTAAATCAGCATTTGACATGATCTTTTTCCTTGAGTACATTAAAGGGCCAGTGTCTCTGAAAATGGATATCTAAGGAAAAGCAATGTATAACAAAGCAGAAAAATATTCTATTAATATGGTTTTCAGGACGTAAAATATTGCTGACCTATGATCACCTATCCTTAGAATATGGGGGGTCTTACACCTGGTACCCCCCACTAATCAGCTGCGAACTACACAGCATGGCTCCGTTCACTGTGTGGTGGCCACGGCCAAGAGCTGCAGCTCAGCTCCTATTCTCTTCAATAGGACATTGCTGGTGACTTGATAATATTTTGCAGTTTCCATGCTACTAAAAACGGACCGTTATAAGGGAAAGATCCGAAGTAGCGAGTAGAGATGAGCGAATTTGTTCGGATTCGGTTCCGATTACGATCAGATTCGAATATTGTTTTTGCAATATTTGTTGAACACAACCGAACGTCATTAGAGTCAACAGGTGTAGAAATTACCGAATATGTTCGGAACAGCCATGAACAGTGTTCAAATATAGCCCGAATATGTCAAAATCAGATTCGGGGCCAAAATCCGAACAAATTCGCTCATCTCTAGTAGTGAGCACTTCTTGCACTTGAAATAATCCCGTATGTGCCTAAAAAAGAGAAAACTGTTTGTTTTATTCATCTAAACTGGTGGAGAGTTATTACAAGTATGCTAATTTAATTTCATATTGCTAAGGCCGGGTTCAGGTGAGTAATTGGATTGTCATCCAGAAAAATTGGACGCTTTTATTGGTGTCCTTTTGTTTACATCCGTGTGATATTCGTATGGGATCTGTATTTATACATCAACAGTTTAAAATGTACGTAATCGCATAGAGCTTCCTATGTTAATAACAGCAATGTATCAATAGGAATCGTAAACTATACGAAAGTGATTTTTTTGCACATCTGTAGACTCGTCCGAATTATGGAACAGAATAGTGCATGCTGCAATTTTTTTTTTTTTTTTCCAATGGAGACTTGGACTCTGGGGGGAAAAAAGGCCGTCTAGACAGCCCTACTGTATAATATTGGTCCTTGAGATGTCAGATTTCGACTCACAGTACCCGTCCATGTAATACGCGCGTCTGAAAAGGTCCTAAAGCGTTGACGTTTTTTCTGTTACACAACTACAAATCCTTTACTTTATCTTAAACAGTCATGGAGATAAATGATGATATTCTGACTACCAGCAGCAGGATTGAGTGTATATTTATACTATTTACCGGTACATTGAACTCCATAAAACATTTTTTTTCAGAAAGCTACAGTGGTGTTTTTAAGAAGGTCCTGCGGTATTCTTACTTTACAAACTGGCCTCTGAATCCCCAAAACGGGTATCCTGCATCCTATCCTGGTGTACCTCTATGTGCAGTGATGGTCAACTAAAAAAAAACAAGGAAAAAAAAACTGACCATTTTATCATTCTATAGCAAAAACAGCACTCAGTACTTCGGATGCCATCCAAGTGTCATCTGTTTGTTTTTTTCATGGACCCACTCACTTGATTGGGAGAGGATGAGTTCTTTTTTTACTCAAAAACTTTTCTATTGAGCAAACTTTAACATCTTAGAAAACGGTTGATTAAAAATAATCATATTATACAATCCCAGGAAATGGAGTACAATTTTGTATCAATATTGGTTTATGACAAGTATACAAAGCCAAACCTGCGACTCCCAACTCCTCAATTTCCCTTACACCGACTCCACGACTCCGACTCCAACATATATTGCTTATATTTAAGTGAAAAATGTATTCTAGTACAATGTGAACATCAGACATTTAATAATTTTTATGATACAATAATCAAGATATTTAGATAGAACATAATATATATTTATTGGAATACAACTTTAGAGCACAAAAAACTGTAATAAATTGTAAATATGTAATACACTATGTATCGATTACATATATATATTTAGTGTATGTATATGTGTGTGTGTGTGTGTGTGTATGTGTGTATATATATATATATATATATATATATATATATGTATGCACTATGTAAGTGGCAAAAACAGTTTTCAACAAAAACATACTAAATAGCATTTGTGCAGTCTATGGATTTGTTCTAGGAAATAGTATCGCCTCCATCAGATCCTCCTTCATAGATGACCTCAAATCTGACCTACTAATTTTAAGGCTAGACAACAACCTCTCTGCACTAACTTGGGTTGAAGGCAAAGCCGTAACCACATGGGCAACATCTCTAACAATTTCCGGGTATAAAGGAATTGACTCATGCACAGTCAGTTTTGATGAACGGTTGAATTTTTCTATTTCTTTGAGAGCAAGTGAAACATTTTGCTGAAATATGGTCAATCTGCTTGCTATAGGAGACGGAGTGAAATCTTTTTCCTTGCGGCAACGCTTTGCCTGCTCCATGTCATCCAAATACTTGTCAAAGTCAAACTCCTCATCTGATGAGGATGAAGATATGGCAGCAGTAGCACTGTCAGGACCCAAGTCCTCTTGCGCCTGGCAGTCCTCCTGTAGGCCACTCATCCTAACTGCTACCTCAGTCAGAGCTTCTTTTCCTTTAGTAAGCTGTTGATCATCAAGCAGTATACGATGACTTGGGTCCACATAAACAGCTGCCAGAAAAATTTTATTTTCCAATAGCTGTGTCTCTCTCAGTTTCATTGAAGCAGAAATGCCATCTGCGATTAAACCTCCTCTTTGGGACAGGCAAAATAGCAAGTTCTTCCACTCCCTTATGAAAATGCCAGGAGTTAAATTGACAGCTTGTAATTTTTTAGTCACGGTAAATGGGTGATTAAGCAATTCCATCAACTCAGCCACCTATGTTCATTGACCTTCATTTAGGGTTACCTGAGGGGTCGCCATATCTATAAGAAACGGTTTTAGTTCAAGCAATCGCTCAATCATTAAATAAGTGCTGCCCCACCGAGTGGCTTGATCGACAATTGCCCCTTTCCCAGCACGTCTCTTCAAGATGGAATCAATTTTAGGGGTTCTGGCGGCAATAACCAATTTCCTCACTTTTCCAATCAGAATTCCAGCATGTCCCTCTTGCAGACTATCTCTTATTGCCAGCTGCAGCGTGTGCACAACTTTCTCACTTTCTCCAGCTCGGGGCCCAGGAATCGGATCCTGTGCAGGGCAGGCACCCCTCCCCCTCCTCTCTCTGGTGAAGACGGCAGAAGACAGGACAGAGGAGGGGAGATTGCCCCCTGCAGTCTGGAGCCGGTGCAGGACGGGAGCACTGCAGCATACAAGTAAGTTTTGATAGCTGCCCCCCCTGCCCCTCGCTGGCTACGGCCATGATTCACACACAGCGTTTTTGCGGATCCGTTTTTTGCAGTAAAATGCAGTGACTCTGGGCATCCCAGCAAAGTCAATAGGTTTCAAGATATGACATTCAGACACATTGTTTTGTGAGGATCCGTTTTTGGGCTGAATGAGCATGTCAGTTTGTGTGGCGTTTTTCTAATCTGCTTTTCCTATTGAAAACATTATCTATGAGCTCAAAAACCTTTCAGGTGATGCGGTTTTTAAAAAGCTGATCTGCTTTTGCAGCTGAAAAACGTATCCTCAAAAAACGCAGGAAAAACGCTGTGTGTGAATTTAGCCTTAGATCAGGAATAGAACAGCCATTTATAGGACATTTCATAACTTTCCCAAATTCCTATGAAAAAATATTCAGCACATTCTGCATTGAACTATTGTACCCAATTTATTATATATTTTTGGAGTAGGTCCATTTTATACCGCCTCCGACTCCACCAAAATGAGCTCCGACTCCACGACTCCGACTCCACAGCCCTGATACAAAACCCAGTCTTCCCCCCCCATCTCCCCTTCCTCCCAACCTTCCCTCTTAGCTAAACAATTTATACATGAGAACCATACAGTAAAGCGTTTCATATCTGAAATATTCCATCTATTTTAAGGGAGAAGTCAGCTAAACATGACATCTCTTGCCAGTACCTCTGACACCACCACTTGGCATTTCATCCAGTCCCCCCACTGTTAACCAAATTTCGCATTGGCCCTCCTTTTAATGTATATCTATTTTACATCAGTATGGTGGTATTTAAAAATCTCACGAATTCCTCCATTGACGGAGCAGTTCTTGCTAACCAGTATTTAGCTATAGACTTTCTGGTTAAATACAGTATTTTAGTTATAGCCAGTTATATTGGGGATGAATTTCCAATGTCTCCCACATAGCCCTAACATACACACTTCCCAAGGCTGAGAACGGCATTTTCATGCTTCAACTTCATTTCTGGACCCAATTGCCAATGGATTCAGGTTTTGAGGGATGTAATCTTTTGTCTGTCATGTAATGTATATGCCGAGATATTTACATTTTGACACTACTGGGATCATGAAAGAACTACTTAGTCCTGAGATGTCTTTATCATCCAAGACAAGCAGTGCAGACTTTGAACAATTTATGGTCAATATCGAGAAGGCCCCAAATCTCTATAGACTCCATCATAATTAAAAGCAAAATATTTGTTATTGACAAATAATAAGAGATCATCTGCATATTGAGCAATCTTTTCTTCCTGATTCCCATCTTTAAAACCCACTATCCCTTTATGTTGTCTAATAATACAATCTAACAGCTCAATTGCTATAGCAAAAAGTAAAGGCGACCGTGTGCAGCCCTGTCTTTTTCCTCTGTGAAGCTCAAGGTTTCCAGAAACATCTCCATTTGCTCTTATTTGAGCGGATGGTGGTTTTTACATCAGCATAACCCATTTCATAAAGTTAGGGCCAAACCCCATTTTCTTTAATACAGCTCAAATATAGGTAACGCAATTCACCACTATCAAATTTTTTGGTGGCGTCCAACGATAAGATGCCCTTTTGACTAGGATCCACCTGTGCCGCTTGTAAATTTTCAAAAAAAAAGCCTATGTAGGTTTATGGCAGTTGACTTAGAGATCATAAAGCCAGCCTGGTCTGGATAAATTACTGATTCAATAACCGTATTCAGTCGGGAAGCAAGAATTTTAGCCAATATCTTAAAATCTGTCATCAGCAATGAGATAGGCCTGTAAGATATCTTTTTCATCCTTGGGCATTACAACTATTACCGCCTCATATAACGACTTTGGTATCACCGCTGATACTCGTTTACAGGTAGCTTGGTAATATTTCTTCCTCAAAATGTTTATAGATTTCTATCGGAAGGCCTTCAGAATCAGGGGTCTTATCATTAGCTATTTTCCCAACAGCCTGGCTAACTTCTTCCAAGGAAATTGAGAAAAAAAAATCTATCTTAATTCTCCTTTGTCTGGAGGATAATCACCAAGAGGTAATCCGACAAATCGTCTTGTGAATAATTGACCTTAGACAAGTATGGATTAGAATAGAAGCTACGCAAGACCTTTAGTATATCTGGGGTCCTGATGACTATATTGCCCTCTACATCCCTCAATTGATATATAAAGGCATTTTCTTTTTGGGCTTGGGCCATTTTTGCAAGTAACCGACCCGTGGTCTCTCACTCCTCGTAGATTTGCTGTTTTAAAGACATATATTTTATTATCAGCCTGAAGCTGTTTCTGCGATTCCTTCCACTGTGATAGATTTTCAGGACAATTATTTTGAACTAGATGGTGGTCCGATTCTATCGCATCGGGTATTCTAGAGTCTCTGTTAAAATAAAAAATAGTGATATACTCACCTTCCTACGACCCCCGGACTCGTTCTCTCCTCTCACCATGCTCCCGGCATCTTCCGGTCCCAGTAATGCTTAGCGCGAAACACCGCTGATGACGTCGCGCTCTCGCGAGTGTGATGTCAGCTCCGGCCTTTCACAGACAGAATTAGACAGTTATATAGTAGATCCGCAAGTCAGTATCCCGATTTCTGTTTTTCAGGTATACCCCCACGCTTTTGTGAGTTATCCTTAACAGACTTTATTTCTCTTGTTTCACGCCTCTGACAAAGGCCTTCATTGCATCCCATACCACCGCTTATGTGTGCCGAGCCCAGATTAGTGAAAAATAAAAAAAATAAAAACCGATAGTTGCCACCTGACATTGTTACAGTCACTAATTTTAAACCAAAATGGATTAAGCCTCCGTCCCTGAGGGAACCTAGACCTCATCGGATCCACTTGTAGCTGAGAGGGATCTGATAACGACCTAGGAGAATATTCTTTTTTTACGAGCCCCGAATCCTAGAAGGATTACATAGTACCAAATCAATTCTTGAAAGGGATTGATGTGTCAATGAGGCACAAGAGTAGACCTTTTGAGTTAGGAAACCTCTCTCCAGATATCAACCAGGCCCACCTCCTTAATAAGTCAGCCAAAGGGGGACAGAGTTCTCTCCTGCAGGAAATTTGGATTTCATATATTGTTAAAATCTATTCCTATAAAAGGAACATCTGGCCAGTCTGCCAAAATTACTTTCTCTGTCTCCTCTGCACCTGTGCTCCAATTCTCTCGAATGAGAGAATCAACAGCCGTGTGACCCAGGCCTAAGCTGGAGGAACATGCACTACAGTGGCTCATTCAAAATGAGAGATTAAGTAACAGACACCTACAAATCTCCCTTCATTGTCTTTGAAGGTGCTTATACATTTCAAGGCAACACTTTTTCGCCCCTCACTGTCCAGTAAAATGTGATACTAACTTGACTTAACATGTTAGTTTTTCCTATTACAGCTGCTGAAGGAGCGTGGGGTAAATTTTTACATGAGGACAGAGGCCAGAGAGATCCGGGGAAGTGACGGACAGGTAGGATTACTAGATATATCTTCCTCCCTTCCAAGCTGCATGCTAGTATTTTGGTTTTATTGAAAGCTTTGTTGTATATAGGAGGTGTTTTTGACATTTTGCCACTTACAAGCTTTTGAAAAAAAAATGTTTGACTTCAAATGCACAGAAATAATACATGTAGTTTACGTTTCCTACATGTTCACGCACGTGAGGTAGTTCAGTCTAAATTTTATTGAGGATCATCCAATGTCCATAAAGACTGCAACGTTATATTGTTTAATGAGATTTCCACTGCAATAATATTGGTGGCCTATCCACAGCATAAGTCAATATCACGTATGTGGAGAGCCGACAACTGGCGCCTCCCCCCTGATTAGCTGCTTGCAGCTCTGGCAGCTGCGGTGCTGCTCAGCTCTGCCACAGTGATTTGTGTCCACTCTTGGGAACTGCAGATAGCTTCAAATTAATAGAGATGTCCTGCAATACGAGGGGCGCCTGAAAACTTCGAGGCCCATCCATGAAATATTTTATGCATGGTCTTGTTTTGCAATTCAATATGTTATTTAGTTCGTTGAATGGTCTCATGAGCAATCTGGATTTATTTTGATTTTTTTTTGTTTCCGTTACAGCATTTTAAAGTTGGGTCGCAAAGCTGAAATATGAAAATGGAGAAGTTGGCAAAGTTCACACATCGGCAGTTGCAATGGCTGCAATTCCACCTTCCACCAAGGTGCTTTTTCATTTGTGGGAATAGGTGATAGTCCGAGTGAGCCAAATCAAGGGAATAGGGTGGGTGCTGAAGCAGTTGGAAACCACAGGAGTGAATTGCAGCAGCCGATGTGTGAACTTTGCCAACTTCTCCATTTCCATATTGACCCAACTTTAAAATGCTGTAACGGAAACAAAAAAAATCAAAATAAATCCAGATTGCTCATGAGACCATTCAACTAGCTAAATAACATATTGCATTGCAAAACAAGACCATGCAAAAAAGATTTCATGGGTGGGCCTCGAAGTTTTCAGGCGCCCCACGTAACTGAAAGCAGTCACTAAACCACGTGACGGAGAGGTGGTATTCCTTGCTGTCTTACTGACTAAATTCATGTGCTGCTAACAGATAATCAGTGGGGGTGCTGGTTGTCGGTGTCACGACCCACAACAAACACCAACAACAGGTATGGAAAAAGGGAGAGGAAGGCCTTAACAATGGGGAACGAGGGATGGGGCACCTCCTAACACAGCCTGTGCCTATCCCTAAGCTCCAGTAATGCCCTATGTGAGTCCTCCCCCCCGCCGCCGTCACATGCCTAATCCCTAGCTGTAACCTCAGTATACCCTGACTAGTGCACTGGCCGGCAAGGACGCGCTAGAATCGCCACTGCAGATGGTGTAAACACAGGGAATAGTGACAAGCAAGAGACAGACAAAGACAGGGAACAATAAAGGTTAGCTTTCAAGATACTCCTGCAAGCTCCTCACAGCAGAAGACAGCACCGGAGAGCTCTCAACTCCTCGGCTGGTCTCCAGAGGAAAAACTATCGCCAACAGTCAGCTGATGCATCAGCTGACTAACAACCCAGCAGCTGCCAGCAATGAAACTGATATTAACCTTTGCTGGCCAAAAGCAAAAACCACGTTTAAATTAAAGCAGAACCAGAGCTGTCATGACTCCAAAAATGAGTCGTGACAGTCGGTCCCCCACCAATCTGATATTGATGCACTATTCTATAGATAAGTCATCGAACGCAGTGTTGTGGAAAACCCCTTTAAAGTATTTGACACATGTCAGAAGATAGCATTGCTGGGGTTCAGATAGTTGGGTACAAGCATTTTGGACTATTTATTGACTTCAATGTAGTTGTCATTGCCAGATCATTAAATAAATGGGGTAATGGGGGCTGGGGTATGCTCAAATGCAACTCCATTCATGGGATTCCCCATTCTAGCAATTGGTTAAACTGTGTTCCTCCAAGTCGTACCCCACTAATGTAACATTTAGCACCCATCCAATAAGTAAATCATAGATATAAGTTAAAATATCCCTTTTAGGAAACCATACTGTCGTTAAAAGATCCCTATGGTGGTTTAGTGTAGGGCAATGATTTGGGGTTCAGTTCCAACCAGAGCAAATATAGAATGGACAGTGCTGTCATCAGTTCAACCCTAAATATAATGGATCACAGAGAGCGGAATGGCATTGAAGAAAGGTTGATTCACATAGGACTGACAAGTATTAAATTCAGGAAATCCCTCAGTGAAGCGACTGTGCCTACCGCTGTTGGCTGTGTGCTAAGCATACAGTATGTACTAGGCATGAGTAATCTCGTGTTACAGTATTAGTATTTACTGCGCCGGGTCACTGCACCTGAAACCAGCTCATTTATCGTTAACAGGTAAAAGAGGTCATATTGAGAAATGGAATCCAACTTCCTGCTGATGTGGTGGTTGCCGGAATAGGTTTGTACATCCAAGTAGACCTGCTACGCCTCTCATCCTGTTTCCATGGGGTGTGCTCGCTTGTTTGGTTCCATAAATGTTATGGAGCCACAGGTTGAATACTATTACATTACAGAGAAATGTGTTCTAAAGATGAAAAGTGATAAAACCATCCAAATATCACGGAGTTCACTATAACCAATGTGCAGGTAAAGTACTGATATAGTGTGTACACGGGCCCAGTGCAACTCTGGGTAGGGGGACATAATATATCACCAATTGGAGTTCTGCTTTCTGGGTAAAGTGCCTCAGTACTACAGTGCCATATGATGGCGCCATACAACCGCTGATTGCGTGCTCACAACGCCTTAGTAAGGCTGCTGTACAGTCTGTTGTGCCCGTGATTTATTGATTGTTAATTCAGCTTCCTGCCTGTTTAAAGGGAAATGCCCTTGTAATCTTCCGTATTCCAGTTTGTCCTCATCTTCAGGAGCGCACCGTTCCACAACCTTTTTGATTGCTGTGTGTGTTGTGGGCTTACCAGATTGACTGACAGTTCAGGCCAACAGCAACATCACATTGTTGGTCCAAACTTTACACTCCCAATGCTGATATATTCGGCCTCCTTTCCTCAGATGCACCAGAAGTTTGGGAGGACTGGGGCTAGCCGTTCGCTCCAGTGATCCCGGCCAGCTTCAGTGCAGAGCTTGTAGACTAACTATGAAAGAGCTTGTAAGCGCATCACATGTACAGTCACCATGGCTGTTTCCAAGCAGTGGACGAACATGTGTAACGCATGCAAGATATTTATGATATATTATAATCATGATACTGGAAGCTCACTAAATCATGTGATAACTAAGTAATGCAGCCCTCAGTTTAGGCGAGGGCAGATTTGATCTCTTTTCTTTGTGATGTCCTTAGTAGTGATGAGAAAGTGTGCAGATAAGGTGTCATCATACCATGCTCGAGTACTAATAAATCATCTTTGGCGTGCTCCAATACCATGTTTGAGGCCCAAGGCTGCATGTCTCGTGGTTATTCAACAGCTGTAACATGTAGGGATTCCCTGTTAGGCAACCCCTACATGTGTTGCGGCTGTCGAACAACCGTAAGACATGCAGGCGAGCGAACTGGGTTAGCGCATGCTCAGATAGCACCTAATCTGATCATGTTTGCTCATCACTAGTCCTTAGATATCATTGCACTTTTTAATCCCATACAATACCTCTGGCCATATTTGTATAGGGTGATCCATACTAGATTGTTTTATGAACTTTGTCATCATCGTGCGCCATTCTAGTCTCGGTCTGAAAACTTCCAGATGCCATCTGACCTATGAGTGCAGGTAATTGATTTGTATACAGATGTAAGATATATAAGACATTAACCCAATTTAGGAAAAGTACCCAGAGGAAGTCACCATTTGTGACGTATGTAGATTATTCTCATGTACACATGATGATTTCGGGAGCTTTTGTCAGCGCTCATCACTGTCTGCTACTTATCTATTGTTCCTGCTGTTTTGTACTTATCTGATGTCTATCATTGATGTGCCCTGTCACGTGTGTTAGTTTTATGGATCACTGATTGTAGTAGTGATTGCACGTTTGTTATCTTTTGTATTTCTTATAGTATTATGACCTACATTTACCCATCTATGGGTGCTGTGGACATTTTCCCTGGAACTTTATTTTGGGTTTGAGATACAAAGTACTTGTTTTTAAATGTTTTTCATTTTTCCTTTCTGTAGTTTTTTTGTGTGTATATGTCTTTTTCTCTTTATGTACTGGTCGTATATTTCTTAAACATTAGCTAACACTATATACTATAAATGTGTTGGGTCCACTGTCCAATTCCATTGGCGAGGAGCTGCAAAAATTACAATTAAAAATTAAAGACTTCTAGGTAATGGGGCAAAATTTTTATAGTAAGTAAATTGCAAAACTCCTTGTTTTCACAAATGTATACATTTTAGAAGACATACGTATGGATGTTTGGGGGTATTGCTGATTCATACGCTTTAATAAAAACATGGCTTTTTTGTCTTCCTCCCAGGTGTAACTCCTGTGTCCAACTTCTTGAAAGGCAGCAGAATTGCGATGGATACAAAGGGAGCCATCTATGCCGACCAGGTGTGTTTTATATGCCAAGCTCTGCCAAATACCATTATTGAGCGGTATGATTTGCCTTTTATTTTATTTGAGGCGATAGTTCACATTTTATTTCGTTTTCACAATCACTTCTCTTTTTGTCTTCTAATGAGTGATCCAGCTGGAACAGTGCTGTGAACTGGGCTGTAAACATCAGAGCCGAATAAAGCCTTACCCAGAAGTCGGCGTTTTGGGGGAGAGGTTGGGGTGTTTACAATCTCATGGTTTGTGGGGTTTAAATGTCTCAAATTTTGCTTTGTAGATGTTGATAAGTATGGGAAAAATAAGGAGAGATTTCACGAATGAATGAATGTTTATGACACTAACAAAATATTCAGAATTGAGAGTCCTCAGTGGTTGATCATGTCAATTCCTGATGAAGAGACCTGAGTAGTCTCGAAAGCTTGCAATGTGTTACCATCTTTTCAGTTAGCCATTAAAAGGTATCAACCACTGAGGACTCTCAAATCTGAATAATTTTCTATCTACTGGCCAACACAGTACAAAGATATACAGTGCCTTGCGAAAGTATTCGGCCCCCTGGAACTTTTCAACCTTTTCCCACATATCATGCTTCAAACATAATGATACAAATGTAAATTTTTGGTGAAGAATCAACAACAAGTGAAACACAATTGTGAAGTTGAATGAAATTTATTGGTTATTTTAAATTTTTGTGGAAATGCAAAAACTGAAAAGTGGGGCGTGCAATATTATTCGGCCCCTTTACTTTCAGTGCAGCAAACTCACTCCAGACGTTCATTGTGGATCTCTGAATGATCCAATGTTGTCCTAAATGACTAATGATGATAAATATAATCCACCTGTGTGTAATCAAGTCTCCGTATAAATGCACCTGCTCTGTGATAGTCTCAGGGTTCTGTTTGCAGCACAGAGAGCATCATGAAGACCAAGGAACACAACAGGCAGGTCCGTGATACTGTTGTGGAGAAGTTTAAAGCCGGATTTGGATACAAAATGATCTCCAAAACTTTAAACATCCCAAGGAGCACTGTGCAAGTGATCATATTGAAATGGAAGGAGTATCATACCACTGCAAATCTATCAAGACCCGGCCGTCCCTCTAAACTTTCATCTCAAACAAGGAGAAGACTGATCAGAGATGCAGCCAATAGGCCCATGATCACTCTGGATGAACTGCAGAGATCTACAGCTGAGGTGGGACAATCTGTCCATAGGACAACAATCAGTCATACACTGCACAAATCTGGCCTTTATGGAAGAGTGGCAAGAAGAAAGCCTTTTCTCAAAGATATCCATAAAAAGTGTTGTTTAAAGTTTGCAACAAGCCACCTGGGAGACACACCAAACATGTGGAAGAAGGTGCTCTGGTCAGATGAAACCAAAATCAAACTTTTTGCCAACAATGCCAAACGATATGTTTGGCGTAAAGGCAACACAGCTCATCACCCTGAACACACCATCCCCACTGTCAAACATGGTGGTGGCAGCATCATGGTTTGGGCCTGCTTTTCATCAGCAGGGCCAGGGAAGATGGTTAAAATTGATGGGAAGATGGATGGAGCCAAATACAGGACCCTTCTTGAAGAAAACTTGTTGGAGTCTGCAAAAGACCTGCGACTGGGACGGAGATTTGTCTTCCAGCAAGACAATGATCCCAAACATAAAGCAAAATCTACAGTGGAATGGTTCACAAATAAACGTATCCAGGTGTTAGAATGGCCAAGTCAAAGTCCAGACCTGAACTAATCGAGAATCTGTGGAAAAAGCTGAAAACTGCTGTTCACAAACGATCTCCATCAAACCTCACTGAGCTCGAGCTGTTCGCCAAGGAAGAATGGGCAAGAATTTCAGTCTCTCGATGTACAAAACTGATAGAGACATACCCCAAGCGACTTGCAGCTGTAATCGCAGCAAAAGGTGGCGCAACAAAGTATTAAGTTAAAGGGGCCAAATAATATTGCACGCCCCACTTCTCAGTTTCTGAATTTCCACAAAAATTTAAAATTAATATATAAATCTCAATGTATGTGTGTATGTCCGGGATTGGCATCTTCACCGTCGCAGCTACAGCCGCAAAATTTTGCACAGTCACACGTCTGGACCCCGAGAGCGTCATAGGCTATGTTGTGAGGCGAAATTTTAACCCCGCGCATTCCAATTCACCAAACAATTTTGCCCCTATCTACATAATGGGGGAAAAGTTTTGGAGGCAAATTGACAGCTGCCAGATGTGAACAAGGGGGACTTAAAGAATGAGAGCGATGGCGCCAAAGAGTATATACCGTACAGTTGCTAAGGTGGGGCCCTGACATGGGTTACTCACCACACACGGGGATATGAACACACACACAAAATGCGCCACACACTACCACGTGCTTCAACACATATACCACCCTCAGCACACATTTCACCACACATACACCAACATCGCCACATAAAAGTCGAAACACAAAAGTCGCCACTCAAAACTCACCACGCTGTCCCAGAGCTGTTTAAAAGATGAAAAATGAGCTGTGATTGGTTGCTATCAGCAGCAGTTTTCTTTGTAGACAGTTGTGGTAACTGAGGCCTATTATTATCATTTCTATGATGTTATCGTCCTTCTGTAAAGCTGGAAATAACACAATTTATTACCATGCCAACATAGACCACCCTCTGACACAGACTGCAGGGGGAGCCCAGTGTCACACAGGATAGGATTAGATACACGGCTCAGCAGTCAGTATCACACAGGATAGGATTAGATACACAGCTCAGCAGTCAGTATCACACAGAATAGGATTAGATACACAGCTCAGCAGTCAGTATCACACAGGATAGGATTAGATACACAGCTCAGCAGTCAGTATCACACAGAATAGGATTAGATACACAGCTCAGCAGTCAGTATCACACAGAATAGGATTAGATACACAGCTCAGCAGTCAGTATCACACAGGATAGGATTAGATACACAGCTCAGCAGTCAGTATCACACAGGATTAGATACACAGCTCAGCAGTCACTATCACACAGGATAGGATTAGGTACACGGCTCAGCAGTCGGTATCACACAGGATAGGATTAGATACATTGCTCAGCAGTCAGTATCACACAGGATAGGATTAGATACACGGCTGAGCAGTCAGTAACACACGATAGGATTAGATACACAGCTCAGCAGAAAGTATCACACAGGAGAGGATTAGGTACACAGCTCAGCAGACATTATCACACAGGATAGAGTTAGATACACAGCTCAGAAACAGGATGTGTCAAAGGAGAGGACATTTTCATTCCAAGAATTCCACTCATTCCTTCTGATTTGTTATTTGATTTTAAACGCCTCCAGTTTCCAGTTCATCTGCTATTTGCAATGTCCATTAACAATGCTCAGGGACAGTCCTTGAAAGTAGTAGGGATCGATTTGCAATCTCCATGCTTTTCTCATGGTCAACTTTACGTGATCTGTTCAAGAGTTGGAACTGCCAAAAATCTGTTCATCTTTGCACCGAAAGGAAAAACCAAACATGTTGTTTATCAAAAGTCTCTTGGATGAGTTGAAAATAAAATACTATCATTACTTGGGTAATTGTTTAGTTAGTTTGTGTTGCAAATCTGTAGTGTTGAATATATGATGTGACATGTTTTTATGTGCAATATAATCATTATAATTTGTTATAACTAACCACAGTTGGTTACTATGCCCAGACAACGCCGGGTTCTTCAGCTAGTAACCAATACATTTCGTTCAACTTCACAATTGTGTTCCACTTGTTGTTGATTCTTCACCAAAAAATTACATTTGGTATCTTTATGCTTGAACCATGATATGTGGGAAAAGGTTGAAACGTTCCAGGGGGCCGAATACTTTCGCAAGGCACTGTATATCTTTCCTGTATGACACTAACAGAGATGTACACTGTTTATGGAATTTACAGGGCATGTCCACTACTTGGATAACCCCTTCTGAATCCCTATGTTTCCCCCAGTAAACTAATAACACCTATACTCACTTCCGATGCCAGAGCCATTCCTGAGGCCAATCCGCACTGGCTTTACTGAGACAGCACCAGCAGTAGAGGTCAGAATAAGGCTGGGGTCACGTTGGCGTACAGCATCCAATGCGGGAGCATCAGAAGTGATATGCTGATGACACTCAACGCCAGGTCTGCTGCATGCGAGAGCTGTGTGTCTGTGCTCGCATAAGAGAATCGCAGCACAGGTACGGAGGAGCGGAGAAAGTAATTTCTCCATCTCCTTCATTGCCAGCATCCGCAGTAATAAGACTGCACTCAGATAACATCCAAGTGCAGTCCAATGTTTCTCACGCACCCATAGGCTTGTTTAGGTGAGTGCGATCCGATTCTCGGATGCAATTGCAGGTTGCTTGAATCGGCATGACAAAATAATTGCAGATGAGAGCTAACCCACAGAAAAACAGTGGTCCGAGTGCTACGCGATGTTTTATTACATAGTACTCGACCATGCTATACACTCTTGTGAGCAAGCCCTAGTTATTATTTTACTGGGGGCTAACCTAGGAATTCAGAAAGGGTTGTCTGATTAGGTGGAAATCTAGTTCTCCTTTTTTATAGTATATAGAAGTATAACCTAGGTTAAAAACAAAATCAGCAAATACCCTGCAGTAAGTAAATAGTATATGTAAATAACATAAGGGTATTTAGTTGACACTAATTTGATCAAAAGAGCATAAAAGCCATCCCACCGTGACAAGGAGTGCACAATCAGGAAGGTCCTATCTCTAGTGTTAAACCTCAATTGACACCATCAGAGCAGGACTCAGGCCCGGCTGCTTAAACACCTATGTGTGGAAAGCTATACAGCCTAAATTCACAGACCAAATAGGGGGAGCCACGCCACTGTATGTACAAAATACAAAAAACTGAAGCAAGACCAAAGAAATGAACCAGAACACATGTTGTAAGTGCAATATGTAGGTGCACATTCACACTCTGGCCATGAACAAACATAACCTAGGATAGAAACAAAATGAGAAAATACTCTGCCGTAAGTATATAAGTAAATAGTAATATTGCATGTAAATAACATAGGGTGCTTAGTTGACACACCATTTTCATCGAAAAAGCATAAAAGCCATCCCACCACGACAAAGGTACCTGATCAGGATAGTCCTATCTCTTTGTTAACGGCCACACCTGTGTAAGAAATGTGATTATATATATATGTGTGTGTGTGTGTGTGTGTGTGTATATATATGTGTATATATATGTGTGTGTATGTATATATATATATATATATATATATATATATATATATATATATATATATATATATATATATATATATATATATATGTGTAATCTCCACACACACATACAGTTGTGTGGAAAAAAAATGTTTGCCCCCTTCCTAATTTCCTATTTTTTTGCAGGCTTGTCACACTTAAATGTTCAGATCACCATACAAGTTTAAATATTAGACCAAGATAACACAAGTAAACGCAAAATGCAGTTTATAAACGAAGGTCTTGGAGCATAGGAAACCTTCTTTTCTAATAGACGAGCTGATGGACTGGGCTTCTGGTCACCGATTGCTCCATAAGCAGTCATTTTATTTCTAACAAGAGAGGATTATGTAATAAAAGAGGGCACTGTGATTAACAAAAAAACAAGAATACGTTGTGTAAGGGACAACATTGTACATAACAGCAGAGAAAGCTATATAATAAGGGATGGCACCATATATAACTGGAGAGGATTGTACGTAATAAAGGACAGTGTTATACATAATAAAAGAGGAAACTAAGTAAGGATGGCACTATATACTAAGGGACTGTGCTATACATAATAAGTGAGTACATTATATACTAAGGAACTTTGCTATACAACATAAGAGAGTACACTATATACTAAGGGACTGTGCTATACGTAATAAGATTACATTCCTGTATCCGTATGCAGTGTCGGTGTGCTGCCCGCTTTTATAGACGTATTGAGCATGTCCTATTCTGATCCTCAAAATCGGGTCAGGACGGCATTCTCTGACCCTCACGGACCTTATTCTTAGATCCGTGATTTTCACGGATGTGTGAATAAAACTATAAAGCCCTAGGAGTCTGTGTGCCGTCTGATTAAAAAAAAATCTGTTAGCACACGGACTTTTCACAAGAATGTGAGAATGCAGCCTAAGGGCCCCGTCACACATAACGACTCACCATCGATCCCGACAACGATATCAACTTGTCAGGATCGCTGGTGTGCGTCGCTACATGATCGCTGGTGAGCTGTCACACAGGCACCTTCACCAGTGATCAGCACCAGCGACGCCGAGCGCGCGGCGTCGCTGTGTACGTTAGTTACCAACGCGCCGATGCAGGGAGCTGGTAACTAAGGTACACATCGGGTTTCTTAGGCTAGTTTCACATTAGCGTTTTTTTGCGCAGCGCATCGGGCGCATAAAAAACGCAAAGAAAAACGCAAAACAAACGCGCGTTTTTTTAACGTCATGCGCACGCTGATGTGTAAAAAAAAGCAGCGTTGTTTGCGTTTTACATGCGTTTTTTGCATGCGTTGGCGTTTTTTATGCGCATGCGTTTTTAAGTGTGACGTTTTTTCCATTGTCTAGAGAACATTCTAGACTTGTTTCACTCAAAAACGCATGCGTAAAAAAACGCAACCGTGCGCAAGACCATGCGCACGCATGCGTTACCATAGACTTCAATGTGTTGTTTTTGCGCATTCCGTGCGCAAGCGTGCGCATGCGTTTTTTTGCCGAGACAGGGCGCACCAAAAAATCCAACATGTTGCGTCTGGCGCACCTGGCGCAAAAGACAAAAAAACGCATGCGCACGAAAACGCAAGTGTGCGCAAAAACATGCGCACGTCATGTTAAACATAGGTGCGCAGTGCGCATGCGCACGGGTGCGCACGATGCGCTGCGCACAAAAGCGCAAATGTGAAACCAGCCTAAGCGGCGCGCGTCACTTAGAAACCTGATGTGTACCTTAGTTACCAGCTCCCTGCATCAGCGCGCTGGTAACTAAGGTACACATCGGGTTTCTAAGCACCGCGCTCTGCTTAGAAACCCGACGTTTACCTTGGTTACCAGTACGCTGATCGCTGGTCGTTGCTCTCCCGCCTGCCACACGCGATGCATGCTGGCCAATGGGAGACCAACGACCCCAAAAAATGTCCTGACCTTTCCTGAACGATCAGCGATACCCGGCAGGGGGGCCGGTCGCTGATAGCTGTCACACATAGCGATCTCGCTGGTGAGATCGCTGTTGCGTCACAAAACTTGTGACTCGGCAGCGATCTTGCTAGCGAGATCGCTATGTGTGACGGGGGCTTTAGGGATTTTTACAAATGACATTATCACTCCATACAGTACAGACACAGAATAAATACTTGCATCCTGTGACCGCTGATATCTCATCTGATTAGAGCCGCTTTCTCCTGTTTCTTCTCCATCTGGTCAGACCATCATGTCGACATCTCCCAGCCATGACTCTCGTCTTGTCACGATGATCACCGGAGCTCTGAAAATAACAAGGTCACATATATTGTATACTTGCATGTGTCTCACCCGCACTGCGCCCCTAAATACAGATATGTACCCCATCATTAACATGCTATTAGCCATGCACCAATCAAAATATAAAGTGATAAGCAGCACTGTGCCCCCCATTAACGATTATCTTCATCCCCCAATAAATATCAATTATTCAGAATTTTCTGCTGCAAATCCTGAACGTGTGCACGTAGCCTTAGTCCCTGTTCAGTGCCCCCCCCCATTCATTATAAATACCTGATGGCATCACAATGAATTTGGGGGTAGTAAAAAACATTATCAGTTACTTATCTTCCTCCACCACCTCCAAATTCATCAGAAGTCCCTGACAGAGTCTTCTCCAACTTTTCAACTCATTACAAAGTGCCCTGTGCACCTTACCTCCTCCTCTCTTAGTGAGCGAGTGAGTGACGTGGTCAGGATCGCTGGTACATCGCTAAGTGGTCACTAGTGAGCTGCCACACAGGCAGATCTCACCAGCGACATCGCAGGGGACGGGGGTCGCTACTTACCTGTCACACTAGGCGATCCTGCGTCCTCCCGCCCGGCTCGTCACTCGTCTCTCCACAGGAAGCCCAGCAGGAAGCTGACGACGAGAAACGGTCCAGGACGTTCTCGCGCGATCAGCGATAACCCGCGGGGGAGCGGGTCGTAGGTAAGTATCACACACAGCGATATCGCTAGCAATATTGCTGCTACGTCACAAGTTATAGCGATATTGCTAGTGATATCGCTTAGTGTGACAGTACCTTTACTCTCCAATACATTTTACATCCCTGATGGTGTCCTCCCCATCCCACAATTTATTATGACACTTTCAGGGACTTGGCAAGCTTCTCCAACTCCCAATTCATTTTACATCCATGATCCATATCTAACGTTTCTTATAGGGCTTTTTCAGTGGGGGTAACAGGCAGAATCCACCTGAAGAAGACGTCTTGTGCACACACTCTTGGACTCCTTTCACGTTTGAGAGATTAATTCTCTTGTGCCTAAAGGGCATATCACTCTAAGAGATATCGCTAGCAATATCGCTATAACTAGTGACGTTATAGCGATATTGCTAGCGATATCTCTGTGTCTGATACTTACCTCCGACCGCTCCCCCGCTGGTTATCGCTGATCGCGCGAGAACGTTCAGGACTGTTTCTCGTCGTCAGCTTCCTGTGGCGCTTCCTGCTGTGAGGACGAGCGACGCGTGGAGCCGGGCGGGAGGACGCAGGATCGCCTGGTGTGACAGGTAAGTAGCGACCCCCATCCCCAGCGATGTCGCTGGTGAGATCTGCCTATGTGGCAGCTCACTAGCGACCACTTAGCGATGTACCAGCGATCCTGACCGCGTCATATCGCTGGTCGGGATCGCTGGTACATCGCTAAGTGTAACAGTACCTAAAGTCTGATCCTTCTCCGGAACAGGAG
This sequence comes from Dendrobates tinctorius, assembly GCF_039654945.1. Taxonomy (NCBI): domain Eukaryota; kingdom Metazoa; phylum Chordata; class Amphibia; order Anura; family Dendrobatidae; genus Dendrobates; species Dendrobates tinctorius. Next base: position 34,953,081 of record NW_027361684.1, read on the forward strand.
AGAAATGCCGGAGAGCCGATGTGGAAAGGGCTTTGTGTCTATGACAATACATATTACTTTTGGGCAATTTCACTGCACCTTTTGGCCTTGGTTTCTAAAGATCAGAGCACAACTGGGGCAATATCAGGAAAATAGAAAAATATCCACTTTGCTGTCATACATTACAGATTCAGCAGCCTAGCCCCAAATATACCTGCAGAGCTTGTGGCCCAGATTCCTGATAGATGACTCAGATTTTCATGTGTAGCCCCATTCTTTTCAGTGTTTAAACAGACATTTACGTTGAGGGATGTTTGCTGTTCTCTGACCGTCCAGTTTCACTACACCAGAGAACCTGATGATAGCGATGGTTTAATGCTGTTGTAAAAGAATCATATTTCCGTAAGAAGAAAATGTGCAGTCGCAAAATTACTGTGCAGGATGAGAATGATAGGAACTCCACTGTGACAAACAATTCTCCGACAGATATTTATAGTAAGGGATGATTGCTGTACCTCTGCTCTGTATTGTTTTTCTCTAGTTCATGCGTACCAGTGTTCCTGACGTCTATGCTGCTGGGGACGTTGTATCGTTTCCGCTTGCCATGATGGATGGACATAGGGCCAATATCGGACACTGGCAGATGGCTCACGCTCATGGTATGTTGTTTTTTATAAATTGTTCTGAAATGTTTGCCATTTATCACAAAAAGGTTCATTTCACACTTTCAGCTTTGTTTGCACAGTAACTCTCCATTTGTGACACTCCCAGCAAAAAGGTTTGCCTTGCATACATTTGTTGTTATACATTTCTTGACGGCTTAATCACCCTATTATTGCGATCTACTAGTATATTATATAGCGCATGGATGGATATAATGACCTGTTGTATAAGGATATGGCTGAATTATGCAAGTCCTTGAAAAGCTGTTGACAGCGTTCGTTATGCTGATACTAAAACCCATCCACAAAAGGTAGGTTTTCAGGTTTCATTATAAGAAACTATACAGCGCCTTGAAAAAGTATTCATACCCCGTGAACTTTTCCCCATTTATACCCACAAACAAAAATGTATTTTTATTGGGCTTTTATGTAATAAAGTAGCAAGTATTTGTGAAGTGTAAGGGAAATAATATATGATTTTCTAATAGTATTAAAAATATAAATCTGAAAATTGAGACGTAAATTTATATTCAGCCTCCTTTAGTCTGATACCCCGAAATAAAATCCTGAGTGACCAATTGCCTCCATAAGTCACATAATTAGTAAATTGAGTCCACCTGTGTGCAATTTATTCTCGGTATAACTACAGCTGTTCTGTGTAGGCCTCAGAGGTTTGTCAGAACATTAGGGATCAAACAGCATCATGAAAGCCAAAGAACACAACAGACAGGACAGGGATAAAGTTGTGAATAGTAAAGCAGGGTTAGGTTATGAAAAATAGCCTAAGCCCTGAACATCTAACGGAGCACTGTTCAATCCATGATCCAAAAATTTAAGGTGTATAGCAAAACTGCAAACCTACCAAGACATGGCCATCCACCTATAACGACATTCCAAGCAAGGATATCACTAATTGGAGAAGAGGCCAAGGAACCCATGGTCACTCTGTGGGACCTGTAAAGTTCCACAGCACAGGTGGGAGAATCTGTCCACAGGACATCTATAAGTTGTATAATCCACAAATCTGTCTTTTATGAAACAGTGGGAAGAAAGCCACTTTTGAAAGCAAGCCATAAGAAGTCCTGTTTGCAGTTTGCAAAAAAATCATGAAGGAGACACACCTAGCATGTGGAATAAGATGCTCTGGTCAGATTAAACCAAAGTAGAACTTTTTGGGCTAAATGCAAAACGCTATGTGAGGCAGAAAACTACCACTGTACATTATCCTGAAAACACCATCCCCACTGTCAAACATGGTGGTGACAGCATCATGCTGTGA